>NC_134311.1:36185939-36792319 GCF_949628215.1 Phalacrocorax aristotelis | reverse complement strand
CTTCCTTCCTTCCCTCCTTCCTTCCTTCCTTCCTTCCTTCCTTCCTTCCTTCCTTCCTTCCTTCCTTCCTTCCTTCCTTCCTTCCTTCCTTCCTTCCTTCCTTCCTTCCTTCCTTCCTTCCTTCCTTCCTTCCTTCCTTCCTTCCTTCCTTCCTTCCTTCCTTCCTTCCTTCCTTCCTTCCCTTCCCCTCTTCTCTTTCTCCTCCTCCTTTTTTTTTCCCTTACCCCAAAGGAACTGAAAGTGTAAAAAAATAACCCTCCTAGGTTGCAGACATTCTGCAGAGTGCTGGAAAGCCTCACAATTACATGCCTGTTTCTATTAAGCAGCTCCATCGTCCTCCATGTGGGTGGTCTGGCTCTCAATAGGCAGGACCTGTCAGGGTCACGTGGCGAATGCGCAAACGTTACCCCTTTACAATAAACTTTAGGAAAAAAGGCAAAGGAAGGGAGAGCCCCGTGCTGCTGGCCCGCACCGCTGCTCCCCCCACCGCACAGCAGAGCCCGCAACCTCTGCCTTCACTCCCCTTCTCCCACCTTGGGTTTCAAGAGGAAGGAGAGTGTGAAAGGTGCCAGGTGGTGGACTGCGATTTCCTTGTCAAAAGAAATATATAGTTGGATGTGTAGGGAGAGGAGAGAGAAGCAGAGTATTCTTCTGGCCGCCAAGTGCCCCACACTGCACCTGATTCAGTATGTTTGGTTCTGAAAGGTTTATGCCTGTCCTGCTCATTTTTGCTAGAGGTCACTAGAAAGTCAGCTTTTAGGTGCTGAAGCCGCACAAAGTGTGAAAGTTAGCTCCAGTGAGTAATAACCTGAATGTTCCTGGGGAAGAGCAGGGTGATTTTCTTTCTTAAAGGCAACACTTTCTTCAATAGTTTACAAACAGGCTATAAACACTGCAGAAATTTATCACTACCTTTTTAGGACCTTGTGCTGGCTGAGTATCACTACAGGATCTGAGAGAAGTGATGTCAAGTGCTGCTTCCGGATAAGGGCACTTTGAAAGGAATAAATGGTGTGTCTTGGGAGACATGTCACTAATTGTTTATGGAAGATTCTTTTCCTCTAGTCAGTCACATTTGGTTTGCTATCAGATTTGGCAAATCCAAAATGTATTTTGAGAATAAAAGATATTCCATATTGCTGTAGCCTTGTGTTCAAGTTGCCCAGATATTTCTGTTTGTGATGCATTTAGAAAACATGCTTCATGGTTGGGTTCAGTGATTTCACACGACTTTTTTGGATACCCTTTAGCCATGTTTTATCTATACTGCTCCTGTTAGAAAATTCCACTAATAGAAAATGCTGTCTATCTTACAGTCATATGTTCACTATGAAGAATATAAAAACATTATATAAGAAAAACTGTTAGGAAGCATCTCATGATCAGACTGCATTAAACAGCCTAACTCCATACATCTTCTTATCTGCAGAAAACCAGGCTAGGCATCAAAATAACAAGCAAGAAGGATATTTTGCCTACGAAACTGTTACTATTTTTACATGACAGAGGGGCTTGTGTCAATGATAAAGAGTTGGAAGAGCATGGGAAAAGATATTTTACAGGATTTTTAAAGAGTACATGAAAAACATATATCACTTTTTATGGCCTCACTGATCAATCACAGAGTTAGATTACTGAAGCAAAAGACAGACAACAAGGTTAGAGGGTGCATAGATGTCATGGCTGTAATCCTCCAGTCTGTCCTCCCACCCAACATATTCAATCTTAAATTTTCCAGAGGAACTCATGATAACTCCTGATAGTAAGTTCCAGTGGTTCCTGACTCCACATATTAGATAGGACAGCATCCACAGTGCCTAGCCTAACCAGGCCATGTAGCCACGGTGCTGTTATTTAAGCTGGTAGGAGGCAGAATAGCAGAATAGTCACTTAAAGAATCCAATTATCCTGCTAGGGAAGAAAAGCGGGGTAAAGTAATGCAATACGTAAGTGTGAAGTTTTAGAAAGAGGTATGCAATACAGACAAAGAATTAGAAACAATAAAAGAATTGGGATGTTAGTGCAAGTTAGGAAGTATCGGAGAAAATAACCTGAGAACCTCCTCACTTGTTCAACTTCAAAAGTACATGAGTGGTAAATACAGAGCTTTCATTGCCTCTGATTCCTCCAGTTACTTCTGTGCTACCCAGCAAACCTGAGCCTTTGGCACCCCGTGGTACTAAAGTTCCTAATGTGGTCAGAAAAAAATAGCATAATCAATCAGATGTGAACTGTGACATGTGACACAAAGGAAATAAAAAAAGCAGACGTGTATGGAGATCACCCAGAATACTTCAGAAGAGGAAGGCAGAGGTAACAATGCCAGTTTCCTCATTCTCTAATGCAACTATTTAAACTAAGATGTTACATATAGCTTGGTGATTAAACCGGGGAAGAGTTACTTCATAACCATCCTGTTTCCTATACTATTTCCCTAAGCACCTCCTACTAGACTTTGTTGGAGGCAGCATGCTGGTCAGCCTGGCGCTTTGCATGGCACCGTGTTCTTATTTACAGTCTTACATAGCAAATAGTTTGTCATTTTGTGTGTAACTTCACTAAATAATTATTTGCTAATAGCAGCTATTGCTAAATGCTAAGTAGCCATTTACATCTGTATATGTAAACCTCATGGAACTCCTGGGGGAAAAAAAAACAATCGGTTACTGTGCAACCTAAACTCTCAAAAGAAGTAATGAATATAGTCCACTGGCAGGAATCTCTGAAAATCACAGGTAGCAAAATTCATGGTCTGGCAAACGTGAACCATTGTGCCATCCTGAATAAGTAGAAACGACTCTGTGCACTCCCATTCGCAGATTTAATTGTCAGGAAGTGGTTACTCAAGCATGAGAGCTCAGAGGCTTCTGGTAGATAGCTCCCAATGGCATCTCTCACACAGCTTCCTAGCATAGACAGGTAACCCTACAGCAGCCAGTGCTGCCACATTTACTCTACTGATAATTACAAATAATCTGGAAGTTCATTCTGGTTCTGCTTGGATGTCAGTGCTTCACAGGGAAGGGAAGGGAAGGGAAAGTGAGAAAATTAAGTCAAAGCTGACGCTGCTGCTGAAAACCAGACATCCTTTCTCTAAGCAGAATCATGCTGCAGGATCCTACCCCATTTTATTCCCCTTTGCTCCTAAACTAATAGGGCCCATATTTCAAACTAATTCTTACTTTCCTTCTGAGGCCACTGTTGAAGGTCTTCAGCTCAAGCTATTGAGGTTGTGTCTACAGGTGGTGCTGCCAAGAAAACCATTCTGAACATGTGGCAAGGCCACAATATCAATGACCACATGTCACACCTCCGTTGGAGACACAATTAAGGCAGAGAGCTAGCTAGATTAGGAGAGCTGTCTCCTAGTTTTGCTATGCTCTGGGCAGCCTCATGCCTGGGTGACTGAATCAGGTACCAAGGACCTGCAGGTCTGATGCTAAAGTGAAGCATGTTTCCAACAATTTTTTTTTTTTTTTTAATGAAAAGAGTCTTTTATTACTGCAGTGCCAAACCTCATGATCAAGAAAATGAGTGTAGAGTCCTCATCACCCAGCACTTTTAAAGTCCCATGTTTCTCAGCCCTGAGAGGTTCATCTCTGGAACAGAAAAAAAGAGAACGGAGAGAGGGAAAAGGAAGACACTGACTGCTTTGCTTTCATTTCTCATGGAGAGGGGAAGCACAGTGGTGGATATAAGTCTGGCAGTCCTTTGCTACTTGTATCATGAGTATCTTGCAGACAGCTGGTCATGTAAGAAAGCCTAGGAAAAGAGATGTGCCTCATGATGCCCCTCAACTGGTCCAAATGGTGTGGAACCAAGGCTCATGCAGAGTACCCCTCCCTACAGCCTGTGGGGTGGATTTTGCCTTATATGCTAGTGTGGCATTTTTTGACTTGTGCCCAGCATAGAATCCACTATAATCCCCAGATCCTTTTCTGCATTATCCTTCCCAGAAGGCTTGACTTTCAGCATGACTATATGTCACTGCAAAACAGTTTTATTCCACCTTTTCATACCATATTCAGCTGTTACAAAATCTCATTATTTTCTTAGCCATTTTACTTTGGTATCATATTGCAATACAGTAAGCCTTCCAGTAAAAGTCTGGCCATCATCAATGAAAACATGAAATGTTTTACTTTACCTCTGTTGGGCCTTTTTAGAAAAAATAAGTTTGTTCATCTTGCAAGTTAACCCAAAATTCGCTGACTTAAAGATACTGCTAAAAATTTTTTTTATTAAGAGTAGTCCAAAATTTAATAAAGGTGGGACCTCAGCTGCTGGGAATTAGCCCATCTTCCACAAGCCATCAAGAGTGTATGACTAACATTACTAATTCATTGACTACCTAAAACTGATGGTTTAGTTTCAGAATGTCACATGAAGGATACAAGACCCAACATCATATCAAGGATTCCCACCATACCAACAGAAATGTAGAACTGAGGGAAGCTCTTTGCAGAAAACAAATAAGCGGTCTCCAGGCTGCACTCTCAGGCTATCCCTGGGTTGGTATTAGCTCAATAAACCTGAGAAACCGCTTAGGCCAGGGATGGCCATTAGGCCAGTGATGGCCTAAGATGTTTCTCAGGTTTATTGAGCTAACTAACCTAGCACATAAGGTTTCTGGTGTGTCCATGCAGGAAATTCAGTGGGGTCTCAGAGAGAATGCAAGTGACAGAAGGCAAAAGAGAGGCAGATCTTCTGCATGGTCTCTTCCATCAGCCTCAAAGGCGGAGCTGTGAAGTTTCATATGTGTGTGTGAGCATATGTGGCCTTTTGCTGCTCCTACACATCAGCTAAAGATATGGTGCAAACTCTCTTCCGTGGGACCGAAGGTTTTGTGTGGCGCAGAAAAGCAACAGTGGCAGCACCATGGATCTGAGTGATTGTTAGGAATTTGCCTGGATCCAAGAAATTGATTCATGCCTTGTATCCACTGAAACCGTGGTGACAAATGAGGGTTTGGGATGTATAGTTAGGAGGACATGTCAAAGAGCGTGTTAGTCTGTGAACATCCTGTTTCTACTGCAGCATTTCCCAGATTCACACCTCTCCATTGGAGAGGGAGGGAGCCTCTTCCAGGAGGGACTTAGAACTTGGTGAACAGGGTGAAGCCTGGGAAGAGTAGTGGTCTCAGTAAGTCATGGGGCGCTGCTAGGGTTTTGCTGACTGGTCATTCCTACCTGACTACCACATAAAGAAGTGTTACTGAAGGGCTAAACAATCTGGTCTTTTCCCTATAGTACTTCCTAGGACACTGGTAGCCATCAGGAGCAAGGGGATTTCCTATGCCATCATTTGCTATTAACTGTACTTTACATTCAAACTTGAGTAATGGTGGTGTGATGTTGGGGTCACATGTGCTAAATACATACCCAAGAGCAGTTTTGTAACTAGTGGTGATTTTTTAAAAATTGGAACAAATGGAATAGTTGGCAATTAAGGCAAACTCATGGGTACCCAAGCCTTTCTTCAGCTCTGGAAGAATAGCAGCAGACTTCAAAGTTATGTGCAAGTTAGGAACAGTGCCTGTGAATTTAATTATGCTGAGTTTAATTAGAAATGAGAGGAAAGGTATTTGGGCCTCTGGAGTAGAGAGGTGTTAAGAGGTGTTATCTTCTAAGATAGTTGAGAAACGGGTAATTTATTGCCTAGGGAACACACAGAGGTTTTTGGAGGGAGCTGGAGGAGAAAACGGAAGAGGGGAAGTATGCCCTAAAACCACTAATGAATCCAGGATTTCTAGTGTCTGCTGTGGTTATGAGTTTCAGTTCCCAGGTGCACCTTTTGAAGGGAGTTTTTAATAACAGACGGGTTTGTGCGCCCAAAAGCTATCCTTTTCCCTCCAGCTGTACAAGTTAGACTAATAAAAGATATTATCTCTACCTACACATCTTCTCATTTTAACAAACTGGCAGCTCAGCTACAGAAAAGCCCAGTGTGTCTGAATGCCAAACTGTTCAGAAGAAACCCTAACTTCCCTATCCTCTTGAGGTTTTTAGTTGTTCAACTATAGATGGCAGGACAGAAATCTGCTTTGTCCTTTTCTGGTGTGTTTAGGCCCTGAAGCGTAAGAACTGAAAGACTGCTCTTGGCTTTTCATCCCTGCTAAGTTAGTTGTAGAGTTTTTCTCCCCAGATAAATGCCAGCTATTTGCCTCAGCAACATTATGAAGTTGTGTTTTGCATGGTTTCTTTGCCTTTCATTTTGTCAAGTACTTTCATGTTCCAGTGGGGGAAGAGCAGCCAGTTAGTCTTCTCTACAATATTTAACGAGTTTGGGTAAAAAAACTGTATTATAAATTGTAACCCAAGACACACTTGTGGTAGAGTATTTCCTCTTAAATAACAATGGAAAAATTTTGCCTTTTATTTTGTAAAGTAGGGAAGGAATGCACAGAGCAACTCACTCCCACTTCCCCCAAGAATCGTGCATCACAATACACTTTCTACATTTATTTTGGCAGTTTCATTTTCCTTATTAATGATATTATTTACTAGCAAATGAGTAAATGAAGTCGTAGCACTCATTACGCTATAAACTAATACAAAAGTATGTTGTTAATGCTCTGCTACTAAATCTTCGCAAAACGTGAAACTTAAGAAAGCATCTGTATTAGTGAAGTTCAATGACATATGCTATTGAGCACTCTGTACTCACCTGTAATGAATTCTCTGGACAAATAGGCTAGGATTCGCTACTCCAGGGCACACACATACATGTTTATGAATCTATTTTTAATGTTTACGAATCTATTTTTAATGTTTACTCATGTTTCCACATCTCACCATTATTGCCACTATTGCAATTCAGTTTTGTTTGGAAAAAAGTTATTTTTTTCTCTGGACAAGTGGGGACCTTCTGCCATTTTGCAAATGGCTATTTCCAGCTTGCACTGGTAGTAGTGAGAGTGGCTCTTCCAGTTTTTTGCCAACCTATGACTTTATATCCTTTTTACACACTGTGATCTTGATTTTGGGAAGTGCTTCATTTCTTCCACTTTGAAGGCAGCCAGGAGCCCCTCTGCAAATAAACAAACAAGAATCTTCTTAAATACCTGGGATGTCACATAGCAAAGGAGAGTGTTCATAGCCTGGTAAATGTCATGCTTCTAAAAGACCTGTGGTGGTACCTTTTTGAGCAATAATTTGGTTGCAAGCTGAGGCGATGTGATATCTGCATGGAAGAGCTTAGAAAAACACAGCCTTTTAGAACTATGGGCTTATTTCCAGCTGCGTTGACTTCACTGAGAATTAATTGCTCTTGAATGAAGTAGTGCTGTTGATTTACTCAACAGAACTCTTCCATCTGGGTGAGTCCTAGTATTATGAGCTAGCTAAAGAGTTCATTGCTATTTTCAAAACTAGTAAAGCTGCTCATTTTGACCTGTTCACAGATTATATAAGAAATAGTCTCAGTTCAGAATCTGTGAACACTCAGAAATATCTTTCTTTCCTTCTGTTCTTTATAGAGGATATTTTTGGAAGCCAGGTGCCTGTATGCTGACAATGGAAGATATCTGCCTAGAGTGAAGATTCATGAAACATAGCAAATACTGGAGAGCAATATTTTCAAATCTCCAGCTAGGAGCCATTCTAGCCTTTTATATTTATTTTGAATATCCTATATATAAGCTGTCTGGACTGAGTGACACAAGGTTAAATTTTAAGCCCCAAAAAATGAATTGTACTGAACTGTACTTTAAAAACTGTCCTTGTCTGCTGACCTACATAATATCATTAAAGCTTCTAACCCATATTTTTGTGGAGTATTACTTCAAAAGAATTCTTTAGAATATGAATTGCTTTAGATAATTAAAGAGAAATAAAATTGCCTTTTGGCATACTGCCACGGAGTACAGCTTTGGTTACAGGAAATAAATTCCATTCTCAGAATTGACATTTTTTATTATTGTTGCTGTTGATTTGACAGTGCTGTGGTTTAGAGCAGGCATCACAGAACGGCTGACAAAATTAGAGAATGCGAAGAAACGCCTCATGCAGTGTGACATCAAGAGGAATATCTATGCTTTGGTTAAGGTTATCGTTAGCAGCACTAAGGAGCTTTTTAGGTGAGGTTCACTGTGAGAGTAGAAATGGGGGAATCAGGCCCATCAGGTGTAATGAAGCCAGTATAATCCTATGGGTGCTAAGTGTCTTTTGATTTGAGGTTATAACAGGTTGATATCAAAGACTGTGCAGCTCCTGTAGGTTAAAAAAACGAAACAACTCCCTCCCCGACTTTGTAATTAGGAAATACCTCTGGAAGGTAAACAAAAGGATGGTGTCTCATTAGTGGTAGATGCCAGGGAACCACATTTTCTTTGGTTTTGTTGACACATTGCTTTCTTAAAAGCAATCACCCTCAGTTATAATGGATTACTCCACTAGGAGGAAAACTAATCCTCCTCTTCAGCTGCCAATCAGGGCCGAAGAGTGTTCCAAGAATTCCACAAGATGACACTCTTAGCAAAATAAGAGTAGTTGGGGGAAATCCTTTGCCTTGGTTGCCTTGTGAGGGAGTAATGATTTACAGGGGTTTTGCATTGCTCTGGAACTGTTACTAAGATTTCAGCACCTGCGTCATAACAGCAACTCTTTTTTTTCTTCTTTCATTAAGGAATACACTGTTGACCTACAAACTGAGCAAAACTGTCGTGGAAGATATATATGTATCACTAGGGAGTAATTGTTAACTTTTGCTGTGTAATAAATGTCTTTTTGGAACAGGCTTTTCTCATATGAAAAGAAAAGCAGGAAATACACCAAGTAAAAATGCATTCTAATCTCGAATTCCTACAACTTCATTCTTAGAGACCACAGTAGGTAGAATCCCCCTTGGCTGGTTGAATATCACCCTGATATTTGTATGAAACAAAAAAGCAGCTGTTCTGAATGTGTGTTTTCTGATGTTAGTTGGATATAGAGAAAAAAAAAAAGGCAAATGTATAAGAATTCATATTTTTCTTCTACAATACCTGATAAATATGGATACCACCATACATAGACCCAATCATGTAAAGACAACTTTAGTGATCATAACTTATTGTCCAATCCGTAAAATCACAGTTTTTATGTGGCTTCTTCTTCAAAGTATAAGGAGGTTAAGGGCAGGATGCCATCATCTTCCCTCACAGAAGACCTTGGAAATGCTGAATTCACTGGAACAACTTGCAGAACAGGGTGCTCCTTTAGCCCACAGTGAAAACTGAAATTTAAAAATAAAGGGCTGCTTTAGTTGATGTCATTTTGGCTTTGAATGCTAATGGTAACATGATCTTGTTTTGAACTGAAAGGCATAGGTGAGAGCTGGGACAGGAGTTTTAAAAATATTTTTGTCACTGAAGCCAGCACCTTTTGAAATTATAATGAGTAGCCTCCAGGCCACTCAAACCTACATGTGATTCCTTTTTACGTTTCTTCTTCTCATGCCTATTCCCCACATGTCTCTTTCAGCTTGCTGCTAAAAAAAACCAAACCAAACCAAACCAAACCCCAAACAAACAAAAGAAAAAGAACAAAAAGGAAGGGCGGGAGGGAAGAGTAACAAAAATATCCACGAGTATACCTGAACCTTCTCAAACCCTCCAAACCACTTCCTCAGTTTTGTTCTTTCAGTTTTTGCTGAGCTTCAGTTTGAAACCTGAGACATTGAGCCACTGATTTTCCCTGCACCAAGAAACTTCTTGAAAGGAGAGATTTTGCTGAAAGTTAATTCCTTCAGTAAAATGTTGGCCACCTCTCATAAAAGATATTAGCTATAAGTGACTTTTATAAATTGAAGTTTTCAGATCATATAAACAGATGAATTATCTTCCAAACTCAGTTCCAATAAAGCCAGTGACACTGCATCGGCTTTAATGCTACAGCTAAGTTTCGTGTGGCATATTAGTCTTCAGAAGACATTATATAGATCTATACTATGGGAAAGGAATTTAAGACCCTGAGAGCTCTTGTGGTAATCTGATGGGCAAAGGGTGGCTAAGTGGAAAATGTTTAGTTTTCATGTGTTTCAGGAGACTGGTTTGAACAAACATCTTTGTGTTCAGGTACTAAATTGAAGTGTAGGACAGGGACTATCTTTAGAGGTTTGATAACACTTGAAAGTGAATTCAGATGAAAGGGTCTGAATTTATGGCATTCCAGCTATTTCTGGCTTACTTCAGCTGCGTACAATCTCACTGGAGAGCAAACGGACCTTGCTCCCTTTTAGTTTACACATTTTCAGGATGAATTAAGATATCTTAGAACACAGTGTTCCTGCTTGACAAAGAGCTGGAAGCTATTTGTGGATAGCTTCCCTACTCTACGTCTAATCAAGCTTTTTTCTTGGACCCACTTTAAGAGGGTTATGATCCCACCTAACGCTTTTTTTAAGCTATAAGAGTACAAATGACACATTACTCCTTTAATAAAGTCCATCACTAAACTGAATGTTGAAAAATAAAGACTCTTTTGCACTCTACCTAACCTGGTGGGACCTCTTCTTCTTGCCATAGCATAAATAAATAAATAACAATAATTATAAATTGATGTGTGGGCATTGATCTGCAATTCACTGCAGATTCACTGCAATTTGACTGTACTTTTCAGCATGTACAGCTGGGCTGAAAACCTCATGTATGCAAGGGTCTTCAAGACATTTCTAGAGCAGGCGAACAGTTCTCCGTAAACAGCTTTTCTTGTGGCATTTTCCCACTTCCACTTCCAGGCCCTGCAGGAATCTGAACATACAGCACTAGGCCAACAAAAAAGAAAAAAAAGAGGAGGAAAACAATAGAATAAAGCAATTAAACTCTTTCAAACTGCCAGCAATGCCTGCTTCGAGTTTGTTCTGAACTGATTCCTCCAGCTCTGCTTACAATTTTGGGTGTGACACGACAGAGGGAGAGCGGGTGAGCCATCAATTGTTTTCTGTGGTGAAGAAGGCAGTAGATTCCAAGGGCAAAACCCACCAAAACAAAGTAGAAGCTTCTTAGGGATCACATCAGGGATTAGGTCCTAACTTTAAGAGGCAAATAGTACTGATCAAGGGTTATATTTGGCTAGCACTAGTTGGGTGGTTTTAAATGGTTGCCTCTGCTTAGCACTTCATGAAACTAAGCTGCAGCTTTGTAATGTAAAGGCTGCATTCAAAATAACAGTCAGTAAACATAAAACACTACAAAAGGAAGGGTTCTTTACAATGAATTTGGGACTCATGGAACATTTTTCAAATTGTTGAATACTTTTCTTAAAAAAGCTTATCTTTGCAAATGAAAAAGTATTTTTTTGTCTATGTGAAAGAAGTTTATGTGTAGGAATATTTGCTCTTTGACTGCAGTCAACTGTATGGAGAAAGTAGGCATGATGTACAGTATAGCACGTACTGGCTTTTCTACTCTTTAAGAACGAAGACCAACTTTCTTAATAAAAGTCTATACTAAGGTCCATTACAGAAAGATCTTTCTTCTCATGGTAAGGCTTTAAATGTCTTGTACTCATTAAATGTGTTTTCAAGATTGCTCACAGCTTACACGCTGCTGTGTAGAGCTCAGATTGGTAAGCGCTTATCCTTAGTACCTAAATCTGTGCCTACACAGTCGGACTAAAGTCTGTTTTTTCAAAGATTTGCACTCTCTGTGGTTCTTTCTGCCTGATCATTCAACCTAATGTGGGCACTATCTAGTGCAGTGCTGAGTGGCTAGCACATTTAAAACTCTGGGAGCCACTTCCAGCTAAGATTTTTAAACATAAAGGGAAACTTTTTAAAGATGCATAATCATGGAGGAATCTGAGTATTTAATTTCTTTTTAAGTAGAAGTGTGGCATCTCAGTTTGCCTTAGTCAAATTAGATTTTATTCATTTAGGCTGAGGGTATGCAGGATGTGTTTAATCTGACAAATTTCTTCTGAATCCAAAACAAAATGGAAAGCTCTAAATGACAAAATTTGTAACTCATTCAGTTTTACCTTCCTAATACTTGCTAGAGATTTCCTCTTAAATCATCAGATAGGTGCTTAGCTTAAGCTTATGACAATGTTCTTTCAAGGAAGCAGGTTTTAGCTACATGACACTATCAGAAGCACATGGGCAGACACTGACACCCACAAAAAGCCTCCAACTATTCTTGTGTTCCACCTAATAATATGGGGATGACACTCAGTTGCAGGGCTTTAGACTGCAAATTTAAGCGTCAAACCCTGGACTAGCCTTTATCAATAGTGACTGTAATTTAGAGCTATGTAAAATAATATTTGTCACGCTCTACCCCCTTAAGATTACATTAATGTTTGTGATATATACAAAATGCTATTCAAAAACTATTTGTGATGTTACAATACATTATTAAGAATTAGAAAAATGTTGGGAAATACTTTGCTTTATTACTTGAAAAGTGAGATTACACTTAAATAGTAGTTTATGCATACTTAAACATCAAGAATGAAGGTTGAAAATTTGCACTTAATTTTGGCATCTCCTGGTCCTACAGTGCTTAACAATGTGCCTCTAATATTCTTTTAATATACTTTCAAAACAATATTTCTTTGTATGTTCATACAGTGGAATAAACATCTTACTAATTCGGCGTGATATCTGAACACTAAAATTGAACAGGTACCGTGTCTGTTGCAATGAGGCTGAAATAAGAGGCTTGTAGTCTACCAGCACCGTACTCTGGAAAATAGTCTCCCTCATAAGATAGAGTTAAGCAGAAGTAATAAAGTCTGTATCCACATCGTTTTGGGGATTACGATTGGTTTCTTCCTCTCAAAAACCACTGGTGGAAAAGTCATTTCACTAGGACACAGAAGGAAAGATACAAGTCCAAGTGGTTATGTTCAAAAGCAGACATTGAACAAGAAATGTTTGGAAAATAATAAATGATCATGTGACTAATAGTTGCAGCTCTAGTAGTCCTGAGTACATGAGTCAGTCCAAGGCCATTATCTGATCACTGTGTATTGCTTAAAGCAAAGTAACCAGCAAGGTGGTAGGACTGTGCAGCGTTTAAACCAGATTAGGACTCAGAACTGATGATAGTAAACCAGCCAAAGCAAAGTTCTTGAGGACTGATAAACAGTCTTTTCTGTTACGATTACCTTTCAGCCAAATCAGTTTCTTGATCTATTTTACCACACAGCCATATAGGCACCAGAGGTGGCACAATAAATGGCCCAGAGCAAGTGGGATGGCCCCTTGACAGCAGCCCACACCGGGAGCCTGCATGGTGATGAATGGCTGCAGATGAGCATCTAAAGATTTGAAAGGCTGATATGAAGTCAGAGGAGAAAGAATTGTGGGCTTCGTCATCTGTAATAAACAATGGAGCCATTCCTGTTATCTTTAAAATACTGTTGCTGTTTTGCAGTGTAGACCAACTAATCATGTAGATTGTGTCCACAAATGACAAAAGAGCTGTATAAAACTCTGCTGTTTTAAACATTGAGACTGTATAAGTAATCCATTGCTTTTCATTTAAGGACCCATTTTCAGGTCAAATCACTGTTGAGAACGTCAGTATCCCCTGATATTACTTCACCTCTAGTATCATTTAGAATTGAATCATTCCTCTTCTGAGACTTATGAACTATTCATTAATAGTAACTACTGCACTTCAAAGAGCACCCAAATGCTAATGCAGAGAACCTATTATTTTCTGCTCACTCATATCACCATATGCCTGTCATGAGTGAAGGGAAGCAGGGAAAGCATGTGAAAATTAACACCGCTCCACTCTGACCCCAGGAGATAGCAGGGCATGTAGGTAGAGCAATTCCACTATTGGGTGGCATGGCACTGCAACTAGTGACATCGTTACTTAGGATGAGCATCAGAAGATGAGGAGAATCATCCCGCTGAAAAAGTGGGACAATAGTTGTCACCATATCAGATAGAACAGAAAAACAGTACCAGCAGCATAATGAAGTAAATCAACAAGAAACTTTTCAGATGCTTCTGAGTCCTTGATCAGAACAAGCAGTTACATACCTACTTTCATTAATTAAAAAAAAATAAAAAGAAATTAGATACAGTCTGTTTATTTACCATACACAGAATGGGTAATGTAGCGTGTGTAATGGCTATGTTGTCCTCCCTGTGCTTTTTCGGAGCCTCAGTCTCTCTTTGCAGTTGAGAAGCAAAACTTCTCCATGTCTCTCTTCTGACCATGTCAGGTAGGATGACAAAAGAAAAAGTGCCTTTGTATATGGGAATAAAAACCCAAGTTGTTCTATTGAAACAATCACTGATTACTCTTGGTTTCCTGGACACATTTCAGTCCCTTGCAATACTTTGTGAAACTTACCTCAAAACTGATTAAAATCAATGAGCAGCCAGACTATGTCATTCTGTACATCCCATTTCCTCAGAAAACCAAGCTAAAATTGTGCAGTCATCTGCTTTAAGACACAGGACTGAAGAATGCTTGGTAGGTACTACATTAGTTCTGAGCACTTTGGTCTCTGCCAAAGAAGACGAATTAGTAGTTCCATTGTCTGTGCAGAATTTTATTTACCTTTCTTGCATTCACTTTGCCTTAGCTGCAACAGCCTAACTCCGTGTTATTCGATGCCATGCCTGACAATGGTTATATGTCCTTTTGCGGGCAATCTGTACAGCCAAAGGTACTGTTAGCAATACCACCTTCTCCAGCTACCAGAGCTGTAGCCTACTGGAGGTATATGCGGTATACTATTCTATAACTGCCTCCTGCAAAAGGAAGGTGCACATGCTGAAAGAGCCAAAGTATTTTATTGTGGGATAGCTGACTGCTGTCAATGGGGATTTCAAAGGTGTTTGTATCTGTGATATGCCAGTGCCAAAGGCCCCTGGATGTTTGCTCTTGATCCCGTTTCTGAGCATTTATTCTCCCAAATACCACAATGTACTCTGGTAGCAAGTCACAAATGGCAAATATGACTGGAGCATATATCTTACAGTAACCACAGGTCTAAGATCAGTTTAAAGGACAGAATTACATTTTATGTAAGCACACAAACAAATCCCAGGTGCAGGCCTTGCCAGAGGATGCTTATTTCTATTTCTGGGTGGCTATGTGCTTTGCAAGCTGCCTTACTGTGGAAGGGTCTGTGTGTCCTCCCAACAGCCAAGGCTGTGTTGATGGCTGCTCACCCAAATAATGAAGTGGGCCTAAATAGCCCCAACTTGCCTGAGTCATAGCCTATTCTTTTTTTTTTTTTCCATTATCATCTCCACATAATGTGAGTTGAAAAAAATCCAGTTAGGGGATGGAAAGTATTGTGGGCAGACTTTAGGCACAAGATGATTTGTTGTTGTGAAGTAAATATGGAAGAGTATGTTTAAAAAATAAACAAAATAGAAAGCTAGAATAGGCTGATACTTAGGTTTCTTCCAAGCTGTCTCTCTATTAAAACTTACACATTCATCACTTAAAATCTCTGCTGGGACTCATTTGGTTTTTAAGCAAACCCTCAGTAGTAAATCCCTCAAGTATAGCTCTTTGGCCAGATTACTGTAAAGTGATTTAACCCACTCTTTTCCGAAAACTGCCTTAGTGTTCCTTGCCTCCATGTACTTGCTCTTCAGACCTGGTGTCCTGGACTTCTAAAAATGCTGTTCCTGTGCAGCCTGCAAGGGAACACTGGGCTAAATCCTCAAGACCTGACACTTCATATCATTCTATGTGGATGTAAAAATACCCAGATTTGAATATGGGGCAGGAAAGTGTCTAATCAAGCTGACTCTCAGACAACATTGCAAAATACAGATATAAGGAATATATTTCACCCTCCCCTCCCTGTCTTGCTTTTTTTAATTGATGCAGCTGCCAGCTTCACTTCCCGAGGCGGTGCAAAACTCTGCTGGCTCTTCTGTCTCTGACTTTACATCTACTGACTACTATTTTCTTCCTGTCCATCCACTCAAAGTGGAACTTTAAAAAGCAGAAGTTATCTGCTCCTAAAACCTCTCTAATGAGGGATCTGTAAGTTTTCTGATGAAGAACAGCAGCTTGTCATCCACTCATTACTCTGGCATGTAAATACACTGAGGGTGACCAAGGGAACGGGGAGCTCGCTGTCGTCAGGCTTCCTGTCGTGCTTGCTGGAGGCACAACACGCTCACTGATGTGTCTGCAGGGGGAGAGCGCAGGGTGGAATACACTAATGCACACAAGGATGACTGTGAGGGAAGGATGCCTTTTACCTACAGTCAGCGAAAGTCCTCGGGACTAATTGTTCAAAAACATGAGGAAAACTGCCAGCAAAGTGTTTATGATATTTCTTTCTGAATTTCTACACAGAGGAGGTTGATCGGTGAGACTTGCTAAAGTCACACATCAGCTAGATGCAAACCACTAGTATTTGAAGACTCCCTCATGCATGCATGTACTTAGCCTATGGGCAGCTACAAGATGCAAATATGGATTTAGAGCATTTGAGAACTCAAAGTTAACTTGAGAGTATGGTATAACATAACCAAGCTGCCTGTACCAGAAATTTAGTGAGGTTTTGGTGCACCCAGAAACTGCTGTTTCTTTTGCTTTCCTTCTTCCCTTCGCCACGGACGGCTTTGTGCCTGTGCAGTAGCCCAGGATGCTGTTATACTTGGCTACTCAAGTTGCAGAGTGGTTATAGAAATTAGGCATAGAGCTTATCAGTCTCCTGTTTGTCCACTGACTCCTATTCTGCTGACTACAGAACTTCACAGTAGGTGTGCTACCTGTGCCAGGATTTACAGGTGTGCCTGAATACTGGCTCGCTTCAGACCTGGGCTAATTTGTTCTGTATTGGCCTACATGGGGTATTGAAGGGTTTGAGAAGTTAATAAGCCCAGAGGAAATAGGCAGGCTCAAGGAATTAGGTTGTGAATGTAACACTACTTGAATCACTCCATTTCAGCACTCTTTTATAACACTCATTTTCTTGTCAAGATGTTTGAAAGAACTTAATCAACTTGTATTTCGGCTCCTATTTAGGGAGCCACTCAGCCAATGCACTTACTGTGTGATGAATGCTAAAACAGTAATGCGCTAATCATGAAGAGAATATGCAAAAGAAAGCAAGAATTGCTTGTGAAAACATTTTTTCTCCAAGATAGACTGAGTGAAGACACTAATATTTTAGAGCTATGAAAAAAAGAATTCACCTTCACAACTCATTTTTTGTTAATAGCCTCTGATTTCCAGTGTATTACAGGCTTAGTAGCACACCTTATCAGTTTCTACCTGATCAGACTGATATGCTGACCTTGAAAGTGTTTGTTTCTTCAGTCACCATCTAAATTAACTTTAAAATTTCTTTTAGCCTCTCTAAATGTACGACTCTGGAAAACTTCTTGGTTAGGAGGAATAAAAGAATTCACAATAGGAAAAGAAAATATCATTGACTGATCAGAAAGGAATCACAAGACAAATACCTGTGGGTTGATTGTTGTCTCTACAGTATGGGCATGCTTTATACACACGTGTTTTTGAGTGGTAGGGCGTGTAAATGGCTTTCACCTGCTCATTTTTTGCCCCCTCAGTGGTTTCAGTGCAAGTGCTCATGAAGCCACAAGATGAAGTAATCAGGGAATATATCCAGATTAAAAATACTGTCTTTTTTTTTTTTTTAAGGGTAATTTCCAGCTTGGCTCACTCATTGACCCAGTTCATCATAGGGTCCCACAAACAGTAGTACCAGCTTAACCTGTGCCAGGTAGGAGGGAGGGAGGGGGAGGAACCTCTCCAGGTGCCAAAGGAAACATGCATGCAGTCCATCATCTCCCCCTGCGTCACTGGAGCAGTGCAAAGTGACTTTGCTCCTTTTAAAGTCCCAGAACAGCGTAAGGGGCAGTGGGGTTTCTTTAAATGAAAACCCAGTGCAGAAAAGAATGGCCCTTCCGACTAAACACACCAACAGGCACTGCGCATCTGCTGCAGTGTGCATTATGGCCAGAGCATTCACGTCTCCAAACCTGCAACTGTCTGGAGGAGGATTTTTTACAGCAGGTTGACACAGAACCTTACACCCAGAACCAAATGCTTTTCCAAATACTAAGTGCTATACATGGCAGTTGTTCATGGCAGCTACATTTTTATGCATTTGCGGGAATAATGTAGTAAGCATAATGTAAACATGCATCACTCTTTTGGCTCAGCGTTCATTCATGACTACTCTCATTGCAGTTGTAGAGCTGCAAAGTGGTGCCTGGTTTTCTCTTACAGACACCTCCACAGTAATTTCCTTAGGAAGTAAGCTCACTCTCCCGCATGGAAGGGCTTTCAGAAAATGGGGGAACTCCTTTCAGTGCCAGCCACTGAAGACTGGGCTGGAAAGCATGTGCTTTTTATTTATTGATTTTAAACACCAAAGTATTTTTCTGTAACAACTTGTCAGCTAATGAGTTCTTTTTAAACATGGCTCCTAAATAGCATACACAGTATTGTTTTACTGATAGTCTCCAATTAATAGACATTATAAAAATATAAACAGCAGGAATGGAAAAATCATTAAAAGAGTGGCTTTTGGCTTCTTTCATTCGGGTGAAATAAATGGGTTATATTGCTGCTGTTATTACCGATACTAGACATAAAGCAGATTAAAACAACATATGTTTTCAGTACCAAACTCTAACTTGAGATGTGCACGGATGCAGGCTCAAAGCAGAATAAATACACTGCTGTCAATCTGGGAAAATGGCTGCTCATTTGACAGCCCTCTCCCTGTACATCGGAAAAATTGGAGGACACCATGCCCTGAGGACTACGCAAACCATGATCAAGGAACTGCAGGAGAGGTGTAACTTAAGTTGTAAAGACTGGTGTAGTCTTTCCATTCCCCCAAATATTTTGGCTCCTATTTAAATATATTTAAATAACCTTTTTCCTCAGAGCAGGAGTAAACAGTGCTGTGCCTCCTAAAGCACTTTTATTTACACAGTGATGTATATCCACAGTTACCACGGAGGTGAATGCTTCATTCAGGCCACACTGATACCTTAGCTACAGAGCCACTTATGCACAAACTGCCCTGCTCAAAGAGTTTACCATACCAGGGTAGCCTGGAAATAGGTTATGAAGCACACCAGTTTCTTTCATGACAGCTTCAAGATCTCTGGGATATGCTAGGGACTTGGGGGGGGGGGTGGCGTGTGGAGCGGGGGCGGCAGAGAAAACCTTCCCCAGCCCTCAGAAACCAAATCTTCCCTTAAAGGCTGGTGGGAAGTCTCCGAGAGGTATCCTGAGTGGGGGCACACTGACCTCAGACATGATTTGGTAACCATGTGAAATTCAAAGGATTTGGCTCAGAGAAGCAACATGAAAGGAGTGAGTTTAGCAGAATTTTATTCTGAGTCTTAAAGAAGTAGTGGAGCTAGTAAATTCAGAGCAATACAAATAACACATAACCAACTGTGTTACACCCCTCCCAAGACAGATGCCTTAAAAAATGCTTCCAAGCTAAACCACAAAGAAAGCTAAAACACCTAGAAATGCTACTTCCAGAGGTTAAGGGTTGCTAACTGCTGGCCAGCCTCTTAGCAAGGCCTGACCCAAAATCAGATGTTAAGTCCCTGAAAGAAAAAGGTCAAAAGATAAGATGTAATGCAATTTGCTATCAGAAGAACACACAACTGGGAAGAGCACTCCTATCGCTACGTCCCTTATCCCGCAAATAAACTGTTTGGCTACAAAAGGCAAGGGTGACAGAAGAAAGAGTAGAAGAAATGGTAATTTCTGCAACAGTGCAGGAGCTACCTGGGCTGGTTCTGGGGCTTGAAAGTATTCTCACCCCACTCATGTCGGATCTTTTCTTGCCCATGAGCTCTTTCTTGGTGCCTATTTCTCATTAGCATTGCTTCTCTGCTTAGCTTATGCTAATTTACACCTGCAAAATGAAGCCCATTGAAAGTTTGCAGGTGGGTCAAAATTCGTAACAAAAAAAGTTTTCTTCGACAAGAATAAGTATCTTTTCCAGCCAGAAGTTTACTGCTTTCTGAATTCATGAGAGATATAAAGCTTCATTGCTTTTACTGGAATAACAGTGCCCATGAAAAGCTGTGATCTTAGCTGATGAGCATGTGCATACGTAACTGCGGCCTCAGTAAACAGGGATTGCTTTTATCCATGGAATTATGTTTTCAGGAGAAGAAAATCAGTATTATACAGACCATTGGAGATCTTTAAACAGATCTTGAAATTTCAAGGCTAAAAATGCCTGTGCAAAGAGAATGGTTCAGGTTTATGTTCCTAAAATTTACAAAGATCTTATAGTAAGTTTTATTTAATTACATTTTTTGTGACAAATATTTTAACCTGAGTTATTCGGCCACAGTCTAGCTTTGACACTGTAAACAGAGCAAAATACAGATGGCATTTATGTAAATATATAAAAAATGGGTAAGTATATAAAAAGTAATAGTATTAAATATTAAATAGTGCTCTCAGAAAAATTCATTATTAAAATATAAAACAGAGATCCACTTGAATTTATAATATGACCCAGAACTATCTTTTGAGGCCTACAGCTTGTAAAAGCTTATATTTTTCATGACTTAATTTATAAATATGTATAAATTAAATTAATGAGTTATTTTTCACATTATGTTTTTCAAGATTCTGATTTATAGAAATATGTTCCTTTGCAAGCCTCTACAATCTTAAGCAGAATGAAAAAATACAGTACCATTTTAAAAGAGTAAACTACAGTAAGGAAGTTACTTGTAGAACAGCAGCATTTCAGTGTGACGCTGCCAACACATTTACGGCCTAATGCCTATATTTAATTAAACCAGCCTGTGAGCGTAACAGAGAATGCAACTTCTATGTTTTTGAAGATGGTCCAGCACGCATTCCACATGGACTGTGTGTGTGGTCTTTTCATGGTCAGAAAACAATATTCTTCTCATGTCCCATGTTTTCTGTGGTAATCTTATTTGGCTGTGTACTCCATCCAAATGCTGAACAGTCGTTTGCTTGCAGACTCACAATGAAACCCTACAGTGTCCAGCACTGCACGTAATAAATACTCTGCACTTGGTATTATACTGTAACTGACTGTGAAAGCTCTGTAGACGAGCTTGTCATATCCACCCTTTAACACTGGTGGTTTTGTTTTGGTTTAGGGGGAAAAGTGGATTTATTAATTATTTACGTTTTTATATATGTACTCTAAATCCCAAATTTATGCTAAGTTATAAAGGTTTGCTCATTAGCCCTTTCAGGTTATTTGTGAAAACACTGATTATGAAGAGGGCCAAGGAGGGCTAACAGGAGGTTCTGCACCACCAGAGAAGGAACTGAAAAGTTCAAGAACATTGTTAAGCCAGGCAAAATTTTCCAGAGTACTGAAGAACCAGAAAATCTGAAAACAGACCAAGTAAGCTCTTAGAAGACTGACAACTCATAAATAATACCGATTTTCTTATCAGCTTATTTATCCATTTGTTTCTTAAGAAGTCAAGGTGGAATCTTTGACGTTTGTGTATTGTCAGACTGTGTGATGTCTTCAGATGGTCTTTAAAGTTTCAGTGAAAGGGCACCTGTGTTGGGGGGTGTCTCAATTTAACACCCCCACCTTCTGTTCCTTCAAAAGGAATTTACTTTTTAAAAAAAAGTATGCAAGAAAATTATAAGCAGAAATAACTTTTCAGTGAATACTGGACACAAACTAACACTTATATGTTTCTCGTGCCATTAGGAGGCCTGATTTGTCATTATATGCTCACTTGGCTAATATCCTGGGAGCCATGGCTCCCTTTCACAGAAGGAAAAGAGTGGAGGAATGGAAAGATATTTGAAGATGTAGCTCTGGCCTTTCTGGACAGTTGAGACAGGGAGTGATAGCTGGGTATTCATAACTCTGGAGAGTGGTTCATCCCTGATTCATACAAGCTGTTCCCTTCAATGAAACAGGAAGAAGCCAGCACAATAGAGGTTTTTCAGAGTGAAGAAACAGGGAAGGACTTAGCATCACAAGGCAATAAACTGCTGTTATTATGAAAGATGTTATGAAATAGTTTGTGGTTCTAAGATTAATTTTAGCTTAAGCCTCAACTTCAGAGCAGTTGCCAGTTGCTGACTCTCAACCCCTCATTCTCTCAGTCACAAAATGGGGGATAAGCAGAGCATAGAAACCCCTTCTACAAGCAGCTGCCCTCCTGCCCACCTACACCATGACCCTACTGAATCTCAGGTGTCCAGTCTGCAAAGGCTTTGAAGACTCCTTGCACCAACACTGGACACTACATATTCCAGATAACACAGGATTTTTCATGCTTTACAGCCAATTCCCACTCCGACATGAAAAGTGCTTACGATGCAGCTCCTTCCACTAGTTTTGTGGCAGATGGACATGTTAGTCCGGGGTCTCAGCCATCTGAAAAAACATCTACTGTGAAGGCACAGGGAAATTGTAATGTGTATTTTTTTATTAGGTCTTTGGCTATAGTGCTAACTGTAGCTGCAGTGTGGGTTAATTGCAGATGTATAACCTAAAATTGTTACAGCGATCATTTGATATGACAAACTTCCCTCTGTCCCTAACTGCAATCTTGGTCTTGGCTTTTCTTAGTTCATCTGTCTTATTAGGCAAAAGTATTTTGGCGTAAATGGCAGATTTTGTACATCATGCCTTGGTAATGCTTTCCAACATTTTTGGTATCCAAAGCAAGCTACCTTTAAGTGTTGCAGCAGCCTGAAAAGAACGGAGCATGATTACAACTCTAGCTGTTTTGTCTTGTAACTTTTCCACTTTTTCAGTCCCTCCCCCAAATTCTTTTTGATAGGGAAACAATAGAATGAGCCATTCTCCATAGGCAGCATCTCGTTGCCAGAATGAAACAGTCTAAGGAGTAAGTTGAGAGTCTCAATATCTCATTTGCTAACTGTCAGCAAGGAAAATCTATTTTACGGAAAGTCTGTGTACAAACTAAAAGATAATTGGGTGTAAATGACTGTACTCTGAATCTAGTCCCAAAAGTTGGAGGAGCAGGCAGGAGGTACACAACGATAAAGGCAGCAGAGAAAGACGGCTCAGTGAAAGCTTAAAAACTGCAGGAGAAATAACTATTTTCTGTCTGTGTGCATCCTTGCCATGAGGTGAGAGAGCAAGTGGTGACATTTCACAGAAATGCCTTCACAGACTGCTCCAGGGAAGAAACCCAGAGGAGTCAATACTTGCAGAGGACCAAACCCTCATTGCTACCCATTACGTCTCACCTGCCATTAGAAGGCGATCCAGTGGGTAACACAAAGGCTGTGGTCTGCTGAATAACCATGGCAAGCTCTGCCACTCTCCTGAAGGTCCTGGGGTACCTACCACTTTGCTGGGCAACATCCTTCTGGCAGTACTGATCCATCAGTGCTCCTCAGACCCTGCTCCTCCAAACCAGAGGAAACCCTAGGCAGTGAATTATGGTTCCTCCCTGCCTAGGGTTTTCCTTCCAAAGAAAGTCAGAGAGAGAGAACACTGCATGGTAGCAATGCATTCAGATCTCAAACCAACATGGAGCCAGGAGGCAAATGGGAGGTCTACCTCTGGGCAAGAGTTACCATACACAGTGTGGGTGTACCTGCTCTGCACTATGTACTCCGCCTTTCAAGTTTATTTGACGATTTTTGAAATAATGTTCTGAAAAACATTAAACATCCTCCTCCCCCCCACCCCCAAGAGAAGAAACTTTGTATAAACAAAGAATCAAATCCTCACACGCACTACAGATGACCTTGTTCAAAGCTCTGCAGCTGAATTTTTGTACATCCCAGAAATAATTTAAAATACCTGTTATATTTTCAAAATTGCAGCAGATCTACATTGTGCCTGGAATTGTCTACACTGCAACATTTTCGCTTCAGATGTGCATTGCCTATATGTGATCAGGCAATGGTTTGGTAACTGAGTTTGCACAGATGGTGAGGCATCCATCAGCAAAGCATTCAGACTATGTCGTAAGGCCTCTGGGGAAAGGACCACCTTTTAAATCAGTGTTTATATAATGCCTTGCACAATGGGAAACCAAATCCTCTTTGAATGCCTAGATGCCATCAAAACAGGCCTGTAAGTGTGTATATATTACACACATATTATTTGTGCATTATAGAAGGACTGAGTGACAACTAAGTAAAAGCCAGATTCCTTGCCCCTGTTTACTTAGGGGAGGATTTCTGAAGAGTGTTAGGTCTCTTTCTGAAATTCTATTCTAGAGGGATAATTTATTAGACAATGGATATATGAGAGCAAATTTTCTGGAAGAAGAGGTTTTATACAATGATGCCTTTACACCTATAGCTATGCCCTGGGCTAGGGCAAGGTCACCAGCTCTGCTGCAAGGCTTCCAGAAAGCCCTTTAGTCTTCACATATGTGTGGTTTTGTAAACTGACCATTATAAATCTCAGACTGAGATGGAATGTCTTTCTTTGTAAATTCTTCAGATGATATCTGGGTGCATCTCTGATGCCAGCACAACTTAGGTGGAGCTATGAGAGAAGGGAAGGCTGGTACAGCACAGAATCTCTCAGTGTACTTTGCTGGCTGGCTGGATTTCTTTGGATCTAGGTTCTTGAGAACTAGGTCTGTGATCTGACCCCAAGGAACTACAGATTAAGTCTCAAAGATGAATGATCCATACAATAAAGGTCATAAAGTCTCTTATCTTGGAAGTGGTGATTTGAATGGTAAGCCCTGAGGCAGTAATAAAGACAATAACAAACATGTAGTAAAATCCCTTTAACTATACAGATTCTTAGGAATAAAAGAATAGTTTTGTTTTTCTTCTTACTTGATATATACGTGTATACGCGTATGTATGTGTATATCTACCTATGTATATACACATGAATGTATGCCTTTTTCAAATGTATACAGCCTTTAAGCAAACTGAACCCTTCTTCCTTGGGCCCGTATCCTAACTCCTATTGCAGTCCCGTGTCTGAGGTTATAGCTGAAGGATGCTGTGATAGCTGCCAGAATGACCAGTATTTAACAAAGACTGTCTTCACCAGCTATTTCTCCCATAATAAAATGTAGCACATTATCTCAGGGGCCACCCTGGTTTTATTGAACTCGAAACCACTACAGGGACTGAAAGTGACTGAAGCTGTGAGCATAAACCTCCTTTGTTGTGTATGTGTGTGTTAGCATGTCATCTTTTGGGATAATCATCCAAATGTGGTGCCTATGGAGATGTGGCTGACTCAATACTTGTGCTCCCGGGTGGTCAGCCTGTTATTTAAAGATTCACTGGCCTCCACAAATGGAACAGTAACCATAATTACAAGAGGCTGTTCCACTAATCCATGGTTAACAAATGTTAGTTAAAAGATAAATAAGCCTTACACAAGCATTTCCTGGAGGTGTTTGAGCCTTGTGTTTTCGTTTCTTCTGGCTTCCTTCTTCTTTAGAGAGGTGATAAAAGAAAATAGAAAAGATTTTGTAATCTAATTTTGTTCAACTGTTAGAAAACACAGGAAGTCTTTGAAGTTGAATTGTCTTTTTTTTTTAAAAAAAAAAACCCCAACAATTACTTTTTATTTATGACACTGAGAAACAGTGTAATTCTTTTCCAGGCTGAGTTTCTACTAACAACTGTGTTGTTTGTTCTATTGTTTATCTTATTTCTAATCTCCGGTGTTTATAGAAGGGAACAAGAGGCTTTTAGAATTTAGCACCAATCAAAAAAAAAATTCTGAAGGACTGATTTTCCTTTGCAAAAAATGAGAGTATTTGCTGTGTCTTCAGTATACTTATCACCTTCATTCTTGCCACTTTTTCACAGAGTACCTTATTGTTTAGTTGTTGTGAACTGTAAGAGTCTCTCAAGATACAGTTACATCCATTTTCCTTTAGGTGACAAATTGTTGTCCAATGTTGGTGGAACTAAAGCTGGCATGATTACACAGCAGTGAAGGAATATAGGAACTGTACTGCTAGCTCAGCAGGGTAGTCACATAACTCTGCTGTAACCTACTTACTGGTAAAAGTCTCCACACAGCTCCTAGCTGGATAGTTGTTTTCAGAATTTAAGAATTAACATTTATTCCTTTAATTTTTATGCTGTTTAATGTAACTTTGGATGCTCTCATTACCCATACAAATGTATAATCCTTCCTTGAATCCTGCTAAGCTCTTGGCCTCACACACAATTGGTATTCTGCCATATCCAAACATTGCTCATACCACCAAGGAACTACGCAGTTGTGCAGGAGGGATAGAGAAGCAAAGATTGTGCCTCTAAAAAGCATCTAAAAGCAAATAAAGGGGTGTAATTTATTGAAACTAGTCAGTTGTTTAGGTCTTCTCTCTTAAACTTATACACATTTTAAAATGTTGATATAAACTGTATATGCTAAAAATAAGTCTAGTCAATATACTCTGTTTATTCTTAACATAGAGGGAACCTTTGTTCGTAGAAGACTATAGGAAGAAGTCATATCTTATTAGATGAGGTGCTACAGGTGGAAAAAGCAGACAAAGCCTTCAGATCCAGCATTCCTCCAGCAAGTTTGAGAAGAAGCAGGAAAGTCTAATCTAAATGCAAATTAGGTGCAATTGCTCTTAGCTGACTGTGGTCATGCTGCTTAATTAGAACACCTGAGCAAGAAAGGCCATTGATACCAGTGAGCAAGAGATGCTTGTGCTAAGGACAGACAGACTATAGGACAGTAGAGAGGTGTGAGGGAATGGAGGGGAAAAAGGTGTTAATGTTTATGTGGTGGGGAAGAAGCAGAAAGATTGCAAAATGCCACAAAATCAGTACCTCTGTACATAGGTGCCATTTTCCAGTAAAACTATCAGCTTTTTAAATTTTCTTTGAGTTTCTGGAGTGGAACTATGATTATGAAAAATGTTCTTTTATTGGTATGTGATTGTTTTCATTCACTGTTATTCATCCTGGTCAAGTGATATTTGCTTTCCATCAGATCACTTATTGTGCTGGAAGAAATAGATCATATTTTTGCCTGAACAGGTCTGGGTAGAATGTACGTCTGCATGTTTTATTTGGGTCATAGGTGATCTACTCTGGACATGAATGCTTGCCATGTGAAGATCATCTTTCGGCTGTGGTAGCTGATACCCCACATGTTCTCCTCAAAACAAATGTGGTGGTATTCACAAGCTTAGCTGTTAGCTGTGGATTTGAGAGACATTTGGTGACTTTTGAAAGCAAATATATCGACCTGTGCATTTCATAAGCACTGTTCCCCTTACCTTACTTTCTGTTTTTCCTGAGGTTTCTTTATAAGAGAGAGTGGTCAAAAGCAGCTTTAACTTCAGGCGAAAGGATTCTTTGAGACAAGGCAAAAAAAAAATCTAAAAATCAACAAATGATGGCAAATCATTCCCTCTTCCATCCACCACTGAGGCATTAAAGATGGGATCCCATATTCATGAAGGAAACATTTCTTCTTTGGACTGGTCCAGGATAGATATTGCAGTTTTAAGATAAAATAGCTCATGCTCTCTGTGATCAGCAGCTGAGCATAGGGATTTCCATCCATTTTCTTCTAGTGTCCAAGTTAAAAATGTAGACTTACTCTCAGAAGGGCTTAAGAGACTTACAAAAGACTTAGAAGACACTAGAAGAAACTTTCTACTGGTAAGGTTGATGACATACTAGAAGAAATTAAAATAAGCAGTCTATGGGATCTCTAGCATTGGAGAGGCATAATTCATCCTATATTGACCCTGTCTAAGAAAACAGTTCAAACAATATTTTGTGATGCCTTATAGATATAGAATCTGTACAATACTGAGGTACAAGTTGAGAATTTTTCACACTTTGTGAACAATATCAACGAAAAACCGATCTAAATCTGTTACTAGGATGGTATTTCTGCTGCTGAGCATTAGTTACATTCCCAGGCAGAAGGTCCATAGCTCCAGCAATACTGATTTAACCATAAGAGTAAGAATATAGTTCAACTTCTTGCTGAAATACCATAAAGTCAAATGATCACACATTGGTGACAGTCTGGATGCAGCTGGAAATCGAGCTTACAGAGATCTTGTTGTCATAATTAAAATCTCTTTATAAACAGGACTTATATCAATAGCTTCATTATTTCTGATATGACTGAATTGACAAAAATGGAAAAAAATCAGTTCTGTTTTTAAAATAACTTTGAAAACAATTTTAAACACAAAACTTGAGTAAGTGTAATGAACATGTAAAAGTGTATGAATTAATTTACTGGCTACTCTTTGTTACGGATTTTAAAATTTTTTCTTGCTTAGGCACTCTCTATTTTGTCATGAGGGATTTTCTGAAAAGCAAGTTAGTTGCAAGCAAATACTTGAACATGCTGAGTGCCTTCAGGGATCAACTTGCGGTTTCACTGAAAGATTATCTGTTTGTTCCAAGTCTTCAATAACTTTTGCAGTGACACAGCTATGTTTGAGGTGCAGAAGGCAAATTATATCATCCTTGGACTGTTCAGTACACACAGGCCTGACTGCAAATTCTGTGCCTGAGTTTTAGCTCTGCAGAAAGACAGGATAGACAGTTCCTCCCAGTCTTTTCAAGTGGGGCTGGAAAGCTGAGAGTTTTATTGTTTTAGTTTGGGTTTTGGAAAGTTATAACCACCAAAAGAGTTAGCCACCCGCTAGTTTCCATACATATCCCCGGTAAGCATGGGTACTTCTTCATTACACTGCTATTTGGGTACCATTTTTCCAGCAGGAAGACAAGAACTCTTGGGGAACTGGCACCAGGGATGGCTGACCTTAGAGCAAGGCAGGCGGATCTGCCATGTCATCTTTTCTCTCAAGGATCACCCACCTATTGGTAGGATCCAATGATCTGTCTTGGTGGAGTGGATAATAGCAGCAGGAAGGATAACAACTACCTTCAAGTGTCCTTCCTATGAGGGCAAGACATTGTTCCCCATTAAATAAGCAAGAATACCCAATAAAGTTCTGAAAATGAAGAAATGAGGATGCTCCTGACTGCAGTCTGGGTCAATCAAAATAACAAACATACTTCTTAAATCTTCTTTTAAACAGCAGTAATTCATAATTTTGAAAACAGTAAAATGCTTTGAATTTCTGATGCTAACCTTCTCCTCCTTACACATATGTTTCTGAATGCTTCACTGGCTGTTTTTAGATTAACTCAGTGAGGCAGTTCTCTTTTATTAATTCATGTGCATCAGCATAGGTGGGATGTGCAGAGGTGCTGTGGCAGGTAAAAGTGCAGTGGACAACGTCTCTGTGTAGCTGCTGTAGAGGCAGAGTCCCTGCTGTATGTGGCCAAGAGGGGAGACTGGCCAGCTTCATTTCTGGAGATTCTGGTTAAACCAGAATACACTCTGATGTACAGAGTGTATTAAGGACCCTGATCTATCACGAAGTTGCCCTCCAAAATACTAGGAGAAGGACACACTTAAAGGTGTAATCCTTTACTTCTGGACACTCTGCAAAAAGACAGCCTTTTTTTTTGCACCCAGCCTGCTAATAAACCTGTGATCTACAGTGTCAATTTGTTTCCAGCCCTGGGTCTCTCAGAATCAGAAACCGTGCTGAATTGTACCACATTCTCTGGTGGTTTTGTGATGCGGACAGCTGCCAATTGGTGCTAGGAGGCTTTTTAATTGTTCTCATCCAAAGAACACGAAGACAAGCAAAAGCTTATGTGTTTAGTTACTCTTATTTTTCTTGCCTGCTCATACTTCCCCTATTATAATTTCTGACTGACTTACTGTCATGGTTCAACCCCAGTTAGCAACTAAACACCACACAGTGGCTTGCTTACTTCCCCCATCCCTGTGGGATGGGGGAGAGAATTGGAAGAGTAAAAGCAAAAGCAAAAAAACCTTGTGGGTTCAGATAAGAAAAGTTTAATAATTAAAATAAAATAGTAATAGTAATAATAATAATATTAATATTAATAAAAATGAAAAGGGAAAAAACCACAAGCGATGCAACCACTCACCACCCGCTGACCAATGCTACCAGCCCCCCAGCCACGATTGCTGTCTCCCTCCCCCAGCCAGCGCCTCCCAGTTAACATACTGGGCATGACGTTACATGACATGGAATATCCCTTTGGTCACTTTGAATCCTCTCTCTTAGCTGTGCCCCCTCCCAGCTTCTTGTGCACCCGGCAGAGCATTGGAAGCTAGTGAAGTCCTTGACTAGCACAAGCACCACCCAGCACCAACCAAAACATCGGTGTGTTATCTCAACATTATTTTCTTACTCAGTCCAAAGCACAGCACTATGGCAGCTGCAGTGAAGAAAATTAACTCTATCCCAGCTAAAACCATGACAACAATGAAAGATCTTGGTATTGCTCGTATCAACTTTTGTGGAAGACAAGACGCTTCATATTTTATTGGAGGAAATACTCATGTATCAATAAGGAGAGGAACAAAACCTGCCAAGCTGTTGGGTATGCAAGCTGTTCTGTTGCTGTAAAGTAACCTATTGTAATCTCCAGGAATCTACCTGTGAAGCATGTGGGAGAAGGCAGGACAGAGTTCCCTGCAGGAGGTCTAAAGGGAGACAGCATATTGAGATGGGTGCAACTATTCTCTTCCAGAAAATGTTATTTCTCCCATTAGAAGACAACAATGCTAGTCAGCAATAGTGTTTCATAGCTGTCTCACGACGTAAGTCTTCTCTTCTGTATTCCTACCTCTTCCTGAACTCCCCAACATCGTGGAACAGAACAGTATCCTCCAGTTACAGTTTTTGAAACATACTGTCTATTCAGACAGTGGCACAGTCATAGCATAGCCATGATTTCTCAAGCTGTCTTGACACAAGATTTCTCGAGCTGTAATACACAAGTAAAGACAATCAGTCTCAGGCAATATATGAGGTCTGCTATGCTTTCATAACCACACAAAGCTTTCCTCATCTGAACAATGAACGATGCTGTTCCTTTACAATCCCTGCTTGGCCTATAGACTTGCCTTGTAGTTATTCCATATTGTGGTAAATTAAATATTCAGAAAAGGATTTGCAGTTCAAATTAATTTCTAACTCAAACTGTATTTGTAAAGTAGTTAGAGAAAATTTTAATCAAGAAAGGGAGAGAGAGGACCTAAAAAAGCAAGCATGCTTACAAGGAAACTTGGATGCTTCACAGAGTCAGAACTAGAGAGGTACTGACATCTTCAGAGGCCAGAAAATGGCTAAATTAATTAACAAATTACCTTTGGCATGGAGATGTGAATTTCACTTAACATTTCTTAAAGGTTATGTACGTGTTTGTCTAATTTTGGCTATGGAACACCATAATACAATGACAATTATAAGCAGGAGATGGAGCTTTCTATTCTTGCTTTACCATGAATTAATCAATTTTTAAAAGATGTTGCTCTGAGCAGATGAGGGGCTGGGGCAGAAGAAATCTGCAAAGTGTTCCAAGGAAGACGTCCATAAAAGGTTATTTTTCTTTTATTATCGCTGGATCCATGCAAAATGCTTTTACTGTATAAGGCTTTTAAAGGACTAGAGGTATTAACATAAGGAATAGTCAGTATTTTTGCATAATCTGTATACACTCAAAACTATAATACCCTTGCTATGCTACTATTATTAGTTTGCAGCCATAAATAAGTTTCAACTTTTACACACTTAAAAAAAAATAATAATGGCATAGGCAATTGCAAATCATACATCTGCTTCTAAAATTGTTCATCTCATCCGCACTATAAATGCAGATAAGGAAAGTACTATATGTATTTTGGGTGGAATAATTTATTTCCTTCTTGGGAGTGTAACTTGAATGCACTCTACTCAAGGAAGTAATCATATGGTCAGATTTTAAAATGAATTTAAATAGATCTGTGTGTGATTTAAATTTACTTGGATGTATTGTGTGTTCATCATGTTTAAAAGTTCAACCAGAGTCTCAAATATGCCAGCTGTGGGTCACCTCGTAGATGCATGGATTGTAACAAAAAGTGTAGACAACTAAACATCTTGTGGGATGTCCCATCTTGGGGGACATTGTGGCACCAACTGGTACTTAAAAGACATAGTCTATCCAGAAGGGAGTAGGATTTAAGAGGTAAAAGCCACAGAGGTTCCCTGTCTGTGACATACAGTGAAGGACATAAATAAATAGAGAATAAGTAGAAATGCAAATGCAGCCCTTCTCCACTCAAAGATGCAAAATTACATTGCTTTCATCTTTTAAGAGTGCTGCTAAAATGACTTGTTGACATGGGTGTCCAAATGGATGTTAGACCTACTATCACTGAGTTCAGAAAAACTCTGCACAGTTCAGGTTTTTGCCTTGTCCTGGTCTTTGCCATAGTATCAGCAGCGGTAAGATCCTTCTGGAGAGCCCATGAGGATGTGTTCAGATCAGACCTGGTTCTGCGGCCAATTGATTCCTCTGTGTGATCAAGGGGAGCAACTTCTTATTTTGACTTTCCACTAGGCAAGTGGTATAACTATCTGCTTAGCCACTGTAGCACACCAGCTATCTTCAGCTTTGATTTATCTACCCCAAAGGCTTTTCAGTGGACTACGACAATGTTAGCACTACTCTGTGCACAGATTGGTCTTAACTGTGGCTGACGCTTTACCTGCCGAGTGTAGTGGTTTCCTTAGCTGGCTTAATTATGCTGAAACTGTACTTAGTAAATTAGGAGAAAAACGGTTTGGCATGGCTTATAGGAAAATGGAAAGAGAAAGTTTGGTAAGATGAACCATATCAACCATAATATCAGCAACCGCAGTTTATTATTTTTAATCTCATTGTTACTCTTTTACATTATCTCCTTAAACTTCAGAGTCATTCTTTCTCTTTTTATAGCGCAGCCCTAGTATTTAGTTAGGTAATGGGATTTATGATTTTGTGTACATCAGTCACCATGGAGACCCACCATAAAAGATCAGTTGCCTGGCAACTGGATATTGTGGAGCGGCAATGGAGGGAGGAATTTTTTGTCTCTCTGAAGGCAGGGTTTAAGGAATAATGAAAACTTCTGCTCATACTTCTCATGAATGCTCTATTTTCAAGGTCAACCAAATGTTTTTTCAGTAAGGACTAATGCACGTTTCTTCAAAAGATGCACCGTAAAACGTTTCTCAAAGATTATCCTGTCTCAGAGTGAAGGATAACCAGCTTAAGAAGTTTTTATTCTCTCCATGCTGTTGCAAAATAAGGTTTAGATAACTGTGGGGCAGCCATAATGAAGGAGGTCTCTTATTTACTGGCCGTTCTGCATTCATTAACAAATGAGCTACTGTACATTCAAAGATATCTCTGATCCTAGAAACTACAATGATTTTTTTCTTCCTGAATTAATGGTTGGCTTCTTGGTCACTGTAGATTTATCTCTCATTTCATAATATCATCTTTTTCTCCAACATTTAACTTACAGTGTAATTAAAAACTGAGAAATTGGGATCTTATTACTCTAACATATGGATAAACTTAAGAAAGAAAGCTACTTTAAAATACAGTTTTGCAAGATTGACTTCTAGTTTAAAATGTTTCATATGTACTTGAATGTATGTGCTATTAGTATGTCTCACTTTACATGAGGTGTATACTGTATATCCTTTCTAATTATGAAATCAACTTTAGGTGAGTTAATTGGTAGGCACAAAATTAAACTCATGTGAGTATAATCTGAAACTCAGGTTTTGGGCTCTTTTGAAATACTTACCTGCCTAGCATCTTTTATGAGATGTTGTATCTGGTTTTAAACAAACTTCTTTCCTGGAATCCTCTCCTGCTTATTCTGAGATTGCAATGTTTTCTCTTTAATATTACTGTTTCAGAACTGAATTAGTATTTTGATTACAGACTAGCTCAATGTTTCTGTGGTTTGAATGCTGGTGAAGTTACTATGGATAAATCTACGTCTCTGTGACAGTGCATGTTACAGAGAACCATCTAGTTTCTCAGTCAAGTGGTGAAGGCATCAGAGTCTTTTGGGTTGGAGAGATTTGATCCATACACTATCCTTGTGGAAGGACATAGAGACAGGCTCTTCGGCTATGAACCCTGCCCCAGCTCACATGGCTCACATGTACTCCACAATTACTTCAGAATATTTTACATAAAGCCCAAAGATAGCTCTTCAGTGTTTTCTTTGTACCCAGCACATAGTTGTATTGTTGCTTGCTGCTTGCCGCTGCTGGCTCTCACAAGACTAAAAGCCTGGAGGAAAACTGCTGCACTACCCCAATTATGGGATCAGTAAGATGGACAGTGCTTGGAATCATGACCAACCAGATCCATGCAGTAGCTATTTTGGTAGGATTTCTTAAGATTGGAAAGATGAAAAATATGAAAGTGGAAAAGCAGTTTGTAGCATAAGCAATGACAGTGCTTTTTCAGCTGAGAGACACAGAAGTGATGCATGCCTGTAACAGCATCTTGGTAGCAATTTTAATTCTTGACTGTATAATCATAGCATGCTCTCTCACATGAAAACTATGAGAAAGATGTGCTGCTATAGACAGCCAGACGAGGGGAAATTACATATATGACTCTGGAAACTGCTGTGAGCAATGTGCATTTTACATTATTTGACAGTCTCTATTGAGAAAATAAATTTTTTATTACTAGGAGCTAAAGGGGAGAGGAAAGAAAACAACACCCGATTTGTATTGTGTTGCTTTTCATCAATACAGTGGCACCCAAAACTGTTGCTAATATCAAGGACATAGAGCACATGTGGAGCTTAGAACCATTGTTAATACTCTGGTTCCACATAAACCCATTATTCCATGCCTTGGTGTCTTTTACACAGCATTGAAGTCCTATGCCATTGAAAATCTACTTCATCCTGGACATTATTCTTGAAAACCAGCAAAGCCTCAGCACTATGACAGGAGTGTGGTTAAATTCTATGACTTTTCTGGAATGGGAAGACTGTTGCTGGTGCAAACACTATGCACATCTTCCAAAAACACAAATAGCAGAATTGTCTGGGGTATGATGCAGATAGACATCCATCTCATGAGGCCTGTAAGCCCCTGGGTCCCCATAAAAAGACTTTACAAGGATGAACTGTGCTTTTAAAAGCCTGTATTTCAATAGATTTCTCTTATGGAAGGAGCAGATGAACATAATTCTGCAGTGTTATTTTGTAATGAATCAGGGATTTGTGAATCAAAGAATAAGAAAAAAAGGCAACATCCCACTGCAGCAGGTTATATAGAGCAGCAAAATAGTAATTTAGCCTATTTCCAAGCCTAGGGAAGTTAATTTGGTACTGCTTGGTACTGCCATGTCTTCAAGAGAGGCCTGAATACGTAGAGCACAGCTCCACAGGACAGTGGCCACTCTTTCTAAAAGACCATTCAAGGAACTTCATCCTTCCCCTTTCTCATCCCAAGAGCAACCACTCAGCTCTCCATGGTCTTCTCTCAGCTCTGTTTGTCCCCTCAGCAGCCTTTGGCATAAGGAAGTTCCTCTTAACTTTCACTCTTGGTTTCAATATTACATTTTGCCCGCACAACTCTATCTCTAGCCAAGATCCACCTGCAGCATCCTTGGTTAGATACATAGTTAGTAGCTGTGGGGTGAGTCTAGATTCCAGAGTATGAACTTCTCCTGTGGTGTAAAGGACTATAAGGGGTCTTAATATTTGCCACTAATTAGAATATTCCTGTCATTTATTATGATGAAACAGTGGCCAGAATTTGAGATTAGTGACATTTCTCAAGAATTCAGTGCTCCCTGAAGTTGTTGGTAAGATGCTCACTATGCACTAGATTTGGGCTGGTCTTCTTCCCCGGTGTTACTACACTTGCCTAGTGCTCAAAACCCAAGTATTTATTTTTAAGGTTGAAGAAGAAGAATGAGCATTTTTTTCCTTCACTCTCTTGTTTTTGTGAGGGTCATTGCAGATTTTCCCACAATTTAATTCTGAAAGTGTCTTGTGTTATTAAGTGAAGAAAACAAAAATCAAGTAGAGTGAAATTCACTGTGAGTTGCCAACGTTGCATTTGTTATACACTCACATACACGCACATACACACTGACACAGAGACACTTCTGGTCACATAGATGCAGCTGGGTAGCCTAGCTAGATGTCTGCCTTAGATCAAAACACCCCAAGTGGAAACTGGATTCTGAGTGAAATCATATTTCTTTTGTCACTTCACTTAGTGATTGATTTTTGTAGATTTTGGCTACTTTTTAAAAGAATAAGAATATTAAGCAGGGAAAACCTGCTTGTTTGCAAAGAATGCTTCCAGAATTACGGAGGATGAAATTCTGCCACTTCTTAAAGCCATTTTTAACAAGAGAAAATAAAAGCAAATGTTGAAATTATTCCATACTTTTAAAAGGCAAAACTAATATGGGTAGGCGTTGCCAGGCCCCTATTGTGATAAGTTTTATTGCTGTTTCACAGGAGTTAAAGTAGTAAAAATACATATTTCAGTTCCTCTAATCTCTGCTGACATTTATATTATTTTTATTGAGTTTGAAGCCTGGTGCATTCCTGAACTTTCTGGCAGATTTTTTTTTCTTCTCTTGGTGGTCTCCATCAACCTTTCACTGAGAGCGTAACTGCTATCACAATAGGCGAATAAAGTCCAGCTATGGTCAGCTTCACAGCATCTTTTATCTTTCACCACCTTTTTCTGTGCCACACAAAACCTAGTATGCTTAGTAATATTAAACTACCTATTTTATTCAAAAACAGCTCATTAGTCTATGTTGACTAACCACGGCACTTACAGTTTCACCGTCTGAACTGGCAGATCTATTTTTAGGAAGTAGCTCTCTGAAAAGTAACTGTTGCCAGACATTTTGGTGATGTAAGGTGATGCTGCTCTTGCCCGGGTGCAGAACTTCATGTCAGCTTTCTATGTTCAGGATTGCTGGGTCCTATTTACAAAATGACCTAACTTCTTTAATATAATTTGAATTTTATGATAACAACGTTTCTTTAAAATGAGCAAAAAGGTGGTTGTATGTTTCCTTTCTGAAATTAAGGAAGGAAAATCTCCTTCTTAGTTTCACAGATCTGCTTCTAGTAAGTACTTCAGCAAATACATACTTGCTTTTCTAAGGGGACCTTTCTCTCTTGCCTTTTACTCCAATTAGTATTGTGGCATCAACACAGCTAGGTTTTTTGGTCATGCATTAGCAACACGTTTGTTAACAGGGACTCAAATTTTGCGTTTAGAATTTTTGTGACCAGTGATTACTTTTAAAGGCAGAGAGAGAGAAGCTGAAAAATAGTTTTAAGCTGCTCTGAAGACAGAATCTACTAATATGATCCTAGTTTAAAATGTATATTGATATAGATCCAACATAAACATTGTTCACTAATCACCTATGAAAAAAGATATCCTTTCTGAGAATGATATGCTGCCTGGCATTTTTCATTATTACTTAAATAACGCATTTTCTGCTTCTCTTAAATATATCTCTTTTTATACACATGCATACACAGAAAAAAATATATATATAATGTCACCCTTATAATTAATTTCTTTAAATATTGAAAGATAGATTTTGAGAGTAAAAGAGAACTTTTTTTAAAAATTATTTTTCTTTCTTCCTCCCCCCACCCCCGAAAGGGTGGTTACAGCATATCCTTTTGTGTTTACCATGCTTCAGAAACAGACTGACCCAAGGGAGGGCTTAGTGTATTGTAAACCAGATATTTATAAGTAAATATGCCAGAGAGGACAAACTGCAGGGGCCCTTCTCCATCTAGGGCTTCAAACAAACCCCCTTTCCAATACCCACGGACTTCTTTTTTGATTTAATTTTCAGACCTCCTTCTTAACTTTCTGTTGTTATGTTTTTCTGAGTGGGTCTGAAAAAGGACTTATTTTGTTGTTTTTTCTTTTTTAGCCGTCAGGTGAAACCTCCTTATCAAACATAAAATTGGGCTATTTACAGCTATTCTAAAAGCCTGCTGAACTTATGCATATAAATTTACCCAACAAATCCCACCTGCAATGTCTTTGCTGCTGGCAATTTCTTGCCATTCTGCTACTTCTTCACAGTTAAATATTACTGTTTACCCACTACGATGGACCAACAGTCTCAGTATTTATAATATAATGCATCAATGTATACTGTTTCTACATGGTATTTTTAATTTTCACTCTTTTGAAAGTTCCTGTTTAATGTCACCTTAGTTAAACAGTCTTTATTCCATTTATTTATGAACACCTAGCAATCAACTGCTTGCCTCCCATGAAAAACTTAATGATACTGCTAATGATGACAACAGGGGAAAGACTGAATCCTAAAATGGGGCTTTGGCAAATACATCAAAGAAGGACAGCTTAAAAAACTCACAATGTTTGGTTTAGGACTGTATGTGCTGGCAATTTTTCAGCCTACACTTCTGAAGAAGAGAGCTCTCCAAGACCTTGTATGCTCAAAAAGGACAGTTTTCTACTAAATAAATATTTTTACCTTCTTGCTGTTAGCAACTGCTATCCCAGATCTTTTCCTCTGAGCAAAGGATCTGACGGAGAATAGTGTGGGTGAAAATACCGCAGGCTGGCTGAAATTCCTACTTCTTTTGCATGGATCATCCTGCAGTTATACATAGACTCACCTGTACCAGTTCAGAATCCACCATTCAAAATCCACTTCAGACTGAGGACACACAGGTCTCCTGGAAATCTTTAAGCATTGGAAGTTTGACCCAAAGAGACTAGAGCTGAACTTATTTTCACACTGGTTTCTGAATTGCAGTACTTATACCCTCTTATATCCTCTCAGTGGGGGATCTAGCATACATGTACCTTGAGAAAAAAACCCAAACAAACAGGTACTTGGTCTTACAAGAAGAGTAACGGTGGATTTCTGGGTACCAAGCCCAAGGGGGTCTCTTGACCCCAGGGTGCTGCCTTCTGTGAACTACTTCTGAGGTCTAAATGGAGACAACAACAAGGGGTCACCAGGGTGCTGCAAGCATTTTGAGAGGGTAGGCAATCAGGAAGAAATGCAATTTCAGGGCAAGTGAATGGAATTAAATTAATGACAAAGACAAGCCGAAGGGAAGGAGACAAAGAGAGAAAACCTCCTAACAGTGCAATCTGCTTGGGTATGGAATGGTACCTCCAGCAGACAAGTGGGAGACCTACGAACTAAAACTAAGCGTTGCAGTTTATTAATGAAGGTACTGTATGGGCTAATGCTGCATATGCATAGCATTTGTCTTCTTTACAGCTATTACTCTGTAACCACAGCTATTTTCATTGTTACCTACAGAGGGAGGTATGTGGGGGGACTTTGCAACCTGCATAGGGCCAAAAAATTTAAAGCTGAAGCAAATAAGTATGTATTTCAGAAGAAAAAGGCAACTTCCCCTCCCTTATCTAACCCAGTTAACGTGCCAACCCACATCAAGTCAAAGTCAGAACATTTTGAGAATCTGATACCAGCAAACAACCCCCAGACAGAACACTTGTTTTCCTTACTAGTTTTAAGTTCCAGGAAGCTGAAGCTGCTACCATAAAAAGTTACAATTTTCCACTTGAAAGGTAAGGTAGGGGGAGGGGAGGGGAGGGGAGGGGAGGGGAGGGAAGGGAAGGGGAAGGAAAAGGGAAGGAAGAGGGAAGGAAAAGGGAAGGAAAAGGGAAAGGAAAGGGAAAGGAAAGGGAGAGGAAAGGGAGAGGAAAGGAGAGGAAAGGAGAGGAAAAAGGAAAGGAAAGGAAAGAAGGAAAGGAAAGGAAAGGAAAGGAAAGGAAAGGAAAGGAAAGGAAAGGAAAGGAAAGGAAAGGAAAGGAAAGGAAAGGAAAGGAAAGGAAAGGAAAGGAAAGGAAAGGAAAGGAAAGGAAAGGAAAGGAAAGGAAAGGAAAGGAAAGGAAAGGAAAGGAAAGGAAAGGAAAGGAAAGGAAAGGAAAGGAAAGGAAAGGAAAGGAAAGGAAAGGAAAGGAAAGGAAAGGAAAGGAAAGGAAAGGAAAGGAAAGGAAAGGAAAGGAAAGGAAAGGAAAGGAAAGGAAAGGAAAAAAGAAGACCTCATTCCCTCTGTTGGGTAACAAAATCAGTTATGGTTGCAGTCCTGAGAGCCTGGAGATGGACTGTCTTTTGTCTCTTCTGTTCTCTAGAGAATTGATCTTTTCTCACTGTCAGAATCTAAATATCAGTGTGCCACTACTGCACTCTGTTTTTCCCAGAAAGATGATTGGGGTTTGTTTCCAAAGCGTGTTAAAAGGGTACCAACCAATCAAGTACGCAAAAGTTTATTACAGAGTAAATTCCTACCCAGCCCTTATTCTTTGTCCCCTCCTATGAGTCATCCTTCAAGAGAGCTACCTTTGATGGGTGACTGTGGCCGGAGGATATCTAAGTCTCATCAGCATGGGTATGTTAACAACAAAAGAGTGCTGGTTCACTTCCTTTCTTCATGCCTAACTAGCCAGAGAACAAATATTCAAAGAAACCCAATAGGAGCTGGTTTTATGAGAAACCTGAGAACAGTTTTGTCATTTGCTTTTTTTTTGTGAAGAAATACATAGTTTCAAAGAGACTTTCTGCCTGCCCCTTTTTCTTGGAAGGAGTAAGTATATGATGAAAAGTTAACAACTTGTAAACACTGTGAAATGTGTTAGCCCTGGAAACATCTCCTCTAGCCTTTCTAGCTTAAAACTTTGCCAATGGATTTTAAAATAACGGGAAACTGTTTATTCCCCCTCCGTTTCTTCTATTTTTGTACGGAGTTGCACTGTAGTTATTTTGGTAATCACTGCAATTTTTAATAAATCACGCTTTTAGACAGCAGTTTGCCAAGCGATAGTTGAGAAAAGGTCTCCAAATGTTACATGTGACACGACTTTGACCTGTAGCTTTTTCTTGTAAGGTTTGTTTCTAGAGGCACGCTCCCTGTCCCACTAAGCTGGTTGTACCTTCTCATCTGGCTTCCAGCAGTTGGCATTCCTGGTGTTGTTGTCCCTTGGCCAGCACACATAAACAGTTTGGGACCGCCCACCCACATTTGCTGTGAACACCAGTTTCAGACATTCACTGCGACTCAGCTGGATTTTCTTAGCAGCTTTTTCTTAACATTTGCTAAAAATGAATGTGATCTGCCTAATCACAATCAAATGTCCCGCTATCTATTCATCTGTACGTTGCACATAATTGCAAACACAGCGGTGCGTGCTGTGCGCATACGCGCTCCGGGGCCAGATTTTCAAGCGTGCAGTGCTGACAGCTAGGGTCGGGCGCCCTAAAGAGAGCAGCTCCCATTCAGGCAACTAAACAGGGATATCTTTCAAAAGAACTACGCTGGGTAAGTTGAAGCATAGTCCTTCAAAAAACATGGTTCCCAACCTGGACACTAAACTCTTTTGAAAATCTAGGCCTGCGTATCAGTGTATATTTGTATATACACACCACAGCACTGGCAACAGCTATTGTACACGCTACAACCCTTTGGAGCTTTTCTAAATTCAAGCCTATGTTTTCATCCCAGCCACTCATTTAAAATCTCTCATGGGGTAGCCTATTTCTCTCCTTGCCTGCCTGCCAACTCCTCCCGCCCCCCGCCCCCCAGTTCTAGCTAGAAAAGAACTTTAAAAATAATTACGTCCTTTACAAAATTTCAAAAGCATAACTTTTTTCTGTGCTCTCTGTAGCTGTAGATAACAACAGACCCACCATAAATGACATTCATTTACTGCTTCTGGCATGCATCACCAGCACATGTGGAATATGCTTCTAGGAGCTTTGCAAGTAATTCTTGTGACGGGATAAACTGGACTCTAATTTTTTTTGTTCCAGATCTGTAAAGTGGAAAACATAAAATTACTATATCACAACAACACATCACATAAAATGTTTGTGCTACCTATTGCCTTCCACTGAGGTTGAAAACATGCAGTAACTTCCATTGCAATTTTGCATGCTCTTACTTCCAATAAAACTATGAATTGGAAACTTCCTATGCTTTCCCTGAAGATTATTTTTTCTTTACTTGTAAAAGCTTGAAGTCTCTGGCAAATATATATTTTTGTAAAAATTAGACAATGGAAATGCAAGTTGTTACTAACCAGTGGCATGCTTTGCCTTGTTTGAAACAAAATGAGACAAAAGCAAAGCAAAACAAGCAGTACTGGTTTATTCTAGTAAGAGTCAGCTAACAAAGGCAAACTAAGTGTGCACCATAGCCTCTTTGTGCATTACTATGGAACGAGATGAATTTTGCAGGTAGCATAGGCCCAGTCTGATAGAAATACTCCTTAAAGCTGCAAGGTGGTGTCACTTGTGCCTGAGGAGGATGTGACTGAGCAGACAGGAGCACAGATCAGATGGAACATCCACAGGATGTGTACATGAAATTATGGTGATGACAACCAATAATGATGAGGGGCAGTCAGCACAAATATCTCTAGAGTTTCTCTTCCTCTTTTAAAGAGTATTTAACAGCATCTTCTAGACAGCTGGCTCCTTGTAGGCAGATCTTGCAAAATTTTCCATTGGGAAAAAAAATGGCATTCAATCTGCACTTAAACATGGGAATATGGTAATTTGGAAGGCAGCCCACTGAAACAGAACCGAATAAACCAGCGCAAAATATTTCAGAAGTTTTGGGTTTTTTTAACAGAAACCAGAATTTTATCAACTAAACCAGGAAAGACAAGAAAAATATCAAAATTAAGAAGTTATATTTTGATACCTTCTTAAAGTAATACTACAAGACAAATTATTTATTGGAATTCTGTTTTTGTAAGAACTTTCTAAATATAACACATCTATATGAGTTAAAATGAAAACAAATTTTGAAATAACCTAATTTCCAGTTCCCACACAGTTCCTCTTTAAAGTCTTCAGCTGTGAAGTCAATTAATGACATAGACAAATACCAGATGGCTTTTGCCAAGTGGGTGCTCTAGGAACTGAAATTATTCTTTTTCTTTCCTTTTCTATTTTTCTTTATTTCTGTAAAAGTAGGAGATGATAAAATCCAATTAAATGAACTATCAGTATGCATATCAGTAAGTGAAATGGATCTAAAGAGGAAATCCTAGATTTCCTCCTAGGTTATGGTGTCTAACCTTCATCAGAGCCTGGGCACTGAAGATGGAAAAGACGACGCAGAGTCTTTAAACTATGTAAACTATGAGATGCTGTGTGACCAAATCCATCCCTATTGCAACTTTGAGCAATCATAGGCCTCCCAGAGATCCAAAACCTTCTACTTTGATCTTGTGCCCAGGGACACAAAAGCTGGGTTTCCAGTCTCACTCTTTAGCCCTCCCAGGAACTCCTCTGTCTTACTGATAACCCACTGAGGCTGGGAGAACCTACAGCTTTCTCACCTCATCAGATGGATCCTGAAACCAACTAATTGCTTGCTCGGATGTGTTCAGGAGATCCAAATGATCAGAAGACTGCTAAATCTCTATCATAATTCTACTGTTTCTGATACGACAGCAGTTTGGGATCAGCTGGGATTAACTGTGTACAGCACTGTTGATTTCTATGTAACCATGATGTTTTTAGACCATTTGATAGTCTGACATACCATTATACTGTACAAGAATGGCAGCTTGCCCTGCAGATCTCCAGTCTCTGGGGGAAGGCTGAGTTGGGGGTTGTGATAAGCCATATTCTCCAAAACAGTATGCCTTACTTCGGCTCTCTGTGTGAATTTGTTTCTGTATCACTATATAAGTGTGAACTGTATTATTCTAGATAAGGCTGATAAGAGTCTTAATCTGATTTGTTCAGATTTGAAGGATTCACTGAGAAGTACCATCTTTTTTCACCTGCCTTTTTAAAGTTTTCATTTAGTTTCCTGCGTATCAGGTTATTTTTCGCTTAATACACTATATACATATATTTAACTTTACCATATTTGTAATGTAAATTTTACATTTGAATTTTTCTTCTGTTTAGTATATTCAAAAAGGTGTCTAGGTAATTTTAATGTCTAAAATTTCTCTCTGGCTTGGAAAGCTCATAACTTTTGACAGCTTGTGATATCTTGTTTAGACAACCTTGCAGGAATTCCTCTGAATTATTTCTAGGCTTCCAGTCTGTGCCTACCTAGCTTCCAAGAGTTAAGACAACAGAAACCATTTACCTTACGATAAAGACTGTTATTCCTTAGACTCAAAAGCAGAGCAATGATGCTGTTTCCCATTGCCTTTCAGAGCCGTAATCCAAACCTAGCACCTAAATATGGTTTTAACTTTCAATGTCTGACTATTCACATGTTTAAAGTTAAGTGAGTTTGTAATACTCAAATTCAAGTTATTTGCTGCATACTCAAATTAGAAACAGTTTTGGGGATGCTTTTTAAGAATGCGTTTCACCCTTCATAATGGTTACTGTAAAATCCAAAAGCAATGGAGTATGCAAAAGCAAAAAGTTGAATTTGGCTAGAAAGGCAGCTTCAAACAGAAAGAACAAAACCTTGCTGCTGACAAAAACAGTTTGGAGTGAAGAATGTTTTGCTGTAAAATTGTCCTCTGCCTTAGCATAATTTTGATGGAGGTTATAGCTGCTTCATTTGCATGTTCACAGAATCAGAGTTGTTGAAAGGGACCTCTGGAGGTCATCCAGTCCAGTCTGTCCAAAGCAAGTGTCATATGGCTTTGCTGAGATTTATCTTCCTCGTTTATTTTTGCACTGCTAAAGTAGCTACTTCGGTTGCTTGTGACTTCTTGCCAGTAACATCTCTACAGCTCAGCTCTGAGCTTTGGCTCATGATCAGGTGTTACACCACCCCCGTATGCCCCAGCCAGGGTTCTTATTTTGTCTCCTTTTTTGTAGCCTGTCCTTACATATAGTTTTGAATCCTAAGAATAAGGAGTAAATGTTTCCAAGACAGCCATGCAGTTCTACAGAAATGAAATTAATGGATAAGTGCAAAAACATGTAATGTCTGGTTTAGTTTTATGTTATATCTCCCCTTCATCTCTACTGACCTTTTACTACTCAGACGACTAAGTTATACTGGCCCAAAAGAATTAAGTGTCCTATTCACAACTATTCATGGAGATGAACATTTAAATTAGGAATATTAAGTATTCTTCTCAGAAATATTGTTACATACTCATGTAATCTGGGACCAGCAACAATGTGATATGAATTAGCTGAAACTAACCAGAACAGCAGAAATAACAGCTCTTAGTGTGTGATTCATTACTGAACAGCTAAAAAACCCAGTTGCTCACAATTAATACATATTTTGTAAAATAGTTTAATGCCTTGAAATTAAAAAAAAAAATGGATCTTAGAAAATAGTTAGAAGGCAACTATCACTATTTTTGGCAAAACTATTATACGAAAGACACTTAAACTATGAATACAGCTTTAGTTGTGGCTATTCATGCATTGTGCAATCAGGAGCAACTGTTTAACACCACTCAGGAAGCCTGCTCTATTGGGTATTATTTATGTTTAAGTTATGTCAAAAAATTGGTTATGATAACCCAAGTTAAACATACATTTATCTTACTTTCTATTTGCCGAGTTACTGTAGCATCTGTCATTATTTACACGGCATAGCAGTAACAGAGTAACTATCATTTTTACTGAGCAATGTATGTCTTTTACAAGACAGAAAAACATTAGATTGGCCAGAGGGATGCATAATTTTGGGATTTTGCGTTCACAACATTTTTGTATGTTTGTACATGTTTATGTAAAAACTCCTCTTTTTGTTATTTCCCAGATGAATATTCATGATGCGAATAACTGTTCTAGCTGATGATAATAATAATCTCAAATTGTTCATCACCACCTATTGGCTGGGATTTCATAAACTGGTGATGTTAAGCAGTCTGATTTTGCCCAGAGTAGATTAAGGACAGTTTGCCATTTGCCAGTTCTGGTAAAATCTGGCAAAGAAATGGCAGGAAAAATGAAAAAAAAAAGAGGGGATGCCACCTTTAACTAGCCAAACTAGATCTGGCAGAGACTATCTATGGGCTTAATCTGAAACAAGTTCTTAAAATATACTTCATTATGTTTAAAATAGATAATTTTGACATTACTAGGTGGCATATATTAGCTTGCAAAGAGAACAAAAATATAAAATGGGCATGTAGTTGCACATGGGGATAATTATGAATTTTCTCCCACTTCTTTCTGCTTGGAAATAAGACATGACTGAAAAATTAATATCAGTGGAAATTAAAATTAGAGCATCAGAAATAGGTAGAATTGCAATATTTAGTGACTAGAGATTCAGAGGAAAATATATGCTTATTCTGTTGACAGACAATAAACAATTGGCTGTCTTTGATTTTGGCTCTTCATTTCCAGGAAACTTTCAATTTTTTTCTCTTGCAGTGCTTTAGATTTTTTTCATTAAGACTTATAAATCTAATTTTGCTAAGGTGTCCCTAAGGACTGACATCTGTCCCTACCTAAGCAAGCAGCCAACTGTGATCCAGTGACAGCAGAAACCAAAACTAACTTCATGAAAACTGATATACCTTTGCTATGTTCTCTTCCCCTCCCTGCTCATGACAATGCAAAACAGCGTTAATTATCATAATCTTTACAAAATTCTTGTTTCTTTAGAGATTTTATTGTAATGGAGGTCTCTTTCTGGGTTCTGAAGTATTATTGCAATAGAAACTAACTTATTTTACTTAATAAAATTTGTACCAGACTGCTGAGCACTCATTGATGAGTTCCAAAGGAAGGGATATTTTGCGAGTTAAAGACACAAGACATCAGAGGAAGGATGCTACTGATACTACCAAGTAAGTGTTTACCTGCTCTGGGAATTCTATGGACTGTATTTTTATATAAATATATCATTTTAATATGCTAGGAAAGAGCACATTCATCATAAGCACCAGGGCCTCTTAATAAATTCTGAATGACATATTAAATAAAAGGACATTACTAGATGACACTGCCAGATTTATTAAGTGTGGAAAAGACTTAAGAATCTCCATAAAGATTATCACCTCCTCAGTCCCCTCCAACCATTCCAAGTCTTGCCTCTCTTTTCACAGCCAGGAAGAAACTTTGGCAAGAGGCAGTAGACACTAAATAAAATGGAAAGGGCTGTCTGGAGTAAGCTAGGAATGGACACATTCTTACCTCTCCTGATGGGAATTTTATTTTTGTCTCCAGCAGAAGTTATTATTTTTCCTAAAAAAGGTAAATCTGATTGATAAGCAAAAGGACTATTCAAGAGGACTGCTGCTATGATTAACCATTTAAAATCAGTACAGAATGATAATGCTTTATTCATTCTCCAGAAAAGGTCCTGCTGAACAGACCCATTTCACTGTGAATTTAGCTAGTGTTTTTGCCCCTCCTGAAGTAGTGACTTGAAGATGAAGCCCAGTATTTCCGTTATTTACTGCCCACTTTACAGACTTCAGTGGGAGCTCTGAGACTGCAGTGAAGGCAGACTCTAGTTTTAAAACACACTGCAACCATTATTTGAATTACATCTCCTTTTAAGTTCATTATTTCTTACTTGAGTCACATGCTATATGTGTCTCACTCTTTGGATTTGCCATGTCCTCTGAAGAAAGGCTGCCTCTTACTTGTAGTGCAAGAAGGTCATGCATTTCAATCAGTCTACAGTTGAGAACAGAAATTATGGCTTGGTGACATTTACTTTTTTTAGTTTTGACTGCAGTCCTTGAATGGTGTGCTAGCATGGAATACAACATTTTTTTCATGCTAGTGCATAACCACATACCTTTAGTCTGAGATAATTTCCTCTAATCACTAAAATAAAAGGTTAATGAAGAGCTATTGATTAAGTCTCAAACTAAAAATGAACTTTCAGGCTCTTTTCTTTCAAAGCAAGTGATTTCTCTTGTTCTTCTGGTAACAGAAGAAAAGTCCTGGCTCCTTAAATGTCATAAATGTAATCAAGCTGTCATCCTACTGCTTGTGGTAACAAACACAGAAAATGCAATAGAGACAGCTTTGCACTGCAGATTAGCCGGGTCCATTTAGTCTGAAAGGCCATTTGTGCAAGTCCCAGCTGAAGCATAAGGCATCTGGGAAATGTGTTTACAGTGACTTGAGAATCCTGCTTTTCTCACTGACTTCTTGTGAAAGCCCTAGATGAATCACAGGCTGCAGTCTCACTTCAACCTGAGAAAATACTCTTTTTGAAAGGAGAGTTAATTGCTTACTCAGTTTGAAGGCCATAATGGGAAGATCAGTGTTCAAGTAATTATTGGGTATTGTATGTTTGGAAGTACTCACAGAACTGTAAAACTTTTATTGTTATCGGGGGAATTTTATGTCGTGTGAACGGGAGGAGACACCTCAGCTTCAGGTTAGAGCTCTGCCTTGGTCCACTGCTGCAACTAGTGACCCCACGAGAGTATCAGATTAGCCAGGTCTAGAGAAGACGATGGCCTGGTGAAGGACAAACATCTCATATTGTTCTCCAAGAAGCAAAGCCTGTTGCAACTGATTTCACCTTGTCCACGACATGACCAAGCTCCAACTTGGACAAATTTATCTGGGACTGAAGAAATGGAGGCCTACTGCTAAGCCTTGTCCTGGCTATCCGCACAGGGCTGCTGCTGACAATAGCCTACAGGAAACGTCATCCAGTACCCAGCTAGGTCTGACTGACCATGCTTGGATGCAGACAAAATCAATGGGAGCATTACTGTTGACATGAACACCATTTAGTTCTAAGAGCACGGTGCAAGGCAACCACGCAGACTGCAAGCCATGGTAATGGAAACTCCACCTGCACCTTGGGGATCTGGATGGTGTATGGGAGTACACTCCCCACAGAAAGTGGGTGCAAAGATCCACTTTCACACAAAATGTTCTTCCCGCCCTGCTTAAAATGCACTGTATGACAAAGGCATTCAGCTAATATTTGCACAGAAAAAAGAGTTACAGCAAACTATGTAGCTGTCACAGTCTATTTGTATCTCAAACTTACAGGACAAGGTGTTCTGTAAATTAAACTTTATTCTGTGACTCATTAAGAAAGAAAATGAATAAACATGTCAAGGGATGAATCCCCTTTGTACAGACTAGTCTTAATACATGAATTCACTAATTCTCACCTAATTCATGACCTGTAACTTACGTGCCTACACGCAAACTATTACCTAACTGAGTAAGGGTGGTAGAGCTCATCTTTCCTTCCCTGCCAATGTGTGGGCATCCCATGTACCACACTGGGAACCACAAAAGCCTCAGCAGTCTGGCTGCCGTTGGATGCACTTCAAAAGTTTTTTGGCTAAGCTGACGTATTTATACCTTCCAGCTTGGAAGTTCAGTCTATGCCATTTCCATAAGTTGTGGATTCTGAAGAAACTGCCAGACAATCAACATAAGGATGATGGCTGCAGGAGACAGCAAGTTGCAGGTGATAGCGGCTGCATAATGACCTTTAGCCCTTCCTGGCCACCGCGTCCTGCCTATGTGTTGCTGTCACATGGACCTTATGGCACAGCTCCCCATGTACTTTGGGCCTTAGCATGACCTGGGTGTTACCCAAAACCTGAACAGGAGTTAAGTGAACAGTCACAGACAGCCTACTTCAAGAAGACAAGAATCAACGATTCCAAACTTCATAAGCTTGCCAAGTGGCCTTGGACAAACCACAGCGCTTTCCTTGTCCACTGATAAAATATAAAATGGGGAATGTTCTCCTACTACAACATGCAATGGTGTTGACTGTAGGGACCTTCACATCCAAGTGGCTCCACCAGGTGCTAGTACAATAAGACTAATTATTTGTTTTCAATAGTAATTGCTTTTGCAGTGGCATCCGCTTTGGAGCTCTGAGAATTGCTAGACCAAATTCAGCCATGGTGTAAGTGGGAATGATCCCTCTTGATTTCAGTGGAATTTGAATGTTTATGCTATGGCTGAATTTTACTTCTTCTGCTCATAACCAAGTCAAACACTGACTGAGATTTTTTTATAACTGGATCTACACTTTGATGCTAGAAAAGAATCTTAGTTAGATAAACAACACAGTGAACTTTATCATACTTTCTCTGGGGTCTTTGCTACCCTTAGATCAATTCAATACTCATACTTCTATAAACTGTTCTCAATCAGTGCTTGAGGTAGGACTCTGGGAAAAATAGATATATTTATCTTGGAACAGTGACACACCCACGAGGCTCTCAAAGATTTCACATTTTGTGGTCTTTGCTTTGGTGCAGCATCTCTGATGCAAATGCAGAAGTAACAAAACAGAGGCACAAGCATACTCAGAGTTCATAATTTTCTTAAAATTGCATAAGCATTCAGCCCACACTGCTTGGCAAAAAGACTTCTGCTGACACCAGCACCTGGGTGGCTTTAGAGGCAGTACCCCCAGTCTCCTCTGAGGATCCTAAAAACAGTCTAGCTTCCCAGCTTTTGTCGCATGAAAGGTAAGGCAATGGTAATCCCAAGGTGCATAGGCATACAGGCACACCATGTGCTGCTAAGCTGCGAGACAATGCGATAGCATCTCCCAGTGAGTCAGCTGAACCATGTCCCCCAGCCACACTGCATGTGAGTGCAGCACCTGCACTTCACATCCAGGGCTCTTCCAAAACCTTTTCCAAACCCAGTCCCCTGATCTTACCAACTGTCTAGTAACTTAAAGAAGGATGAGGAGGATGGGGCTGAAGCCAATCACCACAACCGGCAAACTTCTTATGGTTTCCACCTTGGCAGCAAAGCTGGAGGCAATTCCTCTTACCCGCTTCTAAACAGGGATGAAGTATCTGGGCCTGACTTTCTCATCAGCTCAGCAGCAGCTGTGGTGGGTAGGAGACAATCCAGACCTCAAGGCTTGGAGGTAGGCTATGACTTTACTTCTACTCAGCCTGTCTAACAAGATATGAGGCATTTTGCCCCACTTCTTCAGTAAAATTCTCTCCCTGTTCTGCAAGGATGTCTCCCGCCTCGGCACAGCAACTTTCCTTTTACAAGAAGTGGCCGTAATATAATTCGTTATCATAACTAATCTATCTGTCCATCATTCTGTCTACATACCTCCCTACCTCTCTTCTCCCCTATATTCTGAGCTTTTCTAAGTCAGGATTTGTATCTTCTTCACATTATGGTACATTGTATATGTCTGTGCAATATACTTTCTGCCAAACAATTGACATTCAGCTGTGACCCACTGATGATGTTCCTTGTAGGACACAGCAAGCCTAGGGAAGTAATAAAAAAAGTGTTAGTTTTCTTCCTGTGATAAAATCTTCATGTCTTCAAGTCCTGGCAAGATGGTTCTCAACTCCTGAAAGAGATGCTGCCAAACAAACTCCGTCATGGTGTCACCCTAAATACTCCACTGGAATTATGCCAGGACCAGTTTCTCCCTTTATACTTGAAGATTTACTGCTGTGAAGTATATATCAGATATTTGTCTCACAGATAGAAAGACAGTATATTTTTAATACTGTAAAATAGCAAGAAGCTTTTTACTGTGCACTGCATTCATATGCATATCTTAAAACCTTGCGGCAAAGGGTATATTCACCATTGCCTTTGACTGTAAAGGGATCAGGATTTCTCCCACAGTGTTTGAGCGGAAATAAAATGGCTGCACAAAAATAAGTGACAAGATGGAGGGGAATATGAGAAAGAAATAAATATCTAATGAAAACCTTTGAAGCTGTTGACTGAATTATTGGTTTTACTAATCTGAAACAATATGGGCACTTGTTTGTCTAACTGGAGCACATTTTCATCTTTGTTTCTATACACTCTTGTTAGACGAAATACAGTAAAGCTTAATGACGATGATTGCTAGAGACTTTTGCCCACTGTTAACTGGGAGGAAAGGAGACTTAAGGCAGGCTTACAGCACAGGCTACTTAGCAGTGAAGAGCCACCCAAATTGGTATAATAGTTTTTCACATTGAAAAAATACAGAGCAGTAACAGAGTTCCTGTCCTTACCCCAAGCCAGAAGCTGCAGCTCTCTGTGGGAGGCACATACGTAGCTGTTGGAAAATGGCTCTACTGTTTTCTTTTGAATAGCTTTTCACCAGGTGCAGATGCCAGATGCACGACCTTCTGCACTACAGAAAGCTCTGGATCACTTCTGTTGCGCAGGGACTTTTACACATGAATATCAATATTCAAAGTAGATCTCAGTGTTTCAGCTCTCCCTAGGAAATGAAGTCCATGAGCACTCCAGTGAAAAAGGAAGAAGCGACAAGAGGGACACTGCAGACGGTCTGCGAGTTCATGTTTCACTGCTAATTTGGAAGGCAGTTTGTTAGTAGCGATGGCTGGACCGAGAGATGTGATTTAACAGTCTGAGCGCAGAACTAGAAAATATAAATCTCTAATTTGGCTCTGATGATACATCATTTTCTTGTGGTCTAAGCCAAGTAACTCAATGTTTCTTCACCTGTAAAATGGGGATACTGGAATATATTTTGCAGGGCTATATGGAGGGCTTATTAGCTTAAGTTTCTGAAGTATTTCACAGATAAAAGAACGGAAGATACCCTTTAAAATTATAGACAGATGCTTCAGTTTGGGTGAGGTCCTGATATTTTGATGCTTTACCTATATTTATTTACATTTAATTTAAAAATTATTGATCTTACTAAATTTCATGAAAAATGTTATTTGAAAATTGTATTAAAAAGTCCGCCAGATTCCTCTGCAACACAATGATGTATTTTCTTTTCCCCAAATGTTTCACAGATCCTGTTCTTTTTTTCTTTTGCTGCTGACATTTGTTCTTCATTCAACCACCTCCATTTTTCCTAAGACTCTCCTTTTTTTTTCAGATTTTTTCCTTTTCTCTTTTTATATTTTTGTAAAAGATTCTCATATGTATAAGTTTTTATTTACATCAGGATGAAGCTGAATTCAGTTTCACACTGTCCAGGATATGTTCAGCTCAGGCAAGCCCCAATACACCTGACAGCCCTCGTTATTGTTGTTACAGTCTTGTAAGCAATTACCCTGAGAAATACTGCCAAATCACTCAGAATCCTACACAGATTAAGAGCTGTAGTAACTATCAGAGAGGCCAGTTGAATATTAGAAGGGATTTTGGAATCGATAAGGTGCAATGACTTAAATCAAAAATGACTTCTAAAAATCAAACCTGTTTTGAGGATGGAAACTAGGTTTGATCTTAAATTTATTTTTCTACAGTTATTCACTATTTTCAACTCTAAGGAAAAGGGTAGTACTTATTGCTGTATCTCCTTTGAAATAGGTGGGGATTGCACTGAAAAGGTAGCTGCAATATCAGTCATTTAGATTTAGAGCACAAAAGGTTGAAAAATGGAAGGCTACAGTAGCATCTCAATGTCCATGAATAAGAGCAGAGAATAGGAAGAGGCTTCAGGTTAGATGTTTTTATACTGCATTATTCGCCTAATATGGAAAGCATTTTAAGAATAACCTTTTAAGACTGAAAACAGTATAGAAGCAAAAATACTATGCAAAGCAAGATTCAGATCACATACTGCCATGTAATTAGTAAAATATCCCTGATTATCCCTACTCTAGTAACATTCTTTAAATGCTCAATGTTACAATTTCTCCTTATTCCCCTCAAAGACTCTGAATACGTGATTCGAAATAAGACCACAATTTTGTTAGGAACTATAAAGTAAGCACTTGGGAAGGTGTATAATAATTTACATATACTGGGCTATATTTGCTTTCTACTGTGGCAGGTGTCAGAACTTCTATTTCATCTCAGTAAGAAAATGATTCAGTCTTGCTAAATAGCAAATGAAAGCACTCATGTTCATTTATTTAATTTGTATCAGTTTTTCATCTGAGCTATTGACATCTTGTTCTGCTGTAAGAAAAATACCAGATTCTGTTTTAATAGAAGGCTGCATCCAAGTGGAATTCTGTTTAAAAGGTGTCAGAATCAGAAATCCTATTTTAAATAGGGGCAAGAAGCAGGTCTGTTAAGTCTTCTAGAGAACAAATTAACAAGTGGGAATGATTAAGCCAGAAATGACTTGGTGTTCTAATTGAAGAAGTCATGCAGCATGATGTCACCCCCTGTTATTAGTATTTAATTGCTTTCAGAGAGAGCTCAGTGTGCCTCTCTTCTCTCTCCCACAAGAAAACACTTGCAGCATTTAAAATGCATCAAGTTATAGAAGAATGTTGCTGTTTGCACACACTTGGTCTGTTTTAAGTTCATGTAATTAAATTAGCTAAATAAAAAACACAGAGCTGTTTATAGGCTTAGCTTTGGATTTTTTTGTTTTACGCACCCAGGTCTGTTTCCAGTCTCACTGGCTGGTTTAAGGACTATTCTGGCAGCACGTCTAACAAAGAATAGTCACATCTCATGACTGCACCTGGTTTGCTGAACTGGCTATTTGAATTTTTTTGGGCAAAGTGTCAGTGTAGAAGCGTTATTATGTTATAGACACTGAGAGGGAGAGGAGAGATATTCAAAATCTTTTTGTCATCAAAGTGTTGGGACAGATGAATTTAACTTTTACATTAAAGCCAAGCAAAAGCTTTACTGTGTGTTTTTATCAATTGCAGATCATTTAGCCTGCATCAAATTATCTGAGTAGAACTATATATACACTACAAAGAAAGACTTAAATAAATTACATTTGAAGGAGAGCATTACAGACTGCAGACTAGTTTCTACTTCTTGCTCATACAGGTAGCCCCCATCATGGCAGTAGGAAGTACTGAAGCATTATTACTCTGAGAGTTTTATCTAGCTTGTATTCTACATCTCTGATCACTCCTTTCATACACATACCATGTGTTTCCACTAATTCAATAATGCTATTGTTCAAGAAAGAAATTTTAAATAGTTGAGATTTAACACAATTTTTATGGACTTCTCATTTTTTCATCACTATGTCTTTCTCTAGATGTTTGCAAAATTATGACCCTAAGAAATTGCTATGCACTCTCAGCATCTCTTCCTAATAATTTTGAAAAGCATGTCCAGATCATGTTTTCTACTGGACCAGTTGCGAGGTTGAAAAATACACGTCTTAAGCACCGCTGTAAGGGACAGGACCCTGTGGCTTTTGTCCCACTTTTTTCTAGCTACATTCCAGCTTCAGAAGGGAAAAAAAATGTCTCACTTGGGCTTTCTGAGAGAAAAGATATGCCTGAGGGTTCCTCTCTCTCTAACATCCAGTAGATGAAATATGAGGGAGGGGGCAAAATGTTCTTTTTCTCCAGACATGGGGATTGGTGTCCCACCTTGGGGCAGCCTGCCACAGAGTTTTTTCTGTCTGACAATTATTCTTGCTACCTAATAAGCTTAAGTTAAAAAGGAGAAACAGGTAAAACACCAGAAGTGCAAGAAAAGAAACCTTTGTTTCCCACCCTCGTGTTCAGGCGATGGCTCCGAAAGTAAACTCCCTATCCCCCTGCAGGGGCTAATTCCTTCCAACCAATGACATTGTGTTGGTTTCTCTTGGTTCTGCCAAATGAAAACTGAATACAATGTACCTCAAATGAACGAGTACCAAGTAAGCCATTAAAAACTGACTGAACCAGAACTGCTTTTTGATCACTTTCCAGTTCTGGATCTCAAAACATTTTGCTATGTAGTTGCTTGTCCTTAGGTATGCTTATGCTACATCACCATGAAGTTACAAAGTGGGAGATATGGCTGAATAAGTTCTCAGAATAAGATACATAAAACTATAAATAACAAAGTTCATGAAATGAAAGAAAAGTCTTTTTTGTAGAGGAACCTGACGCAAATCCAGAAGCTTTGCTGGGGCCCAGTGTCCAATTTATTTACCTCTCCTATGAGTTTGGCTCAAGGCTAGTTCTGAAACGGTGCAGCTGTGTAACCTGGGATCAGACTGCTGTGAAAAAGCAGTGAGAAGCAACACTGGGGCTCCCCGATTTGCTTGGGAACTGCAGATATGGTCAGGCAGTGGGTCTTTGAACTATACTGCAGCTGGGCCAGTGCTTGGCCATGTACTTTGCTGATTCAGTCCCCGACCAGCCTTGACTTCATGGTTTGACTTCAGACCTGTCTGATCACTGTGAACTTGCCTGGTGACCTCTGGACTCCTGGCTGATGAGGTTACCAGCATCAGAACTGCTCTGCTTTTCCTGTGCCGGGCCCTTGTCTGTAAAGCCACCACCTCACCTGCCTTGCTTGCTGTTGCTTTCAGTTCTGGGCTTGCCTTCCCATATGGAGACACCTAGTCCTGCTGATCTCTGACAAGCTGTTTCCTCTTGTTAAGCATGCATGGGTTTTTTTTGTTTTAAATGAGTCTACTACAAATAGGCCTTCTATTCATAATAGACCTTCTATAATGAAGGGAGGAAGATAAACTCAAACGAAAACTTATGCCAAGAAGTCAGAGAAACTGTGTACTGTAAACATGCCTCTGACTGGTCTAAAGATCAGTGGTATTAGAATATTATCTGTATGCATAACGTTTTTATCTAGCTAATACAGTCCCTTATGAACACACAGCTTTTCTTAAAAATGACATTTATTGAGTAAAATTTTTGTGTACATAAATACCTTGTTTCTGTCTTTTGGCCTTTCCCCTTACCTTCTTTCAGACTCAGAACTTCACTGTTTGCTATTCAAATCCTGCTCTGGTTATACTACACCACATCCCCTCTGCATGGAGACTGATTCAACTGCGTTGTGCTAAGAAGACTTTTTTATGTTACACTTCCAGGCAATTTGTGGCACATGAAGCTTTGTCTTCAAAGAATGAGGTTTATAATATTTATGAGAAAAAACATCACAGGTTAGAAGAACATTTCCATTTTAAGATTATTTTCCACTCCTTTTTTTCTAGAGAAATCCTAGTGTCATAGGCTTCCCCTCCCCCCCAGCCCAGTTGATGTGACATCTTCAAGATCCTTATTAAAAATGTTTGAAGGCAATCAGTTAAATCTTCTATACTAGTGAGGACTAGATCTACTCTCAAGAAGTCTATTTTTATACAGAAGTTTAAGAGCTTTCCATATTGTTTTTTATTATTGAATAAAATAATGGTGCAAATATTGTTTTAATTAAGCACCGCTTTCAGAAGTGAGCCCTATTACTGTTTTATGTTTGTCACACGATGGAGACATGAAGACATTCTGTACTTCTAACAGCAGGTCTATAAAAGATCAGGGCTCCACTGGCTGTCCTGTTTCCTATCATCACGATAACGGACACTTCAAGAGCTGACTGTCGATGTGGTATAGTACTGTTATGGAGACATTTTCTAACATAATAATATACTGTACATAATGAGCAACCAGAGAAGCTGGGCAAGAGTCAGAGAAAGGGAGTAGAATATAAAAAAACAAAAAGAAAGAAGGGATTTGGCTTTTCTTTTATATGGTAAAGTACCATTTTATACTTTTTGCCACAGTGTTGCTAAAAATTCATCAGGCAACATGGGCAAGATACGTAATAGTCACCATGAATTTGTTAGCAGAGATTGGACATTAGAGATGAAGAAAGGAAGGCTGAAATCAGTGAATTATTAAGTAGCATTAAATCACTCTCCCTCTTATTACATTTATGAACACAGCAACAGAGCTTTTAGTATCGTTAGTACAGGAGAAACATCTGACAGCCATTAAAAGTCTACACTAGTATATTAACAAATGTTCAGCCTCCATGGAAATACACCAGTGTGAATGAACTTGTCACAGCCTTCGGGAGCTGCACATAGGTGATGACAAAACTTGATTTTTTCAGTATGGGAATTATATTCAGAAAACGTATCCAAACGACTTAATCAGTAGTAGGCGTAGGGCGCGCCGGACAGCAAGCTGTATTACAGGAAAAAGACGGCATATCCCTTTACGGCTGATAAAATGCACACAAAGATAGGCACTGTGAGTCACAAGACAGTGAAGGCTGCTGTCAGTAAGAGCTATGCACTTTACTGGTTGGTTCCCAAGCTTTAAAGCACCACTTCTGGAGCTGTTCTTTAAATTTTTCCAAGGTGCTCACTTTTGGGGGCAAGTGATTACTTAAGTAGTAGCTGAAGCAATGCCTTGGAGAACTGGTTTATTTTGCATGAACATAACAGTTCCCACCATTCAAGAGATAATGATAAAAAATATGAAAACTTCCAAGAATGGACAAACAACTGAGTTAGTTATACAATGAGTCATACACAAGCAAATCCTAAAAACTTCCCCAGAATTTTTCATGAGAGTATGAATGACCGTATATGTTAAGATATATAGTAGTGTGATCTAAATATATGTAACAAGCATTATTTGTTTTACTGATAAGCCTTTGCATTATGTCATGTCACCACTGAAAACAAGATTCTCTTCAAACCTATCAGCTTAGCTAATCCTTCAACTCAACGGCAACAGTTGTCTTAACTCAGTTTTTTTTCAGGTCCCTCTGTCTAACTGGAAGAACCAACTGCATGCCTTAAGTGTCTAGCAAATCTGGTTCTTCTAGATGAGCGACAGTAACAAAGTGAGGTCTTTAAATCCTGTGCTGGGGACCTGAGAGAAGAAAATCTCAGGTATTTTAGTTTGGTAATCCTAAGAAAACAATTTTCCTGCTGCAAAAATATCCACATTTTGGTAACTTTTGATGCCGACTGTCATCTTGGGAAGTATACTGTATGTTCTTTTGATGCCACACACTGCAGAGCATATCGCCTGTTTCCTGCATGCATGGAAATCACAGCAGCAAGCTAGCCAATACAAAAGTAAGGAACCAACAAATGTACCAGACCTTCCTACTAACTGTCTGGAATAAAGACAACCCAGAGAAGGGAATAGCGACTTCTATTTTCAAATATTGTCATGATTGAGGCTCATAAATGCCTACTAGTGGAGGAGAGATAAATGGGGTATTACAACACACCCTACTTAGAGTGGAAAGCATTGATCAGTGACAGCAGAATTCAGCAGTTGCTGTCAACCACAAACTAATTGCACTTTACTACTCTATACAGATGTACAAAAATAATATCCCTTACTGAAATTCCTATCCAAATCCTACCCTACTGCATTGGATTTTTCACTTCTCAGTGGTTGTGTTTGAGCTTTCTGAGACATGAGTTCTCTTACACCAAAAAAATGCCTAAGATGCTCAGAGTTTTGTTAATGAAAAGGCGCAAATCTTTGTTGTAGGTTCTTGGTACATGTAAGGCAGGACTCATGGTATTCTTGACTCCTAGAGAGAACTCCCTCCCCACTTAAACCAAAAGGTAGTCATGTCAAATTCTTGCTCTTCATATACAATCAGATATCACTGCAGTAATCAGCACTAGTTAACTAAGAATTTCATATTTTTGAGCTGGCTTTCTATCAGTAAAGAGGCTGCTATTTTACAATAAAGTTCTCACTGACTTTTTGGAAAATGGGAATGCTAGCACATTCAGTTTTCCTTCAGCATCTGTATCAATTTTACTACCTTTTTCTTTCACTTAGGATTCTGAAAATTCTTCCGTTACTTTACATGACTTTTTCTCTTACAACTTTCTCTTCAGCTTATGTGTCATTTACATTCCTGTGAAGACTAATTTGAAGTGAACACTGTGTACTACCTCCTCTCTCACAGGGGGCTGGTGTGTTTTGTGTGACATCTCTCGTTGGCTTCCTGCATTCAGCAAAGAGCACCCGAGTTCCCTGGCTTAGAGAAACCCTGAAGTTTGGTATGGCCAAACTTGGCATCTCCCATGCTACAAGAAGACAGAGAAATTCTGTTTGTTTTACCCCTAGCTTCAAGTCTTGGTTAAGTATTTTTACCTAACACTGGAGAAGCTTTAGCAGGAAGGATGGAAAGTCCCAATCCCTCTATAACATGCTGGCTATTGCAGGTCCTATGCTCAGAGATCTTTCTCTCTTCTTCTGGGCATTGCTTTAGGAAACCCAGATACCCAAAACCAGAAAAAGAATTTCCAAGTGTTGGAAAGGTATTTAAAAATTAAGCGTTGCAGCAGTCAATGTGCTGTCTCTGACACTGCTAGAAAACTCAGCGTGACAGGGCATTTACTCTTTCAAAAGGCTGGTGAAACTGTTGTGTTCTGTTGCATGCACAGCTCTGCTGAATTTTGACTGCATCAGGGAAAATGTCCTCTGGAAATCCACTTTGGTCATGATTCCCCTGCCCTATCCGTCTTAGCTTAGCCCATAGCAAACCACATGACAACATCCCTTTGAGTCTGGTGAGAGATTTGCTTGACTAGAAGTTTTCTAAGAGTGCTGAACCCTTTGTGATTTCTGCTTATTTTCATGCAAGCATTCTGAAGGGAAAAAAACAAGTGGTTTTTGTTGGTGTTCTCAGTAAATGTTTTTGCTGTGAAAATCATCATACTTTTCTGAGGGTTTGGATATGCATGAGTAGTATGCTTCATAGTCTTTGAAAATTCAATAAAAGCAAAAAAGAAAAACACAAAAGAAAACACACCACCTAATGAAATCTCTATAGAAGTCAAATCTATTTACACAAGGAAAAAGAATAGAGTTACAAGACATTATCTTCCTTGTATTTTGTTACAGGTTGGTGTCTTGTAAATACATAATCTTTCTATGGCAGTTTTCTTCCAATGACTGCCGGCAGTACAGGCTTTGCTAACACCACTTTCTACATATGGCAAAATCATGTTCATCAGTTCTTTAACTACTTTTAGCTGCTGGTGATCAACGAGCACTTTCCTCTTTACAAAGCTGATCAGGTCAGCAGGTGTTATACGGTGTTAATGTGGAAAAGAAAATCTCCCTCCTTCTGCTGACATATTTTTGGGAAGTAGGTTGATTTGTGCTTGTGGGTGGTGCCTGACATTTTGCCAGAGAGTGACAGCTGATAATTGTGTTTTTCCTGGATCATCTCATTCATCCAGTAAAGGATGAGACACTTTTCCAACATGTTGTGCTAAAACCAGATACCATCCACTTGAACTATATATAATGCATATGGTGTTCTCAGTAAAGGTTTACTGAGAGGGAAATAGAAGAAAGTATCTCTATACACTTTTATATTCCCCCATCTACCCCTGTATTTATAAAGAACTTTAATCTTGCCTTGAAAACTAAAATGTATCTGTTGGCCTTGCAGGCACCTTGTATGCATATGATGTGCATGTATAAGTCTGTAACAACTGTCCACACAGCTTAAAAATGCTCACTAGAATTCCCTTTTAAGTAAGTCAAACCTAAAATACTTAACAGTAGTTACAGATTACAGCGAACCAGCTCCTGAAACCTCTGGCACCACATAGACATAAATCTATCCATGGGCTTTGAGATCCCATTCAAACTGAAACTATTGAAAATCAGCTGACTGTCAGGTCATTTTAATGTCTTTCCTATGAAATGAACAAGAAATATGGAAGTAATTAATCCTGACTACAAGGTAAGGATGTTTCTCTGGACAGGAATTATAAACAGCATGGTCCAAAAGCCTGAGACAAAGGTGACTGTAGCAATTAAACCTGTTTGAAACTTTGGTTTCAAAAGTCTACCTCCCCATAATTTTGCAGGAGTGTTTTCTCCCTTTCAGGGGAATCCATGTTACCCCATAGATCTGGAGTGCCTGGAAAAGCTTGCAGGTAATACCAGTGACCCCACAGCTTCTACTCCATTGTAAACTCTCTCTTTTGTACAAATTCATTTGGAAGCAATGACAAGGACGGTTACATTACCTAGGTTTCAGAGCAGACTAGGAACAAAATGAGCTGACAGAAAACCTTTTCTGCTTTTGGGGAAGAAAAACATCTCTGTGCTAAAATTATTATATTTTCTTGAAAGACAGGAGCATTCTAACCAGAGAAAAACAGAATGAGGTACTCTGCTAAGATTAAATTCTCCAAGACAGACAACAGCCTAAGCCTTGTCCACAGGTACTGTCTTAACAGTGTGGGTCCTTACAGTATTAAGAAAAGTTATTAACAAAGTCTTGAGAAACAGATGACATGGGCAATGCTAACTGGAGCTAGATTACCTCTGACATCTCTGATACCTCATTACAACTCTGTCTGTGGTGGTACCTCTGCAGTATGTTGTGTACTGCTACACACACAGTGATACCACTGCTTCCAATACAGTTCGCGCTGTCTCCTCTTTCTTTTGACTTCTATGTGACATTGCAGCTGGAAGCCACCAGCAGAGGCTCTTGTACCACCACCGTGGACATGTAACTATGTGTCCTATCCTCTCACATTGACCGTCAGCTACTACATAGCTTTCCTGCGCAGGACATGTCCAGTAACTGCCATGCCGTATTGCCAGATGTGTCCCAGCCTTTCCAGGTACTTGCCTGGCCCTGCATTTCATGGGTTTGCAGAGGCTTTGTAATTCCTGCTACGACCCATGATTTTTCCACACAGCTTTTTTTTTCCTTTCTTTTGAGCCAAGCAAAGTAAAACAGTAGCCATATGAACTGCTGGGAGACTTCCCAGTGGCAAGGCTCCAACTGCAGTGCCTTGCAGAAATAATGCAGACTCAAGCTAGAATTGTTGCATTTAAGACCAATTCTAATGATACACATTTTTTGTTCACAATTATTTCAATAGAAACAACATTAATTTTGTCTCCTGCCTCTGACACAGCACACAGAAGTCCTCGTGAATTATCTTAGACGCAGGCATCCCTGCTCAGTGAGAGCTGTTCTACATTTTTGCTCTGAACCCTCAGTTTTCAGTTCAGAGAATACTTAGTGTCTGTGTTAGACATGAAAGAGACATCTTAGACATCAGTATTTTAGATCAAGGTACACTCACAATGACAATAGATGGCAACTTCTAACTTTCATCATCTGCTTTCAATTTTCTCTACTTCTTCATTATATTTCATAGATGATTTGTGAACGTGAGCGCTTGCTTAAAGTGCTCTGTCTCGCTAAACAGAATTTCATCATACTGAGAACTACAAAAAGTGATTGTCTGTCTCACAAGTTTCAAAAGAGTGAGGAGTGCTGCCTGATGAGGGGTAATGGTGATTTGTAACTGATTTTTGAGGGAATTCATATACGAGCTTTTCCCTGTGTAAACACAGTGACAGTTACATCTATTTTAGCCTGTGCACGTAAGCACGTAACTCTCTGATCTTATTCCACAGAAGACTTCTGCACAGCAAGTGGAGTGGAGGACTCCCTGAGGCTGGAGAGGAAAGACAGGTCTCACAGCTTTTTGAAAACATCCCAAAACCTTTTCAGCACACAAACAGTTGGTGATTTCCTGGCCGATAGCATGCTGGTCCTTGTGCTCATAGTGAACCAATCTTTACTTGCTGGTAAAACAGCAGTGCATTGTCTGGACTCAAAATTATCAGACAGCGGGACTTTGCCTTCTCTGCAGACACAGCTGAGCCTGCAAGATGGTCTCTAATGCTTTTTTCCTCCAAGTACGAACAATTTAATTTTCTCTAGATGATTGACTATGACACAGCCTGCTCATAAGTAAGACATAAAATAGTTATATTATATGAGGTGTGTCTAGGATCTGTCATGGTTTATTTCTAGACATTACTGGGCCTTTCTAGGTAATGGCCTTGTCCTGCACTTTGGAAGACTGCAGAGACACAGTAACTCAGTGTAATTCTTCTCCACACTACCTTTTTCCTTTCCTCTGAATGAAGAAAGCAAAATACTGCAGCACGAAGCCTGTAAGTTACTTTCATCCTGAACTGTTCTCAGGTTCTTCTGGACACACAAGGCTGTTTTTATTCCATTTTTATGAGTGAATTTGCTATACCATATTAGAAAGATGTCTTTCTTTGAAATGGTTAATTTGCGGGCTTTTAGCAATTAAATAAAAGTAATCCTTGAAGGAAGGAGAGTTTCAAGCAACCACAATGTGGACTTTGAACCTGAATGTCAGTTGAACATAATCCTCAGCAGTATCTGCACTGCAGAAATGACAGACAGTAAACAGAAATTACTCCAAAGGAGGAGTCCCCCAACCCACTTTAAAAAGCTGGAAATAGAATCACAACATTTAATATCTTTTGGTTTGGGTCACAAAGAAAAGACCCAATGTTAAAGTTTTACGAAACCAGCTCATGATCTGTCCATACATCGCACAATCTGCTAGGAAACTAACTTGGCATTTAAAAGCCAAACTCAGACTAACTTAAGCATTTTCAACTGCACTGATGAGTGGAAAAGGAGAAAATAGGAAAATATGCAGAATGACTGGTGTATTAAAGCATTCTTTGCTAATTCTTTCTCAGTTATTTCCATGTTAAACTAATTACAAATTAAAATGTTTATCCTGACTTCCAACATTGCAAAACAACTTGACAGCTTCACAGCAGAATATTCTGCCAGTGGTACTATCACTAATAATAACAACGCACTCTGTAGTTAGACCTCAGGTAACATGTTGTTGTTGCATAAGGCAAAGGGTTACTTATCCTCCCTGATGTCCAGCACTGTAGAGACAGTACCAGTTTAATCAGTGGTAAAATCATTGGGAATTCGGAAAATCTGTTTACATCTACCATCTATTTTATATGCAATGCAAATGCTTCTGTTTGCTTGCCATTTTGCAGAGAAAATTTAGGTGGCTTTGTTTTTTTGATAAAAGGAAAATTTTCTAAGGGGAAGCCTGTATGGTAGTTTTATGAACAGAAGAAAATAAATTTAATCCACATGATATTTATTTCTTGTTTTGCATATCTTGCAATCATATATGCAGAAAGGCAGGATGTTTTTCTCAATTGTTGAAATTTATTATAAAATTAAGTGGCTTTCACAACAATGAAATACTTGAAATGTGTCAGTGTACAACGCTGCATTCACTGCTCTAGGAAATTACTTTTCAAGTTTATAAAAAGCCCATACAAGACAGTGAACAGCAAAATCAGTGGTATTTATTTGGTATTATAGTGGGAATAATTTATAACCATTTTGGTTACCAATCACTTTAGTCTCTGGAATCCTCTTGCCAAGATAAAGCACCTAAGTATAACTCTAGGATCTTCCCAAAACTTTAGTGTCAGATGCATATTGATGTAAAGTATTATTTTCTTTCTGAATTGAGAACATGACTTGCACCAGAAGGAAAGATCTGGTTCATAGTAATAGCGAAGAGGAGGATTTAATTTGTGATTTGTGCATGGCTAGTAGTAAGATCACTCTAGTCCACACAGAAAACAAAATTTTCTCCTGTAAAGAAAACAAAGTTAAAATATTTTTCTGCTGCTATCTTTTTTGAAGAACATTTACAAAACACCTCTAAAAGAAGATGCAAGCGTTTTCTATATGCTTTTTAAGTATGAGCTTTCTTGTTTTTGTTAGGTAACTTGTCACTTTTAAAGATGTCAAACAAATCATCTGTTTAAAAACACATAGTTGTGAGTTTACTGCAGCAGGCCATCTATTGATGTAGCCATCTTTGTTTAGGCCAAGTAGTTTAGCCGAACATATTACTAGCTACCTGTAACAATTACATTGCTATAGGTTCATCACAGAATAAAACAATACAGATTTAATCTTTCTGCTGAGTTGCATCAAAAACACCAAGTGGGCAACACCATATCCTTATATACACAAAACTAGAAAATGGAAGCAGTCACCAACACATCAGCAGTCATTGTCCCAGGGCCCCTATTTTATTTCTTTATTCTAGCACATTCCCCTTTTGCAATGTCAAATGTTTTACCGTGTATTTTTTAAAGGGACTTCCCTCTGTATTTTGTGTTTCCTGACTCAACTCAACAATTTACATTAGGAAATAGGAGCAGAATAAAATATCTGGGAATTAAATAATCTGTTTCAGATAGTTTCATCTATCAATATTCTCTATAGTGCAATTCTTTGTATTTTGTAACAACATAAAGAATTGCACCAAGCACAAAGAAGGAAATTTTAAAGAGTTTGAGCCTAGATTATGTTGCATCTTATCAACTGCAATTATGATATTAGAATAAAAATGTTTATTTTCATAGTATCTTACACTCATTGCTCAAAGGCTCAAGAAATTCAAGTAATGAAAGAGCCAGGCTGATCTCAACATTAGTTATGGAGTTAGTTACAGGGACACGGAGAACATACTGGTTACACAACTGCTATTAAAGTTACTTGTAGTCCTTACACTGATAGTGGAGTTATGTATGGCTGCAGAAAGTGTTCTCACAGCATAGAAAAAAAAAAACTGAACTGGTGATTTTGTTCTTATGATGACTAATGCAGTAAAGAGTGGAAATTCAATTATTCTTATTAACTATTGCTCACATGTCTTGGATGACTGCTTATTCTTGGACTTTAGAGAAAAGTCCATGTTCAGAAAAAACACAGCACCTGTCACTTCCTTGTAAATAATGACAATTTAGTCAATAAACATGAGTTCAGAGATTAAAACATATTCTACAGAATGATTCTTTTTTCTATAGATTATTTGAATAATGGTGGTGTAGGATAAATATATAATAATGGAATATAATTCTTTTTGCTTAATTTTCAAAGCTATTTGAGCCATGAAATTATAATAAAAATCCTAATACTCATCCCTGGCCTCGCTTTTATTCATCAAAAAGTTATTGCAAAGAATAAGGATGTCTTGAACATGTCAAGAAGAATGGAACACGCAAAATTTCCTTAAATTAATTCCTTTAAAAAACCTGTCACCTTTGGCCACTCTAAATGGCTAGATTCATCTTCCCCCCCCCCCGCCCCCCCCCCCCCCCAGTAAATGTACACAAAAATTGCATTCTTCTATGATTAAGACTTTATAATAGCATGATATAATTCCCCATGGCAAGGTTTTCAAAGTGGAATTACAGTCTAGGCAAATTAATGACAAGCAGCAAAATGTTCCTGGGATGTAGTGTAATTATTCTCATGATAACCTCCACTCTCTATTTGCTTTATTCCCTCTGTCCCTCAACTAAATTGTATTTTTACAAAGAACTGTTCAGTCTATCATTAAAACATGAAGGTTTACAGGAGGACTTTCAAAAGGCTTAACCTTAATTGATGTCCAAACCCTCTCAGTCTCCAAATCAATAACAAAAGACGTTCTGCCTCCTTTTTGCAAACAGAGCAGACGTCTAAGTAAAATATCACCTCTGGAACAGAAGCAACTGACTTTTATGTTCTCATCACAAAAAAGGAAGATCTCCACTGGTGGCCCTTCTTATTTACACCACACACATGGCAATCTTTGACATTCATTTCCTTGAATATAAACAGAAGATACAGCCTCCCTCTCCTGAAGTTAATGAATTGAATGATAAGGTCTTTCCATATACCCCCTTAATTCAAATACCTAATGACTCTATAGTACTTGCACAGTTCTGAAAAGAAAGTGCATTAAAATTAAGTTTAGATTTCAGGATAAAATAGAAGATTGGTGAAACACCACATTTCTGCTTAGTATAAAAGGACATGTTCACATACAGCCTCAAGCTAAATAAGATATACCAATTTTAATACTAGCTAAAACTAGGTTTCCTTTTGACTGAAAGCCAGTTGAAATAACTGAAGCACTGGGGTACAGGTTTTGTAACTAATCTACTGAATCCTTTAATGTGAACAGGATAGCTAATGAAAGGACATTTGCAATATTAAGACTTAACAGACATCAATCAGTAGATTGAAAGGTGAGCTGCTTTGTCTTAAAAAAATTACAGAGCATGAAACTTTCAAATGTATGCCAGTTTTGACAAAAAAAAGGAATTTCAAGTCACACAGAAATGCATTGCTGGATAAAAATGCTTGGGAAACTTGACCTACAGTGTGGGGAATCAGCCTGTTCTGCCAGGTTCAGATGGAGGACTTGAAGCTTGGATTCATCTGAGTCTCCTGGGCTAAGCAACCGTTCGTTGTAAAAAACTCTGGGTTTTTTTTTAAATTCTGTTTTCATGGAAAATACCTGAAGTTCCTGGGAAAAAGTGCATAATATTTGTCTAACTGTGAGACGAGAATTTTTCTTTTTTTAGATTTTGTAAAAGGGAGAACACCGCTTCTTGTACAGCTCTGATATCCCGTGCTGAGCTATGGTTTATGAGACTTGCTCAGTGTGCATTGCTGACTTAGCATTCTGTTTCCTGTAAACTTTTGAGTCCCAAAAGATAAAAACTGAGGGAAAAAAACCCTCCCAAAAATGAAGAAAATATAAGGGTTTTTTTTGTTGTTGTTGTTAATACAAACTTCAGTAAGGAACTGTTCTTAATTTTTTTTCCATTTTAACTTTTCAAATAAACTTGATCCCGAGAGTGTGAGAAACTGAGTATCTTATATGATGAAATCTTGCTTGTCTCCAGAGCAAACAAAAAGTAAGTCATACTGTCCAGCCAAAACACTTCAATCCATCTTTTTTTTGTGTAGATAATTTAAAAACTGAGGAATTATTTTCCCAGACATCTGATAGCTACTCTGTTAAAACTTCGTGAGGTTGCTACTTGGGGCCTTTCTGCAGCTTCTCTGAGGTTAGATGGAATTTCTCTGCTTGTATGGTCACTGATAAAAACTTCCAGTCACTCTCCATGAAATCAGAATTGAACTGTAGATACATTTACATCTTATTATTATTCCCTAATGGAAACCATTTTGGTCTTTGCATGGTGTCCTGTTTTTGAAATCCAAATTCAATTTAGCAGATCAAATCTACTGTTCATAGCACCTCATGTTTTAGGCAAAACCATTTTTCAATAAAATGTACAGGTTTCCCACAAGCTTTTCAGGTTGCTTCGCTCCCATTATGCAAAAATGAAGTTGTGGATCTGAGCCTTGATAAAATGTGAAAAGAAGTGCTGTGGTCTGTAATAGCTGCAGGGTAAGACTAAGTTTTTAAGTGAGCAAAATAGTCCTTTCTTACCTTGAAATCTTTCAGTTCACTGAACTATAAAACAGACCATGGGCAAGATGAGGATGACACGTTCCTGTGCATCATGAAATGAACAGCCTCCTGTGGAGTCTCTGTGTTCAAAACTCTCAACACTTCTGCTGTTTCAATAAAGTTGTGAACTACATGTTTCATAAACAGTCCTAAGTGAAAAAAACAGAAAAATGTCACAAACAGAATTTTATACACTTATGAAGGATATTGGATTGGTAGCAGAAAACAGAAAGAGCCACTCCTTCCATCTGTATGTGTAATCTTTTGGCATGACCAAGCATTGACAAAGTACACCATAATTCCACCCATTAGCAAGCTAAACAGAAACCCCCTGCAAATTTATATAAATAAAAATGTCATTCATTGGAAATAAAATCTGCTCCACTCACATTTCTTTTGAGTATTTAGATGGCCAAGAATGCATGGCTGAGATAAGGCACAGAATGGGGAAGAGCACTAACATAATATAGGCATTATTTCATAAAACTATTGAAAGCAAATCTTGAACTGCCACCCCGCACTGAGACACACTGCATTCCATGACTGCATCCCATTTGTAACTATCAGTGATATCAGCAAGGGGTAATTATTTGAGAAAAGCAGTCTTATGTAAATAGATGGCAAATTAGGAGGCAAGTATTTAACCTGTATCACAAACTATCCGATGATAGGCACTTAGTTGAAAAGTAGATCTTTGAGTGTTGCTAGCCACTTACCATTTTCTCTGCTTTTTCAAGAAAACATTGAAATAAAGATTTAAAGATCTGTAAGAATTTAGTTTAATTTTATCTATTAGAGCCATATGTTAGGAATAGAAGACCCTGGTAAGGCTAAAGAAATGAGTTGCAAAATTGGGCATGAGATATTTATTTTAATGTATATCTACTTCCAAGTTAAATTCAGTTGTTGTATTTTGTTCTTTAATGAAGTGGGGGAGTAGTAGGAGTTGCAGCTCGATCCATTGTGTTTGCCTTTCCTCTTGTAAATACTTGCTCTTATGAGTCTGTCAGAGTCCCAGGCTCCTATACAAAAGCAAACTCTGTATTTTGAGGCTGATCACATGTAAACCCATGAAATGTCGTTTGTTGGCTAATTCCTATTTTCACCATGCTGATTGTCTCTACAATATTTTAGTGGACAGTTGTATAAATATCATGGCCACACTAGCAAACTCAGTTCCTGGGATGTAAAGGAGCAGCAGAGCAGAAAAAAAGTGCCAGCTAGCTGGACCTATGGTCCCACCTTTGATTTCCTGAAGTAACCTGCATTACAATGCCCTACAGTCCTTACAGAACAGGGGACTTGTGAGTGGAGGAAATAGAGACCTTACAATGAAAAAGCACTTCATAAGTCTAATTTTTCATAATAGCACACAATTTGAAACTACAGAAGAATGCCCAACAACTGCAAATGTTCTCCAGTAATTGCTTGCTGTCAATATTCAAGCAGTTCAAATTTCAGAGGGAATGCTCTCTTATTTCCCTTGATGTTAATAGAACAGAAAACGAAGTTTAACAAACTTGATTATCAATGACAATTCTACAACAAAAAGGCAAAAGGAAAAGGAATTAAGAAGTTATATATTTCTGGGCAACTAATGTGTGGCACCTGATCTTGATTTTAAAAAATGGCAAAGCCTTGCAATTCCCACTAACCTCATGTGAAGTTGTGATAGGTTAGCATTTCTACAGACTAGGATCATGATATCGCTGGTTTGCAGTAAATGTATCCAGAACAGTGGCCATTTGGGGAATTTTTGCTTTTACATGCAAATTGCCAAGCAACCCTTAGCCCATCTGCTTGGAAGCCCCATATTTTATAAACATTTGTATTTCAACTCCGTTGGTGTTTCAGAGAACTTATGCTCATTGATTTACTGTACTTAAAAGGCAATGTTTGAGCAATTGAGTTTTTATGTATTTTTATCCATTGCTGTCAATGTTGTATGAATACTTCTACAGCTGGCATTGTTTATACAGTTATGTAAACTATGGCTGGCTTCGTTTCCCAAGCTGAAGAGCTGAAGTAGATGATAGAACTGGCTCAAAAAGAAAAAGAAAAAAAAAACAACCTCACAGACCCCAAGAACCACCTCCTCCCTCCTACAGATGACTGTGATTTTCTGAATAACATACAACATTTTTATACAGATCTTCTGATGCAAGCTGGGATCTCCATTGAAACCAGTTCCATGCCACCATTTTCTACAGAGGGCAACCTGTGCCAATGCAGCTTTTAGGGGCAAACCTGGCTATACACTATGGCTATAGATCAAACATCCTACTATTTTTCCCATGAGTGAGGTCCTATATGTGGAGAAGGAAAACAGAGCTCAGTTTCTTTACTGCAGCGAGGGTTTATTTGTTGTTGGGGTTTATTTTGTTTGTTCATTTTTGTTTTGTTTTCTCCCCCAAAGAAGCCTCTCTTTAGGAAAGTTAAGCCTATAATGCCCTCAGCTGTAACCCTACAACCTGTTACATATCAAATACAATTTACCATAAGGAAAGTTATGGGGAAGATCGGTGGCACAGTCTTTCCCTGTCTTGTCACCTCCCATCCCACTGCACAGGAACCCTTAGGTAGATGCACACATTTAACATCAAGCTTTTGAAAATTTGTTTTCACTTTCTTGTGTTCTTCAAGTGACTGGAGCCCTCAGAACACGTGATCCCCAGCAGCAGGGGTTAGGCCGTGCTTGCCTCTGTACTTATTTCCGCTACTTTCCTGGAGACGGTCATGTTCTCCACATGAACTCTCATGGGAGATACTCCACAACTACAATCGTAATTGTAAAGCCACTGTAGTCTATTATCTTCAGTTACTTAGTATTAGTTATCTTAAATTGTATTAATGAATTTGATTCTTTAAGAACACGTAATCACTGCTGTGATGATAGCACAAGCAGTACAAGCAGCCTAACACTTTCCATTATAACCCTCTATTTTCAGTCATTTCCTGACATTGATAAACAAATTATTTAAGTACTACAATTATGAAGTTTATTGTCATACACTGACTAACTTTCAGGACTACTTGCAACCAAAATTGCAAGTAAGGAAAATCCAAAAAACCAAAATCAAACCTTAGGGACTTGAGTACAATGAGCTCCAGGTATATTGTACACCACTGGGTCCTAAAGGAATTCTGCGAAGGCCATGCAGTTAATCTTTCTGATACACACTTTCAAAGTGATTATGGTTCATGCACTTTTTGTGTATGGACCTGCTACTGTTTTCCCAACTCAATAATACTGGAAAAATCTACTGGGAACATTTTGATGAAATAAACTGCCTAGACCTGTCACTGAATTTCTCTTGAAAGTCCATGCACTGTAGATGTAAAAGAGCCCATTGTATTTAAAACCCTAGACAAGAGCACATGTTCTTTTTCTGGAGGTTACCACTGCACACTAAATGGGAAGGGGACCTGGATAGATATAGATGCACTGGGAGGGAATAGAGTGATGGAAGGAGTAAAGCAAGACCACACGACCTGTGCAATATCTTCTCTATTACTTCTTTGTTCCTTTCAATTCCATAAAGGTTATTTTAATGGCTGCTGGAATCCAAGATGTGCATGCTTATTGTGCCTGTAGGGCAAATACTTGAAGTTATTTTTGTTTCTGTATAACAGCACATCCAAAAGCACCTGTCACATCCAAAAGCTGGACAGTAGTGGAAAATGCTCTGAGTTAGACTATACCCACTGGTGAGACAGTATTCTGCCTCTAAAGATGGATATTTCTAATTGAATAAGTATTTGCAAGGTATCTCCTGAAGGGTATTTTAATGATAAAACTGCAAAGAAAACTAAACAACCCTTCCTCTCCCAACCTAACGGAATATAAGATTAGTCTGATCCTAATTTATCTTTGGACAACAAGATATTCCAGCAAGGTCTGTTGCAAAATCTCTAAAGGTTCAATGGTATATGGGAAAAAAAAACCCACTCCTGCTTTGGCCAACATACCACTTCCTGATCCGTACTAAGCAACCAACCTTACACTGGAATACTGGACAGTTACTCAGTGCCATGTTACTTACGCATATAAGATTTTAAAATATTTTGTGATTTACTTTGAGTAAATTTTGTCCTTAAATGTAGGTTTTGGTAATTTTGAACTTGTAACCCTTCAACAATGCTGCTTAGGGCCCAGAAAGACTCCAGCAGCAGCTAGGGCAGTACTCAACAACAGAGGCTGATAATCTAAATTTGAGACTTTTACAATGCCTTCGTATGTGGTCAGTCTTTGCAAACCAAAAGACCACACACATGCAAACAGAGGTTCTCATAATTGCCTAACATTTTCACCACCTGTTCTGAAGCCATGTTATCAGATGTGAAGAAACCAGTAAAAAACAGTTTATAAGCTATAAATGGAAGCAGCTATGTCAAAGAGCTGATAAACATTTCAGTGCAAATTATTTGTGTAGCAGACTCTGTAATTTACACGACTCTAAACTGCTTTAAAGTATTGGTTTCAAGTTACAGGATGTCACGGTTACTGTGTTGGGGTGGGGGATATATGTGTCGGGGGGATAAAAGAAAATGCAGGCAGGTGATATTTCTTGTTTAACTGATCATGTCAAAGATAATGCTATCTTCTCCTTGCCTTTTCTGCTTCATCTTCACAGCATTCTGCTGCCTAAGTGTGAAAGCCTGGCCTAGTTTAGAAAAAAATCCATAAGGGTGCCTACCACGGCCAGTCATTTCATAGTCTTCAGAGATGTTCACTTACTGTGGAAATGCTGATATCTCTATCTCCACTGATGTAAATGAAATTTATCTTAAAAAAAAAAAAAGTAACTTTACCCACACTATTAGTTTAAACAGACTAAAACTGAGCAGAAAAACATAGTTAACATGCATGACTCAGGTGAATATGAAGAAGAGGAAGGTACCTCCAGACCACATCACAGCTGTACAATTCCTTCATTACTCATTAGAGGCTTTAGAACTTATTTCAGCAGTAGCTCCTCTGTCACTGCTGATCTGATTGAAAATTACTTGTGATCAGCCTCTTCTAGAACTGGATATTTGGCTTGACATATAATGTAAATAAAGCATGCACTAGAAATATGTTGAATATTTTGTGACTATCAGCCTTATTTCCTTCTGACTTAAATTCATCCTTATTTACGTTACTTAAGTCCAAAGACCAGAACTGACTGATTTCCAAGACAGAAGAAGAGAAGCAACAGCATACACGCTGTTAGCCCTGTTAATTCTGCATATTTCATTCAAGAAAAATTTGACAGAATTTTAGTTTTTCTTTTCAGTGAACTTACCCTTGAAATTGTATTCATGCGTACTGGCCTTTTCTTGGCTTTGGTGAAAATTGTCAGGGCCATGAACTCTTGCCTGTAGCACATTTTATTGGAAAGATTATATTTTTAAAAATAGTGAAGGTGTGATATTATAAATATACTAGTCAAAACCTTGTTTGTGATATAGAGGCATCTACTATAAACTCTTGACAATTACAACTGGTAAAAATTATGCTGAAGAATTTTCCATAAATTGCTTACTGCATCAGGTTTGGAATTTCAGCCCCTCCAAAGTCATCTTCTGATATGTGATAAAACTATTCTCACCTGGAGATCTTGTGACAGCTGTAATTTGTAGTTACACAACTCTGCAGACATCCAGTGAAAAAGTGTCAAGGTTAGTACAACTTAGCACTGGAAGCATTCCTTACTGTTCCACATTATCAGCCTTGGTAATTTGTTTTTTATTTCTTAGGCAGAGCATGAATACTGGTACTAGCATTTGGCAAACAGCCACTCACTGGTGGAGCACTGCACGGTGTTTGAACAGTGCATTTATTTCTGATGACTGCTTGAAAATTTAATTAGGAATTACTCTCAGATCATCATCCAGATGACCTAACAAGTGTTATGCTACAGAAATCTATTATGTATCCAGATTTGACAATTTTGGGCAGTTCTTGTACTGCTATCTCGAAGAACTATTGCCGAATAAGAAACAAAACCAGAGAAGGGTAACAAGAATGAAGAGTGGTATGAAACAGTGGTCATATATGAAAAGATGAGTAAAAGTGATTCTTTAGTTTCAGAAGTGAGCATTGTGGCAGGATGAAGGAAGGGGAAAGAAATGACAGAGGCTGATGAAATTATTACTGTAGGGAAGAGGCCTAAAGAAGGATCTAATGAAATTAGCAACTGGGACATCCAGTGAAATTATCATACACAGACTTAATACTAACAGGAGGAGTACTGACTTTCTCCACACCTCCAGCTGTGCAGCTTGGAGGCCTGAGACATAAATGTCTCAAACGCTGGCTGGGGAGGCTGGGCAATGTGCGGTAGGAACAGTCACCCTATACCCACCATAAATATACTAGACACTTTTCAAGACTGTCTGCAGGACTAGGTGGACTTGGGTCCAATCTGCTGCGGCAATTCTGTAAGTTACATTGTTTTGCAGTGATGGTAAGATGGCTTTTCAGAGTGGAAAATTGCTAGTTTGCGCTAATTAGCTGAAGAATGAAAGTTTGGGACTTTGTGCCTGCAGAGATCACAGGAGGCTCTTACTGATTCTCCCATTTAAAGCTCTTGTGCTATGCTAACCTTTCTAATTTCAGCAGTACTTTCTCTTCAGATGAACTTCAGTTTTCCTGGAAAGGAGCTGTTTTTCCATTAGCAAAGCCCCTTTTTAAAACATTCACAAAAAAAGACAATGTTTTTGGCAAGATAGGCTCATTTACAGGCTAGAAATGAAGTGTGAAAATTGCTGAAAACTGTTACTTTTATTGCAAATATTTCATGTTTCTAACAGAACACATTCAGCTGTACCAGGCAATATATTCTCAGCAAACAATCTGAAAAATTCAGAACTTTAAAAAGAGAATTTTAAAAACAATTGCTTGGCAAGCATTTTTTTTTTTTTTTAAAGGTGGCTCTTATCTGAACTTTGAGTGATGTTCTGCCTTCTTGTATCCACTGCCTCTCCCTTCTTGCAGCTTCTTCCATGAGCTTCAACCCTATAACCCTTGCTAGGAAGGCTGACTGCGTTTTGAAAGTCTTTGTCTAATTTGGTCACAAATCTCATAAACTCCAGAATGCATTGCACCATCATGTCATTTGTAAAGAATCGACAAATTTGACATTTTTTTTTCTTTTACTGAACAAGAGGCTTTATCCCTCCGGCTACCCTAGCCATCTACTTCCCTACCAATCTCCAGCAAAGGACCTTCTCCTGCTTCTTACTATCCCTGATTTACTGCAATAACTTTAAGTATCCACAATCACACATTTATGGTGAGTATATTGTATGTGGCTTTGGTGAAGCTCTGGAATTTTGCTTCAAGGGCACTCAGGCAGCAAGTACTGAACCCACAAAGATGTTACTATAACGTGATAAGAGTCAAGTGGGAGGGAGCTTGGAAGCTGAATAAAGTTTCTGAAACCTAAGGAAAGTTCTGCACTTATTTTGTTAAGCAGTCAGGAAAATTCTTACTCCACAAACAACTCAATTTCTCATTAGTGTGTGCAGCAACAGCTGAAGCAAAGGGGGAAAAGCCAAGCCCCAGTCCAAAACAAAGCCAGTATCCCTTGGATGTCCAGAATTTTTCATATGCAAACCTGGATGCAAGTCTGTGCTCTTGAACATGCAGTTGCAGAAAAGAATTGATAACAAACACTGAACTTTTATAGCTGTGAACTGAAATAGACAGATGCAGATAATCAGCTTGAATCCAGGCCAGGATAGCAGTCACTGAAGCTCATTATGTCATGGAAACAATTGTGTAGTCTGTTAAAGATGGGTTGAGGAGTACAGAAAGCTTTTCGTTACCCAAAACTATGTGGAGATTATTGTGGAGGAGGAATACTATGACTTATTTCTCTTTCAGTCGTCCCTAGGATCCAGCCTAGGAAAGCGAGAGTTAGGTGGAGACTAGCTCTGACATTATCTGCAGTGTATCACTTCTAAACAAAAAGGGGAACATCAACCCTTACTAATTTAAAAGAAACATAATTACACCTGCAGCGTATCCATCCCTTACTCATCTCCCATGCTAATCTTTAATTAAATGTTATGTGGATGCCGTTCAGGGACAGACTCCACTGGATTCAGTCAGAAAGTACACCAAATACTGGAGTAGTGCCTTATGTACTCTTGGGGCTTTAATTATGTTCAGAAAGAATATAGACATAATGAACTCTAAAGAAAATTAATTGTTTGCATGTTTTCCTGTTTTTCTTTAGGTGGTTGGAAACAGCCTGTCACTGTCAACTTTGAAGCTCTCTGGTCACCTGAACACCAGGCAGAACTGGCACATTGCTACCAGTGTGTGACTCAGCGTGGCCGAGCAGGCTGGCAGCAGACAGCTTACTATAGCCCTTCAGACAGTGTGTTGCATGAGGAATAACTACATTTGCTGTGCGTCACTCCAGAGTGCTACTGACACTTTCTTGCTGGCCTGTTCTTGCCTCTAAATCTAATCCTTTGTTGATAATAATTCAGCAAAGTTTGCCTACTTGTATCATGAGGCAAAAAATTCAAGTACATATATCACATTCACATAAAGTACATATATCTCTCTCCTTCTCAACATCACACCTCTTTCACAGATTTCAATTTGAGTATTTTTCCTTTTCTTTTATTAAATGTGCATGAACTGAACAAGGGCACGATCTTATTTCCACAGGCAATATTCGATGAATTCTTATTTATATACCTAATTATTCCTATACCTGAGGCAGAGGGAAGAGATACGGAAAGTAAATCAGGACATTGATATCAACATGATAGCTGTGAAATGATCACAAACTGTTTTGGCATTCTGCAATGTTCATCTCTTTACTTCTTTAGCTAAACAGTAGTTGTTTCCTATCTGCTTATTGCAACCCGCTACCTAAACTACAGTCTTTCCTACTGTATTTTTTTCAGCAGATGATGCTCAGGCCTGCAGATTTTCCCAGAATTCAGCAATGTCCCCAAGTAGGTACAGCATTATAATGACCTCTCTGCTTTAATGAGCTTTGTTTTAACCCCCTGATTGCCTTCCAATGATCAGAGGGCTCCACAGTCCTGGGAGCAGGAAACACCACTAACACCCCAGCTGGCCAGGGCAATGGGAGCCAGGCACTGAACCCTCACTTAGTGACTACCTTGCCCTACAGTCTTTGATTCATTCTGCAGCCCCAGTGACAACAAATCATTGCAATGAATAGACAACAACCTTAAATAGCAAACTTCAGAAAATTTCCACAAATTTTTGTTTAATCAGAGATATAGATTTGATCTAAATTAAATAAAAATAAAGGGGAGAAATAGTGCAAGACCTCATTCTCAGAAGTTGTGTTATTGAACTGAGGTGTGGAAACAAGATTAAGTCCTGGCATTACTAATATCCCCTGTTTATTAATCGCAACAGCCCCACCCTGAATAACCAATAGCTCTTCCCCCCACTTGGAAGGTGGGAAACTCAGGCTGATGTCCCTGTGACAAGTGCTCTTCCACCTGGTCTGCAGCAAAGCCACGGGCTGCTCTGGGTTTGGAAAGGGCTCTCTGCTTCAGAGATTAAATCCCATGTGGGCCAGAGCTGGGTGTGGGCTCTCAGGAAGGATGTTCTGGAAAATAAAAACATGCATTTTATTGACAAATTCCTTACTGGTTTTCTCCAACTGCTGACTATGAAACATGCGGCCACAGTCTCAAATCTACAAGACAGCAGACGAAAAGTAGACAGGGAGGACTGGTATGTGCAGAAGACACACAAAGCTGGTGTCCCACTCGACTCGCTGATTTCAAGATTTCATGAGAAGACTAACACAGACTTTCTTGTGTGTCTTACTTCAGGTAACTCTGGTAAAACATTTGGTCACAAGAGCCAAAAAGAAAATCTCATTTTACAACCAAAAGTTATTGGGCTCCTACATAAAGCCTTGAAATGTTATGGGACTTTTCTTCTTGCAGTTGGTTTTACTTGCCTCATATGCAGTAGACTGTTCAGCTTTACTTCATTTGCTAGTTACAGCATATAGAGACACACACAAAGGCATGCCTAACCTAAAGCTTCCAGGAAAGAGTTAATGATGACACACTGTTGCATCTGCACCGAAAAAAATTAAATAGGCAGATACATCGTATCTGCTGCCTTTCCCCCCTCCCCATTTTGAAATGCCTGAAAACCCACTTGTCCTAGGAACATTTTACATATGCATCAAGCATATTATATTTATTTCTCATGCAAAGTTTGTGCTTTCCATTTTGTTTGATCTCTTTCTCTGTTTTAAATGCTGTGTTTCTTGACATCTGCAGTGCTGCCTGAACAACACGCATAAAGGTCCTAAAGCATCCTCCGGCACAGTGGGTGAAGTGCAGATTTTTAAGATGATTGCTGAGACAGCCTGTGCAAAGGATTTGTTTTTGCAAGTGTTTGTGTGCATATGTGTGCATGATCCCTGTGTGTGGCCTCTGTGAATACCGAGTGCCATTTACCCTGAAGGCTCTCTAAACCACTCTCTCTGCCTGTGTAGAAAACATCTCCCTGCTGTAACTAAGCAGAATTAAAATAGTTATTTGTCCATTCTTTCCTTTATATACACCCACTCTGGCCCCCAGTGAACCTCCTCCACAGTTTTGCTGCATGCTTGTAGCAGCAGCCTGAGGTCCCCTCTTGTTACCACACAGGCACAGCCAGCTGAGACGAGAAGAACAAGGCACTGGAGGCATCCCGCCACTCTCTGTCTCATACAGCAACCGCTTCAAATTCCTCTACTATACCAACACACACTGAAGCTGCCTTTCCACGCCTGCTCCTACCTCCTGTATTCTATTGCTACTCCACTTATTACACCTCCCTCACTTGTGCCGCTCTTTTCCAGCACTTTTCACTCATTTAAATCTCTCATTCCTTAGAGGCTGCGTGGCTGAGCTTTTTACAGAGTTACATAAAAGCTCTGTTTGATGGGCCGTGAAAACACCACATTTCTCTAAACTATTAAGCTGTTCCTTCTAAATAAATAAGAAAGACAGAAAATAAAACCATCACAAAATAATAGCTCACAGAATCCCCCGCTTGACATGATGGCCATAAACCTTGGGAAGAGATTTGTTTAATTTCTTTTTTTCTCATGCATGCTTGCCACTAGCCATCTACAGAGGTCATTTAGCTATCAGTGCAAGAAGTTTTATATTTCACTGTAAAGCCTTGCGTCAACAATCTCATAGTGCTACCGCTGGTTTAGAGTTCAGAATAAATTTTTTAAGTTTAATCAAAATGTTGCTGGCATATAAAGTTGACTGGCAAAAATAATCCTTCCACTTCACTGTTTGTACACTGAAAATTAATTTTTTCCATCTTGGAATCTGAGGTAATTGTTATCCACTTTATTGTGACAAGTCAAAAAAACTAATTTCTGTTCCAGAGCATAATACATAGAATTTGAACACTGTCTTTCTTTTAATTTCACTATCACAGAAAGGGTGATTTATGCCCATTTTTCTCTGAAACTGTGATGGAGGGAATATAAATGACTTTCACAATGATTTGAGAGCCTTGCTGGTCTTATGGCTTTCCATTAGCCTATATTGCTTACAGTTTGGGAAGGCAGATTGCTCAGATTCTTTGAACATATTTATGTTACCCACCTCAAAGCTGCTTTGAAATGATTAAGCACATGGCCAGGAGCCACATGTTCTTCCTCCTTCCAAAGCTGGGTGCTCATCATATTTTACTACTACGTCAAACTCTGCACACAGCACTTATTTTTGTGCGTGAGGAAAAAAGAGCTAGAAAGCATGAGGGATCCACAGTCACCTAGGAAATTAGCACCAGTACTTCTACCTCCCATACAGTAGAGATTGCAGTAGACCACAGCACCTGCCACTGAAATTGCATCAACGCTCTTGGTGGAAACCTAGTTCTTTTCACCACTTACCTCAAAGGATCCTAAACTTCCACTCTTCTCTTAACTTTTTGTAACACAGGGTGCACTTACAGATCTACATTTAAAGTGGTCTATGTCTGTGTACCTTTAAGACTGATGACACTTAGGATCTTTATTTCAGGCATTTCTCCTTACAATCAAGAAGATATCACACAGAGATTCAAGGAAGCATGGCTGTGAGAGGAGAGGCTGGTGCATGAAGAAGCAGAGTGGGACTGAATGTTTTTTATCTCACATTTGGCAAGTTAAATATGCCTTTCTCTTTGGGAAATTGTGGAAGAAAGGCAATCCAGTAATTACTTCCCAGCCATTTATGTAAACAATTTAATAATTAAAATAAAAATAACACAGTGGAGTCATCATCTGAAACGAGAATGCACTTAGTTTCAGTTAGAAATCCTTTTATGTGTGAAAGTACTGCAAAGAAGTAACTCTTTTTTTTAAAGTCAGAAGTAAATAAATCTCTCATCCATTCAGAACACCATCTGTGTGTTTCAATCCAAGAATGTAATCCTATGGAAAAGAAATAAAAATACAGAGTAATCTGTCAGACTAAGCTGTAGCCTTTTCTGGATACTGCACCATCAAAACTTTCTTATTTTTTAATTCAAATTTTTTATTAGAGACTCATATACAAGCTTAACTACCATGTTTCAAAATAAGTCTTTTTTATATTTGAGTAAATATGATATGAAGCTATTGATTCACAATGACTTCAGAACCCTAAAATGCCAGTTTTAGGGCTTCCCACCCCATTTATTAAAATTCCTAAAAATATTTTTGTTACATTTAGAGTAGGTGTCCTACAAAGTAGTCCTGCTTCCTGACTGACAAGCATAAAGACAGACATTAACAATGGCATAATTTATGATCATAGAAAACAGCACAACAAGGAGCCAAGGACAAAATTTTGGAAGATGCTATTATATGCACTACAGTTTAGTGGTTTACAAACCTACAGCTTGCCAACAGTTGTATTTCATGATAAGTACAATCCATCTGGAGAGTAAGGTTTGATGATTTCTATTGTCCATCCACGTAAAAAATACTTGACAAAAGTAGTGCTGATGATTCAGCAGGTAGTACTCGTGTTTATACTGCAGGTTTGTAGCCTGTTACACTCCATTACAGCTGATGAGTAGTAGCTGCAGTCGTAGAAGATGCAGCATAATAAAGGGTCATTTTTGCTGTTCAGCCTGATAGGCTGTGCCTGCCTGTGTAGCCTGGACAGCCGATCTCACCCTACAGTACAGCCTGCTTTTTTATTGTCACCAGACTAGAACTGAAATGGCAAGGAATTCATTGCTCCTCCATTTGCAGCCACTGAGTAAGTACTGGGCTACTGTCTCAATGTTATACTGCTCAGCTTTTTGCTTTCAAGACAAAAACAAATAATAAAATGCTTTAGTTAAGGATTCTTACTGCTTTGTGCAAGAGATGAGGCACTAGCCCCATTTTACTGCTTGCAGTAATTATAGTCTGTCATTTCCTCTGTGCTTTCAAATTGTTACTGCATTCTTCCCACCCTGACCAAAAGGTTGTGTAGCATTTCATGCACTGTTAAATAGCAGCTTCACTCCACCCTACAAACACCTGTATTTCATTGTTGGTGAGTGAACCGACCCATCCATTTTCCCTTACTGTGGAATGCACTTCATTAATTTTTTGAACAGCATGAAGAGTAGACAAGGGTCACACCTTGTATGCAAAAGCTGGCAACTGAAGCATTACCTATCAAAACTCTTATCTTTAAGCTTTACCACTTCTCTCATCTTGTCATGCTCCTTCAATACATCCATGCTACTTCAGCTGAGAGGAAAGTGCCATTTTCTGAGGCAACACCATAGCACCAGGAGCCAGGCATCCAGCAGGCACACCAGCAGCCCTGAATTCCTTAGCTAGGGATGAGTGGGAGCCATCTGGCTGTTCTTGGGCTTATTTTTAGTATAAAGAATTGAAATAGAACTCTCAAATTCTTTTCATTTTTCCCCCCCTTATAGATGCAAAAAACCCCACAAAGGTAGACAAAAGCAGAGATGGTTATATGAACTATACTTCTTATATCCCTACTGAAAATAAAGTAGATAATTTCTTGTGCTATTATTCCTCATTGACTGCTTATCCAACAGTAGTTATATGGCACAAGCAAAGAAAAAGAAATCAGTATGGGTTCTTCATGGAAAAAACCACTTAATTTACAAAAATGGGCATAACTGCCATCCACTACTGTTTTGTGACTGACAGCATTCTGTCATGTGGAAGTTGTAACTGCACTGGCTTTTGCATCAAAAAGTGGCGAGCAAGTTACTTGTTTTTCTGACTTTCCTATGCTTGTGATGGGAGCCCCAGCATCACTGAATGTGATATTACCAGCTTGAGCTGGCAAGCTCAACACTTGCTGCTACACTTCCTCGTGACTCCAGTCATGAGTGGTGTTCCCCAGGGCTCAGTGCTGGGGCCGGTCCTGTTCAATATCTTCATTGATGATCTGGATGAGGGGATTGAGTGCACCCTCAGTAAGTTTGCAGATGACACCAAGCTGGGTGGAAGTGTTGATCTGCTGGAGGGCAGGAAGGTTCTACAGAGGGACCTGGACAGGCTGGATCATTGGGCCAGAGCCAATGGTATGAGATTCAACAAGGCTAAGTGCCAGGTCCTGCACTTGGGTCACAACAATCCCATGCAGCGCTACAGACCTGGGGAGGAGAGGCTGGAGAGCTGCCTGGAGGAAAGGGACCTGGGGGTCCTGGTCGACAGCCAGCTGAACATGAGCCAGCGGCATGCCCAGGTGGCCAAAAGGGCCAATGGCGTCCTGGCTTTTATCAGGAATAGTGTGGCCAGCAGGAGCAGGGAAGTGATTGTGCCCCTGTACTCAGCACTGGTGAGGCCGCACCCCCGATACTGTGTTCAGTTTTGGGGCCCTCACTACAAGAAGGACATTGAGGTGCTGGAGCGTGTCCAGAGAAGGGCAACAAAGTTGGTGAAGGGTCTAGAGAACAAGTCTTATGAGGAGCAGCTGACAGAACTGGGGTTGTTTAGCCTGGAGAAGAGGAGGCTGAGGGGAGACCTTATCGCTCTCTACAACTACCTGAGAGGAGGTTGTAGCGAGGTGGGGGTCGGTCTCTTCTCCCTAGTAACAAGCGATAGGATGAGAGGAAACAGCCTCAAGCTGCGCTAGGGGAAGTTTAGGTTGGACATTAGGAAAAACTTCTTCACTGAAAGGGTTGTCAGGCATTGGAACAGGCTGCCCAGGGAGGTGGTGGAGTCTCCATCCCTGGAGGTATTTAAAAGAAGGGTAGATGTGGTGCTTGAGGATAAGGTTTAGTGGTGGACTTGGCAGTGATAGGTTAGCGGTTGGACTCGATGATCTTAAGGGTCTCTTCCAACCTTAACAATTCTCTGATTCTATGATTCTAAAAGCTCACTGCATGGCGCTGAGCTGCATTGTGCTGGTCCACCAGGTAGCTTTGAGGTTGCTCAGGAATTCACACTGAATTATGCACTGGGTCACAGTGCAGGAACCTGAGGACAGTTTATTTTTTTTAAAATGGGGCCTCAAGTTTTGGAAAAGGTTGGTATGCCATGTTCGGCAACACCATAGTTAGGCACTCAGTGAAATGACTGAGCTCCCACTAAAGAAACAAGGCTCGGAAGTTCAGGAAAGCACATACCAAAATTAAGTACAAGTTAGACCCCTGTTCTTCTTCCTGTGCTATCACCTCCCCTATCTGTCACTATTTTTACTTCATTTATGCAGTACAGGTAAACTTTTATGGTTAGGAACGTGTAAAGTGTCTGGAAGGATGGAGTTAACTTTCTTCATAGGTGCCATGTTTTGGATTTGTGGCTAAACTGTTGATAACACACCAGTGTTTTGGTTGTTGCTGAGCAGTGCCTGCAAAGTATCAAGGCTTTCTCTTTCTCCTTCTCCCTTTCTGCCCTCCCAGCAAGTAAGCCAAGAGTGGGCAAGAAGCCGGGAGGGGTGCAACCTGGACAGCTGACCTAAACTGACCAAAGCTTAGCTTAGCTGCAGGCTGGGGTCAGCCCACCCCAGAATGTAATACTTAAACGAACAATTTAACTGTTTAAGCTAGCAGAGATTTAGAATAGGAGGTTCTGATTTTGATGAACCTGGAAGCAGTCACTGATGAAAGCAGAACTGCACCCACTTCATGGAAGAATCTCATACATCATTTAATCTAGCAGATACAAGCAACATACTTTAGAAAACACCAAATAATCAAAACTCACACTATTTTGTCTTGAATCAGTGCATTATACATGTATTTTGTGGTTTTTCTCCATACTTTTCAGAGAATGGTTACTACTCCAGGGGGTCTTCACTCCAGGTATTAATAGCAGATCTGATTTGTGACTGAGAATTCCCCTCACTCTTGGACTCTGACAGCTTATTTATTTATTTATCATTGCTACTCAGCGTTCTCTAGCTTCTTCTCTGTTTTCAGCTGAAGAGCTCAGAAGTGGTCTCAGGAGTGCTTTTTCTTCTCTATATACACTTTCCCACAGGCGTGGGCAAAAACCAGACCTCATCTGATGTGTGTTCTTCAAAGCAGCCACACTACAGCTTGGAAAAAGGCAGATCATCTGTAGTTTTTGTAGATAATTGAAGTACTCACCAACAATTCAAAATAATTTTTATTAAGTGTTTTGAGTTTTATACTATACTTTTAATGTTCTATACATTTTATCTTGGGTTAATAGATATTATGCATTACTTAGAAAACAGAAATGGTGACAGGTTTTAATACCAGAAAACTGGCATTTAGCAAAATACTTCAAAGAGATGTTGTAACTTCAAAGATATCAAGCCATTTTTAACAGAAAGAGTAAGACAAGAACTATTTGGTAGTGTAGTAATTTAGAAGAAGTCAACTAGTCCTTGTAGCTCAATTAGAATGAATGGTGCAAAGGGTTAAAAAAAAAAGCAGCTTAAAATTGTGTTGCCTTCGGTACTCCATCTGGGAGTCTGAAGAGGGGTAGGATCAGAACTAGATGGATACGGAAAGAGAACCCAATTTGTCTGATTGCTTATCAAAATGTTAAGATTTTTACTTCCTAGAGTAAAAAGGCACTGACTATACCAAGGGCAGCATCTTCAGAAAGTAAAGCTTGCATTCATTTGTACACCTCTCTGCCTTCCCTGAGAACAGACAGACATTCATGGTTCAGAAATATGCCCTCCTTCCTTCATAAATCTTATGCCCATAAAACAGTTTGTTAAAGCCCATGAGAAGTTCTCTTGAAACACTTGTAACAGCACTAGCAGCAAAAATGATGAAGTAATTGTCTCATTTAGTAAGATCCAACTTTTACTGCAGTTAATTTCTAAGGAGTCAGGAGCAAATTCAGCAAAAGGTTATATTTCTTGCTGCAATTTCTGCATAAATGACATAGGAAATTGGCTTATTTTATTTAAATGGATGTCAGATGTTGCTAAAAGACAAGAAAACTCAGTCATGGGAAACAACTCCTTAGTACAGCAGAGTACTCAGAAGGCTTGTCATAACTGCTGGCTAAACATGTAGGTACTGAATTCTCCAGCCAGCGAACAGAAAAAATTTCCAACTTCCAGCCCTTCAAAATCCCCTCTGGAGACACGTCTTACACCTCTAGGTGATTTGTGTCATTTCTGCATAGGGAAGGTCAATGTCCCTCTCTAATGACCTGGCTTAATACCCCGTAGCATTTAGGACAATGGTGTCAGTAAAAAAAAATTCAACATTTAACAACAGGTCTTTATACACGTTATACCTTGGATAACTTATGATGGGAAAAAATAATTTTTATTGCACAGAACCCTATAAAAATTGTTTTAAAAATAGATTAATCATTGAAATTACTAATGTATCCCTCTGAAACACGTTTCTTTAGGGAAAAGCTGGAATTAATTCTATGCCAGAATTGCCTGATTTTCAGTAGCAAAGAGCATTATTTTCTTTAACAGATTGCAAATTTAACTCTATGCAGACTCCAGTTTGGACAACTGATGGAAGCAGAACCTATAGGGGGCCCAAATATGGGCACAAGTGAGCTAAAGTCATCATACTGGTAGGAATTCCAATTGAAAGCAGGCATTCTGGTTCAGCTGTTAGGGGCAGGCAGTAGGACAGGGACCATACTAAGCACCTTGCTCACCACACTACACACCAAAATCTGGATATTAAAAATCTAGGGAGCCTGTGCCAAACTTGTATCTGTCACACTTTTAACACTTCAGAATTATTCTATAGGCCTATTCTGTTCTCACTTGTCCTTTAAACAGATTCACCTCTGTTCATTTTAGCAGTTATTCCTATTTACTTTTTTTTTTCTTTTTTTTTGTCAGGCTCAATGGCCACATCTTGAAGTTTCACCCAGATGATTTTGGTCCTGACACTGGCAAGAATTTACATACATCCTTAACTTTCACCAAAAGTAATTCTCCCATGAGTAACCCTGTTATCTGTCATACCACTTTTGCAGCTGAATCTCTACATAAGCACTTGCAGAATCAAGGACATTGAAAACTAGCAAGCAGAGCCAGTTGTTTGTATTTAGAAGTGTCTAGCTTAGCTAGCACTAGTTTACACTTAAGGAGATTTTAGGCCATGCCATGTTAACTCAGTATTTATCTTTTAATGAGAAATCCATTATTTCTTAAGTACAAAAGATGTTAGATATAATTCATGCAGATTCAGTAGGACGTTTGGTATGGTATAACAGAAATCAAATGGTGCATGGTTAACACAAGAATTGTAAGAAGTGGAAAACACTAACTAATCAGGAGAATATGAGTTATGCTGAAAGGGGGAATACTTGGCTAAAATAAAACCATACAGTGCAAAGCATTTATTTCTGAGATCCATTCCAAGAATAAATTCAGTATTTTAAAAAATTTATTACAAGATCACTAATAGGCATAAGGGTAAAAGCATTTGCTGTTGCCCCAGGTGCTGGGTGCCAACCATCCAGAGGAGAACCAGAACATCATGACAGAATTAGGCAAGTTTGAGGATGGGAGCCATGGGAAGAACTCAACAGTACAAGAACATAAAGTCATGCATTTATCATCTGTTAATAGGAATTTCCCCTCTCCTTCCTTTTGGAAGTAGAACAGAAGGAAGGTGTACTATCTCTTATGCAGGAAGCCAAAAGAACCGATCTTTTAAGTGTTCCTGTGTTTGTGAATACAGGCCAGGTACCATACTCCCTGCAGTTCCTCTCCCCTGTGCTTCCCATTAGCCAATGCCAAACAATTGGGATAGGGGAAGGGAAAAGGAGAGAGAGGACAAGATGGAAGGAGCATTTTGAAATAAGGGTTTTATGAGTGTTTTTACATGAGCATGACCTAAGGAATAAATCTGAGCATAGCATGTCTGAGCCCAGTAGACTCTTGTGTGGGATAAGCACTCACATCAATGGCATTCCACCCAGTTTCAGCTGTGACTGTACCTCGGCTGTAGCCAAAGGAACCTCAATAGCCTTTCATGCACAGACAGAAGAAGCAGGCAGTTATACTCCCTGGCTGGCATACCCACTTTGTATCTGCTGCTGAACAAAAGGTCTCTGTATGAGGTTACTGTATAATGAGCCGCAGTTCAGTTGTAAATACATTTTCAATGTTTCCGTCCCAGTGCAGAACAAAAAGGAGTGTCCCAATTCAGGTCAACACTTCGCAACATCATCATTTGAGGAGAAAATTAATTTTTGTCATCAGTTGTCTCAGCATTGCTGTTTCATGGGAAGCAGGCTTCTTGATACGTTTGACACTGGCTGTGATGTCAAATGCCTGTCATTGCCCTCTTTAATCATAATTGGTGATCTCTGCTTTGAGCTTTGTTGCATTTCAGCATACTCAGTGTTATGGGAATGAATCCTGGTTTGTTTGTCCTTCAAAATTACACTCTTCATTTGCAAAGATTTGCTTTCCTCGGGTACTTGCAAGTATGTAAAATCTGAGGTGCAAAACACCAGAAAAAGACATGTTGGGCTAGGAACAGGAAGGTTGGTTTGCTCTTCCATAAGAAGACAAATTTTCAAATTGACCTACATAATCCTACCTTTCTGCAGAATGCCAGGTCAACTTCCAAGTCTGCAGGCTCATAACATGGTGTATTTTCACAGATACCTTCTGAATGAACTTTATATTTTGATTTTGAAACTCACTCAAAAAATACTGTATTTCTTCTAGTTTTTGGGTTGAAGTTTAGGATTTGAACTACTGCATGCTTCCTTTTAAGCAGGTTAATACAATATACTTAGACAGTACAATTAAACATAAGGGTACAGAATAGGATGCCAAAATTAGATTTGTTTTCCCAAACACCATCAAAAAACAGAAAGGCTTTTTTTTGTGAACTGAAGATTATAGGAGACTTCCTACTAATCATCTAATTAAAGCTGTGAACTAGTATAAACCAAGTTGTATTTTCAGCTGGAGATGTTTACATCCGTCTCACTTCAACTTACAGGCAAAGCAAAATTAAAAGTTAATTTTAAACTATTCAGCTTTATTTCAATATTTCTTCATCACAATGGGTTTTAAAGAAGCCTGCTGCATTAAAAAATCTTAACTAAAAATCTTTGGCATTCCCTTCTCCTTGTCTTTGTCCCCCAGTGTTTGGCACATCTCGGTTCTGCCTTTGCTCTCCTGTGCTCTTGTCTCTGGATGTATGTTGCTCCTGAAGTTTACAGGTAGATGCACAGAGGCAAGTGATCAGAGATTGCAGTAAGTATTATAAAGACCTTAGTAGTACCTTTTTTTTACTCCTGAAAGTGCTTACTGAATGTTTTATATGATGCTGGCCTGAGCTTGCAGTAGAAGTGCAAAATATTTTCAGATGCCACATTTCCGGTATCAGATAAGTCTTTGCAACTACATTGCTAAAATAAGGCACTTGGAAAATATACCCTATTGGGTTGCTAAGTAAGGAAACATACAGACAGATTTTCTTGGCAAATTCTAACACTAACATAACAGCACATTAACAAGGTACTTTATAGCAATATATGGCCAGGTTACTGTGCAAAATATTTAGTTTTAGAAACACCGGTACCTTTCAGTATAACCCTCCTGCTTCCTCAGTTCTGAGTGTTTAGCATGCTTTCACTTATTCTCCTCCTGGACTTCCAGAAGATGTCTGCACCCTCCCATGGTTCTGATGATCCAACCCCCTTTTCCACCTCTGGTGGGAAATTCCTAGTGCCTGAATATTACAGTTTCTTTGGAATTAGTTAGATTTTTCTTCCTTTAAACACAGACCTGCACTTCAGTGCACTGTTTATACCCAGGCATAATGGTAGGGTTTCAAACCTCTCACAAGGGGCTACCTCAAAAATGTGTAACCAACTGACGCAGAACATGAAATATTCCCTGAGTAAACAGCCTGCTAACCTCCAGCACTGCTCACGCCTTACAATCATCAGGTCTAGGTGCTCCCCATATCTTCTTTGTCTGAACTGATGGGTTCTGGCCCACCAGAGCTTCTTCTGATTACACAACTGATGATCAACTGGCACCATGTCAAAGAAAAAGTTGCATGAAGAAGACTGCAATCTGCCTCTTCTGTAGCTATGCTTGTATTAGAAAATGGAGGTGGGGAGCTGTGGGGAGTGGATGTCTTTTCCTCCATTCTCTGCTCTGGCTGGTCAAAGCAGGGAGGCTTCTGACTTCTGTTTTCAATTGAGATTTTATTTTTGTTTGACTATTGTTAAAAACAAAAAGATCCTGGGAGGGAAAAAAGCTTTTAAAAGAACGTGGGTGTGGCTTTTGCCTCTCCTCTCTAGCTGGTGACACGGCCTACAAAACTGTACTTTGAACTTGCTTTTCCTGGGGGGAAGTGGGGAGCCTAGATGTCTCCTGCAGTATAAAAGATACTCTCGCCATAATCACAGCAACAAAGACAAGATCAAATTTAAGGATTTCAGAGATTTGTCAGGATGATTCATCATGATATACTGCAGAATTTAACAAGCCCGTTAGAAGCGCTGATTTCTCTGATCCTGCACTACTGCAAAAAAAACCTCCAGTAAGCATCTCTCTTCAATTTATGAATCTACACCCATTTACTATCCCTGCCAAAGAAAGCACAAGAGCTTTAATATTTAAGTATAACCAAAAAAAAGTTAAAGGAGAATTTCAGCTTACCCAGTTGAAAGGGTCTATTTACAAGGGGCTCATGAACTCTAGTCTTTTCATTTGGTGAACTAAAAAAATCTTTATGGAACAAGATGTAGAATTCAACCTTTCTCTTCTGGACACAGTAATACCACAGTTGTAGAAGTCTTACACCTTTTGTATTTCTTCTAAGTTTGTTTCATAACAGAAGACTTCATAATCTTAAAATTGGGCTGAAATAGAGAAAAAAGAATGTCTGGAGCAAAAAAGCTCGAAACTTCTGTACTTCTGTGTTTCTTTCATGCATAATGCTGGAGTGCAAATAGGTCATATTAATGTCCATCTGACAGCCTGTTTTTGACAGACAGTTATGTTTATCACTCAACTTTATCCAAAGCCTGTTTTCAAGAGATTTCTTACTTTACAAACACAACTAAACTAGCAAAACTGAGCATTTGAAACACAATCAAAAAATTACACTAACGCCAAAGCAAATAAACAAATACAATACCAAAAGCTTTGGTTTTGTTCTGCTAAATCATAACCTTATTTTGGAATGTGTTTTGTAATTTTTTTTTGTTTTCTTCTTATGACAAAGAAATGCATTCAGTAGAGATTTAATTCACTTTAACATGCTCTTTGGGAATTTTTTTGGAAGCTGATAGTAAGAAAATAGCTTTTTATCATAATTTACAATTTTCTTCTAATTCTACATATTTTCATAGCATTTTATTTATTAGGCTTTCATTTGGAAGAAAGAGAAAGGGATGACACATGAACTTATATGGCTTCTAACACAGATGTCGTTATTTTAATTTTTTTTGTTTGAAAAATACATTGAGCCCGATTCTACTTTCAGTTGTAAGAAACAGTACCAAAAACCACTAGTGAAGTCAGTGGACTTCTTCTGTTTTTACAGGTATAACAGGCTAGGCTTTACCCATGTGTGTTTATGTTTCGTAATAAGTAGTATACACTTGAAGTATTAACATAAATAAAACCTATAAATAGCTTTATCTAGATATAATCGGTGCCTCTTAATTTATGACTAACAAAGAATTACAAATAGAAGTGTCTCACTCCTCAAAGGAACTGCTTGTTTTTCCTTTGACTTTAATCCTAATTTTACAAAGTCCTTATTTTATACTTCTTGTGTTGAGAGGATTATGATTCCACCAAAACTATTTAAAAGGTTTTTAATGTATTTACAAAACCATCTAGGCTGTCCTTCATTCCACAAGGTACTGTTTTCCCACCCATAAAAATACCACTCCTAAAAGCCATCATATATCAAATACTACTCCAATTTTTGGATTACCAATCAATTTCTTCTTTATACTGTGTTAAGTTAGTAGCAAGGTATTCATTTCTTAACTGAGGCCTTAACATGTAAAATTGCTTGTATACTATGCTGTACTTCTGTTTAGAATAATAAAATCACAGAATGGTTTGGCCTGGAAGGGACCTTCAAATATCATGTAGTCCAACCCCCTGCTGTGGGCAGGGACATCTTTCACTAGATCAGGTTGCTCAAAGCCCCGTCCAGTCTGACCCCAAATACTTTCAAGGATGGCGCAGCCGCAACTTCTCTGGGAAACCTGTTTCAGTGTCTCACCACCCTCACAGTAAAGAGTCTCTTCCTTATATTTAACCTAAATCTACCCTCTTTCAGTTTAAAACCCTTGCACATTGTCCTGTCACTACAGGCCCTGGTAAAGTCTCTCTCCATCTTTCTTATAAGCACCCTTAATGTACTTAAAGGCCACAATAAGGTCTCCTTGGAGCTATCTCTTCTCCAGGCTAAACACCTAACTCTCTCAGTCTTTCTTCATAGGATAGGTATTCCAGCCCTCTGACATTTTCGTGGCTTTTCTCTGGATCCACTCTAACAGGTCTATGTCTTTCTTTTGCTGGGGACCCCAGAACTGGAGACCACAGTACTGTCTGAAGTACTCGATGTGGGGTGTCACCAGAGGAAAGCAGAGGGGTAGAATCACCTCCCTTGACCTGCTGGACATGCTCCTTTTGACACAGCCCAGGATACAGTTGGCTTTCTGGGCTGCAAGCGTGCATTGCCAGTTCGTATGTTATGTCTTCATCTAGCAACATCCTAAGTGCCTCTCCACAGGGTTGCCCTCAATCCACTCATCCACCAGTCTGCATCGATACTGGGGACTGCCCCAACCCAGATATAGGACCTTGCACTTGGCTTTGTTGAACTTCATGAAGTTCACACTGTTCCACCTCTCAAGCCTATCAAAGTCCCTCTGGATGACATGCCTTCCCTCAAGCACATCAACAACACTACTCAGTTCGGTGTCATCTGTGAACTTGCCGAGGGTGCACTCAATCCTACTGTCTATGTCATTAATAAAGACAATGAGTAGTACTGGCTTAAAACATAGAATCATAGAACGGTTTAGGTTGGAAGGGACCTTTAAAGGTCATCTAGTCCAACCATCCTGCTGTGAGCAGGGACATCTTCAACTAGATCAGGTTGCTTAGAGCCCCATCCAAACTGACCTTGAATGTTTCCAGGGATGGAGCATCTACCCCCTCTCTGGGAAACCTGTGCCAGTGTTTCACCACCCTCATACTAAAAATTTTTTTCCTTATATCCAGTTTAAATCTACCCTTCTTTAGTTTAAAACCATTACCGCCTGACCTATCACAACAGGCCTTGCCAAAGAGGTTGCCCCCATCTTCCCTACAGTCCCACTTTTAGTACTGGAAGGCCGCAATAAGGTCCCCCTACAAAATTCTCTTCTCTAGCCTGAACAACGCGAACTCTCTTCGCCTGTCTTCATAGGAGAGATGCTACAGCCCTTGGATCATTTTTGTGGCCCTCCTCTGGACCTGCTCCAACAGTTCCATTGTCCTTCTTGTACTGAGGACTCCAGCGCTGGACACAGAACTCCAGGTGGGGTTTCACCAGAGCAGAATAGAGAGGCAGAATCACCTCCCTTGACCTGCTGGCCACGCTTCTTTTGGTGCAGCCCAGGATATGGTTGGCCTTCTGGGCTGCGAGTGCACATTGTTGGCTCACGCCCAGCTTTTCATCCACCAGTACCCCCAAGTCCTTCTCTTAAGGTCTGCTCTCAATCTCTTCATCTCCCAGCCAGTATTGATACCCAGGATTGCTCCAACCCAGGTGCAGGATCTTGCACTTGGCCTTGTTGAACCGCATGATGTTCTCACAGGCCCACCTCTCCAGCTTGTCTAGGTCTCTCTGGATGAGATCCCATCCTTCTGGCATGTCAACTGCACTGCTCAGCTTGGTGTTGTCTGCAAACTTGCTGAGGGTGCATTCGACAGTCCCACTGTCTATGTCATTGATGAAGATATTAAACAGGGCTGGCCCCAGTAGGGACCCTTGACGGACACCACTTGTTATAAACCTCCATCTGGACATCGAGCCATTGACCTCTACTCTCTGGATGCGACCATCCAGCCAGTTCCTTATCCACCCAACAGTCCACCAGTTTAGAGAGAAGGATGCTGTGGCAGACCATGTCAAAGGCCTTACAGAAGTCCAGATAGATGACATCCATAGCTCTCCCCTCGTCCACTGATGTAGTCACTCTGTCATAGAAGGCCATTAGGTTGGTCAGGCAGGACTTGCCCTTGGTGAAGCCACGCTTGCTGTCGTGGATCACCACCCTGTCCCCCATGTGCCTTAGCATAGCTTCTAGGAGGATCTGTTCCATGACCTTCCCTGGCAGAGAGGTGAGGCTGACAGGTTGGTAGTTCCCAGGGTCCTCCTTTCTACCCTTTTTAAAGATGGGCACAATGTTTCCCTTCTTTGAGTCCCCAGGGTCTTCACCTGACTGTCATGACTTTTCAAATATCATGGAGAGTGACTTGGCAACCGCATCAGCCAATTCCCTAAGTAATCGGGATGCATCTCATCAGATCCCATAGACTTGTGTACATCCAGGTTCCTCAGACGGTCATGAACCTGATCTTTCCTTACAGTGTGAGGGGCTTTATCCCCCTGGTCTCCATCCTGCAGTCCATCAGCTTGGGAGGGGTGAGGACAGAGGTTACCAGTGGAGACTGAGGCAAAAAAGTTGTTGAGTATCTCAGCCTTCTCTTCATCTGTTGACACTAGGCCACCATTCTTGTTCATCGGGGTGGGGGTGTGTGTACACTTTCTTTAACTTGCTTTTTCTGGCTGACACACCTGTAGAAGCTCTTCTTGTTATTCTTTGCATCCCTTGCCAAATTCAGTTCCAGCCACCCTTGGCCCTCCTAACCCCATCCCTCCACAACCGGGCAGCGTCCTATACTCTTCCCAGAACACCTGTCCTTGCTTCCACTGCCTCTGCAGTTCCCTATTGCTCTTTAGTTTGACCAGCATGTCTCAATTCAGCCATGCTGGTCTCTTCCTTTCCTTGTCTGATTTCTTACACCTGGGAACCGAGAACTCTTGTGCTGTATGGAAAGTGTCCTTAAAGATCTGCCAGCTCTCTTCTGTTCCCTTGTCCCTGAGGACCATTTTCCAGGGGGTCCTGCTGACGAACTCCTTGAAGAGCCGGAAGTCCGCTTTTGTAAAATTTAGGGTCTTGACTATACTCCTTGCTTTTCCCATATGCCTCAGAGTGTGAACTCCACCAATGCGTGATCACTGCAGCCCAAGTTGCCTCCAGTCTTGACATCACTGATGAGCTCACTTGCATTGGCGACCATCAGGTCTAGTATTGCATCCCCTCGGGTAGGGCTGTCTATTACCTGGCTAGCAGTTATCCTCAGTGCATTCTAGGAATCTCCTGGATTGCCTACAGTTCACCGTGTTACTTTTCCAGCAGATGTTGGGGTGGCTGAAGTCCCCCAGTAGGACAAGAGCCTGCAAGCACGAAGCCTCCTGCAGCTGGAGGAAGGCGGCTTTGTCAGTAGGCTCCCCTTGATCAGGCAGCTTGTAGTAGACAGCAACCACAAGGTTCCTTTTGTTGCCTCTGTCGCTGGTTCTTACCCATAAGCTTTCGACCTGTTCGTGGTTATTCTCCAGGGGCAGCTCTTCACACTGTATCGATTTCTTGCTGTAGAGAGCAACGCCTCTGCCCCTCCTTCCTCGCCTATCCCTTCTAAACAGCCTGTTGCCATTGATAGCTACATTCCAGTCATGGGATTCGTCCCACCAAGTTTCAGTAATGGCAATCAAATCGTAGCTTTCTAGCAGCACAGTAGTTTCCAACTCCTGTTTGTTTCCCATGCTGCGTGCATTAGTACAGAGGCATTATACCCGAGCTGTGAGCTGTGTCTCCTTATCGGAGCATGCCTTGATAGCCTTTAGGTGTTTTATGGAAGTTTCCCTGTTGGCTTCTACTACCTCAGGAGCCCCCAGCTCCTCAAAACCCTGAGGGACACCACTTGTTACTGATCTCCATTTGGACATTGAGCCATTGACTGCAACTCTTTTGATGCAGCTAGTCAATTCTTTAGCTGTCGAGTAGTCCATCCATTAAATGTACATCTCTCCAATTTAGCTGTAACTATGTTGTGTGGGACTATCAAAGGCCTTACAGAAATCAAGATAGATTACATCGTTGCTCTTCCCTTATCCTCCCCAGTGCAGTCACTCCATCTTAGAAGGCCACCAGATCAGTCAGGTGTGATTTTCCCTTTGTGAAGCCATGTTGTCTGTCTCTAATGACTTCCCTGTCATAGCTTCCAGGAGGATCTGCTCCATTATCTTACTGGGTAGAGAGGTAAGGATGACTGGTTGATAGTTCCCAGGGTCCTCCTTTTTACCCTTTTTAAAAATGGGTATGAAGTTTCCCTCTTTCCAGCCATGGGGACTTTGCCTGACTGCCATGATTTTTTACCTTGTGCAAGCTATAAACACCATGTGACTGATAAGACAGTCTTCTAAAGTTACTCTGCCATCTACACCTTACATAGAATTCTAAGGAAATCTTATAGTTCTCATCTATTTATAAGAAAAACATAAACCAAAAGTTGTCTATGTCAGTGAAGAGTCATTTATTCTCAGTCTCCATTTAGAGTATACATCCTTCTATTTCTGCATAACTTATTGCATTTCCTTATTTAAATGATTTTCTGTTGCTTACTATGATAAATTTTTATCTTTGTCCTTGACCAAAAAATACTGGTTTTGCAACTAGATGGAGAATCAGTTCATACTGTAGCTTTAACATCTGTAATTATCTCCCTTGTTTTCCTTCCCTATAGTTTTTCTTACTTAAAAAATAAAATCGTGTAGGCAGGATTACCTTTTCCTTAGGGTGGGGACTCCCATTGCTATAAAAACTGAACTAATTTATATAACACCTTTCAGTAGAAATTCAGGGAATAGATGATCTGTATCCCTTGTTCCTAAAATCAGTGACCTTGCAATGCCTTTGGGGACAAAAGGTTGAATAATAAGTGCATCATCAAGTTATGGGATTAGAAGAAGGAACAACTTCAGAAACTAATGCTCAGACATTACAGAATTTCTAACCTCCACACAGTAAACTTAATGTGAACAGTTATGCCTACAGGAGTATAACTAGGTTTCTAAGTAGTTTGTGTGTCATAGAAGAGGTTTCATATTTTGAGCTAGCTTGTCTTTTAAACGAATGTCATAATTTAGTCCTGGTTAAGATGACCATAGTAATCCAAACAGGAGGTGTTAGGACCAGGAGTTCCTATCAGAGAAATATAATCATGATCCACCAAAAAGATTAAGGATATCTTGATCACTGAGTCCATGCCAGGGTCCTTTGTGCCACAGATGTTTCAATTCAGTTAATGAAAGCAGTATGACATACTTCCACATAATGGGATTAGATATCAATTTAAGAACACTAAATATCCTACATTATCACAAGATGTTCACTTTATGAACAGGAAATCTGTGTGCAGGACAGAGCTGCAGCAGAGTGAGAAGTTATGCCATCATGGAAAACTCAGAATTTTTTCAGGGTGCTAGAGAGACACCTGAAATTGCCAACTACGTTGTGCCAGAAATTTTTTACTGTTAGTGTTGAAGACTGATCAACAGCTCATGGCAGTGGTGATGAGAGCTTGGAAAACTTTTTCTGATAACATTTTTGTATATCACAAAATCCTCATTTGAGTGAAAAGTACAAAATCCTGGACTTGAAACAAGAAAGACCTGCAACACAAGTTTTAAATTAAGTTGGAAAGATGGAAGAAACCAGTTCATAATAATTGTTTGGACTCATTCAAGTTAATTTAGCAGATATATGAAGATGAACAGGAAGGCTGAGGACACAAAGGTATTCTGAAACAAAGACGGAGAGTAATAAATCACCAAACTGTCAACAGAATAAGGCAAGAATGGAGTAGAATATTTATTAATAAAGGGATTTCTGATGGTTAATGCTAGCCTGGTGGGCTAACTCTGAATAAAAAATCATAAAAGTAATACTTCTGTCACAGAAAAGTGAGAAAGGAAAGAGCTAATAGTGCTGGCAGCACAAAATTTGCCAAACGCTGGAGACAAATGCAAGGTAAGATAAAAACAGGGGCTCAATTCTCTGTGATTTTTTGATACAAGACTATGGGTGGCAGATAATACAAGCTAGAGATGTTGGGGGGGCCTTTTGTCAAATAAAAAAGTCAGGTATTGACAGTGCCTTGATCTTGTCTCTAGATAACCCATCTCTTCTCGTTCTGTCCCTCATTGCTTCCACAAGGCATCATGGTCCAAAAATTGCAGCCATACAATAATGCTTTTAAGAATAGAAGATAAATCTGGCTCAACTAGATCAAATAATTCCACAATAGTCTTATAGCTGCATTTTAATAATTCTTTTTTTCTCATAACATTAGCAACACTGTAGCATTTGGGGTAAACTTCTGGTATAAGTGTATGTAAAAGCTTAAGCATTAAAAAGCACACGTGGAAGTACATGCACTGTCAATCACAAAATTTTTTCTGCAGTAAACAGTTTAGGGTGAATAACCAACTGCCCCATGTGGGTAGCACTGTAGCGGGCTGCCACAATTAGTACAGGACATATATAATCACATGATATTTCCATTAGCAACATGCAGTACAAATACAGAGTGAACACTCCTAAATTCTTTTTGCAAGCAGTAAAATCTGAATATGTCTCATATTCTCCTGTTGTTGCCATCCAGTTTTGCTGTGTGCTTTATTCCACAGATTTTATTTTAAAAGACATATTTTTACTTGCACTACTGTTAAGTTGCTATACAAATGGAAAAATATTTCTCATTTTGGAAACTGCAAGCATACAGTAAGTATACTGCCTACTAAGTTCAAAAGGAGTCATTTTCTTAAGAATTATATACTACTGCCTGCAAAAATCAGGTTGATTACTACTGATATTTCAGTATTCTTGATGCATTGTTTAGATGCTCTTCTGAAGTTAAAATTACACTGCAGACCTGTAATATTTTGGTTTTGCAGGTGTAATGGGAAAAAATAGCTCTGCAGCCTTTATTATCAAAGCTTACATTGCTGTTCTTGGTCAATTCTTTAGCTCATTCAAATACTTAAAAGAACTGTGTATTTCATTCTGAATTTCCTTAAGAAAATCAAGATCAAAACATCTCTTCAGCAGATTCTTATGATAGTCCCATGAAATTTAGTGAAACTCACAGCAAATGTTACATACACGGATAAATCAAATTTTGTTTTTAAACAGTTCTCAGAATAATAACTAAAATTTCATACCTGGACAAATATAAAATGTGAGTTCATATAGAATGAATAGTTCTCCCATTAATTGCAATTTAAGGGTAAATGAATAAAACTGGAAAACAAAGGCTCTGAAAATGATTGTTGGGCTAGATCAACATAGGTAGATGAATTATTGAGAAAAAAATTCAGACAAGGAGGCTTTATATCTTCTGCAAAATTATAGTTTGTATCCTTACTCTAACCTCCTAATACCTTCATCCCCATATTCTACCCCTTTCCTGCAAAGTCCATATACTGTAAATTGCTATATGTCTTAAACCAACTTGTCATATTTGGCATTAGTTTAATTAGTTTTGGCAAATGCTTTTTGGTGACTCATGGGAGAGTTCTTTTGGTCTCTTTACTAACAGATGTACCATTTCCTGTGCTAAAAGCAATGACAACAATGTCACATGGCTATAAAATTGTAGGAATTTGCTACTCAATAGTCCAATAAAAACAACTCGCTTAAAAATAAGACAGAGCAGATAAGATGGAAAATACACATCAGCAGAAATGTTTGGTCATAAAAGATTTGATCCTTTGTCACTTACCTAAACTTCATATGTTGAACCAGAATTCCATAGTATACAAAACATTAACTTGGTGGCAAAAATTACTTTGTGTGAGAAAGAACCTCACTCCATTGCACAGAGCTGCCTCTTCACATTACATGCATGGAATAAAATGGACACACATAAACCACTGTCACTTTATCAGCTCTAGTAGAATTTGCTACATGTTCCCTTGTTTATCCTGGTTAAAGTGTTCTGATATGAAAGGTAGTTTCTGTGGAATCATACTAGAAGACCAGAACATACTCCACAACAATTTCTAAATCATGGTTTATCCACTTACATGTCCTTACTCTCCTTCTCTGCTTATTTTATGCAGCAGAAGAGCCCCCAAAAGATACAAAAATAAGTTAGAGTCTAGTGACTAGGATATGGCAGCTTCTTTTAAAGATCCCCAATGTACCCTCCCACTTGCAAGCAGAGGGGGACGGCACCTCTTCTGGGGTAGGTGAGAAAAGGGAAGCAGCACCTTGCCTGCATGCCATCTTCTTGTTCCAGAGAAGGCCGTGGAAAAGGTCACCAGGTCCTTCATGGACTGTCCTCAAGCCTTCAGGGAAAGCTACTTAAACTATCAGTGACTGTAGAGAGTTTTCTGCCACACACCACTCACAACTACTGGTTCTGGTAAAGTCCCACAAACACAGGCATACATTCTTCATTAATTTCAATCTGCTTTCCTAAACATTCTGAGATTTTTATCTCTTTTATCAAAAAGCAGGAAAATCCTGTGAATCATCAGGAGGAGAGATTTCCATGTGAACATCTGTCTGGCCATTCTGAGACATTTTTGAGATGCCTGTCCTATACAGCATAGACAAGACCATGTGGCTTGTGCCTGGCTGTAGTACACAAATAGCATTTCAAGGTGTGGTACAGATATCTAGATGCAGATAGAAGGAAAAGACCCACCTGCTGTCACTAAGCTGTTGATTTTTAGCCATAGCTGAAACATTTCTAGATAAATCAAGGGGAAAAAAAAAGTTAATGAAATACTCTTTGAACCATTTCTCAAGCAGCTTCAATGACCTCATTCCCCAGTGCAATTAATCTGTCACCTTTATCAGAGTTGAATTCACCAAAACAAAACAAAAATGAAGGGAATGTATTCATCACTTAATTACAACTAAAGGTTCAGATTTAGACAAGCTGCCACAGGGAGATGTAATTTGCACATCCTAATATCAGCCAACCCTCCTATGCCAGAGGGGGCAATTCATCACTGTGCAGGGGTATTTGCTGTTTTGTGAGAGCTCTGCTGGCAGTAGGCTCCAAGTCAACACCTTCGTTAGACATCCTAGTCATGCCCTCTTCCGGACAGCGTTATCCACTCCTTCAGCAGCCAGGAGTACCTAGGACTCTACACCAATATTATTAACCAGCAGTCTGCAGCTGCAGCTTCCCAGCATATCACAAAGTGGGGAGAAGAAAATTCCTCATCATTAGAAACAAGACTTCTTGCCACATATATAAGATCACATGCACTTATTCTTTTAATCCTTAATGTCTGCATACATGAGGATAAGAAAGATAAGTTCTTAATGAAAAGGTGGACTTAAAGGTGAGACTGCAACTAAAACTAGAGTTGGAATGGTCTCAAATATATTTCCTGAATCATCTTATCTTATGTTTCTGTGGTGCTTACCACAGATTCCTTCTTTCCACCTGTTTTGTATCCTGCAAAAATTAAGAGATTAAAAAAAAAATCTGTTATAGATAAGGCCCATCCTGTAACATTTATTCAGGCCTCAGTCAAATTTTTGTATTTCTCACCTAATGCTTGAATATTTTCATGATGTGTTCAGTATTTGATGAAATTTTTGTAGCCCCATCAAACTCCAAAATGTGGAAAATCTTTTCAAAATAGAATCAGAGAAATTAGATATACAATATTAGGGATTTTTGTCTAAGAGTTTCTTTTGTATTGAATTAAGGCTAATCTTGACTTCCTTTATTTGAAGACTTTGGACACTGTTTAACACAAAAGGAGTTATTTTGCTAATAAAGAAAGCCTACAGTGATCTTTACGTTACCTGTGATACAAAAAGCTCCCACCACAGCAGAAAGCAGTGTCAGATTTTTTAAAAAATTCTTGCAATTTGAACTGTCATCAATGATAAGTTCTTCCTCATCAGCCACAGGGGAAAACCTTTCAGGCTAAGGAAAGCAAGCTGAGTATTGATTTCCAGGTTAACATTTTGGTGGTATGAACGGGAGATGACTAAGCACGATTCTAATAAAGCAATAATATCTCATGTCAAAGGACTTCAGAACACTTTAGGAGACCAAAAACTTCAACTGGCAATGATTTAATTTCACAGTGCTAATGTAGATCAGTATAATTGCCCCCCTTTGGTGACAGATAAAATGAATGAAGTTACGATGATCTTTTCTGAGAGACGTTCCTGGATCCTGGATGTTTCTGTGGGCACTTAATCTGGAATTAAGAATGCTTTGTTGATACAAAAAAGAGGGCCTGAGTGCCTCCTGTGGGTATTAATGTGTAGTTAGATCAGTATCTAGTGGAATGACTTGAATCTTGGACAGTAATTTAGCCTCTGTTCATGTTATTCCTGTTACCTTCTCATGAATTTGTAGCTAGAGAGTTAAAAAGATGATTTTTACAAAATTCCTGTCAGTACTACAGAGTTTGTATTTTCTCCAATGGACTTATATGAATATTCATTCACTATCATCACCACTGAGCAGAAAAACAAAATAGAATGTGTTTTATCCTCTCCCTGTTAAAAATCTAGATCACGCTTCTTACAACTAAAGGCTAAACTTTTAAAATCACATACTTCATTAATGCAGGGTCATTATAAGTGAATGTTATTGCATTCCTTCCGTCTTTCACATCTACTCAGTAAACAAAGTAAATACAAGTCACAGGAAAAGGATGTGTAACTTTAACAGTAGTTAAAGAAAGGATATAATTTTGTATCTTCATTACTGTTTAAATAACACACTAGGTTTTATATAAAATACATAATAAGCTTTGCTTCTCACCAATTTTGAGTATTTTTATAGTGCATATCTTTTACATTTTTCCTTAGGAAATGTTTATGTTTCCAACAATATTGAAACTTGTTCAGGATGGCCAACTAATTTTTGTATAAACAGTAAAAATTATCATGAGAAATCATTCTGGAAGTCTGAATTACCACCCAATGTGTATCTTATTTTTAGATGTCATTACTCATGCATTTCTATTTTTTAGATATGCTTTTGGCTTTACTTTCAACTCTTACTCCACAACTCAGCTTGACTTGTCTGCCATTTTTGTATGTCAACTGAACCAAATTGCAGTTCTCTCTCTGACGGAGCAACATCTTAAAATTTTTGAAAGTATAGCCTTGTTTCAAATGGTCTTTGCTCCTGAAACCTTAGTGGTTCTACTGTGGAGAGGTAAGGGGTTCTTAAGCAATATACCCTGCCTACAGCTTTGGGCAGTTGTTAGCAATTACGGTCAACTGTCTGCTCCCCTGTCCCAGGGAAACTGCACCAGTGCTAATAAAAACTCTCTAATGCCCTTTGGATTTTATGTGGCAACACAGTTTGAGAATGACAGAAGATAATGGTGGTATGTATATTCAATCAAGTAACAATATTCACCAATGTAGGTGAAAACAGAATTTCCATCAGTTTCCTACTAAAAGTGGCAGGAGATCTTACCTGAGGATGGGGACTGTGTTGACAATCTATCACAGTATTAGGCACTAGGGATAACACTGAGACACTATGGCTTCATAGTGATTAAACACTTTAAAAAATTAAACTTGAAAGCACAGGACAAGTCACTGTTCTTGGTCAATATAAAGTGTAAGTATTTCTACTGTATATTCAGTTAACAATGAAGAATTTTACCCATGCAAAATTTTGAAAAGTAATCTTTTTAATTCCTAGTGTATGGTTCATAATAGATGGGAAAGATGTTAGCCTCAATAGTTACCTAATACTATTTTGCCCACCTTGTTGGATGGTCAAATAACAATATAATCTATAGTTTTTAAAGAATAATGAATTTGAGAAGGTGCATTTGAGCATATAGATGCACATACAGCACATACAACACAGACAAATGCTTCACAGCATATTTCTATAGCCAAGAATTCAGATGTCTTCTGTATTTATCAGATCCATTCAGTGAAAAGAAAAAAGAAATCATCATTCCAATGATACTTGTCATTAAATGTCACTCACACGCGGTTGTGAAAGGTATGCACAGCACTCTAAAATGACACTGAAGAAGAGTACAGATGTTTTAACTGCACTTTCACTCTTGGCAGGTCACTGTGCATACTTCTTTCTTCCTTCTTGACCTTTCAGCTAATACATATGGCCTCCAGAGTAGCTCTCTTACAGCCCTGTCCCTTCTTAGAGACTCCAAGTCCAAAAGAAGCACAAAACCCCAAAGTCTTTCACCCCTTTTGGGCTCAGACTTGCATTAGACCCTCCACTACTGTTAGACACTACAAACGCTTCTATCCTGCCCAGGTTCAGGCAAGCCTAAGTTGGTTTTTGGCAGCTAAATAAGTAATCGTCTCCTATCAAGTTCTACCTTTCCACAGGGAGCAATCTTCCTTAGGTCCTGGCAATTGGCCAGTGCTTTTACTCCCACAGTAACAGACTAAAAAACCTGTGTTCTTTCCATTCTTAAAGCAAAAAACCCCACCAACCCAGTTCTCAGCTTCTCCCTTTGAATCCTCCAAGAAGCTTAATATTGGTCTCAGTCACTCCAGAGCTAAGACCTCTTGGGGCTTGCCATGTATCTCTTATGTAAGGGTGATAAGTCCCAACAGAGTTGTCTGAACCTAGGAATGCCTAATTCAAGAAAAATTAAGATGGGATGCCTTTTTTTATAAAAGAAAAAGATGTTTCTACTGGAGGTGAAAAGAAGACCACATCATCAGGCATGGTTCACACCATAGATTTTGAGGCAAATAATTTCAAGAAGTGTCTTAAAGTGTCTAGACTGCATTTATATGTTATATACAAACATACTGTGAGATTGTGCAAGAAGGAACTCAGGAATAAGCATTCCAAATACTTCGTTGTACCAAGGGAATTACAAAGACATGTGGCAGTGATTAGACCAAACTGCTTTTATCCTGGTGTTAGCTGAGATAGATAGGAAAGCTCTAATAGATAAAAGTATAGGTTCACAGGGTAGGTGTACAAAGGCAACAATCTGATAAGATTTTCTGATACTGTGATCATTGCTTGCTATTCCAATCCTACTGTAAAGTAGAACTAACACATAAAGGTGGTCTGGGAAGCTCTAACTCTGTGCCAGAAATCTGGCAGCATAGAACTCCACACACAGCAACAACTCCATACTGCACAGTAAGATCCACCTATACTGGCATTTGTTGACACCAATGTGCTGATTTGCTAACAGCTCAGTTTTTACTATCAATGTTTATTATGTAAAACAGTGCTTCAGGCTGTTGGTACCTTCCATATCCAACTTACTATATATGTTGCAAAAAAAAAAAGAACCTCCACTGTAGCTATCTTTTTGTTTATTTTGCTGCTTACTGAAAGAATTACTATACATTGGCTGTGCCAGCTCCACTGCAGATCACAGGATTATGTCACTGTTGATTCTTCAATGCAATTGAATACCTTATATGCATGCTCCTATTGGTGGACAACTCCATAATGACAGGTACAGTAGCATGAAGTATTGCAATTTTAAGAACAAGTCCTGAGAAGCCAGGAACATTACTATTAAACATTTTTGCCAAGCTACCCTACTTCCACATGACATGCACATCTTTCAAATAGAAGAATGCAGCCAGAGGTTTAAGTAACGGCCCCCCAGTGTTGGTTGGCTCCTTCCTATATGTGATGTAACTGTGAATCATAATATATCATAAAGTTACTCAGTCTTAGTAACAGAACAGATTATTTTCAAGCATTTTGTGAATCTGTATAGAAAAAAAACCCCAAAACAAACCTTTTAGAGTGAATGAAGCGTTTGGGGTATTCTTAGCCAATGAATGATTTCATACAGATCAAAGCAGCTCCTCACCAACAGTGCCATGCCCTATTACAATTCATATTTACAACATCCTGCCTATATATTGTGCCATTGCAGACTCCACTTTTCAAATAAGACTAAAACAGTACATTATGACCAGTGATGATAATTAAATAATTTACTACCCTTTTTTTTTTTTTTTTTGCAAGAGTTGGCGTTTTTGCTATGGCCTTCTGACCAAAATCCAGTCAAGAGCATCTAATTATCTGATACTTACTGAATATTTCATTCCATTTAATTAGCAGGATAATATATGGACTTCCTGACTTATATACTTGGTTACAGCAAGGAAGTTCTAAGCACAGTTGAGGAAAGACATATATATTAAATGAAGCCTTCGCTTTCTGTGATCTGGTATTCATACAGTGTAATGAATGGCTTTCTCAGGAGAAATTTATGTCTGCTTCTAGTCTGTGTTCCCAAGAGAGGTCCTTGAAACTGGTACATCAGAATAACTCAGGTTTATGCCCTCTTTTCCTCAGTTATCCAACACTCGTGGAAGCAGATCCTGCCTTCAGCCTTCCAGGCTTTCCATAGCTAACAATGCTAGCTTTGCAGCCCATACGTGATAGGATTATTCTACAGTTAGATATAATGTACCTAATCACAGAATCACAGAATGGTAGGGGTTAGAAGGGATCTCTGGAGATCATCTTGTCCAATCCTCCTGCTTGAGCAGGGACACCTACAGCAGGGGGCACAGGACTGCGACCAGGAGGGTTTTGAATATTTCCAGAGAAGGAGACTCCACAACCTCTCTGGGCAGCCTGTTCCACTGCTCCGGCACCCTCACAGGAAAGAGGTGATCCTTCATATTCATACAGAACTTCCTGTGTTCCAGTTTGCGCCCATTGTCCCTTGTCCTGTTGCGAGGCACCACTGAAAAGAAGCCGGTCCCATCCTCTTAACACCTACCCTTTAGATACTTATAATCATTGATAAGATCCCCCCTCAGTCTTCTCTTCTCCTGGCTCAACAAACCCAGCTCTCTCAGCCTTTCCTCATAAGGGAGATGCTCCAGTCCCCTCATCATGTTGCTAGCTCTCCGCTGGACTCTCTTCAGTAGTACCGTCTTTCTTGAACTGGGGAGCCCAGAACTGGATGCAGTACTCCAGATGTGGCCTCACTAGGGCAGAATATAGGGGGAGGATAACCTCCCTCGACCTGCTGGCCACACTCCTTTTAATGCACCCCAGGATACTGTTGGTCTTGGCCACAAGGGCACAGTGCTGGCTCAGGGTCACCTTGCTGCCCACCAGCACTCCCAGGTCCTTCTCAGCAGATCTGCTTTGCAGCAGGTCATTCCCCAACCTGTACTGGTGCGTGGGGTTGTTCCTCCCCAGGTGCAGGACCTTGCACTTGCTCTTGTTGAATTTCATGAGGTTCCCCTCAGCCCAGCTCTCCAGCCTGTCCGGGTCTCGCTGGATGGCAGCACAGCCCTCTGGTGTATCAGGCACTCCTCCCAGTTTTGTATCATCAGCAAACTTGCTGAGGGTGCACTCTGTCCCTTCCTCCAGGTCATTGATGGACAGGACGGGAGCCAGCACAGACCCCTGGGGAACACCACTAGTTACAGGAGGTGCGGTTGTACAACCAGACTCTGGCCGTTGATCATGACCCTCTGAGCATTGTTGTTCAGCCAGTTATCAGTCCACCTCACTGTCCACTCATCTCACCCACACTTCCTTAGTTTGTCCAGGAGGCCGTTATGTGAGACAGTATCAAAAGCCTTGCTGAAGTTGAGGGAAACAACATCCACTGCTCTCTCTTCATCTACCCAGCCAGTCATGCCATCATAGGAGGCTAACAGGTTGGTCAAGTGTGATCTCCCCTTGGTGAAACCATGTTGACTAGTACTGATAACCTTCTTTTCCTCTATGTGCCTGGAGGTGACCTCCAGAATGAACAGTTTGATCACCTTTCTGGGGATGGAGTTGAGACTGACTGGCTTATAGTTATAGATTCAAGGTCTGTTCTTCCCTAGAATTAGTAGTCCCATATCCAAAGAAGGAGACAACATTTCACAGACAGACAGCATGTGTTCAGTTGTTATTTGAAAGACTGAAGCTTGTGGAGACAGTCTGGAATCAGTAAACATTTTAAATGTGCAAGGTCTCCCTGTAGAAGCAGGCAGAAACAGCAAATATCAGGATACACTGAAATGGAAATTATGCCTGCACCAAAGGCAGGACTTTTATTCAGAGAAACAAAAAAAGGAAAACAGACTTTATTATGCAATTAATCTTTTTTTTTTCTGCTCTTGGGTTCATGGTTTAAAATATAGTTAGTATAAAAAAAATCCGTTTATTTCTATATCAGACTAAAAGGAAATTAAGACTGAAAGAACATTCATGTCCGAGTGATCTCTACATCTTCCACTGCATCTACCTTATGTTCCAGATAAAGCTTTTGATTTTTGCTCCCACTTCTCCCTTCCACCCATTTTCATGGTTTGTTTATAATTTAGAATCTTTCACAGGACTAATGTGGCATGGAACCATTGGAGGATTGCTTTCAAGCCTTTTCTCCTTATCTTCCTGTACTTGGATGCTCTCCATGTTAACTCACCAAGGACAGGAAGGCTTTCTTCTTGAGCCTAGGCATGTGCTTTAGCACTCTACCTTCCAAGTGGGAGTTGTGTATTAAGGAAAAGGAGCAGACCAAAAATTGAGAACTTGTTTGACAAGAAGCAGAAAAGAGACATAAGATCAGATGGTGCACTCTAACTAAACAGAGTGTTGCCATTTCCTCTCACTCGACACCTAGGTTGCCCTCCCAGATGTTAGTGTTAAGTATCAAGCAAGTGTAGAGTGATTTCTTTTGGCTGCTGAGTTGGATTCTTCTGGAGGCTATGTGGCACAGAATATGAAAGATGAGTTATTTGATGCAGAAATAATCTGTATGGCTTAAGTTTCTAATCTGAAAACAAATCTTTAACACTTGAATGCACATCTTCATAAGCGTGTATAGCCATACAGATTGTAACAATATGTGTAAAGTTTGCATCTGGGGCCTGACAAGGTTTCTAATGAAACACACCTAACTGAAATCAGTAGGAGTTGGCCCTACAACTTTCAGTAAACTTTAGATAAGAATCCTCCTCCGCTACTGAAGAAGCCATGAAGAACTTGAACAGTGCTGACACCAAATGTTTAATAATTATCAGATCTTCTCAGGCTGCTTTTAATTTTGTATGTTAAAAGCACAGAGCAGCTTCAAGCTCCCTGGATTAGGACTGGTATGCATAGAGCTAAGGTGTTAGACCAAAATAGTTTAGGGAGCAAAATGCAAGCTCAGACACAAAAGACTAGAGAGGTTAGCATTGCAAAAAGTAATAGTCGGACTGTGGTAAGTTAGATAAATGACAACAGACAGCATATTAGTTCTTTCTAGTTAAAGTACAAATGCTCAGTAAATATCAGGGACTATAGATGTGCTAAGTTTTAGAGAGGCCAGCAAGGGGGAAAATAATTCATCCTTGGGGCTGAATCTGTCACAGCAGGATCTTCTCCCTCTTCTGACAGCTACTTCAGTTTTGTGGCAGTCCACTTTTTCACAGCACGCAACCTTCCAGCTAGTTTATACACAGTGTAAATTTTTCAAGTAGTACCCATAAGAAAATCACACAGCCATGCCAGGATCCTGATGAAGGCTGCATCCCTTTTCCCCAGCCAGAGCAAGAAAAGGTGTACAAAGTAGATAGAAACTGCATGAAACCGCTCCTTGTGTTTCAACTCCTCTATTTCCCAGTATAGTATCCTCCCTTTGTATAGCCTGCCTCTACTGTTGTAGGAGCTCACAATCTTTAATGTGTTTCCTATAGGTATTCAGACATAAACTGTCCACTACATAGTCCAATGTCAAGACAGGGCTTACAGTCTTGCCACTAAGCCTGATGCACTAGCCCTCACAAGATTAAGGTTGGGTGGCCTTCCTATGAACTTGAAAGATACAATTCTGAAATTGTAAATAACAGTGCCTCACACAGCAAGGAGAAGGAAAGGCAGTGTGTTTCCTTCACCATATTCAGGCACTACTGTAACACAGAAAAAAGTATTCCTTAAACAAAATACAAGGAACTCTAAAGCCAACATCTCAATTGCATTGTAAAGCTTTTTTTCTGGGCAGCTTTCAGTTGAGCTGGGAGCCAGCATCAATTTTTGTTTCCTGAGAATGCCCTCAGTTGTACATTAGGAGTATAGCCCTGGGGGATAAAACTTCAGTATCATTTACGTAGAAACGGAACTGCTACCAACACAAGCTGCCCTTCAGGAAGCAAAGCACATAATTTTTTTACCACCAAATTATCTTTGGTTCACACTTTTGATAATATCTGTCAGAGATGCCTCACTGGTGCTGGCAACAAGTGCAAACTTTTGTGTATGGTCAAAAGGAAGAAGTGACTTAAGTCATGATATATGGGATTGAACACATGAAACAAGCTTTGTCTTTTCAGCATCTGAAATTCCCCCAAGTCATCATTATACAAAGCTATAATTATCAACTGAATCTGTCAATCAAGGACCACTTGTGATTCAGAAATTCAGATCTTTGGTGATTCACATCTTCCACTGAAAATAATTTCCACGTTCCATAATATTTCCAAATGTTATTCTATTTAGCTCCATGAGCACAAGACTAATAGGCCCATGTGCCCTAGTGGTTCATATGTGGCCCACTGAGAAGCACTTTTGTTACCTTTAGCCACAAAGGCCGTTTTTGAGGCCTACCCTGCCAGATAGGAGCATTTCCATTGTTTGGAGAGTGCCAGCTGAATAGGATTTGGCCACAAATAGATCACCTTCAGCAGTAAGACAGAAGCATTTACCATAAAATATAATGCACAGACATATAATGCAGACTAACATTATCACCACCACGGATCATAAATTCAGCTAGGAGCTATCCTTGAGGCCCCATGTCCATATTGTTAGCCAGCAAGAATCCTTTCTCCATTCCTGAATCTCTCCTCAGCTCTTAGGCAAAACTAGCAGTCCCCCAAAATGGACTCTGAGTGCACCTGGCAGAGAATTTTTTGCTTGTATTTTCCATATGATGAGCAAACTATAATAAAATAAATAATAAAAAATGAGGAAATAATATATAAAAGTAGCCCACCTTCATATGCAAAAAGCTTTGACGAGTGGCACTCTGTTAGGATGCAGTGCTTTGTCTCATGGCTGAGGAGCATCTCATCTCTACTTAGTCTTGACAACTCATTTGCACAAGTCTTGCAGTGTGGCTGATGTAGGGCTGTCTGACTAAGTCCCACTGTATCAGCAAGGAGCTGCAGCCAAAAGCGTGTGACAAAGTGTTTCAACATGAAATGGATAACAACAATAATTTTAGGACATGGAGGCCCCACATGCCACAGGGAGTGTGTCTGGATTGTGTCTTCCTAGGGCTAGAGCTGTATGTTTATTAGATGTAGCAATGGAGAACATTGCAGGGAGCTGAAGATGTATTTTGGAGGGCCGAAGACCACTACCAAAAAGCAGTCTGCCAGTGTCATGCTACAAGATTGAACTACTGATCCATAATGGTGTTTACTATTATTCTCAAATTATGTGGTAGGGAATATGACTGCAGAATCTTTCAGCTGCCATTGTCAATCTGAAACTCCACCAATTTACAGATATTTAATCAAAGAGGAACTGTTGGTTTTGTTCAGTTCTGACGGAAGAATTATCCATTCTCAAAATCTACCAATGCAGCTAATTCAGATAACCTAATTGAATAATTCAAACCTTTTAGTTACACACGAATAAGATTTGTCAGGGACGTACAGTCTACCGCTCCAGCCACTTCACTGGGGGCCTCTGTCCATGGTGCCAGCCCAGGCACTTCCTTACTTGCAGTCTGCTAGGTAAGTGGCCCAACACAAGATCAGGAAGCAGGAATACCTAGCGATAAAGTATTGGAGGAGTATGAAACACACAATTTAAGATGCCTCTTTAAAATTCTGGAGGACCCCAAGAAAAATCACATTGCAGTCATTTGACCTTTTTCTAAATCAAAGGCTTTAGAATAATATTCATGTAACTCCATGTGTGGGAAAAATGGCTTTGGTCCCCAAAGCCTACAATACAGGCATATAACAAAAAAGGCAAAACAGCATAAGGCATGCAACAAGAGTAGAACGATACAGCAGTGACACTGAGCCTGTGTCTCTGTTTTCTTCAAATATGTTCTTTGGTTTTTTCCTCCTTCTGTATTACCTGCCATATTGAAGAAAGAATTGAAGAAAGTAATAAGCTAAATGCAGTAGTATTAAAAGGGAGCAACATGAAGCTCAGCAAACTCAAAAGCCACTTTTCTGCATAAAACCCTAAAACTCTTCCTAGTAGAAGCTGTACCTCTTAAACGAATCTTTTCTTGAAAATACCTGCTCTAATCAAATAGAAGTAATTTGGCAATACAACATAAGGCATCTAAACAAGAAGCCCACTTGTGGAGATGCCATCCCTTTTTTAGCTGTAAAAGAAAACAGACCCTTACAAACTGCATTATAGCTCCATCTGTAGGAAGCCTGGACATAAATAATTTTGTGAGTAAGCAATTATGCATACTTTTTGGGGAATAATTTATCCTATTTACCTAAACAAATTAATTCAGTAATTTCTTAGTCAAAAGATAGCTAGAAATCATACTACTTATACTGCAATACTGGGAGAAGTCTTCAGTATACAGGTAGACTAGCTGTTTTTGCCAAAAGACACTGGTTAGTTTTGGTGATGTATTTTAATTGAAAATTATATGTAAACTTAGTAAAACAGTACTCTGTTTCCTTATCTTAGAGGCATATTCATTCCAAAACAGAGTGCAGATTCAGGCACTGAGCAATATATTCTTTTCTGGTTATGCTATGTAAATGGCCACACCCAATTTAGTTGATATAGGAGAATGACTTCTGTGTTTATGTAAGAAGTCATTCTTACATTCTCACTCTCTTCTTGGCATGAATGATGCTGTTTCACTGCAGATTTGTATATGATGTATTTCTGCAGCTAAGCTTGCAGCTAAGTTTGGGGTCCTTTGACTTCTGTATGAATCTCACACTTCTAATAGAAAACAACATATTACCAGTAAAATTAGATCTTAGAATTTGAGTTTAGCAGTGTAAACCTGGAGTTTAGAACTGAGAAACTAGGAATCAAAAGGCTAAGAATTCTTTTTTTACTGTGGGGCAAGTCTTTCACTCACCCTCCTCATATTTGATTGCTTAGATGTAAAATTCTTTGCTGCTCTCAGTATATGCTGTGATGGAAGCTGTTGTTCCTATTAACTAAAGCATTTGAAGAAAATTAATTAACAATAACTTCATGCAGTTTATGGTGTATTTGGTTTTCAGTTATAGGTTTATCCTATCACCGATTTTGCAGTAGTACATTCCAAAGTTTGTAATACAGCAAAGTGAAGAATTGGGTAATCGCATAGTTGTTTTCATACCATACTGCAGTTTATTTAGCATTTGTAAGCTACAGTGTCTGATAACAATTTGAAAATTCCTGTAGGCATTTTTCCCACTGGCTAGGTTTGTTTCTGGTGAGCAACTCAAAGGCACAGGATCTGTTTGCCTTCTTATTGCAATTGAGACAGCACATTAGCATCAGTCCTGATCCCTGAGAATAGTGTCATCTAGATTCACCCTGCAGGAAATCCCCTCTAGTGAGTAAGATGAAAACAGTTCATTTCTCATTAATAATCATCCCTCATCATTTATGAAAGGGGAACAGAGTGACTAATATGATGTATGAAACAAATCATACACCGGGAGATTTTGACTGACTTCTCCAGATCATACCTTTAAAGGACCTCCGATAACAATGACCTCTGGTTGTTCCTGTGAGAACTGCATGGCAGTTCGTAGGATGAACTCATATTCAGCTATGTGCATTCTGTACTTTGGATTTGTCCTTTATATTGCACCACATATATTGTAATCTTCATATGACTTTGCAAAACACGTGATTGTATCATCTACTAGATTCCTCTAATAACCTCCCAGTCTTTGGGCCAAGTTCAACTGAAGGGAGACAGAATCATAGGATCTTTAACAAAGCTAGTCAGAAGAGGTTTTGGGTGATCATACACCCAACCTCTTGCTGAAAAAAAAGGCCTAATTTCAAGTTAGAATATGTTGCTCATGACTTTGGTCAAGTTTTTAAAATCTCTGTTATAATTACATTTCTAAAATGTCATTAAATTTGTCATCTGGGTAGAGAGGTCAATATGAGTGGCACCGTCAAAGGAAAGGCAGACAGGAGGCAGTTAAAACATATTTTGCTTGGCTTCTAGCAGAAGCTGAGAGCTGATATTATTATGACCTATGGAGGAACTGGCAAGAAAGAACCTGGCGAACACATCAAGGGACAAAAAATACACTTTGTTAAGTCTCCTGTGTCCAGAATAGCTTCAAACATGAAAAAACTCCAGATAGTAAACAGAATTTCATTTTTCAACTACTTTCTTAACTCCTGAAACGTAGTTCCCTTCATGAACAGCATTTTCACATTAAAGGAAGTAACTAGCCCAGACTAAGAAACCTTAATTACAGACCTCTTTCAAATAACCATCTAGATGGATTTTAATGAGAATTGTTTATTTCTGAGGGCTGAATTCAGATGGGCAGTTCTGTTTTTGTTATGTACTGTCTAACCCTGAAATTCTTTCACAAGTCCATCACTTTGCTTGATGTAGCAGAGTTCATTTAGAAATGTGTCAGAGCAAGAAAGCATCAAACACTACAGAATGGATGTCAGTGTCTCTAATTAGATGGCAACACTCATATTCTGTGGATTCATACAGATGTACTAGACTTCTAAATCTAGCTAAACCTAGATTTGTGAGCAAACATCACGTAAAAAGGCAAAAAATGGCCATTTGCTCTGTTTATGGTTTTCACCAGAAATAAAAACATTATAAATGTAATATATTATTATCAGATGTTAGAGACTGTAAACTTCTGGCCCTCTGAATGTCCCATTACAGTAAGAAAATATATGAAGGTTTCCTGAGTGGGTGGCCGGCATGCCAGCTGTCTAGCAATGGAAGACAAAAATCTTTCTAATGCAGTTCTACCTGCACATTTAATTGCAGTCTATCAAACACATCTTTCAATTAAAAAAACATAAATTATTTGATATAATTTAGTACATTACATCAGAGGCATTAACATATTTAAAGACCTCTCCAAAGCAAACAGCTTAGGCAAAATTTGTTCTTCAGACTGATTTCATCACTGTTTAAATTGGTACCTACCCTCTAAGTATTAAAGAAAAATACCTTAAAATGAGAGGAATAAATCTCAGTAGAGAGGTAAAGGCTTACATTTGAACCACCCCCAGAAATGACTTGTATGTAAGCATGGTAACTGTGGTTTCTGCATACCAGCACTGCATCCAGCAACACTCAGCAATCCAGCACTATATATTCTTGAAAGGGAGAGTGACATCAAAACCGCTACGCATTTCAGAGATGCAGTACTACAGACTGATTTCTTCTTATTTCAGATGTGGTTTGTTTAACTGACAAATTGGATTTTATTTCCTAGTCAACTATATCTTTCAATGACCGATCATCATCCAGCCCTGAAATAAATGTTACCTGATTAAAGTAGTAAAGGTTAAAACATTTAAAACACATGCCGCAGATCTCAGAAATCAAGTCAAGATGTGTAAGGGTAAGAATTATTAGAGGATTTATGAAATCTGCCCCGAACAAATTAATTCATCAGTTTAGCCAAAGGCCTGTCAATGAATTCAAGAGCTTTTCAAAAAATGAAACATCTGTTGCGTATTTAAAGGTTCTGTTTATATGTGAATGTAGTGCATTATTCTTTCTGAGGCAGGATACACAGTTTACATACATGTATTTGGAAGTTAATTTGGAATTGCTGTCATGTCCTTGAGGATCAGGGGTAATCCATTGAGGATTCCAGCAATCACTAGTTCTTGAGCCTGTGGAGTAATTGAGGAGAATTAGATCTTGAGTGAAGCTGCAAGATACATTCATAAAACTGGAAAATGACATTGTCAAAACAACCTAATACCTCACAAGAGTTAATAATAGCCTCTTTTTTTTTTTTTTTTTTTTTGATTAAGGAATGAAGATTACATGGCCTTTTAGAGGTAAGGTGGAGGTCTCTGCCTTCTGTAATCTTTCTGAGATGACATAATAACCTAGGCTTTCACACGACCTAACATTAGGTACTGACTAACCTCATTCTGTTTTAGAAAATCACTTAAACTAAGGCTTAAATCCATCCAGCTAAAAGAATTTGTTTTACTGTCTTTGTTGTGAAAGGATGGTACTGATCGAAAATGTACATTAAGCAAAAGTTTAATTACTTAGTGTTTTTCTTCTTTGTATCTATACAAATGTTCTGTTTTAAATGAACACCCCGCATTCTGTAGAAAACTGGCGTGATTGTGCTACTTAGTCATAGCTATATTAACTTCATATACATACATGTATAAATGAATACAGCCAGCTACTGAGGGTTTTTTTAATCTTTCTGTATTTTGCCTAAAGTATTCTTAGAAAATATTACACCAGTGCATGTGAATGCAAACGCTATTCATACTGTACAGATGGCACAGAACCTCAAGACAACAATTTGGCTTAGAAGATATCTCCTCTGCCCCATTTTCTATGGTGGCTGCTGCTACTTCATTTCTTTTTATGGCTTCAGTAGCTGTAGTAGTTAGACGATAAACATCAGTGAAGTCATAATAACAGCACATCTGCCTTAACACAGAATTACTCCCTTCCGCCTACACACATAGAGCTGGGTACAAGTGACAAGATAATCTCTTCTTTGAGAAAAAAAAAAAGACATGCAATATGAGTGACTGGCTGTGATAAGAATGCTCTCAGGAACATTTTTTTTCCTGCTATTTTTTTCTCTTTTAATTACACCTACGACTGCATATTTGTATTTTTTCCATGTCCTTTTGTTTTGGTGAGTCACCAAAACAAACCAAAACAGACAGTTGGCCTGGGGAGTCACTTGCGCCTTTTATACTTACAACCCAAGACCCACACAGAGAGAATCAGCCCCTAGGACTGACCCAGAAGGGACAGGTGAATTTTAAAAAGGCTGGTAAGCTCTGGATTGGCAGTAATCTTGAATGTTGTGCAAATACCATGGTAGGCCTGTATGGAAGCACAAGCAATGGGATGCTATATATTTTTATTTCTCTCTGGCTTATTGTTTTTCCTTTTGGCTTTACTTACTTGCTATACTTAAAGCATGAATCTTTTTGGAGGGCAAAATAAAGCATTCAGCATGAGCGAGCACCATGCTGAAGAGGGGAGGCCTATTGCTCAGTGCTGCCCTGTGGCAGTGCAACTAACTTGATTACAAGTCTACTTAAAGTCAGCAAGCAATCGGCCTCAGAAACAAAAGTATTCTTCCAAACTCCAATAAATGCTTTCCTACTTTGGCCCTGGTCTGTTTCTTAAAATGCGCTAGCAAAACCAGTAATTTAAAACTAATTTAATAGCAAATACTACTAAAAAAAAAAAAAAAAGAGATTTGCTCTGTTTAAGAATAAGAAAAAAAATTAAGTTTGGGGTCCAATCCCAGAATAAGACTGAATATTTTGTTTCTATTTGGTTTCAAGAAGTTTATATATGGAAACTTATTACCTGTCTGAGGTAAATTAAAGCTAGAGAAAACATGTATGTTTTTAACAGTAACAGTAATCCCTTTTGTAAGCCATATTGTTTCTTTTGGTGGTTTATAAGTAACTTATTCTATATGCTATATCTTGAAAAAAATCTGGCCTCAAGACAGAATTTACTGGAAAAAGTGAATCACAGAAAACAAGAGAACGGTGTTGTTTAAAGTAACTGAGAATTTCCTTACAGCTGAGGAAGCTACCTATGTTTGATTTGGACAGTAAGACTTGGCCATTATGGCATGTTAATGAAGTTTACTATTTTGTGGCTTTAATTGTTGATACCCGCATTTGGAAGCCTTGTGACAAACTAGGAATGGGTTTCAGTTTGCTTGGGGGCCAGTGACACGCCATGTGCATGTATGTATGTGTGTACAAACTGATAGATAGGTTGTTTTGAATAAACCTAACACAGATGTTACCTATTACAATGATCAGATACCTGACAACAACTTTAGCTCAGTAAAAGGCGTGCATGGCAAATTACTTTTTAATATATTAATATGAATAATATACATTATATATTAATATATAATGTATTTAGTGTCTTTTTGATTATTCCTTTAAATTAAATTAACTTTTAATATAACTGGCTTAATAGTTTCTTTGATGTTTTAGAAATCATATAACGGTTTTTCTCTTACTTTACCTTCAATGTTATCCATAAGCAAAGACTTGGAAAAGTTTAACAATAGTTTTACTAATATTGTAATTTGTTGCTGGTGCCACAAAAAGTTGGTGGTTTTTTTTAACGTAACAGTGAACATTGGGCAGGGTGTCAGAATTTCTCTAAATCAAAGATATACTTCACAGCAGAGTTCCCATTGTGTTATGTCTCTGTGCCTGGGTTACTGGTTTAATGTATTTGTTATATTGAGAGCTGATTCAGCAGAAATAATCTCTGACATACTGGTCCCAGACGTTTGTGGTTTCTGGCACCAACGGCAGTCTGATCCTCCTAGTAAAAGAGGTTAACTGACTTCAGAGTTGGGGAAAAATCCCCCAGGAACAAAAATATCCCTGCCTTCCACATGAAAACGCATCATTGTTACATGCTTTAGGGGAACTGACTGGTGAATTGTTTGACAAGTCCCCAGTTTATCTTGTCTAGCTGCAGCTTACATCTTTAACATATTTGTACACAGCTATAATATTCTCCTAAAAACTGCCACTTCATCAAATTGCCCTATTTTGCTAGAGGTGTTGTATAGAAAACACAAAGAAGAAACACAGGAAATAACTTATATAAAGCACTGCATTCTACTCACAGTACTGGAATAGGGTGGGTTTTTTTTGTTTAAACAGGAGTCGTATCTTTTTAACAAAGCTTCACAGTTGCTTCCTAATATGCCTCTGTGTGTGTGTGTGTCTCTGCATGTTTCCTCAAAAGTGTAACACATCAGGTTATGGCTTACACAATTAATGAGGTAAATTGCTTGAAACAAGTCAGAAAGGAAAAACAGATTTATTTTTAAAAGGATAATTACATACAGTTTTTCTTTGGTTTTGGATCATCATAGGAACCTAGCAGTTCACAGCTGGCATCACATTTCCAAGATGACCCTGCAGTTTCATCTGATTAGAGATGCTTTGGCTAGGTGGACCTGATGATTAAGTCAGATGGCTGTTTACAATGGTTGTGTGTTCCAGGTTTTGTATTTTAGTTATGAAAGCTGCATGTCCCAGTCTCCCACACCAGATCACACTTGTATGTTATCTGCTTAGGAGGCTTTAAATCATGACTTTACTGTTTCTTGAGGACAGCTTGCCATATTATGCCTGCCAAAAAAGAAAATAAAAAACTGTATCTTTCCAGTTTTAGCCTTTTTTTTTGTTGTTCTCTTTCTGTGTGTGTGGCAGTTTTAAGTCTTTCCCTTCCTGCTTTGCTGTCAATCAAAACTAAAAAATGTGAAATAAGACCTGAGGAAGCAGATACTTTTTTACTTTTTCCTCAAGGAAAAAAGGGATTACGGGAAGCAAACTCAACTGTAATCTCCATAAACCATTTCTATGACTACTACTCCTAATGGAAAGCTCTGTTCCATTTCTGAAATAATTTTAATTTGTAAAGTGAAATGTGTTACACATAATAAAAGATCCTCTGAAGAACAATTATGCTGATTTGGTTTAACCAGACCCAGAGCATAACTGAGACTGGTCCATAAGCTCTTCAAACGTTCATGTATTTTTCTGAAACATTCAAAACTGCCCTACACAAATATCTGCTGCAAATCCAACGGAGCTGACAAGCCTCATTATCCAGTTCCCACTCCAGGCAATCATGAAATCCGAGTGTTGCTGACATGATCCATTTATACACAATATTTATTTAAGGACAAAACTTTACATTTTCCTCAAGTCACTCTTTAACCAGACACTTGAAGGAAATGAATCAATACTTCGTAACACTTGTAGAATCAGTCTCTCAGGTTTATTCAAGCTGAGTAACACATCATCTGGCAGACAAACTTTAAAGGACAGTTTTGCAGAAGGTTCTAAGAATTATACTAGCCTGGCTTCTAAGAGTTAGTAAGATTTAGGACTGGCTATACTCTTTCTGAGAATGAGTTAACAATATAAGGGATATCTGATTTACTGAGTTAAACTCTCAAGGCTTTATCTATTTTTTTGGTGTTGTGCACGTGTTTTTAAGTGCTGTGCAGCATTTCCAGACATCCTTACTTAAGCATTTTCAAGCTTTTATTTTATGATTGATGATACAAAAGAGAAGAACAACTTGAAGATCTTATGAGTCATTAAGGATTACCAGAAGATGAGATTGGAAATACACATATAGCCAGGTAAGCATTGGTGCCATGTCTTTTGGCACTGGGCTACAGGACAAATGGGACTCTGTCTAAGCAATCTGCCTGGTATTTAAAGCTCAAAATTTTAAGTAATAGACAGCATAAGCAGTTAACCAGAACTCAGTTTGTCCTACAGACTTCCTCAAAGAATCACAGAATGCTTGAGGTGAGAATCATGGAATGGTTTGGGTTGGAAGGGACCTTTAAAGGTCATCTAGTCCAAGCCCCTTGCAGTGAGCAGGTACATCTTCAACTACATCAGGTTGCTCAGAGACCCCTCCAACATAACCTCGAATATTACTAGGGACGGGGCATCCAGCCCGTCTCTGGGCAACCTGTTCCAGTGTTTCACTACCCCCACTGTAAAAAATGTCTTCCTTACATCTTGCCTGAATCTACCCTCTTTTAGTTTAGAACCATTAATCCTTGTCCTATCGCTATAGGCCCTACTAAAAAGTCTCTCCAGAACACCTAGTCCAACCTCAAAGCAGGGTCATCTGCAGCAGGTTGTTCAGGCCTGTGTCCAGTTGGGTTTTGAAAATATCTAAGGACAGGGATTCCACAACTTCTCTGAGCAAACTATGGCAGTGTTTGGCCACCCTCACAGCTGAAGAGCTTTTCCTTACACTTAAATATTTCCTGTTTCAATTTGCACCCATTCATTGCCTCTTGCCTTGGGCACTGCTGAGAAACGTATGGCTCCACCCTCTTTATACCGTCCCATCAGGTATTTACACACACTGACAAGATCTCCCCTAAGACTTCTCTTCTTGAGACTACAGAATCCCAGCTCACGGCCTCTTCTGGTATAGTCAGATGCTCCAATCTCTTCATCTTCATGGTCTTGGACTCTCTCCAATATGTCCATGTCTTTCTTGTCATGGGGAGCCAAGAACTGGACATGGTCTCAGCTGGGCTGAACAGAGGGGAAGGATCACTTCTCTTGTCCTGCCGGGCAACGCTCTTCCTAGCACAGCCCAAGATACTGTTGGCCTTCTGTGCTGTGGGGGTGCATTGCTGACTCATACCCAACCTGCAGTTCACCAGGACCCAGAGGACGACTTCTGCAAAGTTGCTTTCCAACTAGTTGATCTCCAGCCTACACCGCTGCATAGGGTTGGCTATTCCACCCCTGGTGCAGGACTTTGTTGAACTTCATGAGATTCCTACCTGCTCATTTCTCCAGCCTGCGGCAGTCCCCCTCTGATGGCAGCAGGACATCTGGTTGTCAATCACTCCTCCCAATTGTGTACCATCTGTAAACTTGCTGAGGATGCACTGTTCCACTGTCTAAGTCATTAATGAAATGGTCAGTTCTGGCCCCATCATCAGACCCCAAAATACTCCACTAGTAATGGGACTGCAGCTGGACTTTGTACTGCTGATAACAACCCTTTAAGCCCTAAAGTTCAGCCAGTTTTCAGTCCACATGACTGACCATTTATCTAGCCCATACTTCATCAGCCTCTGCGTAGAGGATGTTATGGGAGAAAGTGGTGAAAGCTTTGCTGAAGTCAAGATAAACAACATACACTGCTCTCACCTAGTCCACCAAGCCAGTCCTTTCATTGTAGAAAACAAACAGGCTGGTCAGGCATGAGTCCGACCTCCTGAAGTCCAGGGTTAAGATCCTGATATTTGGCTGGTTCCCCTCTCTCAAGATCCTGGACTCCACCATCTTGTGGTCACTACTGACGAGGCAGAGCTCAAAGTATGCCTGCTGCTCTCACATAAAACACCAATTCTGCTCCCCACTGTCCTGGCTCATCATTCCTGGCTGATGTCTGTCCACAGCAGCACTCCAGTCATGTGAGCTATCCTGCCACGTCTCTGTGATCCCAAAGAGACTAGCCCTGCAGCTGCATGCAAGGGCTCAAATGTCCCTCTTTGATCCCTGTGGGGTGTGCTTTAGTCTACACACACTTCAGAGCACTGTTGGTTTGATTTCCACAAAGAACCCTGAGAGCTTCTTGAATACTGTTAATGGGTGATGTGTAAAATACTGTGGCAAATGAACTGCTGGAGAGACAAAAGGCCTTCCAAAATGTTAATTCAGTGCACATCACATTACTGAGTTCCTCATTGTAGCACTTTTAATGCTGCCATGCTTAATTAATACCACTGAATTGAACCACCTTTCCTTTCTTCTAGCATTAACACCTGACTTCCTGACATTTTCAAAAATCCTAGGCGCCTGTGCTTTCCAGGGGGTTTCAGTTAGACCTGCAAATGCTAAGTGCATCTGAGTATCACTATCTAGCTTTGTTTTCAGATATACTGATGCTGTAAATGTAACTAAGCTGCCCTTTTTAGATGCACATCAGTTAATTTATCTCCCCTGTCAAAGAGTGAACAGGAAAGCCACAATGTTACATGTGGAATGCTTTATAGGATATAGCACATATTTAAAAAGTGCTTATCCCCATTATCCTATTCATTTTGGTTGTTATCTGAGCCTGGCACTTATGAAATCTAAACTAAGTCAAATACATGCAGAGTTCAAATTCTCATATGGAGTTTGGATATATTCAACTTCTCAGTACTGGCAACAGGTTTCCCAAATGAAACCCCTTTACAAACCTTTCCCTGCAGAAACATGGTGTGAGACATTTTTGACATCCTAGCAAATAACTTCTACCTTGAGCTAGAAAGATTTCCTGGAAGAAGGACTTTTATACTCCAAAACCTTTCGAAGATACATGACAGAACAAAATAGTTCTCTGGCCTCTGAAAACATTTTCATCATGGGCCTGGTCCTAATCTCAGTGGGCCAGCTTGTTTCCTAGCTTTTTTTCCACAGTGGAATAAAGATACAGAAACTTCGTGTAATCAGGGAGAGGAATTTCAATGGCAAGAGGAAAACTACGTGTTGACATGCTAACCAACTGCCCCTGTTAAGGGTGTGTTCCCCCCTTTGTTCTCTCTCCCTCAGGGAAGAGCTAGAAGAGTGTACCTAACTGTAATGGGGACTCATCCTAGCGACTTCACTGGGATTTTCAGGTACAATTCTGTTTCCAGCTAAGTCACTGAGGTCTTACCACTGACATAAAAGCAGAACGGGATCCTTGGAGATTAGGCAGAATTTTACTGCCTGATTATTAGAAAAATTAAAGTGTTTTAAACAAGAGTTTAATCTGTTCCTTATTTCCTTCTATTGTGAAGGCCAAAATACTGTATTTGTGACTATAAAGTAACAGCTGTACTCTGCAAGAAAGGGTCCTTATTAAGCACAAATTTCTCAGTAAGAATCAAATGCAATGTAGTATGCATTAAATAAACACTCTGTGGCATAAACACACATTTATCGTCAAACATGACCCAGTTTAAAAGTTTGCCTTAGAATCAGAGCCTATATTCTCACTGATTTTTCTAAGATGCTCTGAGGGTTGAGGTGTATTAAGTACCTGAGATCATGGTAAAGTTACATTGTGTTTATTTTGCCAAATTTTTAAAATCTGAAATGTCATCCTGTTTTCAGCTTTGGTTTTATGATGGTATAGGTCATTCCTTTGGAATGAATGCATTTAAGCGCACGACTACATATATGTTTTTAAAACAACGTAATTTATCGGTTCTATATTACATTTTATTTTTGAACAACCTCCCCCAAAGTATGTGGTGCCTGATATTCCTGTAGTTTATCATTGCAGCAACTGTATCAGTGCTTTCATGCCTGCTACTCTCCCATTATTCTAATGTAACTGGCTAATCAAAACCCATACATCTTTCATTAACTTCTCTTAGAACAAAATTCTGGCTAATAGCATGCAACTAAAAGAAGCAAATTAAAATTGCTCCAAGTTGCATAAGTCTTTATTACTCTTAGAGCAGGCAGGTGGCTGCCTGCACGTCAGCTGCATGCAGAAACAGCACGTAGACCCATGTATTAGAAAATTTATTGCCTTGCCTTGCTTCTGAAAATATTGTAGGATGTAGGTTTTTGATTAGCCAGTCTGACCATCCATCTTCGTTGTACAGTTTTACTGCACATACCAAAAGGATCACGGTTTTTTTCTCTAATGCTTAATCCCTCCCTAACATGCCATTAAAATGATTGAAGTTATCAGATAATTAGAAACAATGACAGAGATTCATCCCAAACTTATATCTGCTGCATTAAAAAAGTAATCGAAGCTGCTTTAAAACTAGATCTTGCACAATACTTACGCACTCTTAACTTTCGTGACTGAGACTACTTAGCATTGCAACATTAAATGCATCCTAAAGCATTCTGGCAAAGTAATGGCAAGGATCTGGGAACTCCTGCCTTTCATGTAACTTTCTATTAAATTGCCACCGAGGTACGAGGCAATCTGGACAGATTTCTTGGTGGGGTTGAATTTTTTTCAGCAAGATGGTTGTTACTGACTGAGTTTATAATTTGCAAAGTGTTACTGCATACAGTTAAGCTCTTCTGCAAACTGGCAGAGGTAGAACAAGGGCCTCTCTCACTTCAGCCTCCTCCCCAAATGCTGGTTATGACTGCGTGCCTGGTTCTTACCATGCTACAGTCACCCCACGGCAGCTAACTCCTCTGCACCTTGCCAGCTGCAAGGCTGCCAGCTGCCAGCACACCGGCTCCACCGTCCATTGCACCAACTGTTCTCCCTGCTTCCTTGCCTGCCCAATTTCTCAGAAAATAACTTTAGGTTCCTTCTCCGCCCTGCCCCGCCCCCACAAATTTTATCATAAAATCATAAACATTGGAAAAGGCCTCTAAGATCATCAAGTCCAACCATCAGCCCAGCACCACGTCTCCTAAACCATGCCCTGAAGTGCCACATCTTCACATCTTTTAAAAACCTCCAGGGATGGTGGCTCCACCACCTCTCTGGGCAGCCTGCTCCAACAGACCCTGACCACTCTTTCAGTAAAATTTTTCCTAATATCCAATCTAAACCTCCCCTGACACAGCCTGAAGCCCTTTCCTCTCGTTCTGTCACTAGTAACCTGGGAGAAGAGACCAACACCCACCTCACTACAACCTCCTGTCAGGCAGTTGTAGAGAGCGATAAGCTCTCCCTTCAGCCTCCTCTTCTCCAGGCTAAACAACCCCAGTCCCTCAACCTCGCCTCATAAGACCTGCCTCGAGACCCTTCACCAGCTCCGTCACCCTTCTCTGGACACGGTCCAGGGCATTTTGCTACAACCACGGGCCGCAGGAAGAAGCTCCATTACAGCACCGGCAGCGCGGGCCAAGGCACCACCGTTCCAGCGGGAAGAGCGATGCTCCGACCGGGGGCCGCATTCAGGGCCGACACCCCATGTCGCAGGTGCCACAGACCCGTACAGCACCCCGACGCGTACCACGCGCCCCCTCGGGCGCGCCTACGTGAAACAGCGCTTAACTTGGTCCGTGAAACACGGCCCCGCCTTGAGCCTAGAGCCTTCCAGCCCCTCCCGGTGACTCGCCCCACCAGCCCGTGAGGGACAGCCCAGCCCCCACCGGAGCCCCCCCCACGCGTGGCGCTTCCCCGTCACCAGGCCCCACGCCCACACCCACACCCCTCCCCGCCTGCCCCTCGCGACACCGCCGGCAAACCTCGCGATACGCCCCGCTCCTCCCCTCTTCCCAGACGGCTCCTTTAAGAGCGAAGTCCCGCCGCGCGGCTGCTCTCGCGATACCTGGCCCAGTAGCGCGACGGTGGCCGAGCCCGTGGGGGCGGGGCGAGCAGCGGCGGGGCGGAGGGGCCGCTCGCCCCGGTCCCCGGGCACGGTTCCGGGGGTGACAGGGAGCAGCCCCGCCGTTACCGGGGCCGGTAGTGGGGGGAGATGGGGGCCCCAGCGGCGGCTCCCGTCGCCGGCGGGCGCTGAGGTGCCCCCCTCGGCGCCCGGGACTCCCCTCAGCCGCTTCCCCACGGCGCCTGTCCGGTGGGAGTGGGGGAGGGGCGTGGGACTGGCGGTCCCCGCCGGCCCCTGGGTGCCGCCACCCCGGGCTTTGCGCGCCCAAAGTTAAAATGTGTGACGGTGTCGCAGGTAAGCACCTTCCGTGTGTCTTTCCAGAGCGGTGCTCAGGCGCTCGTCGCTTCTTCACGTGTGCCCAGGTGCAAACCGAGAGCAGGTGTGGAGGTGGGCAGGCTGTCGAGGCGCGCGGTGGGCGCTTGCTGGCATTGCCTCGCGCTCGCGTCTCCCCGCCTGGCGGCGGGGCGGCGTGTTCGGGTGCCACAAGTGTGGCCCGGTACGTGTTTTCGTCAGGAGAACTCTTTTGGTCAGGAACGTTTGAGCTTGTTTCCTCAGACGAGTGGGAAGGTGTGGTTAAGTGGACTCAAAACATCTCTTGGAAGACAACGTCTTACGAGTTTTTTGTATCTTCTTTCATTTAACAGCTTTCGATCTAAGTTTTGCAATTTGAACGGGCCATGCTTTTACTTTATAGTTTCCTTGAATGTTGCTTTTAATCATTTATTGGAGTCTAAAAAGCCATTTTCACTCTTAAGTGGTCAAACCTCAATAGAGAAATAGAAAGCATTAATATTACTTTTGCTCTTTTTTCTTTTTTTTTTTTTTGGTGAAGGAGTAGTTGTTGAAATGAGCCAGAGTGTGACAGTAGGCCGTTAGCAGTGTGATTTAGTACAGTCAGTATATATAATGGCACACTTTTTTCAGCTGTGATAAAAGTGTTAAGTACAGGCAGGCATCTTAAATACCAGCTTTCTTCCTTGACAGCATGTGTATACTGTACCCATGTTAGGAAGCCATACCAGATAATTTCCTTCATTTTTTTTTTAAGGATAGCTCCCTAGCTAAATTATAGTTCTGGTTCACACTAGTGTATCAGGCTAATTAAAGTTGCAATTCTTGCTTTGGGTTGTATAGCGTTATTTTCAGGGGTTTTGTAGCTGTGGTATCTTCAATACCATTGTTTTTCCACATTTTTTTTTCATTCTGTGCCTTGTTTCTCACTGCGTTGGCAGTTTGGAAATACTGAAACTCTTGTCCAATGTGATTTATTCCACTTTGCACCTGGAACCCTAACTCTGAGAAGTCATACACAACTCATTAAACTCAAGTAAATGCTTAGTCAAAAACAAAGGCACTGTTATCTTAAATCATAGTTTTAACTTGAGAGCCTTTAATGTTGCATGTCACTTCAGATATTACTGTAAAAGAAAGTAATTATGGAAATGCTCTCCCTTATTTTAAACTTTGTTTTGCATATTTAACAGTATGCTCTACGTAGCTGGTTTCATTTTTTTTCAGGCTTGCTTCTTGATTTTGAGAAATTGCTCAAAGACAAAGTTCATGTGCACCTTTTCTTTGTACAGATTTGAGCATGTATGAGAGACTACTCACATGCCTTAAAGCTTAAGAGATTGGTTATGTATGGTTTGTTGAATATACTGTCTGTACTTCACCCTTTGCCTCAAAAACATATGTTTGAGCTTCAAGTCTCTGAGAAGGTCATCAGGAATGGCTGGAGGTATGGAGAAGCTTACGGACCGATCACAGGGTGCGGTGTTGAATTTCCCAAGGATTATGGGGAGCGTTATGAAAGAGATCTGCAAAATTGAGAGTCTAATGGAGAGAGGTCATGGTTTATGATCTTGTTAGGATAAGAACCAATGGGCCATCGGTTAGGGTTGTAGGATCCAAGTTCATAGCAGGCAAAAGCTTGTCAGGTATTAGAGAGCAGACCTGTGAAATTCATAGTCAGAAGACGCTGAATGCAAGAAATCTGCATGTGATGAAGGTGGAATGGAGTTACTTGAAAGAGAGAGATCCACTGGGGTTTGCTAAACAGAAAAACCATACCTGGCCCAGGAAATCTCTGCAGGTAGAATACCTTAAGGATGAAGAATTTTAGAAAAGAGATATTCTGTATGCTTGTACTATTTTTATTGTTACCTGGATGTCAACTTACAGCCACTGCTGGTTGAAGAATAGTGGGCTACATGGATGTTTTTGTTTTATTTTGATGTATATAACCTAATTAATTTTGCAAAATGAAGTATAATTATCACTGATCTAACTAATATGTTGTGGAGAATAATACTGTGAGTGTATGCTTCCAGGACCTCATAACTAGTAAGAACTAGAAAGGAACTAGTAAGAAAAAGCTATCTTCTTCATGAGGTTTTTTTTTTGCACAGACACGTAAAAGTGGGGGAAGGTGGAGTTTCTTGTTTTCAGGACTTCCTCTTTTCTGTTCCGTACCTCTGAAAAATAACTGGGTTGACGGACCCAGAAGGGCGTACTACCATAGTTGCAAGGTACGAATACTTGCTCTGATGCAAGATTTGCTCTCTCTTGCTCCTTCCTTGGGAGTTTCTCACTGCTGCTGGTAATGACTTTCACAGAAGTAGCAGAACCAATTCCAACAAACAGATAAGAAACAATGGAAGTTCTGAAATGAACCGTATATGTTCCTCTCTCTGTCTTGGGACAGCTTAGCAGGGGAAGGTTGGAAATTGTTTCCACAAACACAAAAGGCCAACACTTCCTCAGTTCAAATTTGGAAAACTTTGTATGCAGCTATTACTTACTAGGTCTTCTTTTACTATGAAGCATGAAGGCCTTATTTTTTCTGATGCAGATATTTTGTTGGGTTTTCCCTTGCCAGTACGATGTGGATTCTGTGGACTCTGATACACGGTGGTTCTTATCTTCCTCTTTCTCTGTTAGCAGCATACATACCATTTTTGTGCCTGAAATGTAAAACTGAGAGAGCTGTAAATGAAGCAGTTCAGTCACCTCTGTTGTTAATATTAGATATGCTGCATTAAGGCTGTAGGAGACCACGTACAAGAACAGATTTTAGCAATTCCAGACTGGACAGCTATGTAAGCAGTTTACAGAGTAATTAGCCATTTTGATGAACAATACAGGCAAATGATATGCTACTAAGTGTTCTTAAAGTACACTTCTGCTTTTTCTAAACATAAGTTTATTTTACCTGTTCCAGTCTTTATTAGGAGAAAGGTGATGTTTTCCTATGCATTTATATTTGTAAAACAATTTACTGACACTGCAGTACTAGAGTCAGATGGATTAGAAGCATCTCTAATATAGAAGGCCTTTTTGTCCAGTTCACCTGATCAGTTAATTGGGCACTAAACCTGCGGGCATCGGCATATTGGTGTTTGCCTGTGTGAAGCCACTGTGGAACAACTTACTGTATCAGAATATGACTTCTACATGAGATTTTTTTTTCCTGTAGACTTCTAGATATTTATAAAATAGCAGCACTTCAGCAAATTATAATTTAATATCTAGCTCAGGATTTGGTTCTTAACAGTCATCGGCATCCTAATTCTAGTGCTACCTTCAGTACAATATTTTAAGTTGTATGTATTTTGTCAAATAAATTTATATCCAATGTTATATTAGTGTGACAGAATGCAATACTTTGTACATTTGACCAGTTTATCACTATGTGTGTGTGTTTGGTTTTTTTACAGATAATTGGCGTACTGGGGAGAAATGCCTTGCCCCTTGTCTTGAAAATGGGAAACTTCATGAAGGAACAATATCCTCTATTGAAAAGGACAAGAGTGGAAAATCATATGCTGTTGTATCATTCTTGGAGTGCAAAGAAAGGAAAATACTATTAACTGAACTTTGTAGAGTCGAAGCCAGTAGAGGACCCTGGAAAAGCTTAATATTTGATGATGGTGATCTGGAAAAGCCTTATTTTCCTGACCGAAATCTTCTGTCTCCTGCAGCTGCTTTTAAATTATCTGACAATGGTGATTGTATCCCATATACGATTAACAGATACCTGCGTGATTATCAAAGGGAAGGAGCCCAATTTCTGTATGGACACTATGCTAATAAAAGGGGGTGTATTCTTGGAGACGATATGGGCCTTGGGAAGACAATACAGGTATTCTTTTTGATTGTTATCTTGAGAGAATAGATAACTCTTTGTCAGTGTGTTTTCTGTGAGGTGTAAATCTCCTTTTAAAATGAGGTATTTGAGAAATGCCACCTCAGTGGAGCTTAACCTTACTTTTCTATTGTGGAGTTGGAGGAGGCAGGACGTGGCCATCCAGGACAGTGCTTTGAGCCAGGAGCCATTGCTGTATTTAGGATTCATTTCTGACAGGCCACAAAACTGGGATGTGGCCCCTTTTAGTGTAAGCACACAAAACTACAGTAGTTAAAATGCTAGTACTCATTTTACCTTGAATGTATTTGAGGATTGCTACCTCTGCATCATAGAAGTAATTTGCACTGGAGTATGCTAAAACTACTTACAGCTCTTACCTGTCTTTTTCCTTTTTTCTATGGAAACCAATAGTTCGACTCTACTGGGAATGAGAAGGAACAGACACATACATTCCCACCTCAGGAAAAAAGTGCTTAGGTGTTCTATGTTATTTTTATCACTCTTTTAGAAATACAACTTGGGTTGGTGAAAGGACAAAGTGTAGCTCAGTTTTTCCATTGTGCTTTGAATCAGTGGGGCCCAAATGAGTTAGTTATTTGACTGAAGTTAGGGTGGTTTTGTGTTTGAAAATTCTCTTTAATCTGTTTGGTTTTAAGTTAGCAGCCTGAATGTTATGATGGCTAGTCTTTGTTTCCCCTCTTTTCTTCCTCCATGTGTCAAATGCAAACTCATTCCTTCACTGACAAATTGTGGCTGTAGCATCTGTTGCCCTTCTGTTTAGGAGAATGTTGACAGACACCCATCAGTGCAAAGAAGTATTGTTCTGTAGCAAACTTGACAAGAGTGAGTAAACAAAACTGGCAAAACTTCTCTGGATAGAGCTTTTAGGGGTACATCACGGATTTGCGTAGCTGCTGCTGATCTGTTAACAGATGTTCACCAAAACTAAACTGTGTCCGATTACATTATGTTTTACCTAAGCTTGGTCATGTTTCTTATCCATGGCAGTTTAAGAACTTGGTAGTTAATGGAAGTTTGTTTCTGCTCAGAACTACAGATATCTGATTTCATATAGTAAGAATCATCTATATAAGGTAGCAGTAACCTGGGGGGGGGAGTGAGTTGCCTTGCTTCCATCTCTTGGTTTTTTTTTTTTGACTCTCAGAACTGATTCTGTAATGCCGTGGTCACGCTTATCACACAGTGACAGTGTGTTCTTGTGCGGAATTAACATCTGATGGTTATTTCTTTTAATCATAGTGTCAAGTTTGCAGAAGAAAGGTAGAAGTTTTGAAGAATATCTTGTGTATTTTTTTATAAAACAGTATGTTCTTCAAGTTCAGTATGGGAAAGGCTGTTCAGTGGATATGAAGTAAAAGAGGATATCGCTTGTTTAGAAAAATTAGTGTGTATGAAAGATTAAATATTGGTTAAACTGCATGAAGTAGCAAGTAACTGATATAGTCTTACAGAAAATTTGGCTTATGTTTGTCAGTTAGCTGAGCCGTATTGTTTGTGATTTAAAACACAATATTTTTCTAGGAAAGTCTTTATCTCATAAATCAAGCTATAATGTTCTTTGTACTCCTGAAGTGGTTTCTGCTTAAACAGCCTGACGCTTTCATTTCAAGGTGAAGTTGAAGTGGAGGCAATTAGAATAATGTTTCCTAACATGACTGCAATAAGTTAAAGTTTCCTATTAAGGCCTTTAGGTTGCTTCCTGCTTTATCTGGAAGAGCCAAAGTTTTCCCAGCAGAGTAGCTCTTTTACAGCCATTCATTATTGTTACAAATTTGTGATGCATAATTCTTCCAAAAATGGAGGATCTGGAAGACACATGGAGATTTTATGTTCAGTTGAATTTTATTCTTATTCTCAAAAGGATTAAAAAAAAAATATTGAAGTCAAACAACATGTGCAAACTTTCGGTTCCTCTTACCCTTGGTTTATATGAAATACTAGGTATAAAAATGTTTGGTTTTCTTTTATATATCTCTTTCCCACCCTGCAGACCTATATGTGAGGGGTTACCTCTCCTGCTCATCTTCCTTTATTCTTCTCTGGTATTTTTCCTGCATTTCTGCATTCCTGGCTGGTTCTTTTCCCCACATCATTAGAGGGAGAAAGCACTGGAAACTTCCTCTTTTTTGGAAATCAATAGGTGGCAGCTATACCTCTACCCTGCTATGAGCAGCTGTGTAGCAGCCACAAAAGGAATTTTCAAAAGAAGGGCACCTCTCTGATGATGTATCTGGTTCTTGCTGCTGCTTAGGCCTGTGGACATCAAGTGGGTTTTATGGATTTGAATGTTCTGGACAGATACCTCTGTGCCTTCTTCCTGTTTTGGATTACCATGGCAGCAGCTTGGAATAGCCTGTCCTGGGATGTTTGTCCCCACTGTGGTGTATTACAATAAGTGTCTTCTCATAATCAAAGATAAATCACTGTGGCTGGTTTGAGGCAGATAAGAGAATGGTTTTAAACTAAAACAGGTTAAACTTAGACTATTTGCAAGGAATAATTTTTTTACAATGAGGGTGGTAAAACACTGGAACAGGTTGACCAGCGAAGCGCTAGATGCCCCATCCCTGGAAACATTCAAGGTCAGTTTGGACAGGGCTCTGAGCAACCTGATCTAGTTGAAGACATTGCTCATTCCAGGAGTTTGGATCAGATGACCTTTAAAGGTCCCTTCCAGCCGAAACTCTTCTATGATTTTATGATAATATAGTCCCAAACACAACTGAAAAAACTGGTTTTGAAGTTAACAACAAGAATTGGAATGAATGGAGCATACAGAAAACAACGTATTAGTGAAATTCTGACCTCTAGTTTAAACCTCTTCCTTTTGCAGAAGTAGTGTTGGGAGTACAGTTAGCAAGTATCTCTTCCTTCTGTTTTCTCATCCAAGATTCAAGTGTCCCCTTGAAAAATGGAGGAAAATTGCGAGGCATGCCTTATCTCTAGTTTTTGCTGGCTTATTCATAATCTCTTCCATATTTTTGGGACTTCTTCACTTAAAGGGTGAAAGTGTAAATTAGGGCAATTAATTGCTTTTATCATGAATTCAGGATTCTCCAAGGAAAGGGGTTCCTATCTGAAAAAAGATTGATTTAAAACAAACAAACAAACCACCAAACAAAAAAAAATACATCTCCCCAAACCCACTTTCTAAATCACAGCCAGGATTTGTTCCTAAATGTTTATTTTAATTTGAACTGATTCACCTTCTGTTTGCGTTTTCGTACTTTATCACTGAGAGTTGTTTTCTTTCTCAAGGTCATTTCATTTTTGGCTGCAGTGTTGCACAAAAAGGGAACACGTGAAGATATTGAAAATAATATGCCAGAATTTTTACTGAGGACAATGAAAAAAGAATTAAGGTGTAACCACAAGAAGGTACCACTTTAGTGATACAGCTTAATGATTTTGATAAAAGGCAATACTTGGATTTTTTGTGTGCTTGTTTTGTTTGCTCTACAAGTTTATGTATATTTATTTTTAATATTCAGCTGCTTACATAGATTAGGGATTCATGGCCTTCCTAGTACTGTTAGGGAAGCCTTCAGTTTTCCAAATTATCATAGTGCATTATCTAGCTGTTATTGTCTAATCTGTTAATACTGTTGATCTGCACTAACACAAAACATTTGGAAATATGTGGATGAGATTTGTAGCTAGAGTACTTTGAAAAGCCCATGTTAGTGAGTAGAAAATCATAGTTTTGTGTGATTGGGTTTATAAAGTATAAAAAGAATGTGTGTATATATTAGCATTACATTTAAATAATTAAGGTGAAGGCATATATTTGGAAAGTTTATTGCTAATCTTCTTGTCACCTTACATGTTCTTGAATGTCTGTCGTAATGTCAGAAGCAAGGCTGATGATAATCTAGGTAATCAAACACAGCAAATAAAGACAGATGTAAAAGTTCCATATGAATGAGAGAAATCTGGAGATCATTTTAAGTTTACTCATCAGAGGATCCATGCACTTTGTTTTCCATTGCTATTTTTATTTTATTGGAATCATTGGAATATATAACGGCAGAATGGTTCATAGGAGACTAGCTCTGTGAATAATGGATACAGGTTCCTCAGGAAAGATAAGCAGAGAAGAAGAGGTGAAGGGATAGCACTTTATATGAAAAAATCCAGGAATGCTTCTGAGTGGGTATAAAAGAAGAAGAATTTAATTTTGAAGATAATTAAGTATTGGAACAGGTCACAGAGAGATGTTGTGGACCGCCCCATCCTTGGCTTTAAATATCTGAATACGGTGTTGCCTCTGCTCTGACCATAAAGTTGGACTAGAAACTTCCAGAGATCCTTTCCCACCTCATCGATTTTATTATTCTATGATATTAAATGTGTTGTACGAGCTGTCCTAAATTTTTAAACCCTTTTCACATCTTTCTGTTTTGAAGACACATCTTGACTAGACTTGGGGATTGAATGAAACTGCTTACCCTCTTCATCCCTCATTTTCTTGATCTGTAAAACGTTTTGTGGTACACAGACACAGGTGTTATAACAGAACAAAGTGATATTATCTCATGCCTTATTGCAGCTGTTAGAGTATAATTTGAGTAAGTAGCACTACTCTGGTATCTTTTGTAGTATTACAGTATTTTCTTCTGTACTATTTACATAATCTGAGTAAACTGATTACTTTTGCATTTATATTGACTCAGATACTACACTTCAAAGTGACAGAATTAAACAATTCAAACTGTAAAGCAGTAAAATAAATCTCAAGATTTTGACTTTCCTTATTGAGAAAGTACTGTGTTGTAGTTTTTCCAGTAATACTATAACAGCTGTTTGTTTTCAGACTTTCCTCATAGTGGCCCCTCTTTCAGTGCTGTACAACTGGAAGGATGAGTTAGACACATGGGGGTACTTCAAGGTCTCTGTCTTACATGGAAGTAAAAAGGATGATGACTTGAGTCGCATCAAGCAGGGAAAATGTGAAGTTGCCCTTACAACATATGAGGTACTTCGGCTATATTTGGATGAATTTAACAGGTATTGATTTTAATGCATTTTTCTACACACAGAATTTTAACTCAGTTTGCATTGTTCTTTGCAAGTATTTATTCTTTCTGTGCAATGTATTTACTGTTAGATTCAATAACTCATTGTGTTGAAGAAAAGAATCCCCTTCAACGGTCTTTGGAGAGTTTACCCTGTACTCTCTTTGTAGTGGGATGCTTGGGAGAAGTTTGGATAGTTTTCATAAAGCTAGTTTTTGCTGTTAACCCATTCATGAAGTGTTGTCTAAAAGGTGCAGGAATTGCCTGTTGGAAAACTGGTGGTATCTAAAAGATACGCAGAAAATTTTTCTCCTTACACTGTACTGAAAGATAGAAATAAGTATGGGATTTTTAGCAAATGTTCAAAAGGTATTTTCCTTGTTATTTGCACTTTTCACCAGGTTGATGAAATTACTGAGTCCTAAGAACTTTGAGATACAAGATACGTATATGTGTCTGTGTGTGTAATTTTAAATACCTGATGGACTTACCAGAATCAAGGTCTTTCTGAAAGCTGATTGTGTAGAAACCCTACTTTATTTGCTCCATAGCTGTCAGCATTTTCAGAGTGGGACTATTGCATTCCATTTGTTTCTGTGAAGGAGTATTTAGCCTCTCATCTGATCCTAGTGGTCCTCTTCCCTTATGTCATCTTGGAAGGGGTACAAGTTGCTTGAATGGGTAGTAGTAGCAGCCTGCCCTTAGCAGCTGGTGTTGTCAGTGGCTCGGCAGATCTTGTCATTTTAGGTGTTGGGGAAGGTCCAGGTCCCAGCGAGTGTCGTAGTGTTCTGGACATCCATCACCAAAAACTCCGATCTCCAGCTTTGTCTGTGCTCGGGTCTGAAAAAGAAGCACAGATAGGAGAAGACTAAAGGAGTTGTGTTGCCAGTACCCTAATTCTTGCTGTTGTCCTTCTGAGGAACAATTCAGGCTTGGTCATTGAATAAGCAGTGGTCAGGAAATCAGGTGCATGTGCAGAGCAGAGCTGATGTGTGAGCAACTCCATACAAACACATTACTTCAATATCCAGATTTACCAAACTGTGTCTGCACAGCATGTGGCTGGATCGGCCTATGATCTTGATGCTAGAAGCAGGTATGTGTCTTGCTGAGCTAGAATGATGGATTGTCCTCAAAAAGTGGTCTTAAATAATTAATTATCACTGATAAGAATGCATAGACTCGGTTATGCATGTAAATTAGTATAACGAGAGATTAAGTTGAAGGAGATAGCATGGTCATTTGCTAGGCTCCTCTCAGAAACTCAAATTTTTAGCAGATTTTAGGAAAGTAAGGAACTCGGATATCAATGTATTTAACAGGCATCAAAAATGCCACAAGATCAGCCTTCACATTACTGTACTAAATGCAGCCTGCTCAGGAAAGAAGTTTCCTTTCAAACATTTCTGTTTCAGCTTTTTGCTGTTTCAAATATCATCGAAGTGGATATAATTTTGTTCTGAAGTATTTGCTGATAAACATAAAGTGATCTCAGAAGGCTAATAAATCTCTTCCTACAGACTTGATGACTTAAGTTATTATCACAGTATACAGGTCGTTCTACCTCCAAGTTTTATGGTTGAACTGGCTGCAAAGTATCTTTTGGTCCCTGCTTCTAGATATGTTCCTCCTCGTCAGAAAATCACAAAATATAAAAACTGCTTTGCCATGTTGGTATCATAGGGATATTAAAGAAGTTGAATGATGGTTTCATGTAGGAAACTATGCAGATTGAAATCTACTTCTAGTTGCACTGGATAAGTTTTGTTGGAAAAATGACGCGCACCTGTGTTAAGCATGTTTCAGTAGTTTACCTTCAGAGATTGATTTAATTTTAGTTAATCTTACTTACACGTGGAATTAGTGCTGGTGAGATATGCTGGACTGATTGCTCCAGAGATTGAAAGCTGCTTTCTTCACAGAGAGCATTTGGTACAGTTAGCTGTAGTTCATTTATTTGGCTATGTAGTTTAGCCATTATACTCAACTATGGCAACTGAATTTACTAAACAAACAGAATATAAGGAAACTGAGTAGCATAATACAATATAAAACAGGAAAACCAACATAAAGTGTCTTACAATAATCGTGGTGATAGTGTGGCTGACTTCACTTTGTTTGTGTATGTGGGATGACGTGATAAGTAGTTTCAGTTAATACAATGTTTCTTGTTGGTTGCAGCGTAGAATGGTCTGCTGTGATAGTGGATGAAGCACATAGAATCAAGAATCCAAAGGCTCAGATAACTCAAACCATGAAGTCACTAAAATGCAATGTTCGCATAGGTCTTACTGGAACCATTCTTCAAAATAATATGAAGGAACTTTGGTGTGTTATGGACTGGTAAATAAAATATTTTTTTTTATGATTTAAACACCTCTATATTTTAACCATGCAGTGGGACTGGGATAGGGCTAGATGATTTGGACCCGTGTAAAAAAAAAAAAAAAAAAAACCAAAAAACACCCCACAACCCTACAACCAAAAAAAACCCCCCACACCTAACAACCACAACCCTGCCCCCAAAAAACCCCAATGTTCTGTGAGAATATATTTTCCATAGATGTATTGGAGGTAAGCTCCTGGTAGATACACCTGCAGTATGTATTTTGCAGTTATTTAATAAATATGGACCTCCACTTACGATCTGCCTTCTTTGGGGAATTTGGTAAGCAGTTAAAATAATTGTCTTTTTTACCCTATGTTTACCTTTCTTTTTCAAGGACACTATTTTCTTCTTTGTCTTTCCACCACACAGTGGATTGAGAATCATTAGTTTTGAACAACATTGTGCCTTTGCTCTGTCCAGTATATGCAGGTCATTCTGACTTACTTGGAAGTTGAAAGTGCTAATATTTTGCTGTTTTCCAAAATGCACAAATGCACTTATTTGGAAAGCAATGGTCTTGTCCAGGGAGACTTTTAATGGTGAGGGAGAGGTGGAAATAACCCTTGATTGCTTTAACAGTAAGCTTAGTGTTGCATCCTATGCTGATATTAATAGATCTCGTAACATTTGAGGATCACAGTAAGTAAATGAAAAAATGGCATGTCTGGAAGTAGTATATGTTTCTATTTATATACACAATTTTTATTAATTTCTGTAGTGATTGTTAATTTAAGATCTCTTGCTGTTAGCCAGAAACAATTTATGGTATGCTTTTAATCAATGGGAAAGGACAGGCTGCCTTGGAGTAAAGAAAATGCTGTTATTCCTTCACACCCTGCCCCCTCCTTTTGATTTTTAATAGGGCTGTACCAGGACTTTTGGGCAACAGACTACATTTCAAGAAGAAATTTTCTGATCCAGTGGAGCATGGCCAGAGGCACACTGCAACTAAAAGAGAGCTAGCAACAGGTCGTAAGGCCATGGTGAAGCTTGCAGGAAAAATGTCTGGCTGGTTTCTGAGACGTACCAAAGCACTTATCAGTGACCAGTTGCCAAAAAAGGAAGACAGAGTAAGAGTGCCAGCACGTTTCAAATACAAGACTAATGAATATATCTCTTATTGGTTTTTTGGTTTTGTTGTGGTTTTTCTCATCATGCCTTTAGTAGTTTATGGTTTTCTTTCAGACTTACGAATTTTAAGAAGAAACCAGAGCCTTGGAAAAAACGCACATGCAGTAGTCTGCTTTGTTCACATAATTACTATGATTGTGTGTTGAAATGGAGTTAATCAAGCATGAAAATGCTCAGCTAGACTTCTGACTAGTGATTCACACATCTATTTTATGTGCACTTTTGTATGTATCTGTGTAAACCCAATGCAATGTATGTAAATCTCCTGAAATTCTATGTAGGACTTCTGAAATTGCAGCTTGACACTTTGTACATAGAAGAGTATGCTTTTCAATTTTAACTCCCTCATTTTTGGTCACAAAAGAAACCCCCCAAGCCTAAAGCTGATTGTTGATAGGTCTGTAATCCTGTTCATCTAATGGTGTTGTAAACATTATTTAAAGTGATGATACTTATGACTGCAGGTAAGAGTTCTGATAAATTTTTGTTAGATATATTTGTGCTTCCTTCTAAGTAGACAAACACATTAGTTTGCAGCAGGTTTTATTTTCAAAATTTGGTATTTATTCTTCATCTTTAGTGTATAATAATGTCATCTAAATTGTCTTCTGAAGGAAAGATTAACACAAGCGTCAGTCAGTTGCTTTTCTAAATCTAGCAGGTTTTATTCTTTTCATTCTCTTGTTAATGTGAGTATATGTTCAAGTTACTGCTGCATTATTATAGCTCAGCATGGTGCTGCTGCTGTGTGGGTGGCCTACGTTAAGGAATGATCTTGGGATTTCTGTCTCCTGCTGCTTAAGACTAAAGATGTCATGGAGATGCCACCCATGGTCTCTAAGAAGAGGGATAAGAGTTTTGGCCATAGCACTGTGTAGATCCTTGCCTTCTCATTGCTTATTCTGTTTGTCCTGCCTGTCGTAGTGCTCTACAACAGCTAGTGCCTAGAAAAAGGAAAGAAAGGGTAAATTAAGCAACTGGCAAAGCAGAGGGAAGTCCTTAATCACAATTATGCTTTTATTTTTCTCTTTTCCCTCCTTGTCCTATCCCTCCACAAAAGCCATACTGAAAGCTTTATAGAAATGAAACAGCAGGTTGTTGTAGCTTGATACTGATGCTCTTTGTAGAATTTTGGAAGGGGATAAAATAGCTATACCTACATTTTGGCTACAGTTTCATACTATTTTAGTGTCAAAATTCAGATTTTTTTATTTGGTGGTAGAATAATTTCATGTAACTCTTTGAGCAAGCATATTTTTGATTTCTACTTTATTTTCAATGGTTGTTTTTTTTTTGATGCTGTGCTCTTTGCTTTTCATTGCATGTTGCACATAATCTTGTTTTGGGGTTTCTCTCTCTTTGGCAGATGGTATACTGTTCCCTGACCGAGTTCCAGAAAGCGGTGTACCAGGCTGTGCTAGAGACAGAGGATGTAAGCTTAGTATTACGAGCAGGAGAGCCCTGTAGCTGCAAGAGTGGCCGTAAAAGGAAGAACTGTTGTTACAAAGTAAGAACTTGCAGTGTTTGAATTTCAGAACAGAGTCTTTCTGGTTTGACTGGTAGATTTTTCTCAAGAGATTCTCTGCCGATGAAGAACCGATTGAAATGGCTGCGTGGGTATAGGCCATCTGTTTGGGAAATCCTGACTGGAAACATGGGTGTTACATCACAAGCATGATGGCATTAGACATTTTGGGATTACAGCACAGCTGCTTTGCATGCCCTGAGCAGGTGCTGGTTTATGCAGTAAATTCTGTATTTGTTGCATTTATAAGTGCACCTGTAAAACAGTTGATGTTGGCAAGGGTATTGTGTTGGGATGTTCAGTATGTGCCCTGCATGCTGCTCCCATATGCCTCAGGCGGTCAGTGAGAAGCTGCAAAATCAGAAGCATCCTGGACCCAGCAGGTTGTCTGGGCTTTTCTTGTGTTATAACAGCAGTTGGATTGTATCTTTCTGTGCTACTAAACATGCACTTTCTTTGCTTCATTGAAGGGGTAACTCCTGACAGTAGCCATAGAGCACAAGGAGAACTTTGTTCACGAGTAACAGCTCTGCAGATATCTTCTATCGTCTCTGGATGTCATTAACACTCTATTAGTCTAGCTTTGTGTTTGTTTTGCCCGTATCACTCAGTAGGCTGAGGTTAAGCATTCTTTTTAACGTTTAGAAGCATATGTCTAATACTTGATTCTCCCTATTTTCTTTCTGGCCTGTTTTGATTCTTGTGTAGTGGTTTGTTTTTTCTCTTTTTTTTCCTAAAGGATCTAGCTTACTCAGTCTTCTGCATTGTTCTTTAAAAACAATCTCCCTATCAGCCTGTTTAATATTCCGTGGATACTAGTATTAGTTCTTTGCAGGATTCTGTTTCTTGTGATGTTTTGTAGAAAAACATAAAATGCCATTGAACTTAATTCACAAAAGGCATTAGGCAGGCCTGCAGGTACTTAAGTGCTTTTATGGACTGTCTTATTCCAAGGTTAACCATGAAATTCAGAAACTTGAGAAGGGAAAGGAAAATGAATATTGGTTGAATCAGCCAACCATAACCAGAAAAATAGCTGATGCTGTTGTGGCTGCTGCATTGTAAAATGTTTGAAGTTGTTTGAATTATGTTACTTGGGATGCTTATAGAGCTTTATACATTTCTGCTGTAGAAAAAAGTGAAGTTAGCAGTAGTAGGGTAAGAAGTCATTCAAAGCGCTGTGGTTTGATTTACATTTAAATCAGTTGTAAAGTTATTTACAAGTTATTGTTAGTTAAATCTGTCTTTTTGTCTACCAAGGAATTCTTGGTTGTTGTAGTACTTTCTGTAGATATCATGTTATCTGCAAGGTTCAGCAAACTATGAACATAGCTGTGGGTTTTTCTCTTTTTGAGATGATGTTTTCTATCAGGGTCACAAAGCGGAGGAAAAAAACCTAGCTACATTTTCATTAGAAAAACAGTATGCATCTCTTCAGGACTAATTGTAGTACTACTTAGAACCACCAATGCATTAAACCTTGTAAGAATAGCACTTACTTTAGATTATTTTTGATTTTCAGAACAATTTGTTTGCATAAACTTTTTTTTTTGTAGGTAAATGCTCATGGTGAAACAGTTAAGTCACTGCGCTTCAGTTACCTGACAATCCTTCAGAAGGTTGCAAATCATGCTGCACTGCTACAGACGGACAACACTAGCAAGCAGCAGGTTAGGTTCAGAACTGTCTAAAAAATACTTACGGAAAATGGGATAAAACTCTTGAATGAAAATGGCTGCTGGCCTCCTTTTTAAGTCTTAACTAACTGAAATTAAGGTATTTTGCAAAATTCCTTTTCCATTCAGTAGTTCAGAATGTAATTCTTACTTAATAGCAATGTTACACAACAGTATGTTCATTTAGTAGATGCATATCTGAAAATAAGGGTTATAGAAATCAATAAAAATTACTCTTCTCCCTAAAGCTCTCCAATATTTCTAATAATGCCATTTCTGTTCCATTTATGACAAGTGCCTAGTAAGAAGAATGTCTTTGTGCAAATAAATAATAAGCAATTAGAATGTGTTTCTTCTTTCTCTAGTATTTTATATTCAGAGCTGTGCTTCTGTAAATAATGGGAAACATGTTTTAGTAGAAAATGCTGAATGAGAAAGCAGTATCAGTTTATCTTGTTACTGTGGCAAGTAACCTGCAAGATCCACAAATAGCACATTTTAAAAATGTTTGTATGTGATCCTTAAGATCCAAAAATGAGCACAGGGATTTAGGCGTGTTAACGTTCCCTCTCAGAAACCACAAGGGAGTGGAAATAAGAAAATCTTATCTAATTTGGCAAGTTTATTCCATTAAAGCAGTTTTGCTTTTTAGGAAATGTTAGTTAGTGTCCAGGGCCTTAAATGCCATAACTACCCAAATGTGTTCAGTGTTGTGGGGTTTTTTGGTTTTGTTTGTGTGGTTTTTTTATACTGTGTATGTAGTTTGAGAGTTTCAAAAGCCACTGAAATCATAAGTATTTTGAGACTATCTTGTATAGCGTACATAGTTATTAACCTCTCCAAAGTCTACTGAAGAAACTGGTATTTTGTAGTATTTCTTACTTTTCGGTATTGAAGTCCATCACATGTGTTTATTCTTAGGTGAGAGGTGAGGTCTTTTTTGCTCCTCTGGAAAAGTAGACTTAAAGTGTGTGATCACTTTCATGCTCAAAGCTACGCAGATTCTAGCTGTGGAGCAGTAGTGTGGCTGTTGAACAGTTTAAATATGTTTCCCATGTTGTTTTTTGTCATATCGGTGGGACAATGTGTAATTCCCATATTGGCTCATCATGCCAGAGGGTAAAGAGATGCTGGTACACAGTTAATGTACCCAGGTAATGCAAACCTCAAGCCAACAGAGTGCTTGAGACTGAGAATTCTGGCCAGTCCTATTGCAGTCTCTGTCTAGGAGAAGAAATTTTGGGCATCTCTTACTCTAGTAACTGGAATCCCTGGTTTCATATTAGGATCCTCTTTCCTTTTTAAATGAAGCAAACCAGAACACACAGGAGATGTTTTATCCAGCACTTCTGTAGTGAACTGAATAAAAACACTAACTCTTTCTGCTTGAGTTACTTTGGCAGATTACTTGTTTCAACCTGTTTAACTCCTTGTATAGTTTACTGGTATTCCAATGTAGCTGTAACTTTTAATGCCTGTTCAAATTTCTGCTTTTCTTCCAGGAAGCACATATCAAGCGGGTGTGCAGCCAGGTGTTTTCCAGTTTTCCAGATTTTGTGCAGTTAAGCAAAGATGCAGCCTTTGAAACAATTTCAGATCCAAAGTACAGTGGAAAAATGAAGGTAAACCTGTTCTTTAGAGGAGAAATAAGTGGTAGTAATAGATCTCCAGCTGTAGTATATGGATATAAGAAGGTGTGTACCTAACAGTTGTGATTTTTTTAATCATCCTGTTCATGCTGGCGGTACCCCAGCAGAGATCTCCTGTCTTGAACTGGGGTGCCTCTGGACAAAGACTGGATAAGGGTGATCAGTGATGCAAAGATATCCTGAGATGTTAACTTAGTGATGGTATGGAAATGAACCTTGTAGTCAAGGGGATTGAGGTTCATAATGTTATAACAGATAGTTCCATGAAACCATTGACTTGGTGGCAGTCAGAAATGTTTGGGGAAGCTAAAAAGAGCAAAACAAAATCCTTACGGACTTAATGATTTGTGCATGCCTTCAATATTGTGGGTGGTTACAGTCCTTCCTCTCAAAGACTTGAAAAAGTTCAGAGAAGGTCCAAAAAGGTGATCAGTGCTGTGGGACAGAAACAACCAAGTAGGCTGGGACTCTCCAGTGTGGAAAAAATGTCTTAGGATGAATGTGAAAGTGACAATCATGAGTAGCATGGAACTGGTGAAGATGTATCGAGTGCTTGCTGTCTTTTCTAACCCTTTGGATGTCAAATGAAGCTAATAGGAGCCAGGCTAAAGATGAACAAAAACATGTTAAGTGTAAACCTGTAAAATGCCTTGCCTCAGGAATGGGTTTCAGAGGTGAACAGGATGAATAACTGAAAAGTATGTTGGATGTAGCTAATTAAAAAGAAATCCATATTAGGTTTAGGAATGTTCCTGAGCTGAGAGAAACTGGAGGGTGAGAAGCTATGCATAATGGAGTATACTATATTTTTGCTCTCTCTATAAACCTGGATACTCAGAGTTGCTGTTCGGGGCTTGGTGGGGGAGCAGTGTCCAGGCCACATTTTTTGTAGCAGTGATAGTTTTTCTTTACTGATGTTATACAAGCAGCATCTTTTCTGTTATTATATATATGTGGGAGGCCTGCATATTACCTTTGGTTTATCCACTTTGTTATCTCATGAGAGTCAACTTTATTGTTAATTAGCTACCAGCAAATACTTAATATATACCTGTAAAAATTAAGACCGTGATGTTCAGTGTTGGTTGTAAAGCTGCTCTTTTATTGATTAAAACTAATTTTGCTTTCTCTAGGAATTTCTTTTGGGTCTATTGCATACATCACTCCAGCACTGCCTTATGACATTTTCATTGTCTGTGTTTTGACACACGAGTGAAGAACACAGGCAAGCAAAAATGCCCAAGTTATGGCAAAGGTTCCAACATTATGTGCCTTTAAAGTTTGCAGCTTACAGAGCTGCCTGTTGTGAGGGATGTGCTTAGGGACATGGTTTGGGGGTGGACTTGACAGTGCTAGGTTTGCTGTTGGACACGATGATCTTGAAGGGTCTTTTCCAACCTAAATGATTCCATGAAACTGTGGCCCGAAGTCTGAGTTGCTTCTGGGACAGACTGCAGTGTCTTCTCAGGCGTGCAGCTGGCTGTGGTTGTATGGATTGGGTGTAGCCTTGGTTGGTAGCCATAAGGCTCTTCTCATGCTTGTGTGCAGTGGCCTTGGGTGGTAAGGAAGAAGATTCTGCTATTGCAGTGCTGGAGTAAGAGCATAAACAAGGTGGCAAGAGAGCACAGGTGGTGATCTTCTTCAGTATACAGAGCTTGTGCTGGTGGCTTGATACTGATGAGGTATCAGGCAGGTTGAATGATTACTTTTGACACTGAGAGATCCACAGGGTTAGAAAATTGAATCTCTGAGTTACCAGTAGATGAGTGCCAGGCCAGTTTATATTTCTCAATAAATTGCTCAAACATAAGTAGTAGAATCATAGAGTAGTTTGAGTTGGAAGGTACCTTTAAAGGTCATGTAGTCCAAGTAGAACAAGATGAGAAATGAGTGACTAAAAATAATGAGCTACTAGCATGGTGATTATTCCTGCTGTGGTTTGTTGGGGTTTTTTTTCTTGTTAGCAAATCATCTAATGTTAATCTTCATTCTGTCTTGCTAGAGACTTTCCTGATTGTGCTTTTTATTTAATTTTTGATCATCTAGCTTGCTACCAGCCTGTACTGATCAATATTCCTGTATTTCAAGGTAATTTTTATATAGATTATAGGTAATTGCAAAAAAAACCCCAGAACAACAACAAAGACAAAAAAAACCCACAGCCCCCCAAAAAACCAAAATCCAAATCCTAGATAAGCACTTATTCTTGAGAAGAACCTTGGTACGGAGAATTTCCATTTAAAAAAAAAAAGTGCAGCGTGTGTCATGGGAAGCTGAATTTTAAAACCCAGTCTTGTGTTTCTGAAGTAATATTTATATTTATTTCTTCAATATGTTTGGTAGATGAGTGATAAGTGCAATATAAATTTCTGTAGAATAATAAGGAAGGTAATAATAAAATTGCTGTAATTCTTTCACAGAACATCTTGTTACTCTGACCTTTTAAAAAAGTCAGATCAGACATTACACTGCAGACAAAGGTACAAAGCAATATGGACCTTTCTTTCCTCCAACGTAAAAAACTATGATCTAGTATTATGAAGGGTTCTGCTTGTTTAGTCTGTTTTACAGTTTATGAATTATAGGATAGAAACCTTTTTCAAATACTGTATTTATGATGGCCCAGTGGACTCTTAGCATATCTTTCCACTGTTGATGACCTCTTTTTTTGTATATATGCTTTATTTTAGAAATCTATAGTGTCTGTTTCGGTCCACTGCAAAGTGGAAGGATTTTATCTAAGAATTACTGAAAGAACTGCTTACTTTGAGTGAAATTGGTCTGCTTTCCCTTTCAAGGGTAACTTGAATTTTGTGTCAGTTCATGAAATATAGCTTAGTATAAACAGAATATTCCGAACTGTATGGTGATAGCTCTGTCCCTGGAAGGTAGAGTTTTATGTAATGGGCCAAGTAGCTGTCAATGAAAAATAAGGTGGTTTTTGAGTCCATTAAATTTCACTTCAGAATGATCATGATGCCAGAAATTGGTTCATACGTGTCTGGTATTCTGGTGGGGTTTTTTGCGGGTGGTGGTTTTTTTGTGGTGTGTTTTGTTTTTTTTTTTTTCTCCTGCTGCTGATTGCATTGGAAATATGTCTTGTGAGAAAAGATTGTCTAACGCTTTTTTTCTATTCTGAATATTAAAATAGAAGCTGTATAGAATGATTTTGGTTTTTATGCTCTGGAAGCAAAGTCATTTAGAAGGTATTCCCTTTAGAAGGTCCTCTTGCCATCAGAAAGTAATCAGAGGAGAGTCATCAGATACTACAGCTTAAAAACTACTTTGAATATCTTTTAAGATGTTTGTTTACATAAACATAATCTAAAAAAATTACATATTGTAATAAATGAGACAAATTATAGTAAAATGTTTTTAATAGCCTCATCCCACTGTAATACTTTACATTTTCAGTTCTGTAAATAAATTCTAGAAACTGATTGAAATGCTTTTGTAACTTCCATCTGGTAGTACAGTCTGAATAGGTATCAAAAAAAATTTAGTACAGGCTACTCAGAAACTTTGGCACAGGTGGTTTTCTTTTGTAGATGAGCATATTTGTAAGTTTGTGGATTTTATATAAATTTATTCAGGGTGGGGGAAAGGCTGGGATTTGTTGAAGTTCATTAGCTAAGCAGTTGTAACTGTTTTGAAGGGTTGCAAAGTTTAAGGTATCTGCTAAAATACCTTTGGTTCTCTCACCAAGCAAAGATAAAACATGTAGGGAAACATAGTGGTTTTTTGTACTGTGGAACATGCCTACCACCACCAGTAAAACTAGAGTTGCTCGAACAGCAGTGTGAGAGTGTGGCATATTGGTGTTTCTGTCCTACGTTGCGCTATGGCTGCAGTCAACTCTACATGTTTTGCAATCGATAGCATTTAAGCGCGTCACCCCAGGTTTGCTGTCCTGAATTTAAGATTATAACAAGAGCCTGGTAAAAACAGTCCCTATAATCCAAATGTACACATATAAGTGTTGGTAGTGTACCTATATGACTGTAATACATCCTCATTACGGTGAGGGGTGAGTAATAACACAGTGACGTGATCTGAACTTCAGCTATTTTTGTGGAATTATCTCTTAATTTTCAATCATACTGCAGAACATACAGTTTTTGGAAGACTTTCTGTTGCAAGGTGAATTTCATGTCTAGATTTTTAACTTGAAATACTTGAATATGTGAGAATTGAAGTGAAAGGAGTGTGCTGCCTTGTTTGGAAACCACGCTTTTTTCCATCATGAAGTAAGAAAGTGGGGACCTGCAAAGTGTAAGGGCAAGTGATTCCATTGTTCTTTTTTAAACACAAAGATTGTAGATTTTTCACACAGAAATATCGGGGACTGCTTGGAAAAGAAGTAAGAAAAAATGAGGGTAGTTTTAAAAGCCTGCAGTAATTCTTAATACTACTTTGTCTGATCATTTCTACAGTTTTGTTAAAATTCTGGATCAGAGACACACTATGTTTTCTAAGTGAAAAGGGCTATTAAATGTCTGGGCATTTTGAAATAACTTTTTTTTTAAACTCATAGTATTTCCACAGACATCAATTTATGGAGTTTTGGAATGCTGATCTTCATTACTATAAATGTCTTGGGAATAACTATATTGGATTGATTTATTTATACTTCAATTATCACTATTTCAGTAGCAAAATGAGAGTCTCTCGGATCCCCTTGCAGATAATAGTAACTTCCACTATTAATCATAGCCCTAACCCAGGTAGGCATGGTTTTGAAGGCTAAAAACACTCTAGGCTAGCTTGGACATCAGTGTACAAACAAGGTATTCTCACATGTAAGAGGTAAAATTTCATCACAGTCAGACAACTCACAATGCGTAGTAATGGGGAGATATGCATTTAAATCCATGTGGACTCTTACAAAGAGGTGTTACTTTTGCTTGAGTATGATCAAGTATTTCTTTTGCAGACTAACAACTTTCAGAATAATACTCTGGTGTGCAAGCATAGAATTTATTTCTTTTTGGTACAAAACCATTCATTACTTCTTCCTGCTAATCAGAGATGTTCTTTACTCCAGAATATATAAAATCCTAATGGGTGTGACATTGATCCATTTTATTTAAACAGACTGGGTGGATTTGTTTGTGTGTTCTCCTATAGGAAATTAATTATTTGACCTATACTGTACTCTTATAATAACAACAGTAATACAGTAGCCACATTCTTTCTATTTTAAAGGCATCACTGTTTCTTTTCTGTTTCTTAATGTAGATAAATGAAATGCAAATATAGGTCATTTAGCTCTTGTTAAATTACCTGATGTGGATTTTTTTCCCTGGTAAAATAAATCCTGGTTTACATGTTTGTTGTACAATGAAACAAAGCAAAAATTACCTTATTTGTACCTTGTTTTCACTTGTAACTATCTGGCTAATACATACAAAAGGGCTTATAAGTGATGTAGATTTTATATTCTGGATATTATCTAGAACTATAAATTTAATATAAACATTCCTCACAAGCTGGTTGTCAAAGATCTGTTAGGCTTTTAGTGACATCAGTGTCGATTAAGAGTTTATGTATTTATCACTGAACAAACAAAATTGTTAAATACTTATTGCCCAGTGGGAGAAAGCTACAGTCATGGTACAGAAAATTCCTCTTTCCCCTTTGTGTATTGCTTCTGCATGGTACTCTGGAGCTGCCATTGCCAGATGTGGATATGCTTCTCTTGAAAATAACAGTATCACTATTATACACAAGGCTCTGGATTATTTGCTTCCCTACCAGAAGAACATTGTGTGTGGGCGGATTATTGGCATTTCAAGGTCCGTGCAGTCTGGGAAGCTGGATCCTACTGTAAACACAGCAACAGACAAGAGTGAGAGCAGGGAGGGGCATACATCTCACTGATTATTTTAAGAAGACAAGTTCCAAGAATTTCTGAACTCATATGTAGTACAGAAAACTTAAGCAGACCTTCCTGTTTTCGGAGGAAATTGTGTGCATTTGCCAAAGGCAAAAATTCACAAGGTGAGCTAGCACATGAGATAAGTAACGTTTTGTTGCCATCCATGCACTGACAACAAATAGCTTCAGAATTCACATGTTAGTGGTATGATTGCCTTTTTATAGCAGGATTTTCATGTAGATCACTGAAAAATTGCATAGGCCCAGCATCTCCATTACCTTTGGTGCATTTGTTTTCTTAGTAATGTTTTTTGTTACACCTCTGCTTGGCTTTCAAATAACTAATTACAGTGTAGCCCGTTCAAAGCCTGAAAACACAAGTAAGTGTTTGTGAGAAGACCTGTAGATAAAATGTCTTCATTTGTATTCTGTGGTTTGTTTACAGGTCCTTCAACAGCTTTTAAATCACTTCAGAAAAAACAAGGATAAAGTTCTTCTTTTCTCCTTTTCCACAAAGGTGAGCTCCATGTGATTTTTTGTCAATTAACTACCGCAGTAGGTTCTGAAGCATCAAGCACTGAAGTGACAGCTGTCAACCACATTTCCTTTCTCTCCATACTATGGGAAATAATGATGAGAAGGATACTGTGCCATACTCCAGAAGCATGTTGAAACCTTATGTTATCTCATGATAAAAATGGTGATGGCAAAACAGATGTAACACTCTGCTGCCTTCCTAAGAGCTTTCTAAAGTTATTACATTACTTCAGGTATAGATGGCTCGTACTGAGTTCAGCTGTGATGTCTTGCATTAGGGCAGTGCCATGGCAAAATATTTCTGAAGGGTACAACCTTTGTGTTAGCACTGGAAGTAGTTATATTTCCTCTGTTCTACTGGCTTTTGACCATCACCAGTGATGAAACTTCAACCTTGAGATGTATTACACAAGTTGGTTTGAACCAAAAACAGTGTTTAACTGGAGGAAGAGATGTACACACACATCGCTTTCAAGGGACTTGCTCCTTGATTCTTCTTGTTGGGAAGTAACGTGTTTCTTGAAATGGTGCAAACTGTAATGTGGTTTTCTTACACGAATATTTGTAATGCTAGCATTAAAAAGTATTAAAAAATAAAAGTGTGAATGACAGTTCAGAGTCTTTAATAATTTTGTGGCTTTAAGGCAGACTGCAGATGTAGTAGTAAAATGCTCATGTGTCTTAGGTTATGTTCACAGTGTTCAAGACCAAACTGACTGCTGGTTACTGCAGGCCATTGTAACTTGCTAAAATGGTAGAAAACTGTTTAAGTTGCCTTCCTGTGTATTGAGTTGAACTGACTCGGCATCACTTAGGGGTGGGACAGGCAGCAAAGGCTGGAGGACTGAGCGAGACCATGGCACACCAACATTAATTGCCTTGAGTGCTGTAGAATCACAGCTAGAGTATTGAGGATGTTGATACCAAAATGATGATGATTTACTTTTCTTTTCAATGCTTGATCTATTGAAAATATATTTCAGAAACATGGCCTCTGTGATTGTTTCATTAAAAAGATGATAGTAAGCACTTAACTTTTTTTTTTTTCCCCCCACCCACCCAGTTGCTGGATGTGCTTGAACAATACTGTATGGCATCTGGGCTAGATTACCGAAGACTTGATGGAAATACAAAATCAGAAGATAGGATCAGAATTGTAAGAGAGTTCAACAGCATTCAAGAAATTAACATATGTCTTGTATCTACAATGTAAGAAAATTTAACTTGTGTGTTTCACTCGGCCCTTCTAGTGTTTAGTAAATAGGTTACTTTGCATTTTATTTGATAAGCTTGTGAGGGAATACTTTTTTAGGTTGTTCTCTTGTCTGTTAGTAAATATAGACTCACTGCTGTGGACTGAAGCTTCTTAAAATATCTGAAGACTTTCTCCTTTCCCCTCTAATCTGTTCTGAGGATTGCTAAGATCTGAAACAAGCAGGTCTTCTGAATACTAGTTTTAAATTTCCACTTGCTGTAGGAGTGAGGAAATGTGAAATGCTATATTGAACTGAAAAATTGTCTCTTAGTGTTACTGTAATTTATTAACCACATTAATTAACGTATGTCTGGTTAAAATACTTCAGACAATCCTTGATTGTCTTTCAAAAAATGTATTTTCCTATTAGATCTGCTTATCATTTTATGGTGGATAGTGATTCTTTTGAAATAGAGAAGTGTGTTCAACTAAAACCAATGAAGAAAATATGACCATTCTTTTCTCTTCTTGTCTCTTATTTTATTTTTTAATTCTGGTTACTTTCATGTTCATCTTGGATAAAGTTTGTTACCAGGCAAGGGCAGAAAGCAAACAAAGAGAAACTTTCATCTTCCTGCCCATTGGAAAACTCAGTGAAACTCGATGAAAGTCACTTTGGTCCTTCTTTACTGAAAATGTGCATGTTGGAATTTGATAGGAGGATCCACACTACCTCTGCTTAATTAGAAGTTAGATGTAATCTTAAAGGCTGTTAAAAGTGCATGTCAGAACTGTCTTAAGATACTCTGGTGCATGTGGGCAGGGTTGTGAAGAGATTTGTTTTGTTGGTCATGCACATGTGTTCATAATCTCCATCAGCTGTAGAACCTGGCCACCAGGTTCCCTGAGACCTTCATGGGTCCATATTCTTTGTCCCTGAAGACAACAGGGAATTACTGTATCTGTAGCATTAGGAAGGACTTCCTAGTTCGTGCGTCTGTCAGCCTAGTGTAGTTGAACAGTTACAAGTTTTTTGGTTCTCTTCCATTAATTTATACAGAAATAAAAATGAAGGTTGAGTAAGCAGAGATGGACTTCTCTCTGCTATTACAGCTTGTGAATATGGAGGTTGGTGAGCTTTCCATGCCTGCTGGTGGTGCTCAAGATGAGAGTCTGATTCTGTTTTTCCTAGTGTTTCTCATTGTACTGAGTATATGGAAGGAACAAACAATGACGGAATTGCAGTCAATATAACCAGTCTTCACTAAGAAAAACAGAAGGTGCAATTCTTTGTGTAGTTTATCACAGGTAACAAAAAGTAATCACCTTGCTTGCTTGATATACAATAACGGAAGCAGCTTTGATTTCCGAAGGATTACGAAATTAGAACATGATTTATCCCAGGTCTATTCTACAAGAGATTCATCCTTACTCCTACTCAGATTTCAGGCAGCAAGACTTCACAGTATATTCTTTATTTCTCAACACATAGTAAGTTGACAGAATTGGGTCACACTCTGCTGCCCATACTTTCTTGCAAAGTTTTTGGCCAACTGTTCTGTGTAGTCAACTTGCACGTGTTCTGGAAGTCCCATTGCTTGAAGAGCTGAGTGTTGATTTTCACAGAAAATACTTGCATAGTCTTTTGGCTGCAAAAATTGATTTTGCAAAGGATGAATTCTCTGTTTAGTGATCTTGAGTCTGCCATTATATTCCACTGGCACAGCTAATAACTAACTCTAAACAGGAAGCTCCAATCTATAAATTAGTGAGTTACAGTCAAGACAGTGGTGATGACTTCACTGTTAAATTTACCGTGTTCCTGTTTTATATTCTGGATTTCTTTTATACTGGCAAAATGCCATTTATGTTTGAAATTGCCTATGTATAGCCCACAGACGTTTGGAAATCCTGATTTTAATTGGTGAGTTTTTTGAGAAATAGGGCCTTAAGCAATAAAGTAAAACCAAAAACAACAAAATCTGTCTATATCTATATAGATATAGATACCTGAAGTCTTGCAGTTGATGTTAGTATCAAACATAGTCATACAGGTATCCATAATGCTTTTATGGATAGCTATGATTAATAGAACTATATGGATAAATAGATTTTATGGTTGTTGAGAGAAAATATGATTGATTTCTTCAGAGCTTGTGAATTCCATCAAACCAATAGGTATAGATTATGAATTTCAGCCTTGAACTTTTTGGAAAAAAAAAGGTATACAACTGTTGAAACTTCTAAGGCTCATAAAGTAAAGTCTGTTTCAGAATGCTTTGGTCCTGTGCTGGTGTTGCTGGGAAAATATATAAATATTTGGAAGAAAGAAAGGGGATTTTTGATCATGTTTATAAACATTAAAATAATGGGTGGAGTTGCTGTAACTTGATAGGAAAATGTTAGAGCTTGAGACTCCGTTGATGCCGCTTAGCCTGGAGAAGGGAAAGGCTGTATGGACAATACTGAAGTGTTCTGGAAGAAATATAGCAGCAAGTGTTCCCACTGTTAAAGCTAGATCACTGTTCTCTGCGTTTTCAATGCTAGTCTTTCTCTAGATTAATTCCTTCAGAAGAATTATAAATGAAAATCTGTTTCTACTTCTCAGTGTTCTTTAATAGTAAAGAGAAATGCTTAAATAATGAATAGGTAATGATTACAGAAATTTCTAGACAGTTTATCATGAAAGGTTACAAAATGCACTTCCATTCTACCTGCAGCATCCTCAATTACTGTCCATTACTGGACTGCTGTCCATTAGTTTGCACTTTTTCAGGTCTTCATTTAACTTGAATTCTTCAACTGTGTTGTAAATAATTTTTAATATGTATGTGATCACACTCAATTCTCAGCCACAAGATCTCACTGAAACAGTGAACTAACACACAATAAAAATCTTACCTCAGTAAATAAAATAATGTAGTTACAGCTTTCATGTTAGATTTCCTGATGCCATACTGTTTTGTAATTTCTGAACATTGTGTTATTAAGTTGTCAGTGACAGGATATAAAACCAAGCCATTTACTTAACACAGTGTACAGTTTTAAATAAGGTGATCTTTTTGAAAACCTTCTTGTAACAGAACTGTTATGAGACATTTCATACAGGGCTCTTCATTTGAGCTGTGTTATAGTAATTTGCATGGACCATCTTACAATAATGACTTTAACCACTGGTTAAAATGGCATATAAAATGGAAAATACCGTTCACAATGCACAAACTAACTACTGCGTTCATTGTGTTCATGAAGGATATAGGAGCCCTTCTTTTTCTGTTTTGGAGTATCTGAATTTTTGTGGCATACCTAAAAATATTGAAGGGTAAAATCCTTATATAGCTAAGTGTCCTGTTTAGTTCATTTTCATAGTCAGAATGTTTTACTGACACTAAGGCTTTGCACTAAGGTTTAATTCATATTTCAGTTCCAAATACTGCAGGTTTTTTTTATGAGAAAGCAGTTGGAAAAACATGTTGACTTATGTTTCAGCCTGACTGCAGGGTTGGTTTGGTAAGATGAGGGGATGAATTCTGTCCTCACTAAAAAGAAATACACCGAAATTCCAAATACAGTAAGGTATTCTGAAAAATACAAAGACTTTTATTCAGCATTTCAAACTTTGAGAGCGCTCATCCTCCGGAAAGCTCCGTTAATATTGGCAGGTTCCCACATCCTCTCCCTTTCCAGATTTAACTAACGCAACACCACACCACACCTGGAAGGAAGAGGCCACAACTGTATTTACGTTAATAAGGATTCCATGAAGACCAAACAGTGGTGGGGCTCCACAAGCTTTTGGTTTCTGTCTCCATTTATTCACATCTCTGGAAACTTTACCTTTCCCACTGCTTTAAACCACCTGAATATAAAGCAATCTATTAAAACCCCGGTGCTTGGTAAATTAAATGGGGTTGACTTTTTCAATTTTGTGGTACCTCATTCAGACAAAAACACACCTGAAATTAGTGCTTTCTATGTCAATGTAAAGAACTGTTTTAAAAGTTAAATTAATAATAGTATTTGGCATGTGCTTGTATAGGAACTTTTCTCTCTTTGTAGGAATGTTGGCTGAGCCACTTGAAAATAATTTTCAGTATTTGCTTGTTTTGCAGCTGGGTGAGAAGTGGCATTTTCCTCACTTTTGTTCATTTCAAATCACCCAGCTTGTGCACATGCCAAACTCCAAGTAACTGAGCAGTTTTGTTAGCTTCAGCAAGGGCATTAGTTAGCTATCTCAGGTTAAGCATATGCTCAAATCCTTCTTTTCTGGCTTGCAGGGTTTACCCAAAAGCATAGTACAGCTGTTCAATGTTTAAGACAATGTAACTGGTACCCCTATGACTCCTTACCCTGACAGCAGACAATTTTCTTACAGTGATTTTTCCATGTAATGACAGGTATGAATGTACTGATCTGCAGCTGTGTGGGCAACTATATTTTTAACAGCTGACTTACATACTATACAAATGTACTTGTGACAGTTGTTAATTGGTATAGATATGACTTACCCTAGGCTGACCATTTTAGTGGAAGCTGCATAGCATTATTGTCAAAACTATATTCTAGGATTAGAGGAAGTAAAATTCAATGCAGACTTCTTATTTAAACTATAGTTTTCTTGCCTCTATAATGTTAACTGGCATAAAAGTGGTTATGAATTTCAGCATACTGAAATTGGGGGAGCTGGCCTGTGTAGGCTTAGTGAGTATGAAGTAGCAATCAGGACTTTTACTATAGTAAGGTAATAGCAGTTGGTTGTGACCCAACCAGTCATACAGTTTGTAATCTTACTGCTACTTAGGTGAGACGACTGTGTTTCACAGCAGTGGTTATTGAATTACTTGGTACTTATTGACACAACAGTAAGAAAAAGCTGTACCTCACTATTTTCAGAATCTCTGTTGTTCTCTTTTTTAAGTTGCGGTAGAGTACGCTAGAGCAAGAGCAAGTGTAAGGTCCTGCACCTGCGGAGGAACAACCCCACGCACCAGTACAGGTTGGGGAATGACCTGCTGCAAAGCAGATCTGCTGAGAAGGACCTGGGAGTGCTGGTGGGCAGCAAGGTGACCCTGAGCCAGCACTGTGCCCTTGTGGCCAAGACCAACAGTGTCCTGGGGTGCATTAAAAGGAGTGTGGCCAGCAGGTCGAGGGAGGTTATCCTCCCCCTATATTCTGCCCTAGTGAGGCCACATCTGGAGTACTGCATCCAGTTCTGGGCTCCCCAGTTCAAGAAAGATGGTACTACTGAAGAGAGTCCAGCGGAGAGCTAGCAATATGATGAGGGGACTGGAGCATCTCCCTTATGAGGAAAAGCTGAGAGAGCTGGGGAATCTTATCGATGCTTATAAGTATCTAAAGGGTAGGTGTTACGAGGATGGGACCGGCTTCTTTTCAGTGATGTCCAGCAACAGGCCAAGGGGCAATGGGCACAAACTGGAACACAGGAAGTTCTGTATGAATATGAAGGATCACCTCTTTCCTGTGAGGGTGCCGGAGCAGTGGAACAGGCTGCCCAGAGAGGTTGTGGAGTCTCCTTCTCTGGAAATATTCAAAACCCTCCTGGTCGCAGTCCTGTGCCCCCTGCTGTAGGTGTCCCTGCTCAAGCAGGAGGATTGGACAAGATGATCTCCAGAGATCCCTTCTAACCCCTACCATTCTGTGATTCTGTGATATGGACCTAATACACTAAAGAAAAATCTGTTCTGTTTTTATTACTGTCAAATAGTTCTGGTTTTTTCATTTTTATGTTTTTAGGGCTGGTGGACTGGGTCTTAATTTTGTTGGTGCCAATATTGTTATACTATTTGATCCTACATGGAACCCAGCAAATGATCTTCAAGCTATTGACAGGTATGCTCTCAAAATACAGAACTTGATCCATGTTGTACTCTCCTTTTGCTTTGATCCTGTAATCTAGTAGTCCAACTAAACTTTCCAAAGGGAAGAAATTTTTTACATAGTCTTAGCCACAAGACAGTAAGTAATGTCTAGATAAATTATTTTTTAGCTTTGTTCTTGTTTTTAACCCTGAATTTTACTACTTATTTTCCCTTTTATTTTTGTGGCATGTGATGGTGGGCTCATTTTATTAAAATAAACAAACAGGACCAAAAAAAAAAAACCTCACCCAAACATAGTTACTGTAACTTTTTGTGATCTCTAGAACAAGTGCATGTGTGTATAGCTGGATGGCATTTCTCCTGTGTTTGTCAGGACAGAGTATGTGGTAATTGACCATTGTTCAAGTGATATTTTAGATTCCAGAATCCTTAAAGAAAAACATATATGTTCTTTTCTGCTTCCCTTGGGAAGAATAGTGTCTTTTCAGCACTCATTTCCATCTCTGATATTATGCCATTGGAGGATTTCTGGGAATCTGGATTTTTCTTTCAAGGCTTTTGGACCATAGGATGTTCCCCTAGGAATTAAGGGAACTAAGACTTTTGAATAGCTGAAGTAAAGAATATTGGAAGCCTTCAAAATTCAGTAGCGTTATGTATTTTCATAAGCAGAAATTAACTGGTTCCTGTTTTTCCATCCAATTATGTAATTCCATTTTAAGGGTCTTTTTAACTTCTAAGAGGTGTTTATGTGCACCAGTTCTAAACATGTATCAGAAATGTGTATTGTTGAAAGGGGCTGTATTTATAAAGAATTCTTGTAAGACAACATGCAGCCTCTCTTGCAGAATACAACCTATTGGAAGTCTCAGAATTTGCCATTTAGATAGAACACTGCCTGTTCGTTAGTTGTTTTTATTACGTTGTAACTTGCAAAGTGCTTTATAAAGTTAAGAAAGAACAGGCTGCCCCAAATAATCCATGATCTAACTCTTATATAATGCAAGTAGGAGAATATCTTGTGCAAGAGCAGATGGAGACGGGGTGGGGTGGGGGGGAAACCACTGACAAAACATAGCGGAAGATGTGTTTTCAGGACAGATGGGAGACAGGCCTTGTGATATAAATTGAGAAGAAAGCCTTTTCTACTGGATAGGCCTGGTGAACAAACTTGGAAATCTAAGGATAAAGGAAAAGGGAATGACATACTGAGGAAAATTTGGAGAAGTGGGCAACCCGCCCCCCCCAAAAAAAAGATCCAAACAAAAAAAGAAAACACCCAAAACCCAATAAAACTGGCCAGCTCATAAATGATTTAGAGTACTCCTGTTTTATTGGAATGTTTTTTAAAATTTTGTTTTACTACTCTAAAGACCTCTCTTTTATTATTTTACTGATTAAAAAAATATGTTCTTTAATATGCTACTGTCCTTGCAGAGCTTATAGGATTGGCCAATATAAAGATGTTAAAGTGTTTAGATTGATATCCTTGGGAACTGTGGAGGAGATGATGTACTTGCGACAAGTTTATAAACAGGTAAAGTTCACAAACTATTTTAGTTGGGAGCTCTTTTTAGCAGTTTCAATGACTGAAAGCTAAGCTAGCCTATAGCAAAATTATAGTTTACCTTTGTTTTATAGTATATGCTGTTACCTTAATTTATTAAGCAGCTATCTAATTTAGCAGTTGTCAAAGAACAAAACAGAATGGTATTTGTATTCAAGTTTTTCTGCAACTTTTGACAGTTTAATTATGCAATAACATTAAACAGATTATACAGATAACTATTTTATTCAAAAACTTGTAGAATATACCTGTCACAGTTGTAGTTAGTATCTGCAGCAGTCTGATTCAGGCAGCTTTTTCTTTTGAAAGGTTGGAGAAAGAGCAAAAACCTTGCTGGTGCTATAGACAAAAAGCAAAAAGACATTGCTACTCTCCTGCCCTTGAAACTTGCATATAAAAGGTGGGGGAAACAGCTTGTAGTTGCAGCTGTTATCAAGTTAAGAATTGATGTTGTCTACCAGAATACTCAGCCTGAAACAATTGCTCTCTCTAAATTTTGCTGCTTGCATTTGTAATTTTAAAAACCTAAGAGTGGGAAAAACAAAGTGCGTAGTTTGGGGAGCACATAATCTAGCAACTGTTTCCTGGTGAAATCAGAATTAAAACAAAGTAATCAAACTCAAACATTAACAACAAAATTCAGGCTGCAGAATAATGGGAAACTAGATGAAATATGAACATGTTTTTCTTAGCAAAAGTTGCAAGTTAAGAAATAAGATGATTGGCTTTAAGGTACTGACAGTGTAGGCATATAAACTTGGAGAAAGGAAGAAAATCAGTGAGATACACTTGTCCTGAAGAATGCATTGCATAGAAAAGGCAAAGTAGGTCACCTCAGTGAGCAAATGATGCCATGTATTAAAGAAAGCTTTATGAAACTTCATGGATTAACCTAAGAATTTCAATTCTTTGCCATAAATAGGGAAAATTTGGTTGAGACTTCAATAACAAGCACACTCTTGTAGCCCGGCTATTTACAAGGAGGAGGTTGGAGGCGGAGTGAGTGGGAAATGCAGTAACAGACAGATTGTCATTGTCCTCATACAGATTTAAGTAAGTGGCAAATAAGAATAAAGTTCTAAGATCAAGTATTTGGACACTGATTTCACAGCGCAGATAGTCTGAAACTCCACAGCTGGGTGATCAAATCTTGAGCTACTCTCAGTAATGTGTATGGCTTGCTTTAAAATGTTACTTTCAAAAGTGTAACAACTTTATCTTGCTTAAATTCAATGTTTTGTAGAAGCCAAAAAATAATTGGAGGTCCATTCAATTTTGACAAAATTGTCTAAATAAAAAAAGAAACTTGTTAAGAAGAAATTAAAAGTAATAGGTGATGTGCTCACAGGTAACTGGGCAACTTCCATAGACTGTATCAGAAGCTCAGAATGAGAGACATTGTACTAATAGTTGAAATCATACACTAATGAGGCAAGTTAAATATAAAACACAGTAAGTTCAAAAACTACTTTTGAGGGATGGTGGTCTAAAAAGATACAAGCTAAAAATTTAGTTTTCTAACACATCAGGAGCAGGAACTGTATTGCTCTACGGGCATTACTTTAAGTTGACTTGTGTTTTTCAAGTTGACTAAGGAGCAATAAACAGAGTAATTGTAAATCTGGAATTTTTGTTTGTTTGGTTTTTTAGTCTACACTTGGATTACATGCCCTGATATTGATGGAGCAGTTAGGAAATTGTCAGTAAGTTGTGAATAAAATGCCTGTATCTATTATTGAAAATTCAGAAGAGATGAGTACACGTAGACGTGTGGCTTTCTGTGAACTATACAAATGTGCTCTGAGAGCTAAACGTCATCCATCCTTTTCATGAAATTAAGTTATGTGAAAATGCTTTATCATGTTTGTAGTGTATTCTTACTGAGAGATCTATTTGATTTTAAAATTGCTGAATTTTTTTAATGGGTGTTGTTTGGTTGTCTGAACTAGCCCTATGTGATTGAAGAATCTGATATAAATAAAATTGAAATCTAACATAATATACACCTGAATAACTTAGACATGTATTCTGAAGTATACTTTTGTAAATGCCATGCATAATTCAAGAAAGAGTAAACTATGCTTAGCTAAAGTTAAAATAGAATTTGACTGTATAGTTACTGGCCTACATAATTCAAAAGATGAGCTATCTAGGAAAATGTCTGTTCAGTGCTAGGACTAGAAGTGAGTAGAACTGAAGAAGTAACTACCAATTGCTTAGAGACAGTTGCAAAAAATATTACAGGTCTGGTATCCATAAAACCATGGTTTTGACATTCTTCCACTTAGTCAAATATAACAATTATGTAAGTATTGAAAATTTGCGGTCACTGGAATGCAGCTAAACCTGCCTGTCTTCAAAAGTGTTCTAATTCTGCCTGACAAACTATTTACTTGTCTTTCCTTTTCACCTGGAAGATTTTTCAAGTCACTTTTGTTCAGTCTACTTAGCAAGAGTGCATAATAATTAAAATATTCGGAGAGCAGTAGGAGCAATCTTGTGGCTTTTATTTAGTCCTTACAAAGTAAGCATGCAATGCAAAGGATTATGGAAAAATATTAAGAAATTAGTACTAGATGAGCAGTCAAGATATAGACGACTGTCTGTTGTGTGTATAAGGGGTATCTGATATTAGACAACAGTGAAGAAAAAGACTTGAAATATTTTTTTTTCTTAATTCAGTAAAACCAAGCACGTTCATATTATACCACAATCTATTATACCAACATCTGCCAGGGAAATTAAAACAAAATATCCTCCCTTAGGAATTTCTGCTTGCTCCAACTAAAGCTGTGTATATAATGTGGATGCCAGGAAATTCTGACATGTTGTTGGAGCAAACACTTCTGAAATCTCTTGTGTTGTTCTGTTACAGCAACTTCACTGTGCGGTGGTTGGAAGTGAAAATGCCAAGCGGTATTTTGAGGCAGTACAAGGATCAAAGGAACATCAAGGAGAGCTTTTTGGGATCCATAACCTTTTCAGACTTAGGACTCATGGGTCCTGTCTTACCAAAGACATCCTGGAGGTGTGAAGTCCTACCCTTTTACTTCTGATATTAGTTTTACATTTTTCCTTTCCTCATGAGATGATTCCATTTACAATTATGACAAAATACTTTATAAAACAGACAAACTTAAACAGTACCTCTCTATGCTGTGCCTTAAATGAAATAGGCATGCTAATTTCTTGCTCTGATGTAGACCAGATAAATCTCCTTAGATCAGACAAAAATTGCAAAAAGTTAGGATTATAATTTCCAAAAGTTTTCTAATATATTTCTTTTCCTAATGAAAACCCCGTAACTTATTTTTGTGATACTTTCACATATTGTCAACTTTGCTTACAGATACCTTTTAGTCATCAATAGCTTGACAGTGACCTTCTAAGCCAGAATTCTGATCATAAAAATATTTTTATGATCATAGTAACTTTTGTATAGCACATTTTGAGATGTCAGAAAATGTTCAATAAATTTTATGCTGGATTTAAAATCGTTACAAGGTGGAATTAAATAACTGAGGCTTCATATTTTAAGATTTATTTCTCAGTTACTCTAAAAAGACTGTTGGCACAATTCCATAGCATATAGGGCACACTGGTTTTAAGTGTATGCAGTATTATACCTTTTTCTATCTAGCATGTTTGCTGCAGCTAACTTATGTCTTTGAATTTATTGCAGCTTTATTCTATGTTTCTTTCCGTCCTTCCCAGCGTTTTGTTGTTTTGCCTATACCAGGGCGAAGCTGGGGTATGTGATACAGCAGTATAAAGTTAGCATAGCCAAAAGAATAATGTGGTGTAAGAACACATGCTTTGGGAATATGAAGCTCAAAAGTTGTCTAAATTAAATCTAAATTAAAACATGGTGTGTAATACGAACATTGTAGCAGGTTTTCTGCTTTGGAAAAAAGTTCAAAATTATTAAAACAGTGTATGTGTAAGATCTTCCCAATTCATGCAGCATGCTACTTTTCCTGCACGTTATGGGTTAGATCAAAGAGCACAAATTGCCAAAATTTAAGTCTTAGTCTGGACTTTGCTTGTAGCTCTGTAGAAATAAAGAAAACCTAATTTTTTTTGCCTGTGTTAATTTGGACAGATACAGTTTTTATCTATATGTTCTTGATTGTTTTAGAGGGAAGGGCGAGTAGAAGCAGGAGTCATGACAGCAACTACATGGCTCAAGGAAGAGTCTCCTCCATGCGGCTCAGAAAAGGTGAGGTGTCTTTGTGGACTACAGACCAGAGCATGACATTCCCTCTAATTCCTGATACAACAGTGGCGTGTGAACAGCGTGTTTTTAAGCTGGTAATGCTTTTACCCTAGATTGCACTTGCCACCTGTTATTGTCTGCTTGCTCTTAGTTTTACATATTATAAAGCATTAGATAATGTCACGCAGTCTGTATTTAAAGTGGAATATGCTGAACATCTGGTAATAGGGTATTCTATGACTTTTACAACACCTGGTATAGTCAGTCTGAATGAAGGTATTGCTAACATGGTGTTATTACAGAACGACATTTAATGAAGCACTCCTTTGTAGTGTCTTAAGAGTGACAGCCTTACAATATGACAGCCTTCTGATCAAGAAGCCAGTTGAGAACCTAACACCTACTGTTGTTTAGAAGATTTTGGTTAGGGAATTGTGGAAAGTTGTACAATTGGTTTTGAGGTTTGAAAGCTTGCTTTGGGCTTTGTGGACGTCTGTGAAAGACGTGGGCTATTTAGTTGATGTAATCACATAATCAGACAGACCCACCAAATCAGTGGTCTGTTCAATGCTAGCTTCTTGTTGTTTGGTTTTGGGGATTTTTGTTTTGTTGCTTTTTTTTTTTCCTCTTAATAACTTATCTAATAATTTTCTCCTGAAACAAGATCATATCCCCCCCTCTTCCCCCTCCCCACCCCCCACCTCCCCGCCCCGTAAAGGCTGTGTTTAATGGCAGCATTTTTGTTAATGCTTTTGACTGAACGCTGTGTTCAGATGATTTGAGAAACAGACAACTAATTCTTATGATACGGCCCCTTAGCATGAAAATATCATTATATTAGATCACAGTGAATGGTACTGAAAATCATCTACTCCCTTATGCTTTTTGGAGATTTCTGTGGGTAAAGGTCACTATTCATTTAAATCAGAATGCCATCAGGCTGGTCATACCCTCACATTGCTAGTACATCACTGTATGGTCATGATCTCACAGTGGATTTTCTGACAAATAGTAACTTTTGTAGCTTGTGTTAAATGCTTTTTGATAAGCAGTGTGATATCAGGATTAAGATATCAATTTTAAAAATTCACGTACGAAAGTTTAGTATTTATGCTTCTAACCTTACATACTATCATAATTCTTATCTCAGTAGTACCTGGTTTTGCAGTTGTATTCTGGACTTCTGTACCTCCAAAATGTTTTTAGGGTTGCCTGAAGGTAATTTTTATTTGATTATAGTAGGCCTCAACTAATGTTAAGAGCAGAAGGTTATGTACCGTAGCTTGTTACCCCCCATGTACAAGGATGTTGGCCACTGCTGGGAGATCATATTTTTTATGAATATCAATCATTACACGCTATTAAGGTTTGAATCATGAAGTTGCTTTTCAAACTACTTTTGAAAGATTAAAAGTTGCACCAAGATCAGTATAAACTGAGGGTGGATTGTGAAGACATAGGTTGTTTTAGCAGTGTGCTGCACATAGTCTCGTATTTTTTTTTGTTATTTTCATTGTTCTACTAAAAAATCTGTTCTGGCAAAGCCTTTCATATAATTTCTTTATGATTTATTTTGTATTTGTTTTCTATTTGTGTGTTGTAGTACTACTTTGTATATTTTTTTGTTGAGTAACGTAGTGAAAATCACCTTTTTACAGCACTTTGGAATTAGGTGTGCTCCACGTTTATGTTTTTAAATACCTTTATTGTAAATTACTTTTATTTTTAGTATGAACAACTAGACCGTAAAGAAGATAGAGGTTCCAGAGGCACTCAAGCACAATTTAAGAGAGAAGAAACGGGTTTTTGTGACGACTTTAGTGATGATGATATTCTGGAAACTTCTGTGAAAAAATGTGACAGAAGGAAGCCTTGCAACGCAAGTAATTTAATGGTAACAAAGGGACAGCTTTCCTTAATGCAGTGTGGATTCTCTAAGTTGTTGCAGAGAGAAATTGAAACTGCCAAAGAAGAGTATAATAATTATAACTCTCATAATGCAAATTCTGATGATCAGACTACAAGAACAAATGTAAATAGCAAGCATAGTGATTTTCAGAAATGTCAAAGCCACGTGCATGTTTTGGAACATGGGAAAGCTGCTCAGTCACCAGACAGAACTGATAAGCAAGGTACTCATAGTACAGACTGGCTTGTTTTATCAGGCTCTGAGGAGGAAGGGGACAGAGAAAGTGAGGATCAATGCATTTCAAAGCGAAGTGATGTAGTCATTGAAACTGAATGTAGTTCTGAAGAGAATGATGATGTCATCTTTCCTACCCAAGTTCCAGCATACCAGCAGCCAATTAATAAAAACGTTGAAGTTTACAGGTCGGCATCTGAAAATTGTGAAGAGTTAGCTAAACAAAAAGATGGGTTGGTACTTAAGGGAGAGAGTAGGCAACTTGGATTCCACAGCACTGAGTCACATTTCAGCAAAGTCATGTCTTTTGAAGACATCAAGAACAGCACAAAAGATTTGAAAGGGGCAAGTGACATAAGTGATGAGTCTGATGATATTGAAACATCCCATAATTCTGAATCAAGAAAGCTAACAACTGCCACCTTTCCAGAGAGGAAAGAAAGGCACGCCCCTAACAATGGATTAGATAGCATCTCCAAATCTCTGCTACAATCAAAGAAACCCAACAGAAAAGAAAAGGGAAGTAATTCTCAGAATATAGATGAATTTTCATCCTCTGAAGATAACTTACCAGTTGAGAAAACTCATGCCAGAAAGCAAACCTATAAAAGACAGAGAGGCAGAGTTCAGTTTGGGTCCAAAATGCTTCATCCTGTTCAAGACGCCTCTGCTGCACAAATGAAGTCAAGCAATTATGCTGTGCGTAGAACTCCTACAAGTAAAATTCAGTTTGAGCATCAAGAGGAAATAGTGGAATCAATGGACAGATATTTAGGTAACTAGTCAATTTCTTTGAGTTTATTTCAGCTAAAGCAGTAACATATGTTTTATTTGTCATTGTTGGCATGTTTTAGGTGCTTCCTGCTATGCCTGTTTTTGTTAAAAGGTAGTAATAAATGCTTTGCTAAATTATTTAGTAGTGTCTTTCTGCATCTCTCTTTTTACCTATTAGCCTTACCTTCCTGTCTTCTGAGGTGAGGTTGCTTTGTATTATTTCATTAAAAACTTACTGTCTGTTGAAAGATACTAAGACCAAAATTTTATTAAGAATTCACTAACCTAAATATTAGAACTGTAAAACCTTAAGTCTTGACAGGGGTGTTAAGGTTTTGGGTTGGGTTTTTTTTTTCATGTACATATGTTTTTATTTATGTGATTTAGGAGTTTGAAATACCACGTAGAAGATTTGATTCTGTTAGAGACTCAACTTTAAATGTTAATTTTGCAGCTGTTAAATCATAGATGCTTTGAAACTTCCCCTTTGTGCATCTAAAAAAAAACCCACACTGAAATGGAAGCAGGATTAAACTGTCTGGGTAAATCTGAATAAGTCGAATGACTGTTGTTAATTTCGTAGAGCTGAGAAATGGTGCTGAGTGAAATCATAACAAATTTTACAACTTTCATGTAAAAATTTTTAAAAATTACAGTATCCTTAAGTTGCAACTATCTGTGTTCAGGGTTTTGGAATAAATCTTTGACTACATCTTTCCCCTAATATATCAGATGGTGTTCAAGAAGTGGCATATATTCATTCAAATCAGAATGTGGTTGGATCTAGCAAGGCTGAGAATCGCTTGAGCCGGTGGGCAGTGCGAGACGTATTTGAGTTGAAGCAGTTTTCCCAGCTCCCTGCTAATGTAGCAGTCTGTAGTGCCAAGGTAAAGAGAAATGTTTATGAAACGTTGTTTTTACTGTTTTCATCCTCATTTTTCATCTTAAAAAGCTCTAACAAACTTGTTTTCCTGTTAATGGCCACCATGAATGATCAAAGCCACTGAGGATGGGAGGAGGAGGTGGCTCAAACAGAGGTCTAATAAATTACTTTCATGTTTTGTTTTTGGCTTTTTTTTTTTGTTAAATTGGCCAGCTCTGAAAGAGTTGGGAATTAAGCAGCAGAGCACCCTCTGTGGGATTTTTCTGAGATAAATGGTAAGATTAAAGATTGGGTGCTTGAAATCACATTCTGTGCCATGTTTTTCTGATTTGATGCTTGAAAAAACTTCAGTTTGTCCTGGATCCAGTTAACAAAAATACAGTTGCCCCACAGTATATTCTGGAATCTTTATGGCGTAGAAAGTCAAACATAAATCAGTTTGCAGATTTTGGGGGTTTTTTTGGGGATGTACACATGCAGTTGCTATAACAAGTTAATGGTCATTATTGTCTATGCTTAATGTCTGAAATGTAAAACAAGTTTACTGGGAATGCTTGTTTGCAGAAACAGATACGTTTGGGGTGTTTTTTTGTCATTCATCTTGGTTAATTACATTTGGAATACATAAAAATCTGGAATAAATTCAGGTACAGCTTCCAGGGTTTTGTTCTTATTACATAGTGGTTTTAATCTAGTCTGATTATCTGGACACTTTGTTGTTTGCCTTGTAATAAACATTTACCATTTCCTAGGCTGATTCTTAAGATAAACCACAAGCATAGAATAAATAATTGGTGAATGTGCAGTTTAGTCTTTGCAGACATACTAGCAATCACTACAGAAATTGTAGACGGGAGAAGACTCTGTCATTCTTGGGTGTCGAACATCCGCAGTGGCTAAAAGAGTTTCTTCCAGTGTTGTTGATTAAGCCATTAACAGGGATGCCAAAGAATTTTTGCACTGGGAATATCAAACCAGGCCAACCAGTAAAAGTGAGGCCTTTTCAATTCTAACACATTTGCATTAGAATATCCCTTATTAACTGAAAAGTTAGTCAAAAATACTCAAGAATACTGTAGAAAGGTCCTTATTTAATGGCAATGGCCGGTATTATTAAAACTAAATATAAATGAAAGAAAACTTAGAAGACACTACTTTGAATAAATGTCCTTTGATCAAATGTTCAAAACTAGTTTGTGGGAGCCATTTGTATTGCTCATGTAACTTACTTCTCATTATTTAGTTTGTGTGATTGCACCTATTACAAGTTAACCTATCTTGATTAACTTGTCAGTCAGTTTTTCTAAGGTATCTATTTTTCACTCAGAAGCAACAGTAATATCAATTGTCTTGGAGATTTATGCTGGAAGAAAAGCATCAATAATTTGGAGAAGGCTGCCTCTTCCTTTGCTTCCTCATCTTTCTTTGACATAGAGGCACTAATTTAGAAATAATCCCTAGATGGCTGCCTATTTTTAAATGTGGAACTTTGAATTTTTTGTGCTCAGCTTAAAAAAAGAGCTGCCAGAGCTTCATAACAACTTTGAAATATGATCTACTTACAATGTTACTGCTACTATTTTCCCTTCATTTTATTTTAAAAGGCATTCAATGAAAAACATGGTCATTGTTGCTTTTCTGACCATCAGTCTTTGCTCGTCAGTTTTTACTTATTTGCCATCAGTTTAAGCTTGGACATTCACTGTCAGAGCAACTAATTGTGTTACCAAAAAATGCTGATTTGAAATTAAGTTTAATAAAGTTTTTCAGCAGATTAAAGTAGCATTATGTATTATATTAAAAATACAGCTGAACAGTTTGAATTTCCATCATTATTTTTCGTAAATAATTTTATAGTATTAAGTACTGGAGTGTTAATAGTAGCCTGATAGTTACTGAAAGAAAACCAAAACTTCTGTCAGCTGAAACTTCTCACTGATGTTGCTTTCTAGCACCATTGTTCTAACTGTTTCTCAGAAATTGTGTAGTCATTTCTGTTCACTCTGGGTATCGATCACATTCTTAATTAAAAGCTTTTCTTACAGTGTACTTATATTGAAGCTTTATTTGATAGCATTATGAAGGCTCATGATAATGCCCTGAGAATAATTTCATCCTTTTTAAGGACATTTAATCAATTTGTCTTATTTTTAAGTAGGATTGATCTTAAGTAGGAAAGGATCTCTTCCTTTCATTTCATAGATAAGTCTTTTTGGGGACAAAAGTAAAATATCCTTTATGCTGTTCAGTTCACCTATGCTAAGTCGATCTTCCTGCTTTGCAATTTTGCTTTGCAATCTGTCTCTAATAATGCATTTCTAACTTCATAAGGGTAAAATACATTTTTCAATAAATTACTAATATCTCTGGGAAAGGGATGGAAGAACACTTAGAATAATTTGTTAGTTTTTATTGAAGTGAATGAGTCATAAGCTGGGAAATACAGCTTTTCCTACAAATCTTGACTGATGACTGAGTGAAACATTTCTGCTTCCTACTTACATATGAATCTGGAATGACAGGTGTAATAATGTTATAATTAATAAGCAAAAAGAAATAATAAGAAAAAGTAATCAATTAAAATAACCTCTTCTAAGAACATTGACATTTCGCTGAATATGAGTAACAGCAAAAAATAGTTGCTGGAAAGCAGTATACAAGAAGTTGTCTTCCTGGTTTTCTACCTGCAGTGGGTAAAAGGAGTATAAATTAGGGGTTTTTTTAGCCTGTCCTTCATTGCTGAAGTGTGGAGACTAATGTAGTTGCTTGAGTTGTATAAACTGCTTGAAAGTGGAGCAGACTGCAAAACCTATGAGAGCTCTTCCATCAGAGTGAGAGAGGTTTCATGGGAAGATGATCCTTGAGAGCCAAGGTAGAAGGGATGGGAGGCAGGGAGTTCTGTTCCTCAAAAGAGAACATTGAAGGTATGTAGAACATCTCATTTAAGAACATAAGTAACAAATAAGTAAACTTGGATTTAAGTTGGTTATTAAAAGTATAAGATTTAAACTTCGGGATAACAAAAGATGTTCATCTTGTTGATAGTCTCTTTCCTTAATGTGACTAGAGAGGGTGTATGTTAGGTCTGGACTGTTGGCACTAATGTAATTCACAGTCAAATATCCCTTAACCTTTTAAACTGTATGTTTCAGTCAATCATTTTTTTTAGTCCAGTAATAAGTAGTCAGTCTGTCCGTAGTTTTTCCTGTGCTAGTATTAATATACCCAGCTACCTTTGCTCTGAAGTAATAGAATGTATTATTTTAACCTGCTATTGTTCTGTACCATTAAAGGCTTTAAGGGAACAAAATCTTGGTTCTAGTTTCTACAAGAAATAGATTTTACTGTTGTTTCTTCTGTTCTTGCTTGCTTTGTGCTCCAGGTTCTGTAACAGTCCTGGTACATGGCTTCAAGACTGTCTTTGACTCTACTTTCTCCCAAGGTGGTAGGCAGTGCAGGCATACTTTATTTTTGTTTGTTTTAAAAGGAATTATGTAAATTGACTACTTTAGCTAGAATGTTCGTCTTTATGATACTGAATGTTTATTTAGTGTGTGTTTCCATAAATTCTATATGACTATCGAAAATATAGCAATCAGAGTATGACGTTTGCCATCAAGAAATTAGAACAGAACATCGTGAGAGCTCTCCCACAACTTACAAGCTGTGAAAGGTGAGATAAAAAACTAACAGTAGTAAAAGTAACAGTATAAATTATGCATTAATTACAAGCAAAAGAATAAATCATATTTTGGTTGAATATCGTTACTCAAAATAAGTCCAGCATCTGAATTAAAGAAAGATAACTGTTTGAAGATAGATTGTTTATTACAACAGTAGGATCAAACAAATGTGACAGGTTTTATTGCATGATCCTGAAAAAAAGTAAAATAAATTGTGGGTTTGAGAATATATTCCCTTCATCACAGAAGTCTATGGGATTGCATAAAAGTGGAAGAAGATTCTATAGCTGCAGGTGATTTGGAGTATCATTGTAAATGGAGAGATGCTGTTGTCTTGTTATAGAGGGAGCTTTCATAGTTATCTACAGCAGTGGATATCTGCTTATACGTTATTTTGCAAGTATAATCAGGAAGGTACTTAAAAGACGAACAGTTTTTTCAGATAGACATGGGACTTACATACTTAGTATTCTACACTTAAGGGATATCTAGAATGACAGTAAAAATACTTTCATTTACTACCAACAGTTCCTGAATTTCATCCTGTGTCTGAAAATTTTCCACATTGATGACAACTCACAGTGTAAGATCAATGTAGATTTTTGAGAAGAAAGGGCAGAAGAACAGGATGATAATTGTCCCTCAAACAGTTGATGTTTCTGGTAGTGTTGCTTATGTGAAAAGCACTGAAGTGTCAATAATTAGAGGTGTTTAAGTGCCTCAGTAATCAAAACAAGGCCATGGATTTTTGTTACATGCAGAGGTGTGGCAGACAGCTGTTACTGAATAAATTTTGGAGATACAGATTACACATCTCAACTTCCTCTGTAGTTCTGAAAATTTATGGTACATCCTAGAACCTAAGTGTCTCAAAGCAGGCAAATGTCTCTTTATGTCTGGCTATTTGTAATCTTTCATAGCAAGTCATAAGTGTTAAGGCAGACATTATGGTCAGTTCTGTGATACCTTGATGCAGGGATAATCACACAATGCTTCAGTAGTCTAAACAACTAAGGATAGAAAATGCTTAACATTTAGCGTGGCAGATACCCACTCCATTAAAAATTACTCAGAGCTGGTCTCTGGTGCTTCTTTATGTATGTGAGTGCAAAATACACTTGGTCTGCTATTTCATGGAAGAACATTAATAACAAGGGTTTTCTCGTCTTCTATGTAGAAGTCTGAGTGAAGAAGATTATACTAAAAATTGATCTATTGGAATAAATAACTTGTTTCTCCTGCATTATTTTGTGTGTTGTTTATAGGCTGATTTAATGACATTGAATCATCTTTGTTTTGCATTTTAGTTTCAAGTCTTCTGTTTGCGCATGTGGGCAAACAGACTTGGTTAAAAACTCATTGTTTTTTTCATGAAACAAGTGAAGATTATTGTCTCTACCCCGTTACGATCTGTTAAGAAGATAGTTCTTAGTTTTCTTTTTCAGCTATCTGTGTAACTATGGAAAGAAGGATATTGAAAACAAAAGGTTCTTAAAGAAAACTTGTGAAATGAACCTGTAGACTGGACACGGACTTACAAAGCCAGACTATAATTTTCAGAGCAGACCTACAAGTATTTCAGCCTTTCAGGAAAAAAAGTCTTGAGTTATTCATGTGATAGGTTGCTCAAAATTATGCTGCCATTATTAATTTTGGGAAAAAATGAAAGTGTTAACATTTTCTCTAAAACTTCAGTCACCTACTAAGTATTTTTTAAAGTTTTGGGGATTTTGACCCTTTTTTTTTCTGGTTGGTCCCAGGTTTCAAAGCAACCTGGTTGATTTTCAGTGCAGGAGCTTGTTACTTCTGTTTTTGGGTAACTTCCACTGTTACTTGTGAAGCTTTTTCTTGGCTACCGTAAGAAATAGAAGCCTCCCAGAGGCAAGATTAAATATCTTCTTTTAACATTTCTAGTCTATTCTGGAGTAAATGCTGCATCTCTTAATGAATTTCCTAATTAATTTGTATGTTAATTGGCAAAAACAGCCTGTGCGAAATGTTTTGCATAAGTACAGAAGTCTGGAGTAGCCTTTCTCTAGTTCCTGTAAAGCTGAACTTGTGTAGTAGTTCTTCAATAGGAATCTTGGTGAGGGGGTTAGAGCATGGGGAAGACTTTGGAGAAGGTTTTGAGGCTTCACAAAAAAAGAAAAAATGGGAACAGGACATACAAAATTTGAAAAACTGATGATGTCCCACATTAGAGCTTACTTGCGTTTTTTAATATGTGGAAAAGTATTGGTCACAAGAACTTCTACAGTACCTGTTGAATATGTGGAGCCTCTTTTTTTTTTTTTTTTTTTAGTCAACTGCATGTTTTCAACTTAAGTTTACTTAGTTTTACTGAAAAGAAATTTACAAAGACAGCCATTCAATTGAGGATTAATCACTATGGCAACAGAAATGTGGTGACTGAAAAGGGGGAGGATGTATTCTCCCCTCAGCTTCCTGCCAGCTGTCATATTCAACCTCTGCGGCATGAATTCAGCCCAAAATATAGACTGTGACCAGCTCTAAGAAACTATATCTGTATTTTTATAAATTGGTACAAGAATTGCACTATAAAAGAAGACTTAATCCCCTGAATTGGATGACAGATATTTGGCACTCTTGCCAGTGTTTGACAGAGAAATAACGGGATGCTTTGTAGTAAAACCTGGATTAATGGTAAACCCCTCTTTATGTTATTGCAGTGTGGTGTAAATGAGAGAACTAAGCATGCTGTCAGCCTAGGAAAAAACATGCTCTTTGTATCTCCAATGCTGATTTTAAGTGCTGTTGAGAATACTGTAAATACAAAAGTTGTGTTATTAAGAACTCTCCTTTATCGTATTTGTATTGCATTGACATTTTGTAGATTATTTAAACAAAGACTTTCTATCAGTTACAGTAACTCTGATCGCAGTGTGTTTGCACAGCTTTCAGATTCAACAAGTTTAGATAGTTGTTTACAAAGAGTAGGCTTTTGGGAGATAACATTCCATTATCCTTGCTCTTCTGGGAAGGGGAACGCTATTCAGCTTTAAAATAATTGTTCCCAAATGATTGGCCTGTAATACTGCTTTATTAAGTTTACAGTTTCAGCTTACAATGGAATTAACCATTTCAGTATGGTTTTGGGGGGTTTTGTTGTGGTTTGGTTTTTTGGGTGTTTTTTTTAATGCCGTGAGTTTGTATGTGGCATTCTGTGAAGCATGTAGCTGCATAGTCATTATGGTGTATGTGCATGGCTTTTGGGTTTGCAGCTGTTTGGTGGGGTGAGAGGGCAAAAGAAGATAGGTGCAAATCCACACACAGGCTTCTGCTGGATTAAGCAGTTACCTTAGCTTTGAATTCTGAGAGAGGTTGATTATCTCTTCTCATTCTCAACAGTAATAATAACAATATTGATTTATAGTCAGATTTTGGTGCAAGGAAGTGAATTGGCTTAGGGGAGTTCTTTTTGTAGAAGAGTCAACAAATTAAATAAACCTGGTCCCAGTGAGGAATTCTTGCCCTGTGACCTGACTGGAGAAGAAACAGAAGTAAATGTGGTAGATAGAACACAACTGATGGAATGTCCTTGGTCTTGGTTACACAAGCAGAAAAGCTTATGATAACCATATTACTCTGATAAAATTTCTTTACTTCCATCAGCAGGTATAGGTAAATACTGGTCTGTCAGTGTCGGCAGCATATTTTGGAGGAGTAATTTAGACCCAGAGTAAGTAATATTTTTTGTAGCTTGAAGAACATTTCAGCTATTGGTCTCCTGTGATACAATCAAATATTAGATACCTTTGTATTCAGAGCCAACATCCTTGAGTAGCTTTGTTTAGTTCACAAAGTTTGAGTATAAATGTGATCGTCCTAGAGTATTCCAAAATTTTAAGGTAGGTTAGCTTCATTTTCTAGAACAATTGAGGTACTGACCATTAGCTATACAATTACCTCTAATTCTGCTATCCTGTTTTGTTAGAACAATAGACAAACTTAGTCTGAGTGAGTCTGCTTTTCAATTAACAAACTTAAATTCAGAGAGAAAATTAATGTCAACATCAGAAATCATTCTAAAATACAGTAAGATTCAGGCTTATTTCAAGCTGTGGAACCAGAACCCTCTGAAGTACATAAGTTTGTTCTGTAATGTTTCCTCTGTAAGAAGAAAAGCAATTCTGGTTTATTTAAGAATCAGGTGAAAGTAGAGACATTCTCATTATTTGATAACTATGTTTTATTATCTTGACCATATGGACCTCATTTTTAGAGAAACTACTTGAAATTTTATGTGGACAGTATTATATTTTGTCTTCCTTGCATGCAGAATAATTTAGGAAGAAGTTCTTGTTTCACATGTGTTTGTGTAGAGGAGAGAAGGAAAGAAGACCAGGAACAAATGGTCAGGTAGCAAACGTTTCAGGGTATTTATATATGTCCTGACAAGTAGAGGAAACATAAGTAAAATAAAAACAATATCATAAGAATAGCATATGTTCAAGAAAAGCATATAGAAAGGTCGCAGTAATTTATACATATTATGTGAAAAGCTCCCAGGGTAAAAAACTGGGGGGAAAAAAGGTTAGCTGAAATAATTCAGAATTGTAATTTGAGTAGATAAATTCACTGTAATGCAGTATCACTTGATCAAAATAACAACAATCACTCAAACCCCATTGCAGCTCACAACATATCTGGAAAGTCATGTGTTTTCTCAGGTTTTGAGGGGAGTGGGAAAATGTAAAGTAGAATATGGCATAAGGGTTTGTTATTTGCATGCAAGCCGTGTTTTAAGAGGACAGTCATACTGAATTCCCTGTTTCATGCTTTTGTATGATTTAGGTGACTGCAAGGCAGCTAGAGATTTGAGAAGGCCTTACTTGTTTGTTTTAGAAATGAAAACAAACAGTGAAACTGTGCAATGGAAAGTATCCTGGATATCTGGCAGCAGTGGTTTCATGCATACTTCAAGAGAAAAGCCTGTTAACACTGTTCCAGCTGCGACTGGGGAAGTCAAAGGGGGTTGTTCCTGACTGGAAGTCAGTGTTTGGCAAGATACTTACCACAGTGATACTTTGGGTAGTCAGGCAGTAAAAGAGAGGAAGATAATGGGACACAGTACAACTATGGCTGAGGAATAGTTATGCAAACATGTTTTCAACTTCAGATTCAGGCTTTTGAAGGAAGTTCATTCTCCTTTAAGTCTGGTGACTTGAATTGCCACAAGCATGAGACAGTGTGAAAAAACATGTATCTTTGAATCTCTGTTTCTCTTTTTTTTTCTCTACTCATCTAACTCCTAACCTCTGCTCACTTGCTCTCCCATACATTTTCATCTTGCTGTACCTAAAAAGGTGAACATTGTTCTCTTTTTACCTTGCTTGAAGGGGCTAAAGAGAGGAAAAGGGAAGTCACAGGCTTAAGGTGGCCAGTTATGTCAATCATGTCTGAAGTTGCATATATATGGATTAGCATTCATTGCTCCAGAGTGTAGAGGCATCTCTTTATGCCTGTTGTAGGAAGAACAGATACTGAAATTTTGCACTGTCAAAGGTAGACAAAAATTGTTTTTGTAAATGTATACATTATTTTTAAAACTGCTGTAACTATGCAGCAGGAGACAGATTGTCACACGGAGCCAACAGATCCAAGAGTTGTTGCAGGTTGAAGGTGGAATCTCTTAGTAGAAGTTACTGCTGCGTTGTAGCACTTAAATTCTTGCTTGATGCTCAGCTGCATGACTTCACTCTTCTTGAAGACCATTACCCTTAAATGTGAACTGGTGTGGGACTCTAAACGTGCAGATGGTACCATTTTTGCTGGACTTTGATCACAGCCTGTATGTAGTATGTAACTCAAAGAAATTAAAACTCATTATTGGTATCCAAAACTTTCTATATACTTTTAAGTATAAGAGACATACATAACAAAAGAAGTGGTGGAAGAAAAATCTTCTATGGTAGGAAGATATAACGTGTTTATGTTGAAAACCTCATAGACTAAGTGGAACATGAAAAGTGAAAATAAATGCTTTCTTGAATGTATTTTTTCAGGTATGATAAGAGTCTCTAGGTTTCCTGAATACTTTTTAAACTATTTTTTACACAACTACGTAGTAACCCCTCTTCTTTCCCATTGCAATACACAGAAACCCTCTTCAGAGTAAGTGCAGTAAATGAAGAGGGGATAGGGTAAGAAAACAAGTGTAAGACAGGAAGGAATGGCTGCACTTTTACATGTTATTTTCCCTAGTCTGCAGTAGCACTTCACAATTTCATTTTACTGTACTTCCATTAACTTTATTTCTTTCCATTTACTGCAATATTTTCTGTACTGTAACCTTTTCTCACATAATTTTTTGAATCCAAAAATGTTGCATTATAGTAAACGGCTTGCATCTGTGGCCCTTTGTCTCATATGTATGCCTTTGAAAATAAATTGTTTATTTCTTTTGAACTTTGGGTGAGGATTTTCTTGGCAACCTGGAAGTGCACAAAGTTGAATAAAACAGTAAAAATTGTACATTCAGTAATTCAGTACAAATTTGTCTTTATTATCGAAGGAATTATTTTGCTGAACCTTTCCCCCCCGTCAAGGTTACTGATTTCAGAAAAGAGAAAATGAAATTTGAAGAATGCAGAAATGTATAATGGTGTTACAGATAATTCGGTATAGGCACACTTAATTTATCAGATGAACAATAAGTATGTCGTCAAGTATAAGTGAAACTTTTCCACTTTGAACAGTGGAAATTTCATGACGTGCACTGCAAATGCATGTCTTCATTATAGTTAAATATTTAGTAAAGACTAACTGCTTTCATGATTGCTGTCAATCTTTTTGTAAAAATGCTTTTAAATTACATATAGCAGATACTGTATGCTATACTAAGCATTTCTTTAGCTTTGCATCATGTGTTTGTCAGAAGGCTAATCAAAGATGTGCTGTACAGTGCATTAATATATTTTAACACACAATATGTGTGTGATGGTATAATGTTTGGCAAGTGCTTTTGGATTTCTGTACTGTGATTTTTAGTTGTCATTCAGAATATTTTGTTCATAATTCTGTATTTTAAAGTTTTAAGCATATTTACATTTTTAAAGTGAGAGGAAAACATTCTATTGCTTATTTAGGCACTGGATGGAATCTTAATTCCAGGAGAAAGAATTCGTGTCGCTATTTGTGCAATTTGAGTTTTTTGACTATTTTTCTTCTCCCTGTGTTAAATTGGTTAACATTTTTCAGTAGTTAGGTGGCTGAGACATAAAGCAAAGCCAGACTTGCTATTTGGCAAAACAGTTGGATTTTTTTTACAAAAAAAATAGATGACTTCTTAATTTTCCTTTCTTTCTGCTGAATCACTCTTTCTAGTCCTGAGATATGCTTATGGATTAATCGTCTTTCCAGTTTTGTAATAATTATCTGAAAACACTGTAGTCAGATCTTATACCATTAAAATATTCTTGAAAGAAGTTCAGCAACAGTTATGCTTATCTAAGTATATTAATTATATACAGCACTTTAAGATAATGAAGATAATGTGCACTTCCAAATGCACAGAATACTTGTTGTGTTGAAGGATTTTTGTTTCCTTTATTATTCCATTCTTTTGGTCATAACACTTACTAATCCATAAAGGGTCCAGCATTCAATAATATAAAAAGATTGTTAAATATGCTAGTATCAGTAGTGTGATTCAGGGGTTCCTAGCTGAATCAAGCTGTATTAATTTCAGTCTTGCTCTGCAAGATTGCCTTAGGCATATGATATACTTGATAATTCAGGTGAACAAGACCAGTGCTGTAAAGTCAACATGGGATTTCATGTAGGAGCATGTAATGGGACACACATGCAATAGTTTGGTAGAGAAAGTGCTTGAGGAACAGAAAATAGAAAGCTCTTGAAACTAAATGTTTATCATGAAATAGATTCAATTGGTAAGTTAGAAAGCAAACATTGGAAGAGAATTGGAAAGAAGTCGGACATGAAGGGGAAGTAATTAAGGAAAGTAACACATGAAGTCAAATTCAAGAGGAAGCAAAATAGTATGGAATGTTGGCAGTGCTGGAAGGTTGACTGAAGTCTTTCTTTTGGTAACTTTCTTGGATGGTAACACTAGTAGAAAGATACAGGGAGTATTTCCATCTATATGTGTGTAAAGCTTGCCTCTGCCTAGAGCCTCAGCTATGTGTCACTCATAGTAGCAAACTTCAGATCTGACCTTTGAGGAACATGGAGACATCTTAAGAAAAACTGAAATACGTGTTTTAGTTCTGCTGACAAAATGTTTATCATTTTTTAAAAAGAAGTTACTGGATTTGAGATTTAAGGGACGGTTTTAAGTTGGCAAATGCTCAAAAACATTTACAAGTTCAACAGAGCCAGTTGTTGTGTTTCAGCCTAACTGGGTGCTGTTTAAACAGTTGGCTTTGCTCCAAAGAGCTCAGAAGTTCTCAAGAGCTAGCTAACAGTGGCCATGGGCTTCCTCTGGCATTAGCTCCTGCAAATCTTGGGGTAACTTGTTTATAGTAAGCTTTTCTACCTTCAAGAAAAAGCTTCAAGCGGCTAATTTAGGTAGAAGAGGAGCTCTTTGTGTATATGGTGGTATTTTTGATGTTCTTTTTGGTTTGGCAGTTGTGGGAGAATGTGCTTAAGTTTTGTACTTCCATGACTAAATATGCCATTTGCGAGTTTATTTGCAATTAGCAGTACTCTTTACATTAGTTCTGATTCTCTGCAAAGACAAGCAATTTTACAACTTCCAGTATGTTTATATTTGGCTTTTTTCCCAAAGATATTTTTAATCGCCTGTGTTTGAACAGATGTGTAAGCCTCATGTACTTTGGTCTTGTTTAATAAGAGGTAGGTGGATGCACATTTATGGGGGTTTAAAATACTTTAAAGACAGGTATTGACGTGGCTAGGCTTGTATTCTGTGCAAGTTATTCTTGCTTGAATTAAATTATGCAATCCTGATTATTGGACAGAGTGACAAATACATTAGGTCTTATTATACGTAGTAAGATCTGAATACTATAAGTATTTCTCATGCAAAAATTCCATTAAAATAAATGTTTTAAAACTAACATTGTTTTCTTCTTTCAAAATACATTTTTCTAAGTGAAGTTTTATATTACCTATGCTTATATTCAAAAACAAAACATTTTAAATGCATACAGAATTTGCAAGATAACCGTAGAATATTTATGCTGTAGGTGACATCTGCTAATTCAATCTTAATTTTGTTACAATCATTATGACATTGGGAGATAGGGTTTTTATCTTAATAGGGGCCTTGGTTTCATTTTTGTGTAGTATAACTTCTAACAGTATGGCGAAGTTTTAATCTTTGGACTTGTGCATTTAGCTTAGAGTGAACATTTATGCCTGTAGGTCCCTCACTGTTACCATCCCTGTACACTAGTTTGAGGTTACTTGCCAAAGTAATGGACTGAGAACAGATGTGAGATCCTAAAGCTCAAGAACATTATGAACCACCTATGGAAATAAAGGAAATGGACATGGATCACATAGAAATACACTAGGAAGAAGCACTGTCAATGGAAAACCAAATTTTGAACTGCAGATGACAAAGTGTGTACACAGTTTGTGTTTTCATCTGTCAGGTAGCATCAGTAGGGGGACTTGAGGGCATCACTAAGCAATTATTCCTTCCCCTGATCGCATTGCAGGGGGGAGGAGAGGGGGGGACTAATGCTGCTTTTCTGGTTTTCCTCTGTTCTTCCCTGCTTGTCAAACATACTCTTTAATTTTAATATTTCCCTTGTCTTACATTTGGGGAAAGGGGAAATTTTGACAAGAATATGTGAGAATTTCTGAAAAATAACCAAGGTGTAAATAGGACAATATTTTTGTGCAAGATGTTGGCTGTCAATGCATGATGAGTTGATCTGTAACACGATCTTCTTGAATTTGTTTAAAACAAACTTTTTATGACCATTACATTTACAATTTTAATCTTATCAGGTTTAATATTATCAGTATTATAATGAAAGTGTAATGTATAATTTTTTTTCTGTTTGTTTACAGGTAAGTGTACTGATACCTCTTCCAAAAGTACCTTTACAGCTCTGAATAATTGTGTGTGTGGCATCAGAGATAGCGATACTGACAAAAATTATTCTACCTTAACTTTGGTATCTTTGAATAATGTGATTATTTATAGGTTTTGAGTGTTAAGTTGCTATAGTACTTTGCAAAAATTGTGTAACGTACATTTAAAAGAAGGAAGCAGCGAATCCAAATACTACATAAATCTTGACACATAATATCTTCCTGGATTCATTTATCTATTAAGATTGTAAGCTATTAACACAGCCATTTTATATTTTATAGTCATATTTGGAGGTTGTAACTGAGATTTGGGTCCTGTGGCACGCAGGATTGAGTATTTGTATAACCTCTGTTTATGTATTAGAGAACTTATCAAGACCTTTCATTTAACCTCACCATTAACCTGTTTGGAAAAATATCCCACCTTGTTCTTAGAGAACCAAGACTGGTTGTTAAGTGTCCCTGGAGTTTTGTGACTGAGTAGGGAGTTTACACTGCAGCTCTGAATCCCATTCTTAGCACTTAAACCATTGAGCACTAGCTAAGGGTGACAGAATTGGGCATAACAGAGCTCATCTCTATGTTTAAGACACAGCTGTTTTGATGGTTTCCATGTCTCATTTTACTAGAAAAATGAAGAAAACACAAAAGAAGAGACAGCAGAGAAGAACACTATTAAGGGAGGGCAAGAAATGTTGGTGAACAGTAAGCAACATTGCCTGTGTGTTATGCATCCTGTGACCCAGAAAAGCAAAAAAGTACACAGAGTAGGTTCAACTACCTTCTTGGTTGGAAAGACACCCAAAGCAATCTGCAGGTAAGACTGTTTTGGTGAGACAGAAGTAAAATTCTAAGCTTGAAATTAACTTCCCTCTGGGCAGTTGCTGTTTCAGCCATACTCAGGGGATATGGATGATTTTCTGTGGCAAGAGCAGAGCTAATGGGGAAGCTTCCACTCACACTATACAAAGAGTACAGTAATTGATTAATAAAATGAATTGAACCCACAAGTCACTTTAACATGTGTCATATATTATATAGCTGTGCAGATGTCATCACCATCAGTGTTCATGGTATGTGCACCATACAGTACTACAAACCAACACTTAAAATATACAGAAGCAAGAAATTTTATAGTGTGAGCTTCTGTCTGCCTACTGGTTTTGCCCAGCTCTCATCAGTTTCGTTGAAAGACTGTTACCAAAAAAATTTGACTTTGTATTTACTTTTTAAAAATGTGTTTCAATATTTTTTTAATACTTCTTTTCACATGTTCTTCCCCAACACTCCCCCACCCCGGTGTTTGGAAGGATAATAATTTTTGTCTCCTTGTTTTTCCTCTTTCCCCAAACTATTGATTATTAATATAACTATTGAAATTCCATTGTTACATAGGTAGAAGTTCAATAACCGTAGCCAGATGGTATCTGGAAATAGAAAACGGAAAACTGTAGCTAACTAGGCAAACCTACAGAAGTGGGATGTAGTCTATATTTTTAATTTAGCCTTGAGACAAATCACTATGTGAGAGTTGGTATCTAGGTAATGTCTGTAAGCATTCAGAATCTGTCGTATTAGCCAGCTGGGCTCAGCTGTCCAAACCGTTACTGTTCAAGTGCCAGACTTGCTTACTATTCTAGATACTGAAAATTCTAAATATTTAAGGGGCAGGTAGAGGAGAACCCTTCATACTAAAAATACTCAAAATTGTAATCATAGTTACCAATAGTTTGTTGAGGTAAAAATTTTCAAAGGCAATTAAGTAATTTATGATGTTATTCCAAGATCCTAGAGACTTATCTAGGAAAAAGCTTAAGCACAATCACTCTTAAATGTTAAACAGATTATCTGTTAGCACCTCGCTCACAGTTGTACTTTGTAGAATATCTGGATCTGCTGTGCAATGAATGAGGATGATTCGGTCCCTCAGTTTGGTGTGTTGTAGTTGTAAGGCTGAGTGGGAAGCTGTCTGCAGTCACCACGCACAGAGGGTATAGCCACAGCTAGACAGTCAAGTGGGATCTGAGGCCAAACATGGTTACTGGAGCCCTCACACAGGAAAGGCAATATGTTTCATACACGTTCTCTGACAAAGGAACATAAACCCACCTCTCCAGCCTTCCAGTTAGGTTACCTGATCCCAGACTGTGGCTGACATGATTTGGATGATCTTGTTTGGTTAAAGCTTGACCTCTTAGCAAAAACAAATATTCCATAGCTCACTAGATAGATAGGATAGAGGGGACATTCCCCATCTCCTGTAAATGTGTTTATCTAGCTTTTGTTTAGCAAATCTTTTAAAAGGAGTTTGAGCAGCTACTTTGTGGGGTTGTTTTGGTTTAGGTTTGTTTTGGGTTTTAGGGAGGGGGGTTGTTTTGTTCTGTTTGTGGGGTATTTTTTGTTCTTTGGGTTTTGTTCCCCGCCACCCCCAAAAGAAAAAAACCAACGAAATAAAACTCTACCATCTGTTATTCTTCTGAACTCTGGTTCTTTGGTGCAAAAATCTTACCTACACTGGAAGTCAGTAAATGTTTGGGTCATAAGCTGAGGAAATCACACTGCAGTTTGAGATTCAGAAGTCACTTCAGTTCTTCGAAGATCATTATTCTTTCTTCTCTTTGCCAATAAAAATGAACAAAATTCCTGAAAAGTAACTTCCTTATCGTTATTACTTTTTGGGATATGTGAAGTATGTGAATTGAATTAATTGCTTGAAAGCTGCTTTTACTCCTAGTTAAAGGTGTCAATGCATTTTTCCTTCGTGATAATTACAGGAGACAATTTGAGGAAATGGTATCCCACTTCAATATGGGATCAGTGGAAGAACTGGCAGAACATATTGCAAAAGCTACATCAGAAACAAGGCAGAAGATGTTGAAGGAATTCTATGTTTCCAAGCATCCAGAGTTAGAGTCTGTCTTCCCAGCTGAAATACCAGCACAAGCTTCACGTGACTATAAGGAAGGAGAAATGGGTACAACGTGCTCCAGAAAAAGAAAATCCGTTGTTAATTTTGGAAGATCTAAGTCTAGATCTTCATCAGCTAAAGGTCGTATTCTGGGTGGAACTAGAGAAACACAGAGCCAGCAGAGCCATAAGGGAGAAGTAAAGCAACTTCACGATGACTCCTACATGCAAGATATGTATGGTGATGCAAAATATAAACAATCACCAACTGTTGCTACTCAACATATCGAAAGGAGAAACAGTCAGGCATTCAAGGATTTTATGGCATCTGGTTCATTAAGCAGTAAATCAGAAATAATTGAGGTGCTGTCTGTAAAAAGTTGTGAAGGACAGCAGGACTCCAAAGGAACACAGCTGCCAAGAAAACGATCTCTGTCTCAGTCAGAAAATGGGGAGCAAAAAGCTCAGACTTGTAAGAAAAAGTCTTTTGTGGACTTACTTGGGGATACCTCTATTCTCAGTGACCTCTTCAGAAATGATGGAGATGGGCCTACAGAATCACCAAGGAGAATCCCTTCAGGGCAGGTAGAAAAATCAAAGGAGAGACCAAAAGACTTTTGGGACATGCTGAATGAGCAGAATGAGGAGAGCCTGAGAAAGCTCACAGACATAGCAGTCATAGAGAAGCTATGTGAAAAAGCACCTCATCCCCCAGTGACAGAAGAGAGAGAAGTGTGTGAAAGTTCTCTTTGGAAAAAAAATGAAAATTTTCTATGGAAAAAATACAGTCCAGATGATTCAGATGAACCATCCACTACTATATCTTGTAATGTACTAAAATGAAAGTTTTCTATGTGAGTTGTACTGTAATTATCTTAGTTAAACATGAAAATATGCACAGCTTCAGCAGTATGCAGCAAAACGTGTTACCTCTATGAAATTAAAGGCAAAGTGAGGAATTAATATTTATTATGGTATGGATTTACATTTTACAGATGTGAATATATGTCATTACATATGTAATATATAGTACATATGTTCATATATACAAATGTACCATATATTATTGTAAGCTATGATATATTAATTTTAAATTAAACTTTTTAAAGTGTTCTGAATGCACTTTGCTTTCTTGCGTCCTGATTTTATTTCTAGACTCACAAGCAATACTAAGTAATTTTTCTCCTTTATGTCCTTTTGGAGACCCTCAGTCATCTCAGCGGAATCTATGATACTAAAAGTATTTGACAGTGAGACTCCACATATTTTTCTGAGATACTAGAGACTCGGGTTTCATGAGACAGGGGTGATGTCTTTGTGTCTAACAATCTTTGATGGATTGGATTTCCCCCCCCTTCTATGATTTAGCCTAGTCTCTTTTTGAAGGTATGGCACTTCTAATTATCTTCAGTGTCCTATAGCACTGAGTTTCACAGCTTGGTTGGTGGGGAAAAATCAGCAATTATTGATTGTTCACTCTTTCAGTGCAAGATCTACAGCACATTAAATTATATTAGGTGTCAAATTTAATCTTTCACTACACTTTTATCTCCCATTTTTTATTTTTATAGACTTCTGTCATGTCTGTGGTGTGGTCTGGACAATACTCAGTGTCTATTTTTCTGTGCAAGGAAAGAAGAATGGGAGTAGTCTTTTAAAAAAAGTACACTGTTAGTGAATTTCAGGAATAATCTAATGGCATTCAGTAATTCAGACTTACTGTTGTCTCCATTTATTTCATACATGTGAGTATCTGATAGGAGAAAAAAATACGGTTTATACTGGGAAAACATTTCTTGCTTGGCTTAATGAATTAAACAAGTTTCATTTTGTGAGCATTGTATTCTAAAAACTTAAAACCATCAATCTGCAATCTGTACATGCAATTGCATAGTATTCTCTAAGTGTACATGCCATACAAAAATGTTTAACTTATTTAAAATATGAATATTTTAGTATGAGCAATTTTGTGGGCATTTGTATGGCCACATTTTTTTAAACTCAGGCATGCATACTTTTAAAATCATTGAGGTAACTTTTTTAGGACTGTGTCCCAAATGTAATCTTCTGTTGAATTAGTTCTGCTGTTGACGCAGAATATTACTGTTAAGCGTGTTGCAGCTTGAAATCGGCTTCTGCTGATAGTGAAAAGGTTTGTCATTCATATTATGCTTACATAATTGTAATTCTTGTTGTGCTGCATCAGTTTGCTCCAATATACTTTTCTCATTTCTTCAGCAGGAACAATCTATGAGTGTGTCTTGGGGACACTTCACCAGTGATGTTGCTTACCATGTTTGAAGTACACAAACTAGACTAGACACATGCCTGAGGGCATTTCAATAACCATAGGATCATAGAATCACGGAGTGGTTTGGCCTGGAAGGGACCTTCAGCTATCATCTAGTCCAACTCCCATGCCATGTTTCACTAGATCAGGTTGCTCAAAGCCCCGTCCTGTCTGACCCCAAACACTTTCAAGGATGGTGCAGCCACAACTTCTCTGGGAAACATGTTCCAGTATCTCACCACCCTCACAATAAAGAATGTCTTCCTTATGTCCAATCTAAATCTACCCTCTCTCAGTTTAAAAATCCTTACCCCTTGTCCTGTCACTACTGGCCCTGGTAAAAAGTCTTTCTCATAAGCCTCCTTTAAGTACTGAAAGGCCACAATAAGGTCTCCTTGGAGCTTTCTCTTCTCCAGGCTAAACAGCCCCAACTCTCTCAGGCTAGCACTGATCCTTTGTGTGGCCTTCCTCTGGACCTGCTCTAACAGGTCTATGTGTGTCTCCTACTGGGACCCTAGAGCTGGGTGCAGTACTCCAGAAGGGATCTCTTGAGAGTGGAGTGGAGGGAGAGAGTTACTATCCAAAATTACCACCTGGAGGACTCCTGTCACACCTAATTATGAAGGTTCAGTTGATCACCTGCTTTCAAGTCAGGCTGTTCTCTCAAACCACTCTTATTATCTCACCTGTGCAGATGACCAGCAATTCAGGGAATAAATGACTGAAGTACACTGTCTGTGCACACCAATGCGTTTCTTCACCACTGAAAGCGCAGAGAATCTGTGTCCCTGACTGTATCCCACTGTTTAACTCTATTACCATCTGAGCCTGCTTCTAGGTAGGCAGCAGGAGGCAGTTGCGGCTGTATTCCTGATGGTGTTCTGTTTTCATGAGCAGGTGTTATCTTGTGGCACGTGATGGGCCTTAGTGCGAGTATGGACACAGGAGTGTCTGTTGGTTCTACTGTGAGGCCTGTTGAAGAAGCAGCTTATACAGCGGTCTATGCTTGAGGAGAGCAGTGCTGCCAGTCCCCGTTTTATGCCACCTCTGCTACATAGGCAGATTTCTGTCTGTAGTGCTGGGTATTGTGTGTTCCTCTGGCTTTGGGCTGACAGCTGCTGGGTGCCTGTTTTGGCTGCTGTGTTTCAGCAGATGTATTTACATGTGTCTTCTGCGTTTGACTCTATTCTCACCACTGGAGTTGAAATGGGCCTGGTTATGGTCATAGCACTTCTCACAACATCAATTTTGTATACTATTACTTCACACTTGTAGCTTTCAGAGCAAATAATTTTTATGTTGGGCTTTTTAAGATTTAGTTTTGCCCAACAGTTCACTAATGCTATGTAGGGTTGCAGACCCAAGTTCTCAGAATAAAGATGTGTAAAACCAGGATCAGGCTGCAGCTCTTCTCTCTCTGATGCATGGATCAAACACATGTGTTATCAAATAAAATGATAGATAATAATGTTGGGTTTTTACCTAGTTGTGAATAAACAGAGGCTGCACCCTATTCAGCTACTTCTATAATGGAATGTATTCATTCTTCCTCTTAACGTGGTGAGGAACATGACCTCAGGGTTCCATTTAGCATTTTGGATGCAAAACATAGGTAAATCTATACATCTCTGAGTACATAATAAATAGTTCCCAAGATACAGTGGGGGAGGCAAGGTGCTGGATCTCATTTTTATTCCAATATTTAATGCGCTACCAGTATTTCAGAACGGAAAGGTTCACCTTGTCAGTTGTTGAGAATACGCAATTTAGTATATATGGAATAAGTAATTTCTACAAACTGACAAGTTATCATTTTACTCCTAAATGCTGGCTGCAATAAAATTTTGGAAAGAAAACTGTTCTTTGCAGATTGGAGAAATGGTTATAAGATAAGCAGTGTCATTTCCCATTTGCCAAGTGGTCTGTCACATTTCTCAGTGCTATTGGATCATGTGAAGGAGTACCTCATCATAACACATAACCAAAAGAAGACAGGGCTTCATGTTGCTCTGGAAACCTTAACCCTAATCTTTGATTTTCGTAAGCTTTGAAATCTCAAATGTAATGCTGTATTAGTATAGGGTTTTACATTGAATATACTGTATAAATTGTTTTATGTGAAGGGTAAATGTTATGAAATTTTAAAAGCTTGGACACTGAAGCTGCACAGCAGCAGGCTGTGAACGGTGGTGGTTTTTGTGGTCTGGATGACTGCCCATTGGAAAATAAGCTTAAATTTGATCTGGAGCAGCTTCTACTTTAGGTCATGGGAAGCTGTTGCAGGCTTTGCTCTGTCTCTGTGTTAAACATTATGCGCTTATTGTAAGTGGAAGCCATCTAAAAATTTAATTGCAAAATCTGACTTAACTACCTGGAACAGGAGCTCAGTATTTAACATACATGATAAAGCAGTAAGAGGCTTGGTCTTTGCAAGCAACTAACATAAGATAAATGTGTTCCCTAACTGTTTCTCTCACCCTGAATCTATGCCGTTACCGTTGTGTTATACCCAATGATATTTAAGATACAAATTGAAATTTAGGATAGTCAGTTGGAGCAGACTTTTTTAAACAAAAAATGTCTCAACTGAGAAAATAAAAGAAGAAGCCATAACACAGTTCGTGGTACAACTGAGTTATATACAGCTGAAGGAAGTCAGCTTAAGACAGAGAATATGTGGACCCTTGTTGATATTAATTTATGCCCTATTTATTAAGACCTTTTATTGATGGCATCATTGTTGATTTTCTTTATGGCATTCTGCTTAGAGAGACAAACTGCTGCTTAGCTTGAGAAGAGAAGATTTGGTGGAATGAAGAATATGGCCATCAAATACATAAAAAGGCTGTTGCATAGAGAAGGGGAATAGTCCCTTCATATCCACAGCAAAAAGGGATGAGTTAAGTGGCTTAAACCACACCAAAGGTAGTTGAAGTTAGATAATAGGGAAACTCTGTAGGGGTAAATGTTGTATGATAGGTTGTGTAGAGCCAATATTAGAGGTCATCAAGAATGGGAGAGACAAATATCTGTTAGAACTTGCATAGGTAAAACTGACCTTATTTTAGGCCACAAGGAACGACTGGTAGCTTCTCAGTCCAAGGGCCAGGAGAGACTAAAAAACCTTGTTGATTTCAGTTGGTATCAGGGCACTAGCAAGAGGTTTCACCTCAGCACCACTAATTTGTCAGTCATGGTCTAAATCAGTCAATACTGGGGAGGGCAAAATCTGATTGAGTTAGGTAAGATTTCTTATTTTATTTCTTTTAGAAGAACCTCGGAGCAGTGGAACTGTACAGGTACAAGGCTGAACTGCAGGGCTGATTCCCAAGGATGAAGCCATCATCATTTTCCTGAAGTACTCAGGAAATAATGTTTGTCATCAGTAAGATGATGATATGCATGAATCAAAACCTCCATAGAAGTCCATGCTTTATTAACATGTATGCCAAGTACTGATAATGTAATTGTGGAAATGCATTTGTTATCTGCAATTTAACTGAGCTGCGGGAAGATGTCTTGAAGTAAGATTTATGTCACTGTGTAGCTTCTTGGGCAAATTTAACTGTTTTTTTTACCTGATAGTATCACCTAAGCCATAAATACTGCAATGTTGTGCCCTAGAGGTCCAGTATAAAATCTTTTTGTCATGAATAAGATGTGTGTATGGTTTAAAAAAAAGAATCTGAACAAATTCAAAATAGAAGAATTTGACCTACATTTGAAAGTGTATCCTTCAGATACTAAAAACAAAAATAATTTTTTTCTTCTCAGAAATCTGTGGTAATTCTTTTGTTTGACTTTAAAAATGAAGGGGGCATTGACGAATGCTGTGTTTAGGATTGTGGTAGAGTGGAGTTCATACACCTTCTGCATGCAGGTTCCTGTGCAGTTGCAGGGAGGCGCAGGATAGAGGGAAACTGTAACAGCTTCCTAGCCTAAGGAAATGTGCTTCACGATAGTTATCACCTGATCTCAATATAAATCAGCCACGAGGAGAAGAGTGTCTTTTTTGTCATCGCTTTCAGCTAGAAATGACTTGCTAGGTTTTTACTGTTACTTATTGCCATTCACTTGTTCTTTAATTCAGTGAGGTCCGTATGGGTCTGGCTCCAGGTCCCTGACCTAACGGGAGGTACCAATAGTTCCCATTGCCTTCAGTGGAAATTCTTTGACTGGGAAAAAAATAGGTTGTCAATGAAACAGCAAGAAATATGACCCTGCCTTTGCTAACAAATGCAGCTCTGTCAGCAACCTGTTTACAAAACTGTCACCAGACCTAGTTAAAAACACTGTGTGTGTCCTGGGTCTGATTTGCAGTATAGTTCGGATCTTGAGTATGTTTTGCAAACTGGAGCTATGCTTATAACTAGGTTTAGGAGTAGCCATGTGGTACACAGATTTCATATTTGGTCTGAGAGAGGGAGAATGAATAATTTCAGATAATTAATATGTTTGAGAAAGTCAGGGCGTGCATACAAACATTTCATGAACACAATGAGGCAGTTTGAATGGATGTATTTGCTCAGCTTTAGCAGGTCATGACTTCGAGTGCTGAAAGGCAGACTGACGCCAGTGCCATGGCTTCAGCACAGTGAGTGAAAGCAGCATTAATAGGAGGGAAGGGAAATTGGTAACAGCACAGTCAAAGTATCACTGGATACTTCAAAGATGAGGATACAGTTTCTAGGTATGAAAAGGACGGTTTAAGTTACTTGCTTAAGAATCTTAATGGCAGAAGGGGGAGAGAGTTCTGTTCTTCCAGGGAAGCATTTAACTGCCTTTGCTGCTAGTACCCTGCATATTTTATTCACTGCGTACCTTCCATCTTACGCAAGAAATGAAGGAAACTTTCCTTGCATTTGCATATTTTACAATTCAGTACATCTTGACTGGTGCATCCTATAGAAAAAGAGTAATAATCACCTAAGTAGACTTCGTGCCAGAATCTACCTTCCTGATTAAGGCACCTGAAAAGTACATAACTGGCTTAAGGTAACTCAGGAAATTCAATTTCTGCTATCTAAACTGGACATCTAGATGTGTTGATGAGAGAGGCAGGCACTGATTCCGAGCTTTTAAGAGGTATGCCTCATTTCCTATAGATCACATGTGGATCATAGGGGGATCCTTGTGATGCTAAATGAGTATCTCGTGTGATTCTGCCAGCTAATTCTGAAAGAGAAGGAAAGTATATCTAAGAAAGATTGAGTGCTTCAGAGTTGTTCACTTGGCATCCTCGTTGGCATCCAAAAAGCTGAATTTCCTTTTCAAAGACCAGGTGAAGACTGTGCTCTAAAATGAAAGAAGTAGTTGAATGTAGGTATGTTTTATATGCGTAATACTTGAGGACAGGTTATCTGAATTGTTCTTTGAGTTTGCCTGAGCTGAGAGGGTGGAATCAAGTGGTCAGAACCTGACCTTGTGTCTGTGTGTCTACACACAGTACAACTGAACTGGGATTGCACACATGATTTACACAAGCTGGAGCATGAGCAGCCCTGCTGCGCTAAAAGCATTGTTTTCTGAAAATGCAAACACAGCACAATTACATTAGAATTTGCGCCGGTCTGTTGTAGCACGTTCCAATGGCTGAACATTGGTGGTATATTTGATATCAACATTAGCAATGCCTGACACTGCACCCATTTAAAGACAATGGCAAAGCAGTGGGGATAGCTCAGATGCTAAACGAATACCAGCTCAACTCAGAATGAATCTGTGTTTTACTTCAGCAGGACTGTTTATACTAACAGGATTTTCTTCCCCTATGGTTTGATATTAAGTTGTCTCCATCAAGTGAACGCTCTTGTAAACATGCTCTCCTATATCACCCTGAAAATCATTCTATGCCAATTACTTTAAAAACAAATACCAGATGTGTATTTATATTGTTTGAGGTAAACGCTCACAACTGTGGGCAGCACAGGCCTTTCCATGATTCAGGCCGCAGTGGAAGTTGCAGCACCGTTTCTAGTTGCTCTGGTTTATAATTCAATGGTAAAGAAAACAAATTAATGCTGTGGCCTAATTGAAAACATAATTTAAGTACCTCTGAGAAAGCTCTTTTCTTAAAACTTCTCTTTTGTGCTTTGGTCTTACCACCTCCACAGTAGATTCAGATTGGAACTTGGCTTGGTCTACGTGCAGATACTGTGCTAGCGTAGCTGGAATAATTCAGGCTCCTCTTGCCTCTCTGTCTGCCCCCCACTGTTTTGCAGTTGCAGTTATATATATATTGCTGGATTACAATACACTACTTCCAACTTAAGAGTCTTATACTTGGAGGGAATATCAAGGAATATCTTATCTTTAATTAAATGTTAAGGTTCTGTTCTGCTTCTGACATGTCACTGTACGCAGTATTGGACGAAATCAGGATCTAAGTTAACTTGTAATAGAAAGTATTACTTTACAATACTATATGGTCTAATCATTAGAAGTAGATCATGTATATAAAATAAATTGTAATTATATTGTAGATTATATGTACAATAGAATCTACTTCTAATCTACATGAAGAGAAATTTTGATTGAATGAAGTACATATTTTAAGCCTGTGGCAAACCAAATAACACGTATTTTACCTACATACTGTTGTTTGAACCCTGGGAACGTACAATAGTTTTTTGGTTCTGTCAAACTGTTGTAACTGGCTGATTCACCATGTGATGGCACTTTGTTTCAAACTCAGAAACCTTAGGCTGCTAAGAAGAAACTGAGAAATCATAACTGGCATCCGTAACAAATACCTTAATTCAGTGACATTCATCTCTCTGATTCTTTGTAAGCTGCACACATGAACAAGGAAGAAAGAATATAGGAAAATGCACTTGACCTAGATTATGATACTTGTCTTGAAACATTTCTGGATACGTATGAAGGGATTCTCTTCATGAATTCCAATTCATTGAAAGAGACAGACAGAGTAGGAAGGCATCTAAGGGAAAAAGTTGGACTTGCTATTGCTTACGTAACAGAACGGTTGAAATCTTCAGTAATAGTGAGGAAAGCTGTTCAGAGTTTGGTTGTGGGTTTTTTTTGTTTTGTTTTGTTTTTTAAAATATTTTCCTTTAACCTTTGGCTCAGGCACTCTACAATGAACATTTGTGAATACCAGTAAAAGACAGAATATCCTAGCTAGTGTCGGAAGAAGCCAGAGACATGGAACCTGTTTGCACCTGGAGACCCTGCTGTCCATAGTGTCAAAATGTTCTGCCACCCTTACACCAAGAAATGCAAAAGTTTAGCCTTTTTGCAGTGCCGCAGTGTTTTCTCTGCATGGTAAGGTATTTAGACTGTGGTAGTATGTTCAGCATTGTTACAGCTTTTCATCTCATACCTGAAGTCTTAGCCTCTACCAATAGAACAGACAGCTGTCTCCTGGTAGTCTTGGGGATGATGTGTCTGACAAAAAAAATCATGGTAAGAAAATACTTTTAGAAAGTTCAAGGGAGTTTATAAAAATAGAACCAGACGTTTTTATTTTACTTTCCTCACCATGGAAATCCCAAGAGTCAACTTGATAGAAGACTTTATGTTTAAGACTCAGAGCAAGCAATAAAATCCTCTGTAACTTAGTTACTATAGTTGAAGCATGTCACCGGTTTATCTTCTGTTGTTTCATTCCTTCAGAGTTGAGAAGTGGGTGTTCAGAACCACTGGGAAGCTGCAGTGAGTCTGTTCTTCTCGGTGGCAGAGAACTTCCATTTTTAGCTGTGCAGGATTACAGGGTAACAGACATGAAGTCTGTGATATGTGTCTGGCTTTACCTTTTCCTTTTGTTCAGGCAGGGAACCAAGAATTAACTAGAAGAGATTATAGCTATCCAGTAGTTTGGTTTGGATGAGTTGAGATGGTAGCCACTGGGAAGCTGTGGCCTCTTCACAGCTGCAGAGGGTACAGCTGATCAGGAGGTACGACCTGGAATTTCTTGTGTTGGGATAGTCATAGGGAGAAACTGCAAATCTGAAAGGGAAAGAAATACAGGGATCTTTCCAGAAATGTGTTCTCCTCTGCAAAGAAGAGAGGTAATATCCTTGGGAAAAAGTATCGATGAGCACACATTTAAAGACTATACTATAACGCATTTATGCCAGTCTGCTTGAGCATTTTTAATGCTGGCATTTTCTAACTTTTGAGTGTTTATATAACTTTAATATTTCTAGTGCAGTTTTGACAATATGCTTTTTGAAAACTTTAATATAAAACCAAAAAGAAAAATAATTATGTTAGTAGTGATTGATTCCCACATGGATGATCAGCAACATTTAGAATCCCAATTCCTGTTACTTGACCTATTGGGGTGGCTAATAACAGGAAGCAATAGGTTACAGTCTATTCTGTGGACCAGCCATTTAAGGGAAGAAAGGCTGTAGCTGCTAGTAGATGTCACAGAAACTGGTTGAAAACAAGAGAGTGCTGGTATTTGTGAATTCTTGATTCTATTCTACAGTCTGGGGGCAGTGTGTATTTAACACAATGGATTATTACACCCTGGCTATTCTGCTCTCTGGTTGCATCTGTCTCTTGGAGTCTGCTCCGCTTTTCCATTTCTTTCTTGTTAACCCAAGCTCTTTGGCTTGTTTCCAAGCTAATGAGCTTCCTCAAGTGTACTGCATGGGCACCATCAACGAGTATTGATGGTAAAACAGGCAGAATTTCTCAGCCTTTAGTTCTGGTGCTGCAGCAGCTCCTGGGGACCAGGACTAGAAATTGCATGAAAAGTCCCAAACTGTCCTGTAGATCCTTTTGTAACTGGGAGGCTGCAGAGTTGATCTGTAGGAAGGATCTACACCTGGTCTGGTGATGGACATGGAGGAGGTGTGTGAGGTCAAGGTCATCTTCTGTTTCAGTGCAGTATTCAGAAAGTAATGGTGCTACTTTCAAGGAGACTTATATGGAGCACAGATAAAACACGGTTTTTAGAACTTTATAACCTGGCCAAAATTTGGCATGTTTTCAGAAGACTAGTACCAGGCATTAGCCTGACAGCCTGGTCCCTTATAGTAGGGTAACTCCTTTTCCTTCCCTCAATATCTCTTCCAAAACACACAGACAAAATAGATTTTCAGTGAAATAGCTGCAAGAAAAACACAGGGAAAAGGGAGATTGCTCCCCTTTAACCTCATTTTCAGAACAGCTGTACTATTTTAGTTGAAACTTACCAGAAAAATTCAGCCTGACATAGACACTCAGCATGGAAAATTTCAGCTTGAGCACTCAGAGTTTGGCAAAGTTATAAACAACTGAAAGCAGGGTCCTATAAAGGAAAGTGTTAAGCAAGGATATCTATTGGTGGAATTAAGAGCAGTGTGTATAATACAAGTATAGATGTACATTTGTATGCACAAGCAGATATGGAGTATTCAGGATGATGGAGTAGATATCAATGGCTCAGTTGGATGATGGTACAGTATGTACAGTACAGTATGTGCATTCATCCAGTACAGATGGATGACGATCAACTACAAAGCAACAAATGAGGTACAGAAGTCAATCTATAAGTACCTTTGCTTGTTCATATTGAGCTCAGCAGGGGCAGTTCAGCAGACATGCTACAGGAGAACTCCTTACCTGTTGAATGCAATGAAGCCACTTCTTTTAGACCAGCATAAAGGAAATAAATATTTAAGGAGAGCTGAGCAGGGCTTTGGCCAATGTCTCAGTGCTTAAGTGTATTTGCTTGCTGTAAGGCTGTCGACAGTTAAGGTCTGGAGATGATATTAAAGCAATGGAATAACAGCTATGGAAAAGTTTGCCCTTTGCCTATTCTGTATGTAGTTTGTTCTCACCAGCCATGCAACATAGTTCCTATGCTTGGGAGAGGAAAGGATGTGAGTTTTTTATATGCAATAAACTTATCTGTCTGTTTTACTTCACTGGATTATAATGGAAAATAATATTTGAAACACTCACTGATTTTAGCTTAACTAAACAAGGAGTGACAGAGTCAACATTATTCTTTAGGAAAATTGTGGGGATGGCTTTTCTTCATCTCCCAGTGCAGTGCAAAAATAGCTTTAGTATGTTTGCATCAGCAGTTTCTCCTCCTGAAAGCTGCGTTTGGATGGCATAGGCTTTTTGCTATTTCTCTTTGGCATGGTATGCACATACTGTAGTAATCCATTTTTTCATCAGCTTGTTGCTAATAATGAGCCACCTAAGCTCTGAAAACCTCCCTCTGCTGTTAGCTGTAGAAGAATGCTTGAAGGATTTAGGGATGTCAGTCATCATCTTGTTTTTTAGCAGGAGTGTGTGTATGTGTGCGTGAGGACAAGGGGAAGAGAGGGCGAGCTGGAGTTCAGAAATTACACTCTGTGTGTGGTCTGAGGTTATTTCTCATTTCATGAAATGCACGCTTCATTCCTGGCTCAGGCAAAACTTGCATGTCACTGAATAAGTCCCTTATCCACTTTCCAAAACACTGAGAGATTTGAAAGGGCTCTGTGGGTGGACTGCTACTATCAGCAAAAGCAAATAAGCTAACCTATTTAGCTAAGCATATTTTAATACTTAAACAGAATAACCTTCAGCAACACTTGAACAGTTGTGGCCAGCCAAGGGAAAAGAAGGGAAAAAACCCACAGAAGTTTAAGCAGTCACACATTAATTAACATTAAAGGCTGGATTATAGTTCTTGGTGTGTGAAGGTGCTGTCTGATCAGCCCAGGGAGAACACTGGGGAATGATTAAATGAACTGACTGTGCTGCTGGGAGTCCCCTGTGGTGTTCTGGTCATAGTTTATTCAACATTTCACCTTCCTTTAATCAAATGTGGTGCAAACTCATTATAATCACCCCCAAAAGGATGAATCCAGAGACTCCTTGTATCAAACTGTTTTGGTGTCCAACCGAATTGTAAATGGTAAATGGTTCTACTCTGGAAAACCATAGGTGTCCAGCAGCAAAGCATTAGACTAGCTGATGCTAGCTCTGTGCTAAATCTCAGCATCCAAAATAAATTATGGTTTATTTCATGGCATTAAAAACCCAAACCAAACCAAAAAAAACCCAAAACAACCCCAAACAACAAAAAGTCCCAGGATGCTAATGAACCAAACCAGCATCTGTGGGTGGGTGAAACCCAGATGACAGCACCAGGGAGCATTACAAAATGTTACTATTCATCTAATTGGAAGTTATTTGGCCAGAACAGGGTTGAGTACTCCAGATTCTGTTTTCAGTCCATTGCTCTGTGATCAGAATATCATTGATCTTGATAGACTTAGTCTAAGTTAGCAATGTAGCTAACACCAAAGCTGTCTGACCCATGTATTTACAGGATTAACTTCGTTATTGCTCTGAGCTAAATCAAGATGGAAGACTCTATTTCAAAGTTAATATCAGGCAGAAATCTTGGGGGCTGAGAGATCAGGACAAAGCACGGTAATGTAATTCGGTTAAGACATCCAGTGACAGGTTTGAAGCAATTATCTCCTTACCCTAGGTACCACAGGATGGACCCACACCTCTCAAGTCCAGCAGAGAGCAGGGATACAGGCCTTTGCCTGAGGAGAGAGGTTCCTGCTTTGTTGTGGCATGAGAGAGGAACAAGTTGGGGTGAAGGTGAAGGATTTTTCTCAGACCTTTTCAACCCAACTTTGAATACTCCTCACCTGTCAGTGCCAACGTTAAATAGGGTCCCAAGGGTCTCACACCCTGAATAAACAGTGGAGAAACGAACATTGCCAAGAGATCATTGAATCACAAGGGACAAGGAAAAGGTATCTGATGTTTTTGCTTCCTTCATGACATTAGCAATTCCTGCTTGCCCAGTGCAGGCTGAAGACTGATGATTTGCGAAAGCTATGACGTATGTTGTCTTTGCAGAATCCATGGAGCGAAAAGGAACTGGTGACACTGCAGTTCTTGTCTGTGTCCACAGCCCAGTGCCACAGACCTCCCCCATCACATCTTCCATGTCAAATGAGGGGCTTGGCTTAGCCTTCACTTTGATATCAGATCTGCATCTGTCATAGTTACCTTCTCCCTGTGGGGAAACTGAGGCATGAGGCAGGTAAATGGCACATGTGAAAAAGTCTGTGATAGACAAAGGTTGCTGTAGACCTGAGCTGCAAAACCGTTCTTCCTTTCTTAGATTGTGTAGCATCCTGTCGCAGATCTTCCACTGGGCAGGTTGGCAGACCTGCCCAAATGGTGTGCACCGGAGGGTGTTGTGACATGAAGCATTTTGTGCAATCAAGGATGGTATGGAAATCTCCAAAGCGTGTGCAGATACAATCTAGACAGGTTAGTCAATGTAGGCACAGAAAAGATAAATGTGTTAAGGCATGTGTAATTAAGAGTTAAGGCTAAACAAATCTGGACAGCAGAACAGCTTAGCTGATGGGGAAAGGTGGGATTTGAATAAATTTTTAAAGTTTACTACAGGCCTATCACAAATGGTCCAGAGAGAGTTCTGAATAACAGCATACCAATGCACTACAAAAGTCGTTATATGTTTTCCGTGCCCTTGGATGACAGCAGTTGACATTGAAGTTCTCCACATTTTCACCAGCTCCAAAGCTGAAATTTATCTTGTGTTGTTGTTTGTTTATTCTGACTACTTCTGGACAAGGTGTTAGCCCCTCATTCATTTGTGCTTAATGCAGAGCAGCAAGTCCAGCTGCTGAATATGGGGCTTTTCTTGGCAGTTGTCTGCATTGGTGTCTGGCTACTAAGACCAAGTTGTGCTGCCAGACCTCCATGACACTGTCCAGACAAGGCTTTCCCAGAGCTGGATGAGCCTAGGAAAAAAAAAACAAACCCAAAACCCTCTTTGAGAAGTCAGTGCCAATTTCAAATACCACACTGTAAAGTGCTTCTGCTTGTGAAGCTAGCAATCAGAAAACCTCTGCCTGGAAGAGGGCTGTGAACCAGCTCCTATTATAGGTCCTGACACTGAGTTCTTGGTGGTAAATGACCACATTACTCTTTGGGGCCTGTGGGTGTCAAAGAAAAGATGCATGTGAGAAAAGTCACTGGCTGAAAGCAAGGGCATGTTTTGAACACTAGAGGTAGTTTAGTAGCCCAAGCCTGTTTCTGATTAAAATCAGAATCCTTCAGATGAATGGAATGTAAGCCACATACCAATTATTGGAATCCCATAAAGGAAACTCCCTTTTCCGTCTGTGTATCCATCCATCCGCCCACCCACACAAGTACAGTGTCTCAGAAATATTCCCCTGTAGAAATGATGGAAAAATTCAGTGCTGGCTTCCGTTTTCCTTACCTCCCAGGTGCTGGATGACAACTGAAGAGATGAAGTTGCAGTGAAGCCACTTAAACATTTATCAAAGAAATGGACCTGCTAATTAAAAGGATAGTATTTCCTGGCACCAAGACAAAACACACAAAGCTGAATCTCAAGGCCTTCCTCAAGCAAAATTCTGTGGGAATGTGGCTGTGTGAGGGCTGCAGGAACAAGCCTTAGAGAAGACCCGCTCAAAGTGAAAGCATTAGATCAGCACGGTAGTTATAAGAAAACACTAGGGCATGCATATGCCTGTTTCATTTGTCAGATCTCTCATTGCTTTTCATTCCCATTGCAGTCTTTACTGAGGCTCTTCTGTGTAATTGATTGCAGTAATTAATCGTCCCATTGGTTCCATGAGGCAGGAGGTGTTTCTCCCAGGTCACCTCTACATCGTAAGTATCACACTATCTATTTTGCATTTGGTAAAACAAAGGCACAAAGTTCAGAGACAGCAAATCAGTGCCAGAGTATGGTAGGGCAGCTCTAACCACAATACACGCTGCTTCTCGTAAACATGCACTGATCTCAAGCGCACTGCTTAAATGAGCAGATCTTCCCTGTAGGAATGAAGGCAATATATCTGTTTTGGTGAGCACTCTCTACTACTAACATATGTGACCCCACGTAAAGAGTTTAGATCCATGAAAAAGGTAATACTATGGCATGCTTTTTGCATTTCTACTATATTTGTGGGACAGTTCAGTCTTAATGCAAAAGGCAGCCTTTGGACAGCTGGAAAAAGTTTTGAATGTTAATAATTTGGGTAAGAGTTGATCTAGTTCACAGTAACTGTTTTTTGATACTCTGCTGGCCTCTAGAGGGATAATTTATACGCATGCTGAAGCAGTAACCTAGGGATTTTAAACATTACTGTCTGCTCTTCGATATTCTTGCCAGGTAATTCTTTTCTGTTTTGCAAGACCTTTAAGTAATGAGGCTTTGTAGCCCTTTGGAAACACTTTTTTCACTTCCATTATTTTCCTTCTCTCTGGGCAATAGATGTAAGGTATGTTTCTTCTGCTTGAATAAATAAAGGTAGAAGATCCTGGCAATAAACACCTCTCAGCTGCTGAAGTGAGAAGCTCTGAGGAAAATGTGCCAGAGGGGTGAGTAAGAGAGAGAAACAAAAAAGGAAAATATATCTTTTTATGTGTAACATTTATTAATAATTTAAAAGCTCCTGAATTCTGAGAATTCTTCTCATGAATCCTGTCATGCTCAGTGAAAAGCAAAACTGCATTGTGTTAAAAAAAACCACAGAAACTCATGGCTTTGAAATCCCCAGAAGGCAGCACACCTTCCTTGGCTTTTTCTGCTTTCTGTATCTCTACTTGCTGCAAGGGTTTGCTGTATTTTCTACTTCATTCCTGGGCCACACTTTTTTTTATTTCTTTCAGGATACATGTATTAAATCTGAGAAAAACACTAAACAGAAAAGTTGACAATTTTCTGCCAAGGGTAGATAATGGCTTGTATGCAGTAGCTGCCTTCAAGGTATGTTGTGGCTTTGTTCAATATTAAGCACACATTTTCTTAATGCTTAAGTTGTTCCTTTCTTGTAACTTCAGAGCAGAGGAGGCATCTTGATACATCTATGTGAAGGCTTGAGTTATTTTTCCAAAGTCATCTATACCCTTTAGCCAACACCAATAGCATACATCCTCCAGGTCCTTAGCTCCGTCCTGGCCCTTTGCATGCACTCCCCATAGCCAGTTCCCTCCCAGTTGAAGTGTCTCTTTTCTCTGCAGGGTATCTCCATTACCACACTATTGTCAGTTTTCTACTTGGAGGGAGGTTGGCTTGCTAGACCCCAACCCAATCTAATTTGTAACTTCTCTGTGCCTAATGATACAATAATTGTACGATATGCTTATACTAGCTTCTCCTTTTCCCTTGGAGGTGAATATCAGGAGCTTTCAATGTAATCTAGAGACCATCCTGGTGTCAAATGCTATTTTAATGTTTAAGCTGACATACTTGCTGAGCAAATCCTCCCACAATGTCCTTTGCACCATTTAAACATGCATGGCAAATATTATTGGGTGTAACAAAAGGTCAAGTAAGGCCTCTGTGGTAGGGTACACATCTGTCACGGGACTTGCTTCTGTTGAGCCTTGTTCTAGTAAAACACCAAAGGAAGTAAAACGCTGTAATAATCAAGATCTGCATGAGTAATCTACAGCAGAACTCATTTTGGCTTCACGAGGGCTAGGCTTCCAGTCTTGTGTAGAAAAAAAAAGATCCCACACCACTCTAGCATGCCTGCCTTCTGTGGAAAAACTTCCTCTCATTCCTCCTTTGTGCTGTTGTTCTGCAGCTACATCATCAAAATAGCACGTTGAGTTACCTGTTGTTCGTCAAAGTTTACATATACTCTGCAGCACATACAGGAAGCTATAAGGTTAAAAGTCTGAAGCATAGTGTAGTGACAGACGAACATTTGGTGAGAACTTTTAAAATTGTCTGAGCAGCTACTGATGCTTGCTGTGTCCTGCTTGAGAAGCCAGACAAGGCAACCTGTATGAAGCTAATCTTCATGATGGCTGTGTATCTACTGACTACAATTACTGGAGATCATGGTGACTATATGTAGTTTCTATGTATGATTAGTAAAAAATGTGTCTCCAAATGGAGAAAGAATGAAACAAAGGAAATCTTGAGCGTTTGATTCAATTAACAAAATTAATGGAGCTGTGTAGAGCTGCAGAGTTTCAATGTTGTTTTGTGGGCTTGGTTAGTGTGTGGTGTCCAAAAGGAGGCAAGCAAAAAGCAGCAAACGGCTGGCTTGGCCCTAAAATGTGCACTAGAAATTACTGGATTAGTGGCAATGGTAACTGCAGATGCCAGGGAAATGCAACAGCGACATGTCATCTGTGCAACAAATAACTGGGGTCAAAGAGAAAGCACAAAGACCACATTCAAAGACTGTGTCCTTCTGTTGTGGGAAACAGCCTCACAATGCAAATGCTTATTTCTTCAAACAACCTTGAAGAAACTGCTGGAAATTGGGGCAAATTCAAAAAATATGCAGGTCAGTGCGAGCCTTTCAGGAAGACAGTACCAGGGTATTTTGGATTCATCAGGTTGCAGGTGACAGCACAGAACCAGCTGAAAATGTAGCAGTTCTGCAGCTGCAACATGACACAACAATAATCGCCATTTATTAAATGAGAGTTAATGAGCTTGATATAACCTCTGTGGTTACTCTAACTTCACAGCCAGACTATCACAGACAACCTAGAGGGGTGAATATGCAAAAAATCTTGATGCTATGAGCAACTTAAACGGGGGGGAAATCCATCTCTGCCTCTTGGGTGTTATTGCAGTAAAGTTCACATGTAGTTTTAAAAAGCTGAGGCTAAAACTCTGTGTTGTGAAGCACAGGATTCTTTGGCAGAGAGTGACGAAAGGATATTAATCTGATCTGCTGAAGTGCAGAATATCCAGATGGCTTACTATGGAGGCTAAATTAGGTGCTGAATCTCACCGCCTTCCCTGCCCTGCTCCCGCCCCAAGCTTTGGTCTGAATCACTCGTCCTCTTGAATTTGGAGGCTGAGCAGGCATGCAGTGTCAGTGAATACGGCCCAGAGTGCCTGAGTGCTTGGGAAGAAGGGGAAAATAAAAGCTCCTGCCTAAATAAAGGTGGAACTTCAGTTTCATGTATGTCAACTTCACATCAAAATTTCTGGGAAGCCCAAGAAGTCTGTGGCGTCTGGAAAGGTTTCACCTTTGCTTAAAAGATGAAAAAGTGATTTTCCCACATGGAGTAGAGGCATGCCGTGTACTGGAAGGTCTCTCCTGTCCTTGCGTTTCAGTCTTCCTCATCAGCAGAATGTGACTGTGCTCGTGTTGAGAGAGGAACTTAGCAGCTACTAAGGGCTGTGGCATAGGAAATTATTTTTTCCTATTGCAAATAACCATCTTCTGTATCTTACTCTAGAAGTACACTCTAGGAGTATAAAGGTCTTATAAGAATGACAGAGAAATTAGGTCCTTTATGGCACCAACTGTTATGATATTCACTTACAGTTGTCACTTAAGTTGCAAGTGTTGGCTGCTTGCTGGTGAAAGCAGGAGGTAGCAATAGTGACAAGGCCCTGAATGCAGGTCATTTTATGGCATATTCTGATATGATGGGGCAAGATTTAATATGGCCCCACATTGGCTAAACTGTAGCGTATTATGGCAGATGAATTGGCTCATGTACACAAACAACTGTTTTAGCCTTCTTTAGTTGAAAACAAGTTAGGGTGGCTATTTTGTTTTTCCAGATGATTTTTCCCATGAATCACAGGTCTTTTATACTCCAAGCAATGTCAGGATCTTGGGAAGATGCTGAATCAAAAGTCTTTGAGAGAAGTAACCAGATATTCATATATAACTAAGGGAGAAATTTTATATTGTTAATAGTAATGCCTCTGTAAATTGTTAATACCTTTTATATAGATTCATAGAATTTAAAGCCAGAAGAGACCATTAACTTCTTCCACAACCATTGAATTTCATTTGCTTTATGTTAGGACATTAAGCATACTTACAGTACAGGAACTTTAAACCACTTTCACTGTTCTTTATATTTCTGATTGTTCAGAGCAACATATGTATAGATAGCCTTCAGATGTTCATTATAATTAACAAATATTAGTATCTGAAAATCAACCATTCCATATGATTTTTCCACATTATTTTGCTGTATCAAGAACACAAGATACAAGGGGAGCCACACTGTCATCCATTCTTATTCATCTGCACACATTGTTATAAACGAGACAACTGACTTCCAGTAAGCGTATTGGGTTCTTTTAGCCTTTTTCCTGGAGACAGGAATACAGGAATCCGTGCTGGATGTATATTTTCCAGACTCCATCCCACTACCTTGCTTAGGTTTGAAATGGCTGGATAGGATTTCCAATGGGAACTCCAACATGGAGTTCACCTTTCATGGCTGGAGTCTTTTTCCTCAGTGAGATTTTAGAAATTGTCCAAGAAAGGGAAGAAACTCATTGGAATAATAGGAGGAAATTGCTACATTCAGTTTGCAGGGGAGACTGTTTCCGGCAGCAGTCTGGGTGGATCTATTCAGCACAGGGCTGTTTAATGAAAGACATTGTTACCTTTCTTTTTTTAGCCTTCATGGTTGGGAAAACTGGAAGGTATTTACTAAATTGAGCAGAGCTCAGGTGGTGAGGTGCTGCCACTTACAACTGAATTCTCTTTTTCTAACACATTTAATGTGCAAGATATTGCCAAGAATTTAGCAGGTAATTGCTCGCTGTATGCAGGGGTCTGACTTGCAGAACTGCAGAGCGCTCACAAGAGCCATGGAAGTCAATGGAACCCGTGTCTGGACAATGTAAAGTGCCTGCTAGTGCCAAGGAGTCTGGGAAAAAAAGAATCCTAGGAGCCTCAGTTTAGGTACCCAGAAGAGGTGGGTCCTTTGGCAATTAATCTGTTTGTACTTCAATTCCAATCTCTTATAGTAGTCCCTCATTTCATAGGCTTGTTATAAATGCATTTCGTGAAGTTCTCAAGTATTATAATAAGAAGGAAAACAGAGAGACCTGCAAGCTACTTAGCACTTCTGTCTTCAAAGTTGTGAGTGAATTATGCAAAAGGCACATGCAGAACTCTGGGGAGGGGACATGCTGATGACTATCAGCCCAGCCTGTAAGTCCTCACCATACCCCAGGGCTCACATGCAAGTGAGCCCAAGGAAGATTTTATGAGTGAGTGCAGTTCCAGTGTTCTTCATCTTAAATAATTGAATCTGAGACTTAATTGTGTATTTTTAGTTCTACATGTGTGCACCACACATGCAAAATACTGCCATCCCTAATAGCTTCACTTTTCAGGATACATATAGGCCTAACCCTAATTGGAGGTTCCTAAATTTTTCCTCATATTCCTAGGCTTCTCCTTCACCAGAAAACTGCATGTGGTTTTTCTACATCATGTCATCTTTTATGTCTAAATCAGAGAAATAAGTATTTATTTGTCCACAAACACTCCCTGCATCTCTCCAAAATCACAAGGAAAATCAAGAGCTTTGCATTCTCTGTCTTTACATGCTTTGGTTCTCTGTTCTGCAGGTTGTCATTTACTGACCCAGTTGACAATTATGTAACTTCTGCTTGGTTTTTACCTCCCTGCTCCCTGCCCTATCTTTCTTTCTGAGGATGCCCTGTCTGGTATTTCAATGAAAGGATTTCTCTGCTAATATTAACATACACAAAAATTGCATCATCCTATGCACAAAATTATACATTCTTTTCTTAACAAAGCATGAATCACCTTCTCATCTTTTCTTGTAAGTGTATTTAAATTTGCAGTATTTCTCACTTCAGGTCTATAAAATACCACAGAGCTTTCTCTTCTACGAGTAAACAAAACCTCATAAATTTTTAATGGCTATCGTTCAATATATTCCTTACTTCAAAGGCACTTCTGCAATCCTGCTGTAATTTCCCTTCTTGAAGATTTATCCATCAAAATTGTCATTACATATAATCATCAGTGGAAAAGTAAAAGGTTGACTAGGTACAGTTTATGCTTACAATAACTGTAGGGACATGTCTGAAAGGATCACACTTATGGATTTAAGCCTCAAGGGTGTAAGTTCCCATTCAATGCCCATCCATATAACAAAGGAATTTTGCAGTATACCGCTCTACAGCCTGAGTCTGTAGGACATTTCTCATTCATCACACGGAAAATGGATTAATTGGTAACGAAGCCAACAAATCCCTAGCTGGTGTGTGCTCCTTATTTGATGTTCAGTGCTTCTTTTTGTTCCTCTTCTTTAGTTCACAGAGACCAAATATGGTATCCTTGGGTGAAACAGACCGGGGAACTGCTGGGTTCTTCAGGATTTGCAACTTCCAGATGTTTTTACACAACTGTTCATAATTGAGATGTTGGGGATATGGCTTTCATTTTCGTTTTCTACAGTATGCTCTTTTGCTCCTTTGCCTCCCCCCGTCCCCCTCCCTTCCTTTGTGTGCTATTTGAGATGGTTTAAGGTAAGGGCGTATATTGTCTATCCATTTTTATTGTGGCTCTGGATCCAATCAGTGCTGCTAGTGGTTGAGTGAACTTCTCTATCTAGTAGCTTTTTACAAGCTTCTTTACGCTGAGTAGTTTTGTCTTTCTTTGGCAAAAATGTTTGACACTGCTGGATTGAATGAAACAAATTTTCAAATTAATTTCTGAACTCTGCTAATGAAAAGGAGTAATGTAAAAAATAAATTATTACTTTGAAAAGACCTCTATATTATGTCTCATAAAAGAGCCTTTAGATGTTCTTTAGTATGAACTGTATTTATTTTTATTACTCTTCCTAATATCTAACAATGAAACCTTCTACTTCATCTTCAAAGTGGTTTGAAAACATTTGTTATCTGAACATCTGCAGGGTTGGATGTCCTTCTACCATTCAAAGTGTCTCCCACTACTACACCGAGGTAATCTGATGTCTTAAATGATTCCAGCATGACTTTACCGCATGCTAGACTCTAGGAGGGATGATTTCGCTTTAATTTAAACTCATCTCCTATTTGCCCAAAGGTTTGCAGCACATTTTAGACATTCTTGGCTGTAGATTCAAACATGCTCTAGCAAAATAGTATATTTCTGTATGATACAAAAATGGAATTTGATTATTTTCCAACTGGTGTTTTTTAATACATGCTACCTGGTAGCACTAATCTCAGAATCATGTAAAAGTCTAGTGCAACACAAATGTATATTAAGGTCTTCCATTCCAATTGGACTTATTTACCATATTCTTCCTCCATCTTTGACAAGTTTGCATTTTTCCTGGTGGGTTAATTGTTCCATCACAATCTAGTTACAAGAATTTAATGCCTCCCTCTATTGTGTGAAGTGGTCATGTTCATGGTCTTCTACAGGCGTCAAACCTTGCCTGTATGGGTGTTGAAGGGGAGTTTCAAGCAAGGTAAGTGAGCAAAACTGATTGACTCAGTTATAAAATGTTCCCTCCCCAGACACAGGCTGTGGTGCCTGAGGCTGCAGTGGAAGCCTTTAGTATCTAACAGGTCTACTCCCTGCCACCATTTGTGATTGCTCTGTGTCAGAGATTATCACCTCCCAGCTACAGAGTCAGAGTGAAAACAGAGTGCTCCCTGGTTCCCTGCCAGCAAGGCTGGCTATATTAACCTAGCAGTCAATTGGGGTGATATACTGTGGATGCAGCTAAGGCAGCAAAGCAGCTCAAGAAGTCGATAGTCTCCTCCACAGCATCTCCCATAGATCCCTGTGCAGCAGTGGAGCTCAGGAGTTACTTTCTGTATCAGTGAGGTCACACTGCTGAAAAGAGGATTAATAAACAGGTAGTCATTGAACAGTTTTGCTGTGGGACTTAACATTCATTGGGATCTCACATTACTCTTACATGGGGTATAAGTCTAGGTTTGACGAAAGAAAAAAAACCCAACCAAAACCCACATTTGCACAGACTTTCAACAGAAGAGGGTAATAATTCAGCAGAATCAAATTTGGAGCTGAACTTTCATCTCCTGCTCCTGAAGAGTCATTCAGGACTTTGTCCTCTTTGGACCTATTTAAGTTTTATTTTTTCACTTGGATCCCTTGGTATTTGAGATAGGGAAATGGCAGATGAATGTGTTTTATGGGAAGGTTTAAAGGAGAGAGTTCATGCACAGTATGTTATCAATCATGCCTTGTAAATATGATTACGGCATTTACACTGCATCACATCAAAAGCCAAATGTTATGTGACATCTCCACCATCATAAACTTTAAGGAAGCTTTTTTAAAGTATAGTGATCCATCTCTGAAACTGGATGCCTGCTGTCAGCATTGGAAGCAGCAGTGCTCTGATCTGAAAGAGCTGGTTGCAGAGGGTGCAAATGCCAAGCTCTCAGTGGTGTGGCTACTTAGGGAAGAACCAGAGATTCACTGTCACCTGCTCTAGTTGCCGTGAGGAAGTTTGGCATCTGTCCAGCTGTGCCTGTGATGAAAACATTATAGGTGTCTGCTGCAGCATCTGGAGAGTTGTCTGTCTTTAACCTCTGCCTCCCACTGTCCTAGTAGGATTAACTTTGGTTAATCTCATGAATGTTTTATCAATAGAATTTGGGGTGGTTTTTTTTGCTAGAATTTTACCATTACTTTTTGGATATTTCTATCAGGACTCACAAAAGTAGCTTTTTCACATTACGGCTGAGGACATTTACGGCTGGACTTGACGACCTTAAAGGCCATTTCCAACCTATGTGATTCTGTGTGTGTAAGAATCCTTGGGTCTGAATTTTCACTTGTTATTGAGATGAATCCAGGTGTGACCTATTTCTGGCTTACATTTTTACCTGCTGTCTCCATCATCCAGTGTGTACCTCTGGCCAGTAGGTTTTTTGCAAGAAAAAGAACATGACTTTGAGGAGCACAGTGACTGAGCATGATTTATTCTTCACTCATTAGCTACTTGTCAACTCCCCTGTCAAGGATTCTGGGTAATGTAGTCCACAGGGCCTCTCCCTGGAATAAACAGTACCAAATGGTTAATGTTAGTGCTGTGAGAGATCATGCTATAAAGAGCCCTAGGCACAGGAACCTAAGACAATACAACTGTGCTCCAAAGTGTGGGCTGTGTGTCTGTGCCATCTGCCGAGGCTGTTTCTCAAAAAGAGAGCCTATGAGACTCTACACAGCAGGACTTGTGGGCACGGGGAGGTGGAATGGGGACATGCGCTGGAAAAGAAGCTTAGCCTCTGGGTACTGGGATCTGGGATGTGGGAACAATGGGAACAAAAATGGTTGGGAATTGGGATTTCTGTTCTAAAGGAAATTCCAATGGTTTGAAACAAAGCTTATTCCAAAACAGAACAAAATGCCAACATGCTCTCATCAAACAAGAGTCTGACAGAGTTTGATTATTCTGGTAGTATTGAAAAGAATTTTGATTCAATATTAGGGTTCTAGTTCTACAGAACTTTGAAAATTAAATTAGCCCATGTGATAGTGTAAATAATGTGTAACTATTTAACATTGTGTATATATGGATTGCAGTGTTATATAAACATGATATGTGTTACAGTCTGAGAAACTAAAGCTTAATCAAAATTGAGAAATGTCAATTACGTATTCCAGCCACATCCTGACAAATTCGTGGAAGCCAACCCATTCCCACAAAGCTTTCTGATACTGACAAACTGGATGTTTTTAACTAGTCTAAGTGGGGGTGCCAGCAGCTAACATGTAACAGTTGGGGCCTAACGAAAGCAGTTCATTCGCTACCATCTGTAAGGAGGTCAAGAGCCCCATCCAGCACTGTTGTGCTACACCCACATATTCAGGTTTGTGCACCAGGGTTTAGCATGTTAGTAGTTTTCATATGAGTTTCCTTCTTCTCTTTAGTTTGGGAAGTCAAAGTGCTGAGTACTATGCAGTTTCCACTGCACTGCTGCCTGATCAGACATCTGCTTCGTCACCCCATCTCAGCAGAGTGCAGTGGCTTTTTCTGCTCTGCTTGATCTTAGGTACAACCAGTATTAGACTTCCGGTAGGTAACACCAACACTGGCACAGGAAAAGCTAATATATCGTAACTTTTAATTTTTTAAATATCTCTGGAATAGCAATTTAGTTGTCCCTGATACATTTTTAAATTTTGATGTACAATCCAAGATGAGAGCTTCCTGTAAGGCATAGCTCTTCCTTGATTTGTTCAGGGGCACCTCGGCACATCTCTTTGGAAACCAGCAGCTGGATCCAGCAACTAGGAAAACGAAGACCATAGTTTTGTGCAAAGACATATTTGTGGGGCCATGATGCTTTGGCCCCAGGACTTCTAGCAAACTGGCTAGTTTGCATTCCCAGCAGGCAGTAATGAGAGATCAACGTGTCCTTCTAAATCTTTGGTTAGAGCTAAACAGGAAGGATAGAGACCCAGATAAACCATTAAAACAGCTTTACATATAGTCTCTGTATCTAAACAAGGTAGTAACTCAGGATCACAACAGTGATTTCACCAACCTGGTGTAAATACAGTCTGTCCCTTCAGGAAAGAGAAGGTACCCTGGATCTGCAACTGGAGCTCATGTTTGTGCTGGTAATTGCATACTTAATGTCATTTTTATATATGCTATAAATGGCTGTGGTTTCCCAGTGGAAGTCACAAGGTATCACTGAAATCTGTACATCTCAGAAAATAGTCCAGCATGTCTTTATTGGTAGAAATAAACTGTTTGCATTCATAGCTATCCATGAATATGAATAGAGCCCTTCATGCAGATTTCAGACTAGGACATTTAATCAAGTCAGCAGTAACAATGGCTATCTCTTGCTTTCAGGAGCGGTTAGTGTCCCTGTACTACAAGCACACACAATCCACCTTACATACTGAGAGCAGTGTACAGCTGTCCTTCTGCGAAGAAGTAAGAAAAGTAGTGTTGGGAGGGCTTTAACCTCATTGACAGCCTATGAAATGCAGTAAGACAGCAGAGGTGAGCAATTTCTCTGCTGCCAAACTGTGAATGCCAGAGCTTCTTAGACGATGTCTTATCACGTGTTCTGCTCCATGTCTGTCCAGCATGTCTCCGAGACACATCAGACCACCAGTGCTCAGCCTGATCTGCACACCTCTGGCAATTTGATATTCCTTTCAGCACTAACTACTCTACTTACTGCCAAAGACCAACAAAATGAGGCTGGTTTTATCTAAAGCTGAGGTGGGTATGATGGGGCAAGAAACCCTTTCAGAAGGTTTAGCAACTTCGGCTGCTGGTAGATAAGCAGGCTATTTTGTAGCTTGAGAATTCATCTAGATTTGTCCCTGCTTCGTGGTAGTCAGGAAACAATGGCTGAGGTAAAGTATCATTTCTGTTCCATATATTGAAGTATTTTTCTGTTTACCCCTCTTTCACTTTTCTCCTACACCATGGGAGAAATTCAGTTGCTTAAACATAGATGTCTAGCGTCATTATAGGTGCTGTGGGGTATCACCCCTGACTGCCAGCTGTTGTCCCAGATGGCTACAGGGCTCCCACAAGTCCTTTACAAGGGTTTCAGGTGTCTGAGGGTGTCTCAAATCACAGTAGGCTCCTGCATCGAAGCAACTGCAGTTGGCTTTATTGCTGCAGTTGGACTGTCTCCCATGAGGTGCCTTAGCTATAATGCCACTGCTACGGTGTAGAGGAATAGCTCTGGCTTTTTACCAGTCACAAGCATTTATTCAGAAGAGCAAATTCATGTATTATTGCAGAGGGATGAAACGACCAACAAAGAAAAGTTGGATAATTTTCCATGCTTTTAGCTCATAATTGGGGTAGTGACTACATCAAAGCATGGCACATAGACCTGGTTCAGCCTCAAGTTCCAAGTATTTATTGCCTGGCTTCCTGAGGTCCAGATCACTTAATTCCACCACAAACTCCATCCACTACCTCACTCAAACACACTCAACCTACCTCCATGGTACACAAGGGGCCTGTGGAAATGGCAACCCTCCGTAAATCCTGTGAGGTCTACCAGCAACCCTTTGGTAGGTCCCACTCCACAGTACAGCCATACTGCCTGGTGATATCCGCCCTACTTCTGCCAGCCAGAAATTGCAAGGAGGTTAGCTTTGGGTGGCTGCCACCAGCTACGTTCCCACATAGCCAGCTTTGCACAGACGCTGCTGACTCTGCCCATCCTTGCTGTGAAGTCAGCTCCGCACCGCAGTTGTGGCTCCTCTCTGTGCTTGGCACAGGCTCTCTGTGTTGGGAACACAGAGCAAAACAAAGCCCTCTGCCACCTCCGGCCAAGCTTTTTAACTTTGTTCCTAAGCCAAAAGCTGTCACTTGTAAATTCAGTGTCCTTCTGTAAGTATACTTAGAATAATAATTTGCTAACAATCAAAACATAAACAAGTTCCAACCAAACCTTCAAAACTCAGCAAGTGAACTTATCAATAAGTAAATTAAGACCTCCAGAGCTGTATTTTGTCCTTCGCTGGGGAACAGAGATGAGTGTAAAATTAAAACTCTCTCCTGCACCTGAAGGAGAACTTTACCTCATGTCCTCTGTCTCTCCTTTAAACTCATCACTTCAGACAATGTTTATTCTTTTCTTGTCATTCCTGTCTTGAACTATTGTCTTCTGCCATGCCTTCTGTTTGTCATGCCTGATTTAAATTTAAATCATTTGGGATAGGGGAAATATCTGTATTTGCAAAATGTCCAGTAGATTTATGGTGCTGTATAATTTATGATTGTAAGTGCAGGACATATTTCAATTTGACATTCCAACTTATATTTTCAAAGCCATAAATAAAGTATTTATGAGCAAGATCTTGAACATTTTATTTTTAACATGTTATACTTCAATGTTTATTTCAAAGATGGATAAATATTGAAATAATGTGGGCAGAGCATATTCCTCACTTTCTCCTTCTTCAGGCAATATTGAGGGGCCAATGCCCTCTTTACTGCCAGAAAAGGGATATTTTGCCGTGCTTATGAGGATCCAGCATACTTTGCGTCACCAGGGAAGAGTGAGCAATGATGGCTCCAGCTAAAAATGGCTTCAGAAAGGACAAACAATGACTCCCTTTCAAAAGCACTTGTGAACTAAGCTGATATACAGAAATGTTATTTTGATATAGCACAGACTGAGTATGAATGTTCATGTCTTAAGAAAATATTTGAGTGCAGCTGTTGCTCTCTTGTCCCATATGGCTATGCTTTTAAGCATGGCTTGACCTTGAAGAATTTTCCATTTACAAAACAAATTTCTTTAACAAAATCCTTTTTCTAAAAATACTATTCACATGTGAGTGTCTGCTTCTCATATTTTTCAGATTAGTTAATCTCTTGACCCATAGTTACGTTGTCCCCTTGCTCTGCTTTATATGCATTTTATACCTGTGGCTCTGAAATCTTCCTAACTGGTTCAAGAGTGTGGAAAAGTTAGGCTGCCTTGCTTTTGCTCCAAAGGATCTTTGCTTACGTAGTATGACAGAGTGTAAAGTCTCACAAACCAGGTGTGCCACCTCTTCGTTACAGACTCAAACCAATCCTCCTATGTTAGTGTGCTCACTGGCAGAGTTTCCTGCTGTATTTGTGAGACTGGCCTAGACTCAACCCTCAGCATGGTCAGATGCTGTGTTAATACATTGCTTACATCCTAATAAAAAAGGAACATCCCTTTAAACATGGGATTGTGTTCATGCAACATATTCTGGGCCGCCTGGAAATGTAGCTGAGATTGTACGTTAGGAGCTGGACTCATATCTGTACTGACAGTGAAGTGTAGCAGTAGACAGGTCATTTTATTTTAAAGGTAATGTTCTGCATGGGATGTTAAACAGACGCCCTTTCCAGTAGCCAAGCAGATGGAAGCAAAAATTGTGCTGAGCATCCCCAGGAAGGTAGGTAGACTTTAGATCTCACTGGCAAGGCAATAGCCTAGAGTGCTTGCTGTTTATCAAATGGCCTTTAGGAATGCCTTGTTTGAGAACCACGTTATTTTAATGAAAGTAATGAAAATAAAAGCAGTTTCTCTTCCCATATATAATCCGTTACTGCTGAGCAAAAAAGACACATACTGTTTCTGTGTCTACTTCCATGGTGGATCTTTGTAAGGGAGATGAGAACAGAGCCCTTTATCTTACTGGGGGATGCTGAAAAAGCTATGATATATGACTGATAAACAAAAATGATATTTGAATTGGTCAATTTCTGCTGTGCAAGCAGTGCATCCATTGTGACGTTAGATACTAGATCTTGTTTTCCCTTGAGCCTCCCATATAAATAGTCTGTGACAGTTTCATAAACATGATTTAATACATCTGTAGCCCTCCACTATTTACTTCTCCTAACCTTTGCATTCCCTGCAGGATGCTGAATGGGGTGGCACAGGATGTCCCATGGTAAGGTCTCCATTACAGACTTGCAATAGGAAATGGCTTATGGTCAGGCAGCTACTGGAATTTATTCTATTTCCTTTTTTTTTTTTCTTTCTTGTTTTTCTTCTCCTTTTGCAAGTGTTCCCTGCATTGGTTAACACTGCAATCTGAATCGCATGTATATCAGTATACCACTTTTTCACAAGTGTTTGATACCTGTAGCTTCTACTGCTTTCATGACAGAACTAGAAGGTCAGCATTCAGGGCTCTAGTGGTACGTGCCCAGTTTCAAAGCCACCTTAAGAAGATGTGAAGAAGAGGTCCGGATGCTTAATATTAGCAGAAAAGACACTGAGAATAATGTTGGTATAGTGAGTAGTGAGGGAACACTTGTTACTAGTATTGCTGAGGACTACACAACGGAAGTTTAGAGAAGAAATTACGCTTTTTGACAGTTCCAAAAGATAAATTATAATGGGTCAAGCTTCAAAAATTTGTGAAACTGCCTTAAATCAACAGTTAAAAATATATAATAGTGAAAGTCACGTTCTTTTTTTCTTTCTTCGAGACTTGTGACTGCATTGCAGTTTTCAAACTTTAGTTAGGGTGTCTAGACACTAGTCACAAAAAACCTTGATTCAGCAATTTAGGTGCTTGAGGCTTTTAGAAGATCCAACTAGCCTGAGGATCTGGATAAAATCATACATAAGCAACTTTGAAAAGATAAAAGCAGGCTTTAAAATACCTGAAAATGCATCAGTGGCCCAACTGATTAGATAACAATTCTACAACCTCTGCATAATTATTTAAAAAAACAGGACAAAGTATCTGTTCTTTCCAGTCTTTATGTGTGATCCATAGCCTGTTGAAATCATCTGCAGAACAAGAGAATGATTTCCGTCAGCCTTGGAGCAGGCTTTGAACAGAGTTTTCAGTCAGGGTGGTGGGGAGGCTGGAGCCACAGCCAGGGAAGCTGGAGAACATGAAGAAATATAGGGCTTTTAAAGTAATTTTTGTGTATGTCTGTCCTTCTTATTCACCATGTGATTGACAGACAGATGGTGTTCAGCTACAGAAGTGAGGTCTTGTTCCAAGTTTGGGACTATTCAGAACTGCACTTTCACTGTCTGATTCAGAGAGAGAGAAAATGTTCAAAGGATTTAGTATTAGCTTGCCTTTGAACACTAAGTGCAAAATAAGGGCATGTAATATACATTCTCCAGCTGAAGAATTACATCCTGTAAGACTGAAAATTTATATGGCCAAGGTTTAAAATGTGACACTGAAGAATCAGAAACTCTATATGACTGAAAAAAAAAAAAAAGAGAAAGTCAACATGATTTTGCACCTCCAGTATTTGCTTCTATATGATGAAGGCCCAGTGGTAGGATTTCATCCTAGAAATTCCACTCTGGCTGGTTAACAGGGGGCTTTCATGCATACTTTAAACTCCCAAGCAGTTCCTTTAGCTTCCTTGGGACTAAGCAGGTGCTAAAATGTCTTTATATGTGTAAGGACTTTCCTGATTTTACACCCAGCCATGCCACCCCTTGCTGCTGACACGTGGACTAGGGCACTACTGATGTGTCTGAACACTGCTCACTGTGCAGGTGTCAAATTTCTGCTTCACACCTCTCTACAATTTTTTTTGCTTGACTGCTTGACAGGCCAAGTAGCAAGTAAATTGTCCAGGTTGTTGCAGACAGGGCTACCCAGGCATATTGATGTCTTGTCTCAGGGGGCAGTTTCCTTCCCAGTGGCTGCTGTGGCAAGGCAGCTCATGAAACTAATGAAGCTCATGAAGGAGCTCAGTTCCTTGTCTTGGAATTCTAAATTTCTGAAATTCAAAACACAGGAAGCCTGTGATAAAATCCTGTGGACGTTATCAATATTTCCATAAGAGCTAGGACAACTTAATTGTGGTCTACTGACCACCAGAGGGTTCTTTATCTTTCCAGATACAGTGGTCTTAGAGTATATTTTTTAGTACAGCTTCCTGTTAATCCTGATTTTGATCAACATTGGGAACAGTGATTACATACATCTTCAAATCCATGTAAAAGTAGTAAGAATTGTTTTTGTAGAAATCCTGGCTGTCATTGTTCCTCTCCTCTTTTTTTCCTGCTTTCTTCTCTGGCCCTTTGATTGTTCAGCTACAATAGCTGTATGTAATGTGTATTTAGGTGTCTAGGAAAAGAGCACTTTTTACCCTCCGGAGTGATATATGCGTTTCTAAAGAAGCAGTATTTAATCTTTTCATACATGTTGATGCACAGACTTTTCTTCATTCTGAATTTGTGGGTCTTTATAATCTCTGTAAGAATTAGATCTATGAAAATAACTGAGGTACTTTTCTCTGTTGCTTTTTGATCAGATTCCAACCAAATTTAATTCTGAATGTATGTGAACCTTTGGTGTTTGCTGTCTGCAAATATTGAACGTTCAAGCTTAAGAAGAAAACTTTTTACCCCTCATGAAAGGAAGGGAAAGAATTTTAGTTGAACGCTTGAATGCTTATGGAGTAAAAAGTTTTTTATGCTCTTGGCTGTGGTGTGTGCAACTCAGAACTCTCACCACCACTAGAAGAATTGCATCTTGGTTTTAAATAAGGAGGTTTGGGTAAGCCCCTGTGTGAAAAGGCCGTATGGAAGAGTTGCAATGGAGTCCCCACAGAGCCAGGCAGTCGCTTTCCAAACTGCACAGACGTTTAACCAGGATGGCGTATATCACCTCATATGGGGCAAGAAGCTTGTACAATAAAAACCCTGCTTCTTCAGTGCACCAAGAGCATCTGAGCTTGCTTCAAAGTTACAGAAGTAAAGGTTATTAAGTGCCTTGATATTCTGCATAGAGAGGTGTGTGAATGAATGTCCTATGTTACCATTACTTTGCTTTCCACAAGTGCCAGTACGATAGCACCAGTGTTGGGTGCCCACAGACAGTAAATGCTCTCTACAAAGGCTTTACTGGCGCAACCAAGAAACAGGCAAAGTCATCAGTAATTTCTCCAACCCCAGTTCCCACTGCCTCTCTGTGATTCCTTACAGGCCTTCCAGGTATAACAGCCACCATAAAAAATTAGGCCTCTTAAGTGACAGGAAAGATCACAGGCTTGGATTCTTTCTTGAGCTTGCCCAACAACAGCCATCATCTGGCTAAGCATCATCATGCAGTAAGTAACTCAGATCAAAAAGCAAACAGCATTTACTATCCTCTCACATCAAGGCAGACTAAAAAAGAGCTATTTATGTACCACTAAAGCTAAAGCAATACAAAGATAATTTAATCTAACATCAGAAAGGAATCTGTCAGAAATTCCACTCTCAGGAAAGGCTATTATCGTTATTCCTAGTTCAAAGTCCAGGAACACTAATGTATTTCAGCAGCTAATAAAATTACTCTCTGGGATTTTTTAAATTTGCAATCCACTGTGCTTAGACGTTCCAGGGATAAAAAGGAAAAATACATCTATGCTTTGAAGAAATGCTGTCTAATATGGAGTCATTCCATCTGAAAATATATCAACTGTAATATTATAAATACCTAGCTGTGACACAGTAGACATTGAGGCAGTTCACAGAGAAGTCATTGTACAGGTAGAGAAATAGCAGCATGGTCTAGGGACGAGGCTTGTGAAGGTACCTGGAGTGGTGCTGGTTTCAGAAGTGAACAGTGAGGAAGTGACCCCAGCAATACACGCACTTACCAGGTCAGTTTATAAGCAAGTCTCCTTCCTTGGACAAGTAGACAAAAGAAAGACAAGCACACAGCAACACCTGGGCCTCTAATCAGGCTTTCTAAGACTAACAGTGCTAGGCTAATGAAAAATATAAGATTAAAATCTGAGCCTCCTGAGCCTGTCACATCCATCAGCATATAATCCCCGCCCCTGTTCTCAGTAAATCCACTGATAATATAGGGAAAGAGAGCACACATTTTTCACTTTGCAAGGAAAATGTGATTGAACTTTTGAGATACATTGTGACCTTTTAGTGTGAAACTCTTGCTAAAAGAGTGGAAGAATTTTGGCAGGCTAGGGAGAGAAGAGGAAGACGTGTACCGAAACAGAGGAAGGCAGGACAGCAAGGTAGCATTCCCGCACTTAAGATCTTCTGAAAATGTCAGCAACTCTGGGGTGTGCCTGCCTACTCTTCCTCAGGCTGCCTGAAGTAGGGAGGTGACAATTTGTGTGATGCTGCTTGGATCAGCGGAAGGCAGGAAGACTTTAGTGTTCCTTTATTTCTTGTTTCTTTTTGCGCACCTCATTTGAGGTTTCCTGCCTTGGGCACCTCGGTAGCTCCAGCCCTACGCCAGCAGGAGTGTGGGAGTAGTAGGGAGGTCTCAGTTTCTTTTTAACTACTGTCTTCTCAGTAAGATGGCCTCCTTTTTATACTTAACCCCTGCTTGCCCCTGCAATATACAATTGCATTTCACCCCTACATCTGTCCATTTTGGGGCAATGTAGTATTGCCAGAGATAGGGACACACCTCACAGAAACTCTATTTCACCCTCGCACTTAGCTGTTGCTGCTGCAGCTGTTGTTGCCTCCCCCTTCTGCTGTACCGAATAACAAATAATATGCACCAGGGAGTGGAAAGGGCCTTTTTACAGCTACATATTTTGGTCACGCTGTAATGAGATGAACAGGAGAAATGTCTGACTACTGACCACCCCAGGTGCTAGGCAGGAGGGTGGCTGCTGTTGTTTCTCTTGGTGTTGCTACAGCTGTTGTTCCCCAACAGGGATATGCTGCCAATATTTTAACTCCATCAGTTACAGAAGTCTCACTTCCTCTGCAAAATATACATATGATTATATACACACATAAATATACAGTTCCCATCGTTCACCATTCCTCCTGCCCCTCCTCAAATCCAGTGACACTTCCCCCACTCCCTTCTTCTTTAGCTGGCTGAAGCTTATTTTGTTGGTCCCCAACTTAGCAATAGCGTTTGTGGGGAGCAGGTTTCTGGCTGGCCTGGGGGATAACTTCCCCTTGGAGAAGCTGCTGTGTTCATGGCAGATAAACTGGCCCTACTACCAGCTTGCTCAGGGCACTGGGAGCCAGTCTTCCCTCCCTCCTGCTCCCCAGGCTTGGGTGCCCGCTCAGCTGCAAAGGGAGATGGAAACAGCTAAGGAGAAGGTGGATGCTGAGCCATACAGCTTGCAGATTTACGTCTAGTTAGGTTGTGAAATACAACTGTGTGCAATGAACACTGACTAAAGAAACATTAAGATTCAGAAATTAGCATGGAAAGGCAGTGTGAATATAATGTAACTGAAGAATGAATCAAGGTGGAAGTATTATTTGCACCATGCACACATATGGCCTCAAAAGGAAACGACATTACCAAAGTTTCCTTCACACCCCAACTATTTCTCTTTGCTTAATTACATTGTACTTTACTCTTCTTTGCACAATACTTCAGTATGGAGTCTCTATACAGATCATTATCAGAGCGAGAATAACAGTACTTTGGTAGTTACTAAAAGATTGGTTGCAGTAGTGCTTCTTTTGCTGTCCTTTTTTTTTAAAGCTTGTAAAGCTTGGCTTCCTAATGTGCTTTTATTTCTTTTCATATGAGTAGCAACACATATGTACGCTGCAACCAGCCTGGTAAGGGTCTTCATTTGCTAAGTAACTGAACGTAAAATCATTTTCAAATTGATAGTAATCTTCCTCCCTTTAGCTCGCCTCTGCATGGTCGTTGGAATTTTGCTTTGACTGTGAACCAGGGTTTGATGAAAAAGTCTTCACTTCTCATGTTTGCATCCTGCAAATGTTATGTCTTAAATCTCTCTTTTTTTCCATATGACTTCATGTGCTAGCAATTTGACTTAATGAGTAGCTACAATAAATGTACAGTATGGAAATATTGTTATAAGTCTGCTAGAGCGTTCCCATGCTTAAACAAAGTGTTGTGTTGAAAGAGATGTAAAATATATAATTACACTGAAGCCTTGAACAAAATCCTGCTTCTTAGTTCATTCTTACCCTTTTTTGGACAATGTGAGTGGGCCTTGTTCATGCTTTCTTCTTGAACAGTATTGCTGAGCTTCTAAGCATCAGAGCTTTACTTTCCCTATCATCATCCATGAGTGCCTTCAAGCTATTAAAGTGAATAGATTTCCTTGTGTATTGTTTATTTTATTTGAAGCTCTGCCAGATTCCTTATGTAATGATGTCATTAAAAAAAATCTCACATATGCCTATTGGTAATTTTATCTGGAAATTTAATTTGCTGGAGGCAACAAACAAGCAGAGCCTAGAATTAAATGCAATGAGATTTCCTGTCTGGTGTATTTACAAATATGAGACAAGTTAAATGTGCCTTCCCCTCTGCTTCAGTGCCAGCCTGCTCCCAGTCTGGTTTTGCTTGCCTACAAGAGTACAAGTCACGGCTGCCAGTGTAGATTGCAATTTTTTTTTTTTTTTAGTTCCTTTGTAACCCAGATCTTTCAAAAGGTAAGGAAATAGTTTAGCACTAACTTATAACCTGAACAGCTCCAGTCTGTCCTGTCCTCTGCGTCCAGGCTTCGGAGAAGTGCATGTGCCTGGTGCATCTTAGAGGGCACCTGGATGCCATTTGCAGGTCTCTACCTGAGTAACTGATGAGCTGCTGTGCTCACATTTTGCATTTTCTACTGACCTGCCAGTACTAGCAAGGATTTCTCACCTGAGCACAAGCTCCGTCTGTGAGCTGTGTTTTCCCTTCTGCATCCCACCCGTCTTTCTTGCTAAGACACAATGTGAGCACTAAAAATCTCTAGCTATAGTGTGTCATGGGAGACAAAACGTGGCTAGGGAGTCCTGCCCCACTGGCCGTGAGACAGCCCCATTTCAGCCCTCATGCCACCAACACTGTTTCCAAAATAGGAATGCTTCCTGTTGACTGAGATGTTTTGGTTTGTCAGTCAGAGATTTTTATTAGTTCTAGTGGGAAATCAACATTTTCTGCTGGAAGGAGACACTTGAAACTTCATTTTTCCTCCAAGAGAGCTTTGAGTAGAAGTACCCTGAGCTACCACCACTCTGCTCCCTGACCCAGTTAGTTTTAGACACTGCTCTTGGGGTTTGTACTAAACCACCGCCTTTTCCTCTGGGCTAGGGAGCTCATATGTTTTTATCATGTTAGCATCTTAATGTGCTTCAGGAAAATGTCTCCTTTCAGCACTAATATTGTAGGGAGGCCTGGGCAGACTACAAAAGACAAGGCGGGACATTTTGTAGCAGTGCTCAAATACACTTGGCTAAACTGTCCTTGATCTTGACACCCTAGTTCGTCCTTGTAAAATTGATATAACAGTTTTTCTCATGAAATGCCTGTTTCCTGTTCTGCCAGAGGATGAGAAAGGGCTGAAAATCCTGCAAGAAAGGTTGGCAAGCCCCAGCCTGATGCTGGTCCAACCCGCCATGAGGAATGGTGTGCAGCATCATGCTAGGTCCTGGTTCATGGATACCTTTTTCCTGAGCAGACATACGTTAGTCCAAGGTCTCCTGCTCTGCTTTACACTACTGAGCATCAAGGACTCTCTCACCTGACCAGCTCCTAGAATATTTTTAAAAACTTATTCAAAACTTTATTTTAACCAGTTTGTAGCACCAGCACAATAATAGCACTGTCACACTGTTTTACAAGGCCGTAATTTGGTTCCTTCCCTGGCATAAACCAGCAGAACTTTAGTCTGGTAGTTTCTCCACTTGGTGACTGGCTTACTGCCTTGTAAAACAGCACGACGGGACTATTACTACTGGAGGAAGGGACAAGCATCAGGAGATCCGATTGGTCGACACCTCTTTTTCATTTGGCATAATATTTTTCTTCTTGGAAGTAGCGTATAAAACAAAATGTTTGCAACTGTAACACCTCATAATTTACTTTTTCCCTGCAATGTGAAATCAATTTTAATATAGTTTGCTTAATTTATAACCAACCTACCGATACTATTATTCGTTGTTTATACAGCACCATAACCAAGGAGGATGCGGCCTCCATGGGAAGCGGGGAGGATGAGGTGGCCACGCCACCCCACCTCACCAAGCGGTGGCTTGGCGGTAGGGCTGCAGCCCCCTCGCTGCTTCCTGTGAGGCCACACCGGCTGGAAAGGCATGGGACATTTCATAACACTGGCAGTGTTTTCCTAAGTATCCTCATGGCTCCTTCTGAAAAATTTGTTCACTTAGACTTGCAAGGCTTCTAGGTGGTAGGGAGATACTCACTATCCCTGTTTGACATATGAGCATTTCAGGCAGAGAGGGGCAAAGCTGCACAACAGCTGGCACTTGGCCACCAGCACCAGTACAGACCCTGTGGCCCAGCTCTTTGCCACCCAGCTTTGGGATCAAACCTGTGTTGTCCCTGTCCCAGTGCAGCTGGGTTCCCCTAGTGTGATGGCCCACGTGCCAGAGGGAGCCCAGGGTGCTGCAAGGCGCTCAGAGCATTAAACCAGTTGGGCTGTGACAGCCGAGGCACAAAGAGGAGCTCTGTGCTACCATTGCAGCACAAGGACTTTCACAATGTCTTTACTTTCTCTAAAACTAGGTGTATTTTGTGATTAAATGCCTCTTTTTTAAAAAAAAAAAATATATATTTGCTTTTAGGATCTCAGAGCCAGCACTTCTGTGTGTGTAAAATTTCTCATTATTCTTTTCTGCTTTGGCACCCTTTAACACATTGGGCTTGGAGCTGTGAATTGTCAACATGAAGCTGAATTACCTGTAGGAAAAAGGAGTGTCCTCTGAAATAATGCCACCTAGGCTTGTTCCCTGATCCTGACTAGCTTTGGCTTTTAGGGTCATGGTTCCTCATACCATCAGACCCAGCATCTGTAGAGAACATAAGGAACAGCACTGTTACAATTTTGACTTACGTGAAAATAGGGAGAAGAGAACAAATTTTGCTGGAACTACCACTGGCCAACTTTTCCTTTTAATTTTTTTTTCCTAATTGGGTTTGCTTTGAACCAAATTCTGAGAGCTTCTGCCCAGCATGAGGTCAGGATACTGCTGCTACTGCTCAGATAGTGGCAGCTTTTTTCAAGACCTTTCCTGGGGACTTGGCTGGTCTGGAGGTCCCCTATAGACATGACGGTTTCCCCTCCTTCCTTCCTGCATCCTCTGAGGCAAGGGACTTTTTGGAGATGGGTCAATATTGCATTGACACCAGGGCTTACTCCAGCTATACCTGGCTAGCACGGGACCCTGATGGACACAGTGAACTGTAGAAAAACAGACAAGTCCACAGACTGCTACAAGGTTTGCTAGGGCTAGGTAAAATAATTCAGCCAATCAACTCTTTTTTCATCCTTAACCTGGTCTTGTACAGTTAATAAATGTTGCTAAACATCATACAGCCGGATGAACAGCATTTGATCTTCTAACCACGCAATTGCACATCTCCTTGCAAACTTGCCAAATTTCTTGTTAGCCTCACTTGGCCTCCAACTGCTACCAAATTATTGCTTTCATGTTCTCTTACTTCAGGATGGCATTGAGCTGCCGAAGTGTTGCCTTGAAGCCAGGTTCAGTCACACATATAAAAAATTGTCCTTAGAGTGGGACTGATCTCCTCAGTTCTCTTTTCTGCATTTGCAGCTCAGATGTGAGTTGCTCAAGAGAACAGTAGTACTGAGTGGTGACCACCACTGGGCCAGGCTTCCTCCTGCAAATGCCTGCTGCACCCTGACTCACGGTCCCTTGCCCGATTTCGTAGTGGCAGGATACTGAAGCGTGTGTTTCAGCTCCCCGCTGCCAGGCCTGCTGTGAAGGAGCAGAGCGAGTGGTGAAAACCACCACAGTTCGCATCCCACCGTGTCCCTGTGCACCCAATTAATGAGCTTATTTCCATGAATGCTAATAGCTGGACTGCAAATGGCAGCAGCTGAGAAGCAGGGTAGATCACCCAGCCTGCCACCTCTGCTACAGGGGTGGTAACCTGCAGTCAGGAGCAGCAGCTGCAGCCAATTCCCACATAAACTTGAGTCCTTCCCTTTAGGAAGCAGCATGCTAATGTATTTCAAGCAGACTGGGACAAGTGTATTAGAAAAAACATGTGTGTACATTCAGTCTTGAAAATACCCTGGTAGCTGTACAACCCTAATTTGAATCCTTTTCAGACCCCGCCCCCAGGTTTCCCTGTTAAACCCAATCCATACAACGTCTCTTCATTGTGAACCTGCTGAAGATGTGTAAGGTGTGATCAATGCCACAGGCCTGAGGACAGCAGGGAAGGGGCTTCGTGCTGTGCCGCCTCTCCCAGCACCAGCACATGGGGAGTTGCCTGCGCAGCTTCCCGCGGTCCCCCTGCTTCCTGCAGGCTCCGGCTCTGGCTGTGCCTGGCCCACCAGCCTTGGAGCTGCCGAGGGGGAGGCCAGGGGGGCACAGGGGAGGACTGTGGGATATGTTGTCAATGTCAATATTTTTCCAAGAAAATGGAACTTTTTTATTTAAATTGTGGAATCCATTTCTCTGAGGGGAAGAATGGAAAAAATTACATAAGCTCACAGATCAAAATCTAACAAGTTTATTCAAATCCCAGATCACTTTTTTCCCTTTTTTTACTTTTTTCTTACTTTTTTTTTCTGTTTTTTAAATTGAAGAAAACATTCTCTACTGAAAGGAGTCTAGTTCCCTCTTGGTAACATTCCCAATGCGCTGCATGCATCTTGGCCGTGTCTCAGAGAGACTCTTCAGAGTGCTGCTGACAGGTTTTAAAGCTCACCAGTGGTGCTGGGCTGACTTTAAAGCCCAAAGTCAGCAGCCGTGGGGGCTGTCTGTGTTTGCATGCATAGTTAATCAGACATTGATTAACATCTTCAGTGCAACAAATCCCTGTGGATCACAATTTAATGGATCCCTCCTCGGTCCTACAAAGAAAACGTGGCGTAGTACAGTCCGCATGAGCTTGCAGAAAACTGGCTCCTGACTGTGAAGTGGGAATGTTTCTGGTCATGTCATCAGCACTTTGGTCACTTGACTAAAGCGACTTTTCTTGCTTTTGTATACACATTTGAGGTGGGACCTTTTATTTATCAGCCAGTCCTGTCCCCCCTAGAAAAATCCCACATTAGTTTATTCACTGCTAACCCTTTTTTTTTTTTTTCTTTAAAACTTTCAATTAAAACCACAACTGATCATTTTATTGGCCCAGTGTTCCTACTCTGAGAGATTGCACACCTGGAGGGTTTTACAGGAGTTTAGTTTTGGCCTAATTCCTATGGGGTTTTTTCCCCCTCTCTTAACAAGTATCAGAATAGCTTACATTCCTGCACCATGCCTTTCCTCCCAAAGGATCCTAAAACCATTTACAAACTATAAAAGCTGCTTTTTCTGTAAACAGAAATCACTTTACCCATCAGCGAAGTGCAGCCACCTGGAGGGGAGAGAGAACGGAGAGCAGCAGCTGTTTAAAAGCACCCCACATTGTTACATTTTAAGCTGGAAAGTGATAAGTACTGTATCCAGCTGAATGTACAGCTGGAATTTAAGAAGGTAGGATGTAATTCTTCAAACTGTAATTTGACCAAGAGAACATCCACAACTCTTGCCCCAAGTGCAAAGAGGCATTTAATTTTAGCATGCAGTCAGGATAGCAGCTTATGACTTATCAGAAAGAAAATCAGGACCTCTGGCAGGAAATTATCCTAAAGCTAGGTAGAAAGGAAGAAAAGAACGAAGTGGATAATCAGCTCCCAAGCACAACTGTATGATATTATTTCATGTAGGACTAAGTGCTGAGCAATCTCAGGCTGCTTTGTTTTCCGAGTCTCAGAAAATTACAGCCCAGGGGGATATGGCTGGAACTCTCTTGATGGCACTCACAAAAACAATCATTCTTATCATTCTCAGAATGTAATCATCATCATCATCATCACCATCAAAGTACTAGTAATGATACAAGTAAAACCAAGTTCCTGTGAACGTACTAGAGGCTGGTTTTGTTTCTGTTCAAAGGTAATTTTTTTGGTGACTCAGAACAGGTACTATGGCCTGTAATGGCAAGCTGTGTACGTGGCAACGTGGGCATGAAAGGTACAGAAAAATCAGCACAAGTTTGGAGTTACCATGTGCATCTTATCCAACTGGGGATGGTGTACCAAGGGAGAAATCTGTATGCATTTTAAAACACTGTGGCCAGAGTGAAGATATTAAATGAGCACCCTACTGAAAAGAAGTTTCATGGAAGACATTAAAGCTACTGAAGCTGCAGTTGTATGATTATCACAGCAAGGATAATTACTGCCTATTTAAGATTCCTCTTCTGGGGGTCTCCCAAGGATTCCAAGGGACTGTACGAGAAAGAAAGTGCTGTTTCTCTGACCAATGTGATAAAAGGGCACCATTCCTCTTTTAATTAGTAAAACCAGATTTTTTTAAAGTCAGAAGAGACTGTTAAAGCACCTATGCTCTCTCTAGGCTATCACAGACCAGGCAATTCCCAAAAGTCACTCCTTTGCTGAGCCTGGTGCAAAAGAGTGTCCACTGCTTCCCGTAGTAATATTTTTCTGCATTTAAAAAAAAAAAAAAAATTGTGCTAAAGCTCTGTCATGCAGTGAACAATGTAACAAACAGAAAGCAGGAGGGAGGAGCTGGAAAAGGACTGTGTGGCCTGTGGTGGCATACAGGCAAAGGGGAGTGACCTGAGCCCAAAATGGCAAAAATGAACTTGTGCTGCATTTGTCCCAGAGGTGTCCGGGCTCCACATGATTCCTGTGTTCTGCCCAAAATCAAATCTGCATCCTCCTCTACATTCTTCTGTACTCTTCATGTGAAATGCCCATCCTAATGCACTTTGACTGGGGTTTTCATTGCTGTTCTCAAGTGCTCTTGGCAGAGTATGAAGAAAATTACACATTTTCTAAAAAGACAGAAAAGGTTCATGGGCAAAATAGAAAGAGGATAAATTCTTCCTGAATTTCTAAATATATCATAAACTGCAGAAGTGAAAAGAATTTTAAAAAGTAAGTTCTCTGTGTAGTTCACTTTTTTCTTTTCTGTCTTTCTGACCAATGAATATATCCCAGGTTCACTCATGCCAGTAAAATCCATGTTGTGGTCAGAGCAGCACCATCATGACAGAACACCTATACCCAAACAGCAAGTAAACGAGTTTTCTGCAGCTTGATTCTTCTTCTTGATCTAGATGTTGTAGCTCAATTAACATCTGCTCTATAAATTTATACTTTTGTTTAAAGGGAAATTAGATTTTCCTACTACAACGTCTTCCTCAAAAAAAAGCCTGCTAGACGGTAAAGTTAGTTAAGGTGGATGACTGTAGCAGTTGGTACATATAATTTATTTTCTTTTATAAGCATTAATTGAAAATAGCCCTTTTAATTTCATTTGCTTCCCACATGCTGTTTTCATGTTAGAAGGTCATTCACAAGGTATAAGTCATAACTGGGTTCAATCCGTGGAAAGACAGAGCATGTAACTCTTGCAAGGAGATCAACTGATATTTCGCCCCTCAGAGATAAGAGTCCACAACAGGATGAAGATAACATCACAGTCACTGAGGGAAAGAGTAACTGCACCTGAAAAATACATCATGATCAAACCTGTAAAGTATGTCTGCAGGAAACCTTAGAAGGCCTCAATGTTTTTATCAACTCTATCTTCTTTAAGTACTGAAGTGACATAAAAGCAGGGGGAAATGATTATAGAATTTCAGTTTCAAGGCCATGGATCAAGTAAAAATACACCAGAAATAACCCTGGCCAAATTTATTTGAAAAGTATAAATGCAACCAAAGCCATGGGGGCTTTGGAGGCACATTATTTTAAGTATGAAGTATAAGTTCCTCACCCAACAAACATTTACATGCCATCTGATTTTGACAGTATCCCGTCAAGTTCAACAAGCCTAACAGGGTGCATAATTTTAAGCAGTCTTGAGAATTCAAAGATGGTTTTTGTCTCTACTTCAGCTTTGTTCAGCAAGACATATGTTGAGTACATACATACATAGAAGCTGGTTATACTTTGAGAAGCCTGCCTAAAAGTTGTGTTAATTTATATAGTGGACAAAAAAGAATTTGTACCTTGGACATATGATGTGTACATAAATGTGTGGAGAATTGCATGGATTGAGGAATAAAAGTGCCGTAATGAGTTTACATGTTAGCCTGAAATTTTTGTGAACTAGGTAGAAGAGATATTTGGGCAATTAGTGTCCATATTGTCAAAGCTGTGTTCTGAATATATTCAAAAAATTAATTTTTGGTAACCATGTAACCCTGATTAAATTACAGTATTAGCACGCATAATTCTGGCATAGATAAAGTACAGCAATGGCTAGAGTCTGTAAATGTGCATCTAAGTATTAAATCTTGAGGGTAAAAACAGAGCCAAAGAGAATTGATTTCCTAGGAAGAGATCTCTGGTATCTGCCATTTAATTTTTTCTGCTAAATATGAAAGGAGGTTTGTGGGTATGACAGACGGCTTTGGCTTTCATAGAAAGCTTGCTCAAAGAGTAATAATAAAGAGTATTTAACTTATACTTTGTGTAAGTAGTATTTATTGTGTGAGTATGTAATATCTGCTGTAATAACTTTAATATGCCCATGTGATTGTTCAGTAGGATGTACCAAATGAAAGGGATATTTAACAGGTCTATTTTTATCACTGCTTCTACCCAACAATCTACCACATATGCATACCATGTGGAAAACACGGGCCCCAAATAGGCAGACTCGGAGTAGGTTCAGGACAATATTTTAGGCAAACTTGGAGCTTGGGTTCAGGGGTAGATTCAAAGTCAGCCTGAAATCACCTTTTCTGCTCTTGTAGGACTTCACATCTGCATGGTGGGCAGAAAGCATGAGAGGAATCTTCTTGTAAGTTATTAATACTGGAAACATCACTGCTAACAGTCATGCTTGTGGCTGTCCACTGCTTGTCTCCAAAATTTCAGAAGTAAAGCTATCTTCAAGAAAGTTTGCTTACATTTTTGACCCATGCAGAAGAAGAAGCCCTTTCAGATTTCAGACGTGATCCAAACCTGTGGAGGAGTTTCAGCTCTGAGCAACCACCCAACTCTTCCAACTAATTCCCCACGATGGAAACAATCTGTTGTGCTGAGTAGGACCTTGGCTCTGTCACAATGAGATATGGTTGCATAGAAAGGGATAATATTCTTTCATAAGATCGTCAATCTTCCTATTCTGTAACAAGGATATAATCCCCTATTAGTAGAGGATCATTCAGAAAGGCCTCTGTTACGTTTTATAGGAGTTTTCCATGAAGGTGTGTCCTCTTCCCTCCTTTCCCCTGCAGAAATGCGATGTGACTCCAAATTGACTCTATTCCTCAAACTTTTTACAACTAACTGGATGGGTTACATGACCTGCACTGGTCTAGAGTACCTTCGTTTCCATCTGACCTAGAATGGGAGGAAGTAGCCAGCCATTTCCCAAAATACTTTTTTTTCTCATAGCCATCACAGGGGTTTGAAATGTTTTACAACTGCACCACAAGAGGCCAATGCCACTTATAGTACTAAGTGGTTCCCTTTTTTGTTCAGGTAGATGTCTGCTGGTAGGATTGTACAAGACCTGAACACTACTTCTAGGAGTGATTCTTCCATGTTAAGTTTTGGGTAGTCGCACTGGTAAGGAAATGCCAATATTCATGCTGTAGCCCATACAACAGGCCAGTTCCTATAACTGTAAGTTCTACTGATCAGCTGAAACATTTGCAGGCACATGAACAACAGGAAGGGATATTTTTCTTTTCGTCTGATTTCTAACACATGAGCTGTCTGATTTAAATTTGATACTGTAGGTGCAATATAGTTATTGACTTTTCCTACCTCCCTTTACATTATGGAAAAAAGATGCTGTTTTCCAGGGGAACTTCTTGCTGTTTCTTTTTCTAAAGAGCCCAAGTATGTCTTTAGGCGAACCTGTTTCATATTTCATGTTTTATTGGTGCTTTGCATCATTTTAAATAGCTTTGAGTTCACAGAATTCTGTGAAGTCTAAACCAGATTTTCTAATGATTAGTGGAAAGGTATCAAGGCAAATTCTCCTATAGACTGTGGTCATCATCATCCAAACCCAGACCTCAGGATTGAATATGCAGAACTTACAAAGATAGCTCAAATGCCAATGAGGTTTTCGGGTGGTATTGAATTGGCTTGGAGGCTCTTGTTGGATTCTTCTTCCCTGCTTTCTGCAGTAGGAGAAAAAGGGCCAGGCTGAAACTGTCCTTTACCAATTTGAGGATATGGTTTTAATTCCTTGGGGCTCAGAGCTGTAGTTGGCATTTGGTTGCTCTGACTGAGTGTAAGAAATCAGAATGTAACTGAAACAGGAAAGGGATTAGAAGGATGGAAAAAAGGGCAGGGACACAACCACAAGTCCAAAACAGTTCCTACTGCATGCAATTCAACCCATGCCTATTGTGCTTAGCTGCCTTTTCCCATGCACTTGTTTTTGATCTACAGCACACGCGACGGTGGTAAATACTAAAACCAAGGGAACATTTGCAAGCTATCAAAGGAGGTGGAGTCACTCAGGCAACTGGAAAGGGAAACTCTGCTATTTCTCAGGATATTTATAGAAGGGTACCCCCACTGCCATTTGTGCTTCAGGGAGGTCCTTCCCTTGATTGCTGATAGTGTGTACTTTAGCCATGTGTGGTGCAGCAGATTGGGCTCAGCACTGTGAGCCACAGTTCCCCTTTCCCAGAGCTTCCTTTGAACTTTGCAGCCCTGTGCAATAAAGTTATGTGTGGTGCTGGGCTGGCCCACCCAGAGAGCGAGATATTTCTTGGAAGCTGGCTTCCACTTCCCTATGGCAAGCTACTGTGAAAATGCTATGGCAGGCTCTCTGTGTCAACACAGCTTCTCCCTCCCCTCCTCACTCCAGCCTGCCTGCTGGAGGCAGACTAGGACTATCCCAGCTGGATCAGCACCCTTTGCTCAGTGTCGTTTCTGATTTGGGACCTGCTCCACATGGCTTGCTTGCCAAGCAGGATGTTCAGTGACAACATCACATTTGCCCAAAGCTATTGTTTCAGCTTTTGTTTTCAATTGCAGCATTCTCAATAGCTGGCCTTTTTTCCTTTTCTTTGATTATGAGAGAAACAGGGATATGTTCCATGTATTTTGTTGGTGATGGTGCCTTTTCACAATCTCTAGCCCATTCTCTAAACAACAGTTGGAAAATACTTTTCAGGTCCCTTTCCCCAACAACAGCTGGTGCATTTTCAAGGACTTTGGTTTAAGATGAGAGAAGGGAAGGGAACACCAGAAGGGGCAAGCAAGCCCATCAGCTCTCTTATCCAAACAGGCTGTCATTCCCATGATTGATGGCATCCTTGTCCAAACTCTGGAAGGCTTTCAAACACACTCTGTTCTAGTGTGCTGTGAGTTTCAGAGGGTCGTTCTAGCAGGTGTGACTATACACAAATTAAGTGTTAGCTCCCCAAATAAGTATTGACTCCAGGAAGATAACAAGTACAATTTTCACAACTCACTACCTTTGAACAAAGCAAATTGTTTTACAGATTAGGGATATTCAGGAAAGGCTCTGAGAAGTTTACAGTTTACTGTAAGCTGTTCAGTGATCATTAAGTTAGTTATTTACTACTCTGCCAACAAATATATGCTTCAAACCCAAAACTGTGAATGTATGTTTTTATTCTGTGACTTCAAAAAAAAAAAAGGCAAAAAAAAAAAAAAAAAACCAAAAAACCCCTATATATTCAAAGTAAAATTTTAGTCTTGTATACAGGAAAATATCCTGTTTACTCAAAAATGTCTTCAAGGACTAGCTTATCAGCAGGAAGAGGTTTGTGATACAGCTGTCTTTTCACCAAGAAATAAAACCCCTAACTTCAAATGGCTTCAAAAGAGTCCCAAACTTGAAAAGAAGCAGCCTTATGTTCATTGTTGATACAGACAAGTATTTGATACAATACAAAGCTAAATGCAAATGTAACTCAATTTGACAATTTCAAATACACTAAATGCAAAGGTCAAATAACTATGCACACCTTTTAGCTTGCATTCTCAATTTTTTATGTCCATAAATTAGAAAGACATGTTTTTCTTGTGTTTTCTTCTACTGTGAACTATGACTTACAGTGTGTGTCTCAGCCTATAAATGCACTGTCTGGACACCTGTTTCAACGTCAAACAAAAGCACTTCCTTCTGCTCCCAGAAAGTGAATCACCACCTTTTTTTTCTTTTCTAAATAATACTTTACACATACAACACCTTCCACCAAAATTTCCAGGAGAAGGAAAAGTCTCCCTATACCTTTGGGAGACTGGAAAGTGTGAAGTGAGGAACAGAGAAGGTGTTAGGTTCCCAGCGACCTAGGAAAAGTCAGAGCAGATGTAAAGAATCAATTCCCGTTCATCCCTCTGCTAACGTATTGCTGTAACTATTAAACCTTACCGTCCTCATATTAATAACAGGAAATCACTGAAGAGTTACCCATCCAGCTCATGGACCTACTTGGAAATTTGCTTTTTCTGTGTTTTCCCAGGGTTCTCTGGAGAACAATAGACTCATAGGTTTTCTATGGAATTGGCTTAGGCAGATTAAAAGAAGAAACCCCAAATACTGTGTGATATTTGTGGGTCTATACATTTGGCGGGACTCTTGGTTTTGCCAGCAGGCAGATGGGTAGAAATCAAAGACTGTATTCAGTCACTGCGTGAGCTTTGCAGCTACTTCCAGATGAAATACTCTGGGAATTTGCCTTTATACTGGAAAATGCTGGAATTAATTTTGCTTTTACAATTGCACTAACTATGGTCAGTGCTTCATCCCCTGTCACTGAAGGACAAGAGAAATTTTCTGCCATGGGTGAGTCAGATTTGTCATGTGCAGAAATCTTGCGCTTGGCAGGTATTCATAATCAAGCCCATTCCTTGTTAGCATGGATGCTGCAGTATTGTTTCCTCTGCTTTGCCAGCTGCCTCAGATCCCTGCGTCTTTAAAAGCTCCAACTAACTTGTCGCAGGGGCCCAAACTCCTGCACGTATCTAAGACTGGAACATTTTAGCAGTTTACAGCCTCCTCAAATTGGATCATTGTGCATGTGCCTCTGGTCTGCCCTGGCACATGAATCACCCTTTAAATGAGAACTCTTATTTACCATTATAGCACTTTAATGTTATAAAGGCAACTAGATGTTTCATTTACAACTGCATTCTGAATCCTGGCCTTGAGGATCTCGTTCTGGTTTTAATTTCTTGAATACTTTTGTTTTGAATACATTGTCAGTGATTGAAAGCGTATACAGGGTGGGAAGGGGAAAGGCAGCAGAAGAGTCACCACATTACATAGCTTGTGAAAGGCTGGAACAGGACGGCTGCTGTAGAACAATGCACATTTAGAAAGGCACAGAGCCTGTGCTGGCAACTTTAGGGAGCTTTAAAGTGATGTGGATATAATATGTCCCCAGCGTGAGGCTGCATTTCTCTGCCAGAATACTGCAATGGAGAAGTACTGCCAAAGGGTAAATGCAGAGAAGTTCCCAGGAGCTATGAAAAGCAGTCATAGAGGATGCTTTGCTGTTGCAAATACAGGAGGGGCAGGGCTGATAAAGGGAGGGAATTACTCTCTTCCACCACCTCTGCCCCCATAATATGCTGACACTGTTCTCTCTATGATCCTTTCATAGATAATGGAGAGAAATTAGCCCTCTGCGGGAAATACCAGACTATTTCAGAAGCTGCTTTAGAAAGGAATAAATTGTATCCTACTCCACACTGTATATTGACCTGATAGCTACTGGCTATGAAAAGACTCTGGAGTGACTAGTTCATAGGCAGATGTCTACATTGTAGACTATCTGACTGTAGTTAGTGAGATAAAATCCCACCCACAATAACTCAGCACTGCAAGGACATTTTCCAGAATTTCTTCATAAATACCTTGACCTCACTGAGTCTTTTTGTAGGGAGGGTCTTTGATGCCAGCATGGCAAATAGTAACTTTTGTGTTGCTTGGGGTCTTCAGAATGGGCTCTGCAGCCTTTCCATAGGTCTTCATGAACAGATACTTCTGTGGCAGAGGTTGAATGAAAAAATATACATATACACATATTTTTATAAAATACGTGCAAACTTGTATATGTAAAAATACAGAGATGAAAAGTCAGAGTTTTAGTCTGAGTTTGGAAAAAGAGTTGTAGATGTGTGGGTACTTGGTTAATAGAAGCTCATGTATCTCTTACTAGTCATTACTGGTATCGTTACACTGGGAAGGTGGCACAGTGTTAGCACTGCATGATTACAGATGGACCCGGTGTGACACAAGGGGCTACAAAAAGCGAGAAGAGACGATTCATACTGAGTGTCATGTATGTAAAATTAATAAAACTGAAGTGTTGTTTCTTGTCACTTTACATACATGACTACCAAATTTCTGCTAAACTAGTTCCTTATGTGTGACATATTCTTTTCTGACACTGAATATGGTTTGGTCATGAACTACCATTCTAGAGATCATCATGCTGTATTTTAGGCACTTGTTAATCTACAGTAAAGCTTTAATTATGTTACACACACAGTTTATTTAAGAAAAAAAGAAAAAAAAAAGAAAAAAAAAACCCAAACAAACAAAAAAACACAATCCAAAAATATCCACCCACCCTCCCAAAAAAACCCAGAAATGTGCAAATTTAATTGATTAGATCTAAAAAGATCAATTAAGTGTTAGAGGCACTGTGGGTATTCTTTTCTTCCTTGTTGGGCAGTTGGTTAATAGATTGGATTGCTCTGAAGGTTTTTTCCAAATATTAGTTTTGATCTGTGGCAGGAATCCAAACTAAACTTACATGTGTTTCTAGTGATGTAGTAGTACAGCAATTACTTAAATAAAGGAAATATGTTACCTAAACTTGTTATGCACTCTGAAGGTGAGCTGAAGCTTTCTGAAGATGATGGAAGTCAAGCCTCCATTAATTTCCTTTCACTTTCATTTTCTTCTTTAGGGCAGACTCTTAGTGTACTAGAAGTAGGGTCTTGGTTTGTTTTTTTGGTTTGTTTTGTTTTGTTTTATAAAAGGAGATGTTATATTAGAGGTTTTATTCACCCAAGTGCAGGCAGAAAGGGAGTAAGTCAAATTACAGTTTCTGAAGCGAAAATCCTACAGAGAATCAACCCTTCAAATAATGAAGTTAGGTGGAGAAACATTTGCCAACATTCTCATAGCAGTCCAAAATATCTGAGCCTCAAGGAGAGGTGTGAGGAGCAAAGGGGACACAAAGGAAGGAAAACACACAAGCAAGGGAAACAGGCTGTTTGGAAGGCTGTTATTTTAAAATGGCCTCAATACTATGCTTCAATGAACAATTCGGTGTTACTATTTAAAGAAAGGAGTAAAACCAGGCAAAGAGTGAGAAATTAGGGTGAGAATAGTTTCTTTTTACCACTCACGTGTCATCTACTTCTGTGAAAATACCTGCTTTCTGTTTTATTTAAATACGAATGTCTACCCTGAAAAGCATGTAAAAATGACTTTACCCTTAAGTCTAGGCAGAAACTTTAATAGATGTTAATAATTTATATGCCTTTATTGAAAGCTGTTATTGTTTAGATCCCACACAAATAAAAAGCATTGCTATCACCTGTCATAATACGCTATATTGTTGAGTTTAAGATAAAAGTCCATTAGAGTGATTGGCTGACTCACTGCAAGAATTCAAAGGCTGTTTATCTCGATTAGTTAAAGACCTGTAATTACAGCAGTTTGACCTCGAGGAAGGTAATTACTCCACAAAAGCTCTCTACAGGAAACCAGACATTAGCCTTGGCTAATTAGCTTGACATTCACAAGCTGCTTGTATCAGAATGCAGATGGTTTGGCAATACCAGCATGCAAACAGCATCTACAAATGCTGCATGAGCAGCCCACAGAAAAGCAACTGCCTGTCAATGATAGCTAAGAGTGAAATTATTTTCTTGATGGCTTTTCTAACTTGCTTTAAGAAAAATCCTTTTCCCAGAGACAATTCCCATGGAGGAAGATGGAAGAAGTGGATGGCAGCCTGGGAGACTGACTCAATTTATTATGGGAAAAAGTAGATGTGGCTGGTTCCGTAAACTTTCCTGTTATTCCTGGTCCTTCTGACAGTGATTAGTCTTCTCATGCCTATTGGCACATTCTTCAATCCTTCCTCTTTTCACTGTCTATAGGGTTTATATTTAGGATGCAGTAAGCTCCCTACATATGGTCTAAATACATCTCAGCAACAATCAAAGAAAAATAATATTTAATTTAGGCTAAAAGTTGCATCATTTGCACAAAAAATAAAGCTGAGTTTTCATTTGGATTTACAATTCTAACTTCCATAGACATGTAAATAATGATTCAATTAGTCCTGCAGAGATATTTTAACGTGTACTCAGCATGTGGCTGAAAATGAGCTCTGAGTAGACTTCACACTTTTTAAAGAAAAGATAGTACAGAATTATTTATTTAGTGTCCTGCCCAAGCGACAGCCAAATTTTAACCTATGTTTGAATTTGTTTCTCCAACAGTTTCTTACTGTGAGTCTTACCAGGTTATTGATCTGGTGTCATTTGTGTGAGAACATTATAATGAAAGAAAAAGAAAATGTAATTTGACAACATGGCAAAGTGTGGTGGGCCTAGACCCTGAAATACCAAACTTCTTTATATTTCTCCACAAATAACTAGAGCACAAGGGGTTTGTCTCTTACAAATGAATGTTTCAGCCTGTGAATTTGGGTGGTCACACAATAGCCGACATCAGCAACCAGAATGCTCTGAAGGCGTTATGGTGGGAGATGAGAGAGTCGCTTATTCCTCCGCACATTCAGTGTGCCCCACCACACTGCTGGGGTGTCTGTCCGTCTGGGGTGGCAGCAGATCCTGACAGCTAGACATTACACTGGCATGACATCTCACCAAAGCAGGCCGTTTGCCACGACTCTTATTAAATGGTAGACTCTGATATGTGTCTGTGTCAAACAGCAGATCTGTGCAGACCTTGCTAAGATCCCAAACAGGTGATGTCTCTTTCACGGCTCTAACCTTTTTCCTAATGTCTTTGGGAAGCCTGACCTCATCTTTACACACCTCTGCTCTGAACATTGCATACAATGGGCAAGTGGTCTGGTGGAAACAGAGCCAGCAGACTGCTTCCTGCTGCCACTAGGTAAAAATACTCTCTGAACCTCAGGGGCAAGGTATCTGAGATGACCTAAACTTGAAATTGCCCTAAACCAGCCATTCTCCTTTGCAGTTTCACTGGAAGGCTCACGTATCACACATATAAACAGTACTAGGATCGGAACCTATGTCAACAGTGTCATATGTGGACCCTTGGATAATTCGTGTAGATAATTCTGGTTAAAGATTCTCAAGCTGTTTAATAAATATTAAAATATTATTTTTAAAATATTTCATAATAAAATAACATTTTGTAACAGGTTATAATACATATAAAGGTTTGAGGATCTTACTAGTAAAACTATAGACACAGAAGTTAAAGTTACAATAAGACATATTCTTACCGCATGCCTAAAATTTATAATATGGTAGGTATTCTGGGGAGAAGCAAGATGATCTCTACATATAAATAATAGAGACATACCCTCTTTTCCTTTTTCATTGATTGTATCTAAAATTTTTTATTCTATGTTGGAATATTTTATTACCTCGTATGCAATTTAAAAAGCAAAGCATTACAATATCATTTTGTTCTTCCTGCCACAGATATTTTTTTGTGATGGAAGACACGATTTGAAATTCAAGAAAAGTTCCAAAAGGAGGATGAGTCAAAAAAATAGAGTTATTGAAGTTCTGGTAAATGAGTGTTCATTGGTATTGCTGGGGAACCTTTCTGCCCGCTTCTTCTGCCTGTCTCTGAACATTACAGTGTTCAGTTTTCCATCAACTAAACGGCTTTTGCTATGCCTTCTGCAATTGTCCATAAAGTTAATAGAAGAAAGGACTAGATTATCCTGCAACTTTTATGAGATGCAGATGAAATGGGGAACAGGGTAGAAGAAATCCCCCCTGTGGAGTTAAATATGTTCTGCAGTCCTTGCTTTTAACTGATTTTTTCCCCCTCTGCAAGATGTGAGATGGATGAAGAATGATGGAATAAATATTAACAAATTTACTTCTCCTGTGTTTATTTGTCATTCACTTATTTTCCAGTCTCGGCACAAGCAGTGTTTTATTGCTCAACTAACTGAGAAATATCTACATTTGTTAAGTGTTGTTTGAACCTCCTGAAAAGAAAAGAAAAGAAAAGAAAAGAAAAGAAAAGAAAAGAAAAGAAAAGAAAAGAAAAGAAAAGAAAAGAAAAGAAAAGAAAAGAAAAGAAAAGAAAAGAAAAGAAAAGAAAAGAAAAGAAAAGAAAAGAAAAGAAAAGAAAAGAAAAGAAAAGAAAAGAAAAATATACAAAGGAAGATTTTGTTGCACTGAAAATTGTCAACTAGTCCTGTGGAAGAATGTGATCATCAAAGAAGATTTGCCAATATGTAGGGAATCATTTGACAGACAAAATGAATGCTCTTCCTCCCACCATTCCCAACACCTACCCTTGCCCCAGCTTTGCTTTTCTGTTACATTAAGGAGTCTTTAGAAATGTCATTGAATTGTTCATTATGTTCACAGACGTTCACAGCGTATCTCGAATTTGATGTTTTTTGCAGGCAGGTCCAGAATCTGCAGAGGCACATTTACATTGCTCCATGGCAGGCTATGGAAATACAGGCAAGGACCTGGTCCTTTTCTGAGGCAGCTGCAGTTTGCTGCTGAAACAATTCAGCATCTCTGAACATGGTTCTGGTAGTATTACACTCTCAGTACTATCAGAGCTAGCTCGTCTAAACCTGATTCAGGGATGTCTCATGATGTTCAACTATTTTTCTGATTATAGCACAGATAAATCTCAAAGAAAATGCAAGGATTGTAAAACAGATGAATTTTGAGAAAAACCAGCCTGTCCACAGTCCCTGTCAACCTCCCCTCCAAACATTTCTGGTCTGTTGGTCTGTCTGAAATACCTTCTTCCACGGCCATACAGAGATTTTCTCTGCTGGGGTACACACAGCAGTGCAGTCACAGGGCACTTTCTTAGGGTAGAGACAGAACTAAGACCTATACTATTCACAAAAGCACAGAGTAAGCACAGCAAAATAATTTCCCTTTGTCTGCCCTTAATGCTGTCTCTTGCCTTAATTCTGACTTATACTTGCATTAATTCTGGCTCATGGCACCTCCCTTCAATATAAGAACATCCTAAAATTAATGCTGTTATGGCTGCTTGGGATTTCTGCGTGGAGACAAAGTTAGAGATGGTCCTCAAACACCAAGTGGTGAATTCCTCCCAGCATGAAGCATTTCAGGAAAGCGAAATGGGTAACAGAAGCTATGGCGGCTCGGGACTGATCTTCTAGGTAGCATTGCCACCTCTTACGGTTCCCTCACCTGGCCTCCAAATTCCATGCTTCATGGCATATCCAGAACCATGAATTACATCCCTGCAAACATGCAGATGTCAATCCAGTCTTCCTGCATGACACTGAAAATCCAGAGAGCAGGACTTAAATATACAGTGTGTGTCAACACTGGAAATAAATATGCTACTGAAGGCATGTTTTCTGATTCCTCAGTTCTGTTCAATGCCATGAGGTTTCACAAGGCAGGGCACCATCTAAGCTGCCTCCGAGGCCTAAGGGACAGTATTACAGTGAAGTGAGAAAAGGACATATATCTGCTTTCCCACTCCATGCAACTATGGAGTTTAAGCCTACCCGCTTTCTCCACATGCTCCAGCCCATGCAAAAGGAGAGGAGCAAGCAGCTGCTGCATTCCAAACCCATTCAGGCCTTATTCTTTACAGTCTTTGCCAAAAAGGCTATCAAACACAGTGGTGGGGCATGGGGGACCAGGAGTTGGGGAGGGAAGTCAGATATGAATATTTTTCCTTCAGGAAATAGGCTAAATCCCAACAAAGAACCACTGGACCCAAAACAGTGACCTTGAGTATGATGCCTCCTAAGCCTGCTTTTGGAAAGGTAGCCTGCTATGCATATGGGATGAAAATATGCATCCTGGAAAAATACAGAAAGTAAATATTTAAAGAAAAAGAAACACAATGAAACAAATGCCTTGTGGTTATATTTCCATGGGCCACTGCCAAGTATCTCTCCGCCTGTTACCCATCTAATGTTTAGTGTACCATATGTTTTTTAAACCAGTAGATTAAACTCCTCCATGGTTGTGAAAAACATCAGTGTATTTGTTCTGGACTTCCTTTCCCTGCATTTGTTGTTAATTTACAAGTTTCTCACATCCCTCTGACAACTTCTGTCTGTCTGTTTACATGTTTTAGATTTCTGATGGAATGTATGTACTGCTCTTACCGCCACCCAGGATCTCTTATCCCCAAGAGCATCACTCAGCCATATTTTACTGGACATCTGAAAGCACAGGCCAGGAGTATCTGCAGTGTCTTTTCAGTACCCAGTTCCTTGAAGCCTGCCTTTTAAAGCTCAGAGCACCATCTCCTGTCAAAGGGGAAGACTGTCAGGTCTCAACCTCTGTTCAAAGCCCAGCAAAAGTCTTAATCCAAATCTTTTTTGAGTGAGTAAGAGCAAGAACCAGACACTCCTAATTCTAACTTAGCCTCTATCACAGCTATTTTAGCTGCACACTTCATATCACAGCATTCAGTGGTCAAGCCACCCACCAGAAGCCAGGCAGGGAGCTGTTTTTTGCACATTGTGTTTTTGCACCTCTTTGCACAGCTGGAGATGCACACATCTTCTGAGTCTCAGAAGCTCACCTCTTGAAGACACAACATCCAATGCCACCCATTTTTCCTCCTCTCAGCTCTCTAATCAGTCAAATGGAGAAAGGGGTTCTATTAACTCCCATTGATATGTGCCTATGAATTACACGGCAACATTAATATAAGACACAGCTTTAAAACTCTTTAATATTACTGATATCTGTGCTGAGGCTTAGGGAACTTGATTGAAGCATAAGCAGTCTTCTGTGTGGTTTCCAATTTCCCTGGAAGCAGAAAATATGAAGCTCAGACAGATCTGGGGTAAAGACTAGCAGAACTGCTACCCTTCTTTTGAATGTATAAACAACTGGTCGCACGTTCATAATGATTTGCAGTAAATATTCTGGAGAATGTGTTTGTTATTGAAAACCTGAATGAAGTAACAAGTATAGACAAATTACACATTTTGATTTGTAAACGTAACTGTTTTCTGCAGGAATCCCCTTGTCAGAGGGGCACTCACCCTCGGTGGAGACATATGGGTATGCCATGTGCAATGTGCACATCAAACATCACAAAATATCTGGCTCTGGGTGCCTGCAAGGGAGACAGTTGGTCAAAAGCGGTACCTTCCACCCCTGAGCAAACAACCTTGCCCACATATTTCCCATGCAGTTGCAGGTACATCACTTGGATGGACATTTAATTGTCTCCACTCTCAGATGTGGCTGGACAGCTCATGCTGGTACAGAGCCCCATCCAGTCCATGGGATGCCAGAAACTTGCTCATTTGCAGTGGGAAAAATGATGAGGCAGTCACTTTAAACCAAAACAGCAATCTTTTTCAGTGTTAAATCATGGGTGAGAGCTCATTTCTGATATGAGGGCAAGCAGCGAGCTGTGTCTAAATATTCTGAAAATGCATTTGTTTGCTTGGAAAGCTCTGACTCGGCTTACACAATGTGATAAATGTTTGGTTGTCACATTACCTAACCTGGAAAAGTCTGCATCTCTTGGTGGGAACCAAGGCAATGGGAAAAATGTCAAAAGTTCATTGTTTCAAGTAGAAAAACAAAGTGAAAACCTTCTCACAGATTGTGGCTGGGAAGAATATTAACGGGTGCTCAGCTACTCATAAGTGCTTAGTACCAAACTCCCATTGATTTCAATGACATGACTGATTCCTGCGGTAATTAGACTCTTGAATTTTTTTAAGGAGCTGGCCTATCTTTCTTGTAGCCTGAGCCTTTGACAGAATATGAGGCATCAAAAACTGTTTTGACGTAAGCACTTTGGTTTAGCCTTTTAACTGCTGCCCCCAGCAAGGACCGGGAGTGTTCAAAATCCAGAGCCGAGACTGGCTGACAAGTCTCAATGATATGTCACTGCCTAGTTCCCACTGCTTCCCAAGGCAAACAGCAGCCCACATGCCTCTCTTGACCTGCCCTGAACCATTGCTTTCCATCAGATGGATGAGAACTGTGGAGGAAACCATCTTGTTCAGACCACATCAAGCTCAAAGCCCACTACAGTCTGATGTAGGCTTTCTTTTCTTCCCTTTGTCTTTGACGCTGTTTTGCATGCCTTCTGTCAGTAAAAGATAAAACAGCACAGCTCTTTTTTTGGAAGAAAGTCTGAACATAAACCCAATTCTTACTGTGAGCTCCAGAGTGCTGAAAAAAGATCTCGGTGATCACTGGATGCAATCAATGGTCACAGAGTAGACACAGCACTGCAGCATTTAGCAGGGCAAGGTTTCCATCCGGTATGGCATCTTTCTTCTAAATAATCTGGTCTCCATGTCTATTACAGGTAGGACACAACTGGGTACAAATTCTACCAAAAGAGATTCATACCTGGTTTTAAGAAAACATTTCTAATGGTAGGGCTGCTGAAGCACTGGCATGGTTTGTCAGGGCAGGGGTAGGGAATTCCCAGTGTTTAAGGGTTTTAAGAATGGGTTTGGTTAATGTCAGTCATGAATAACATAATTCTGTGAGGTATTTGGGTCTTACCAGGCTTCTCTGCCTATTACTGAGATTTTCAGAAGTAAGCCAAGTAAAAACCTCCTTTACTCCCTACAACTAGGCAGTGAAGGACTAGGGCTTTGGGGGAGGAAGAGTATCCTCTAATCACTGGACAGCAAATCCCATCAGCCTCATACCTACTTCCAGCACTGTCAAAGCCCAGCTCCCGGTGCTGCAGGAGCAGACACAGAAGCTGGACTGCTGCAGTTTGTGCAGAGGACACAGGGATCTGCCCCCTGCACTGCCCACACGTGTCTTCAGTGCCACTGCCACAGCTCTTACCAGGATAAGCCCCAGCGATGCCCTTATGTTATCGTTAATGCACATACATACATTTAAGGAATAAAAAGCCACCTTCAGTCTACACAGTCCCTGCACCTTCCTAACACCCTCCCCTCTACTGAGTCTGGACTTATTCCAAATGCAGAGAGATGTGTGGAGAGCCTGCGGATGCTTATCTTAGTTCAAACACATGCATGCAGACGTGTTCAAGGCAAGTTTGGAGCTGGGATATTAGACCATCCCTGCCTCCAAGGCTCTCTTGTTGGTCCTCCAGGCAAGAAAATTGCTGTGAGGTTACAGGTGGAGCATGTTTGTGTGGTATGGTGGGAAGGGGCTCTGCATTTTGTGCCTCTGCATAGAAATACAGACTATGTCCTGAGAATGCACGGGTTGCCATCTTCTTTACAAAACAGCCACAGGAATGTAAAAGTTGTTTAAAAACTGGATAGATAGGCAATGTCTGGTCAAAATGCTGCCCAGAGAAATGGCAGGTGTTTGTTCTCATGGGACCTCTTCATGTCACAGCTTGTCTGAATATTAAAAGGGATCATTTGTGTGTGAAGGGGTAAAGAAGGGTCAGGGTCACATTGTTCTTTGCTCTTTTTGTTCTGTTAGAACAAAGCAAGGAGCCAAACTTGAATCCACAGAGTGGAGGGGCAGCCAAACTTCGTGCTTGGGAACCTGTTTGCATTTGTAACTAGCATAGTGCTAAGTAAATTGAAATGGATTCACACACATACTTTACGTGCTGGTTTGGTTTTTTTTATAAAACTTTGTTTCAGGGATAGGAGGGAAAGAGGAGAGACATTCCTTTTGTGAGTACATGTGACAATTTAAGCACAGTGACATAACACTCCAGCCTTCTCTGCATGCATGGTGCAAATCACAAAAAGACAATTCACAGTCCACAGAATATTATTATAGTTCTCATAGTCACCATAATTTAGCTTTGTTTTTTCACAGAAATTTTACAAGGAGTAAAATAGGATAGTTACATTGTCAGTAAAATGTGGGGTTTAGCTAAATTAAAGTGTATGATTCCCATGAATAACCTCCAAATTTCAACTGGGATTAAACTACATGTTATCTCATTAGTATTCAACATCATCGCTACAGCTTTCAGTTGCAGTTCTGCCCTATAAGGTGACTGTGTGAACACAGCATTGAACAGGCTCTGTGTTTCTAAATCAGTCTATACCAAGTTAGTTCAGTGATACATACACAGACCAGGCTTTCCGCCAGGTGCTGTGCTACCAGTCTGTGCTTGCAAGGCCAAGGGATATACGCAGCACATTTGACTTCAGTCTGTGAGACACATATACGCCTTTTTAAAGTCATTCTCCAAAGCAGAGCTGAACCTGATAAAAAAGCCCTATACTTACTGAGACAATAATAAAGAAAAATAAATATGTTGCTCAAGTAAGGAGAAACATTATATTTAAATAGGCTATGAGATGGTTAGCACTGCTGTGTTTATAAGCCCGTTTGTGTCTGGTTTGGCTGTGACGAGAGCTCTATAGGGAGTTGTGGGACTTATACTGCTCTGAAGTGTTCACAGACAAAACCAGGGCTCACCCAGCAGTCTAGAAACGCTGAGTCCAGAACCACTGTCTTGCCTATCACTAAAGCAAGACACTATGGACCAACTAGGTCACTCTATAGATCTAACGGCTCCTAAAGCCAGGAGGAGCTGGGAGGTGGTGCAGAATCTGGCCTCTGGGAATGGACAAGGGCTCCTGCCTCCTGATGAGTCTTCAGATCAGGTGGAGAAGGGAAGAGATATTTCCACGCTTGATCAGGAGCGGAAGTCCCCAGTGCCATCAAGACAGGAACTTGGCCAAGGGCAGGGACAAGAAGCATTCACCATTTACTTAGTAAGGACGTGACCACTGGGAACAGCTGTGTGTCCCCCTCTGAAGGGGCTGAGGAATGGGTGGATGAATGACCAGCTGTACCCTGCCATTCCAGGCAGACTGTCAGCTGAAGCTTAGTACAAAATACAGGACTAAAACTGGCTGCAAAACATAACATGCTTGATCTGAAATGACATTTTTCTCAACCTCTCACAGACACGTCTCTGTACGTGTGGGCTCTTGCTAAAGACACTAGGCATTCAGAGTTTGGTTCATGACATATATGGATGATTTCTTAAAAGGAAGGATAGTGGCTGCCTTGAAACCAAAACAACTTGTTGCCTTGTGCATCGGGAGAGATGTTGAATCCAGTTATGTGTAATCACAGCTGTGGAAGCCTGACTGCCATAGCCAGTATGATTCCAAAAGGCTTTAAAGTGCTTTGGGCCATATTATTTGGTATGCTTTCACTTGCTTACACTTCTGTAATTATGCCTGTAGTGGCTGAACCTACCACCTCAGGATTTTTTCTGCATGAGGGAATCTGAGAGCTAAGATTTTCTTTGTGCCTTTTATTAGACTTTTGAAGTTCTGTATTAAATGAAACTTTTTTTTTTTTTTTTTTTTTTGTGGATGCCTTTTTGCTTTGATTTTTTGTTTCTGTCTAAGTGAATGCAACTGAAGTGTTAAACTTTGCTTGATTTGAAGGGAAAGAGGAAAGAGAAATGTGATGTCACTAAACCGCTTCATTTCTTCCTGAGAGCAACAGACCTTTCTTTCCTGTGATTTCAAAGCTTTCCTACAATTTGCTGGAATATTTGGCAAACGCAGGGTGTGATTTGGTTTCACAATGAAATATACAGCTAGGATCTTGAGAAGTTCAAAGCAAGCCCCCAGGAACTGCTGAAGATCCTGCTATCAAGCACTTTGTGACTGTGTTGTCACTTTCTGTGCTTATCCACAATGTGTCTTAAATTTGTCATTAAAATGATTTTCTTTTATATACCCTATTTGTAGAAGAGAAAAACACCTCTGTGGTGACAAAAGCTCGCTGTTGAGGATTGTGGGAAAATAAAGAAGTTGAATGGAAGGATAGAAACGGGTCTTACTGCTAAGGGTTGGGTTTTCAGGGTTTAGGTATTTTCCACTTTTTGTATGAGTTTCAGGTGCAAACTGTTGGAGTTCATACGGTGACAAACACTGCTGACTTCAGGAGAATCAGATCTAAGAATCTGCCACTATTTTTTGAATCTTGGTCCTTTTGGGAACAGGAGATACAAATGGTATGATGATAGACAGTGCAATTTGTGGGGACCTGGGGTTCAGAGATGAGATTTCCAGTAATCTGTTTGTGCTCTCTGCTGCCTCTCTTGATAAATTCCAAGGGCTGAGCCTTCCCAGCCTGTAGGCTTAGCCTTGTTGCCCTGCTTGTCTAATTGAGAGGTGCTGATAGCTCTGAGAAATGTCTTTTTCGGATTGTTTATGAACAACTTTATTGAGAGACTAGGGAAATCAGTGAACCATCACCACAGCTTACTGTGGCTAACTCATGATTTATGACATCTTCACTGAATCAGGCACTTCTGGAAGCCAGTTTTGCTAGGCATCCTACAAAAACATTCAGTTTAGCCTTCCTGTGTCTGCAGGATGCATCTAGTGGCAGAGTTCATCTATGCCTTACCCTCTATTGTGGCTGAGGTTCATCAGTCCAGTCTCAAAACAGGTGAACATGTTCAAGGAGGGAAGCAGAACCAATAGAGCAAACCCTTGTAATCTGTCATCTTTCAGTATTTTTCCCTTAATTAACTTTGTCTGTGCAATGAATAGCCAAGGGATTTCTCCAGAAGCAGCATTTCAGCAAGAAACCCTCTTCCCAGGTAACAGATAGGCATAAAGACTACTGTGCAAAGAAGTAATTGAATTTATTAAATCACTGGCATTGTGTAGATCCAGCTAGCTTTCCCAGGCTTTGAGTATAGGCAGCAGAAACGGGGAAGGGAAGAGAGAGGGAAAAAATCATACAGATGGTAACTTCAAAGAGGAGTTACTGGAATTATTCTGATTTGCCCTGATTTTTTCTCACTGACTACATATGGAGCTAAGGGTGGCTAGCCAGGTGCTTTAGTTAATGAGGTGACTACATTTGGGTGACATGAATACCCATGGATTTACCAACAGAAGTATATGAAAAACTATATGCTGCACCAGCCAATAGGAAAATTTCCTATTAACTCTAGAGAGAATCTCTTTTGCAGCAGACATCTGTTTTCCCTGATGTAGCTTAACATTGAGATAGAAAAAAAGAGGCAGTGGGGATGCAGTAAAACACAAATTAATCTGGTTTGCGATCTTGCTTGTGCACCCTTGACAAAACAGGTGCAGATTCATAATCTGGCATCTCTCTTCTACACCAAATACATCCCCAAGCCTAAAAAAGGAGTCAGGCTGACAACAGGGTTTCAAACAATATTCCTTCAGTTTTGGTGAAGGTGATCACTGGCTTGGAACATGAAAGGTTCATTTGGATGCAAAGAAAACCAAATTATCCTGTGATGGTCGTTTTTGAGAGTCTTCTTTCTGAAAGAGACAGGAAGTATGGTTTTGAAATCACCTCTACCATGGACTTCCCATCGGAAGGCTGAGTGCTGACAGGATGTTGGGGCCTCTAATGACACCATTTGGTAACTGATTATTTGTAGGTTGGGGCTTAGTGGGTGGCATCGGAGCTCTCTGTGAACTCTTTCATCTTGTTGCTTTTGGCTGTTTTCCTTTTCTTCTTTTTTTCTGTTCCCTGGAGTGGCCGGGAAAGGGTGGTGCTGGGAGGACACAGCATTTACAGCTAGCCTGAGACACCGGCCAGTTTATTTACTTAAACAACAAACATCCAGCATGCCAGGACAGCAGTGACAGAGGGCAGTTCCTGAATGGGATGAGACAGTATGTCTTCTAAAGCGCCCACCCACGTTGCCTGAAAGGGTTTAGCAGTGCTGACTCCTTGTGAGGAAATGACAGCTTGTGTGTTCAGAAACGTCACAGGCTACCCAGCAATGTGTGTGATATGAGGATCTCACAAGCTGTTTGCAAATGGCCAGAGGCAAAACTCTGCTTATTTTCCCTTTATTTCCTTCACCCCTCTGTGTCCTCCTCCCCTGGCCCTCTTTTGGGGGCTGTCATTCTTCTCACCATCCTGTGTGCAGATGGCATTAAGCAGCAGAGCTCATTCTCCATCAGATGGAGGGAGAAGGGGGTTATATAAACAAACAGAACAACAAGAACATTTCTAGGAGCAACATCAAACCTGACCTTTTGTTTTATGGCAAAAAGTAACAAAGATGTTCGTGGGAAAACAGCTTAGCTGAGAGGGGAATAAACACGAACCCTTGAACTGTTGTGCCTGTGTGGAGCTGACCAAGCAGTGCTTTGCTTTCTTACCAGGGCTCTGAACTCTGCTGGACTATAAAAATGTACATCGTCGTTGTCATTCTGTAAAGGCTGGTAACCTCAGAACTCAGCTGTAATGAAGCAAAACAAACCTTTTGCTATCTGTTGTTTTTCTAGCAAGCCTTGAGTTGGATTTCTGCTGACAGCTCCTCAGCATGGCAACGTGTAACACCAGTGCTCTGTGATCTCTGCTGCTTGCCTGCTGCTTTCCCAGATTGAAGAGAAGGTGCTGACTTTGACCTACAAAGCCCTAATTGGCTTTGGACTTTCCTACTTGAATTTATCCTTCTGCCAGTTGTGACCAGCAGAGGCACCCCCGATGCTATGCTTATGAGAGATTGGTGAGAGCAGTTTCTCCTTAAGGATGCCTGATGGACGGCATAAGCTCCTCCACACCCACTCCAAAATATTCTCCTGAACTCTTAGCATGCAAAAAGCTTGTGAAAGAGCAAGCCATTTCCTCTGGGTCCTGTCACAGGCCTGACACACCTTTGAAAGACGACCAGGGAATCAAGAAGTTTAGTCTTGGGTCTTCTAAAAATGAACTCCGCAGCTCTGTTAGAGGGGTTTTTAACTACTTTGGTACTGGTAATGAAGTACCAACTGCAATTCAGTTTCAGCAGTGTTTGGGAGACTCATTTCCTCTGTCACAGGGAATGAAATACATTTCATCTAAGTTCAGGTGCCTAAAATTTAGACATCAACATTTATTATCTAATTAATTGGTACTTATCTTCTAATACTGCTGTATCAAGACATTAGTTGAGATAAGCTGTTAAAGCAGACTTCATCAGCAGTCAATGGGGAGGAATTTTTGTGACCTATCTAGATACCTGCCATGGATGAGAGGAGCCATGCCTCAGAACATCCCTTTAGATTAAAGAAAGTGTCAATTAATATTCATATGCATCTAAAACTCAATTATCTAAATAAATTTAAACAGTTAAATCTCAGACAGTGGGTCACATAAACATGATTTATTTTTTTACTATTCCCTTTTAAGTAAAATACCTTTTTTTGTGGTGCATATTCTTTCCCAGATGTTTATGACTGCTTGCTAACACCATGTTCTTTCCATCCTCAAATCTTAGGTTGACATCAGCTGCCTTACACGCACAGGACACCTCGATAGCTTTCTGGATCTGGGCTTTACTACCCTAGGCACTGCCTACTAATCCATTCTTGCCTGGGAACACTGGGCATTATACAAAACTCTGTGCAGACATTCTCTTCTGTTCCTTGTTCTTGTGAGAAGTAGACAAACTGAAGCTCATTCTCAAAGTGCAGGTTCTTGGGCATTTTTGAAATCTGCTAGAACAGAGCCTGTCTCTGCTTGTGCTCCACTGTTTTAGAGGACCAGTGAAAGCAAGTTCTGAAAGTAGCACCAGAGCACAGATTACCAGCCTTCTTTAAGATGGGCACTTCTCGCTTTGATTTTCTCACAGAATGCTGTGGCAAGGTAGTAACAACTTGGCACATCTGCAGCAAGGTTCGCAGATTATTCATGTCATGCTCACAGTTTAACAGGGTTATCCTAAACTACAGAGAATGATGTATTTCAGGGAAAGGAAGGCCAGATTTCTGTGTGTGTATGTGTACCTGTCGTTGTGCACCTCCAGTTGTACACCTGTTTCTTTACATGTGAGAACCACAACTCTAAATGGAATAAATTGAACTATTTGAATGAGTGGAAAAGCTGAGTTCCAGAACTAGGGACAGACAGAGCTGATTCTCTGCACTCTGCCCAGGCCATGAGGTCATATAGTCATACCTATCTACTTTAAAGATGCTGCTGTCTGTCTGACAACAGTTCACTTCTACTGTTTCGCTGTTTCAAGCAGGAGATTAATCCATATGAATCCTCCCCAGGTGCTGTGAGGTCTCCCTTCTCCACAGGGAGCCATGGCATAAAGAAGACACAGCTTCTCTGACACCTTTGTGGACGAGCCCACTATAAATTTAAAAGGTATACAAATGCCTACATGCACACACACCCAGATTAACCACACATTCACAGAAGTATATTGGCTGAATGAAAATTATGAAAAAGCAGCATTCCACTATTTCTTGCATCTGGCTCTTCCAGAAGAGGTCTCAAAATAGGCAGCATCCTTACATTCTGTGTGGACCATAAAGATAGCTTGCCTTTTTTGTCAAAACTGAGATTTATCAGCAGACACAATCTCTCTTGGCCATGTCACTGAACACCATTTCCTAGATTGTCACCTGCCCTAGAGTTGACAACTGGTGCCTTGTTTTACTGTCAGTCAACTTTCCTATTCTTTAGTCTCCATGCTGATCATACGCATAACCAAGGGGTGTGCCTGAGAGATGTAAATCTGCATCCCTCTCTGCACATACTGTATAGCCCTATATATTGAGAGGTGCTACTAACAGAGCATTTCGAGTCATGTGCTGTTACTCCAGTTTGTGTTTCTTCAGTTACTATTTGCTGTGTATGGATACTAATAGAGTCTCACACAGCATCACCGAAGCACCAAGCTACTGCTAAATGCTCTCCTAAAAAAACCACAATTTATAAACGTTGCTACATTGCTTTGGGTCTCTGAAGACATTTACCCTGAACATAACACCAATGCAGACAGTCTAAATAGTCAGGTGCTTGAACATCAGATGCATGCTTTTATGTTTCATTAATAAACCATAGTGCAAGCATTCCCTGGTATAATTTTAATTGGAGCATCAGACTGTCCCTGGGGAAGGGAGGAGGAAAGGCCAGTCCAGGTTTTTAAAAGGACATTCCTACTGCACTCTACCTGAGGGAGAAGACACTTGTATTATCTGACAAGTAATGACTGAATCTGAACAATTGCCTTTAAGCACGTTTTAACTTGCAAATTTTGGCCCATTTCAAAGTGATCACATGAGAAGCAGTAGGAATCCTGTTTGTTCATAAGCTTCAAGTGAATAACAAACCACTAAGTTAGTACCGCCAGTGGCACATGTTTCAGTTGTGCCAAGAGTATGAAACCTTTATCAACACCTGTCCTGAAGGAGGAAAGAGGTGGGCAACTGCCAATCTGTTTGCACTGCAATGAACTATTGCCTTCTGCCCATGCCAGCCGGGAGTGACAGAGCTTTATGGAAAGTATGTTTTGGGAACAAGTGTTTGTCTCCAAAATATCTCTGCATGCTTCTTGGTGCAGCTCCACCAGTGGACTTCTGTAGATTGTGTTTTGACCGCTGTGCTTCTCTGAATTTGTGACATCGCATCCAGTCCAAAGTATCTAAACCAGATGGCTTGTTTTGGAGCTGGAGTGGAAAATCTGACTGCAAAACAGTAGATACAGGCATAGGTGATGAACAGCTCTCTCCTGTAATAAGAATGCCCTTAATTCCTTAATCCTAAAATATTTAGAACAAAATGAAGCAACATCATACTAACACACAAACTGCCACTCAGGCATGCAAATATATGATTGTAAAAATGACTTGTCAGCTCTCATTCTGAAGATTTTAATGTGGTACAAAGTCGCCTGAAATCTACGTGGAATGCAGATGAATTCCAATTGTCCAAGTAACTCTGAGACAATCCAAGAGACATGATTTCAAATAAATTCAAATACCCCATGAGTTTTAGAACCAAAGAATATATCTGACATGTGGGTAGTCTGAATTTTGGTTACACTAAACCTGGACCATCTGACATTACCACAGTGCAGTATTACCAATATCTCTATTATGGATTTACAGCACTATTGAATTCAGGCTCTTGCAATCAGAGATACAGTCCATCTACCCCAGATATCTGCCAGAAGAGAAAGCAGCTGTTTTCTGCTAAGAGACCCGCCACATATATTGGTTTTACCATTCCGGATTGCAAGTTTTTGGCAGTGACTGGGCATCATTAGCTTCACTAAAATTCTTAGAGCAATTCCTACACATATGAAAATTCTCCAAATGGGGGACCAGAGTATTGTAAGTGATGCAGGAATTTTTCCAGGGAATTATATTGCCTTGGTTATATAGAAGGTCAACATAAATTATAGTAACAGTCTCCCATGGCCTTAAAATTTATTAAATCTAAATAAATCTAGAAATAAGTGCAGTTAGAGAAAGGAGATGAACCATGTTTTCAGTGAAGTTATTTTTTTCATAGAATCACAGAATCACAGAATCGTAGAATGTCCTGAGTTGGAAGGGACCTGCAAGGATCATTGAGTCCAGCTCTTATTCCTGCACAGGACAACCCCAAAATTCACACCATGTGACTGTGGACATTGTCCAAGTGCTTCTCGAATATCACCAAGCTTGGCGTCATGACTGCCTCCCTGGGGAGCCTGTTCCAGTGCTCCACCGCCCTCTGGGTGAAGAACCTTTTCCTAATACCCAACCTCAACCTCCCCTGGCACATCTTCCTGCCATTCCCTCGGGTCCTGTCATTGGTCACCAGAGAGAAGAGATCAGTGCCTGCCCCTCCTCCTCCCCTTGTGAGGAAGCTGTAGACTGTGATGAAGTGTCCCCTCAGTCTCCTCCAGCCTGAACATCCAAGTGACTTTAGCCACTCCTCATACAGCTTCCCCTCTAAACCCTTCACCAATTTTGTGGCCCTCCTCTGGACACTCTCTAGTAGCTTTATATCCTTAATGTACTGTGGTGCCCACAACTGCACACAGCACTCGAGGTGAGGCCGCACCAGTGCAGAGCAGAGCGGGACAATCCCCTCCCGCGCCCGGCTGCAATGCAGTTTTGCTGATGTTTACTTTGTAACAAGTAAGCTGGAATTCACATTGAAATCACTGAGTTGTTTTAGCCACACAGACTAAAGTCCTTTTAGACATCTTAAATCAAAATTTGAGCAGTTTGCTTTGACATTTTGAAGTGACATTCTGATTATAAATTTATCCAGCTTTATTTTATGAGACAGAAAAATCTTTGAATGAAAGTCCGCATTTTGGGGTTAAACAAAATGCCTGTTCATTCTTCTCAGCAACACTTGTCCTACTTCCCAGTTTGCCTGTGATTGAAAATCCAATTGATCCTACAGGTGGACTATAGGAAGATGCAGTTTTTTAGTGAAATCTGAAACTTGTTCTCAGGAACACATCCTGCCAGAGCACAGCAGTAGCAATGAATGCAGGCACAGCAGCATGCCGATGAACCTCTGATTGCACTCTCAGCAAGAGATGACATGAACGTGTGGTACCCAGTCCACTGCACATGACGTTTCAATGTGAGAATTCAAGGCAAGTGATGAGCTTAGACTGTGTGAAATGGAGATACATTTCATCTCCACTGTATTTCTAGTTTATTGACCCTCAGATAAAGGAGAACAGGATGGGGACTGTAAGCATTTGTATTTTTTTCTGTTGAAACAAACACAAGAGCTTCAACTTCTATAGAAAATATAGGGTTATATTTTTTAACTCATCATGGTGTGTATTAGATAAGTAAATGATACTGACATCAATCATTATATGGAACTGCAAACCATTTGTCTGCTTCAGGAAGCTCAGATAGTCCTTTTAAATTGCCACCCTACCGCAAAACTATTTACAACCTTAATAAGTGGGGCTCCTGTCTACATCCCCCCCCCCCAAAAAAAAAAAAAAAAAATAGGCAATGCTTTGTCCCCTAAGCTATTTTAAAAGTTGATCTCTTCTGTGTCCTGTCTTATAGACACAGTAATGGAGGTCTGTGAAAAACATGGCAAAAATGCACACAGATAGACAGACCCACAACAGAGCACATTGAACAGCTGCTAAACCTATAGAAGTCACACTGTTTCCTGCACCGATTGTTTGAGGATCTGAGCTTATTGAAGCCAGGGTGATTTGGAACAGCTCAGAGAGGAACTATTGACTGAAGAGCCCTTTTGTATGGAAAACCATTGTTCGGTAAAATTTTATGACTTCACAGCTTTTTAACAAGAGGAATTTTAACAAGGAAAGTTTCCTTCAAGGTTTCTTTATGAAGTGGGTGAGCCGAGTTCCCCATTTCTCCACAGATTAAGCTCTCTTCTAAGAAGCTTTCTTATCCTTCACCTACTGGAAAAAAACAAAAGCCATAGCCTGGGTTTAGCAGTGCAAGCCCCCCATCATGAATCAATCCCACCCACCTAAAAAGAGGAAGAAGAATTTCCAGCCTAATTATTATTAAAGTTATGATGGTTTTTAGAGGAGCTGCTGGTGGTGACCAGGGTATCTCCTCTGGTTATTAGCTAAATTTTCAGAAATCACCTACCTACTAGCCAGGACATTTGCCAGCAAGAAAGGCTTCAAGTTTCTCTTCGCCACAGTGCCATTCCAACAAGGGGGCAGAAGGGGCAGCTAATGCTTTCACTGCCACGTCACCTGGGGACTTGTCCTGCATGGTAGTCAATGACCCAGAAGTACAGGCTCTTTCACCAAATGCTAAAAGGTGAGAAGACTTGGGCTACCAAAGTGCACTATGAAATATACTCTTGGTGCATGTGTGCATTCTTGTGACTCATCCCATTGTTGTGAGGAGATTATACTCTGTGGCATGGCTTTCTTCAGTGGCTTGTTCCCAGGAGGCAATCCAACAGTAAAACCACTGCAGTATCATGCGCATAGTAGCACTCAATCAGTATTTCTAATGCTGCAGCATCAGCCCTGGAGAACATGGAAGGAGAAACAGATAGCAAAATATGTAGACATCAAAGGTACCCTCATTACATTCCAAAGTCTTATTAAAATCCACTGTAATCCTCCTTGCCAGGACCTTTCTGTGAGACTATCATTCATGGTCTTTACAAACAGTATCCATAAACCTGAGGAATTATGTTGCCTCTCACATTAGAGTTTAAACGCCATTTCTAAAATGCTGTTCTGTGTCAGAACCCACCCGGGACACTATCTGATGAGAAAATAAAGTGTTACTTTTTATTGTACTTTCAAAATGTAGCTAAATGGAGGCCAAAAGACTTTCATGCTTCTACAAAAATAAAAGTATTCTGAAATGCTGTGTTCCAGTGGGACATATTTTTCCTAGTGCTGTCCTTCTTCCCCAATACCAGGGACATTTTCCTGATCATGTGTTCTTTGTGCTTCACTCTGGATTTTTTCCCCTGACTCAAGGAAACGTCATGTTAATTAGCATAAGCCAAGGTCAAAGCAGAGGACATGAGTGTGCCTAACAAAGTGAAGACCTTTTTCAATGTATCTTAATATCCTAAAGCTTCACGCTTTGTAAATTGCATCATTGTAGGATTTATTCTCCCCATTTCTTCCAGTGTTTGGACTTGATAGGAAAGCCTAATGGTCTCAGAAGAAAAAAGCTGCATCTTGAAAGGCAACAATTGCTCCCTATGTGGTATTGAACTCCCACAACTACAAATTGATGTCAGTCTACCTCGCAGCCAGCTGGGGGTGGGGACTGGGGGGGGGGTGGAAACGGGGAGGGCAGCTAGAAATAAACCTTGGGGACAAATGGCATTTATCTGTCACTTCCCTGGTGAAGCTCCATGCAGAATTTTGTCTGTGCTGAGCATCGAAATGGCAGGTCCAGTGGCACTGTCTTTTTTTTTTTTTTCCCCAAATTGCACACATATTTAGGGTAGCATTATGGAAAATATTTCAAAATGCCACAAACTTATTTCTTTTCTCTGTTATTTTGGCATTTGAAGCTTTGTGCTCTACCAGCAGAATTAAAATCTCAGAGAAACCCACCTGTAATTCCTTGTTATGTGGGGAGGCTCCCTAATACCTTTTGTGCAGGGACCAGTGGCAGCTACAGCAGCTTCCCTGTACACTTGCACTTGATCTGCAGCTGCAGCTCAGGTAGCTTTGAATGCAGGATTTGATAAGTGCTGCCACGTTTGCTGTGTCTGATGTGTGGTCTGGAAGGGAAGAGGCTCTTCCTTGTGAAACAGCAGCACAAGTGCTGTGTGCTTCAAGCAAGGCAGCATGGGGCTGCCATAGTGTCATCTCACTTCTGTACGTGGGGGGAAGCTGCCTTATTTGGCTTGCTTCTGTCTTTATTCTTGCAGAATTTTACTTAAGATACTTTCTCCCCTTATACAGTCTGTGCTGTGACAGCCTTTAAGAGTGGGTATGACTTAGAGTGCCAGGAATGTGAATGGTGCCACAAATATTGAAGAGGTATATGGTCCCTGACTCTTATTATCAAATCAAAGTTATGATTACAGCAGCAGCAACAGAGAGCTGAATTCGAGATATCAGCAGCCCAACCATTTCATTAATAATGTTATCTCTGAGCTCGACACATTTGATACACAAGTATTTTACCCAGCAACATCTCTCTACTTTCTTCTGTCAGAGTAAAATAATTGTCACACTTCCGAAACCTTATGGATCAATACTACACTTTTAAAGGAAATGGTGGGAGAAAGGCAAATAGGATATATAAGAATTGCAGCACCATTATGGCCAGGTGCATAGGAATATTTATTACTTTATAACAGCTGAAAATAATTTGTGAATATGCAAGATGTGTACATGAATAATTTTGTGTCTGCTTGGTAATAAAAACCAAACAGCTTTATAAATGACCTGACAGTCTCATAGCATTCACGTCATGCATGTGGGGGGGGGAGAGATATGACATATGTTTCACACATAGTTTATTCCTGTGAATGCTAAAAGGTCTAGTCCCCCAGCAACACATGTGCCCATGTGTATATGCAGAAGTGGAAGAGGACTTACATGGCCCTGAGACTGCTTGGGCTTAGTCAGGTGTTACCCTGACCCGCAAGCTGTTGTGTAGCTTTCCCTACCTACATCAACGTTACAGGTGGTGCTGCTGGACCCATCAGGACTGTCACCCCAGCTAGGTGAAAGCAATTTGCCCCTGTTGTACCAGTGCCTGGAGAAACTCTGCCTTACCACCACAATGTAGTTCCTGAAGGTGAAATAAATAAGCTGAATCCCAATTTTGCATACACAGGCTGTGTCTTTCTCTCTGGCCAGGTCCATCCACGATAGCTTGGGTCAGTGCTGGAGCTAGGGGGAACATCTCATCCCCAGGGGAGCTGGCCCATTACCTTACATCGAGTTACATGGCCCAGTCTTACATTGCTCAGGGCCAGGGCCAGCAGCACTGTTCCTGGGCACCAGGGCGCAACAGTAGTCTTGTGAGGAAGAGGAGGAGGTATGCCCTGGGTGGGTGCCAGCCCTGGGTGTAGCAGGGAGGCAGGCAAGAGTGCCCAGGCCAGGAAGGCAGCACCGCAGATCCTCTGAGAGGATGTACCTGTTCTTCATGCTGTTACCTTGGGGAGGGAAGAGACATCCCACAACAAAAACGAAGGTTTCATAAGAAGGTGGTTGATTATGAAAAAGAAGGCCAAATCAATGCACAGGACCAGCTTTAAAACAGGAGATGGCTGCCTTCAGCATAGGCATGGGTGCATCAGCTGAATGTCTGCAGTGACTGAAGAGTGTGAAAATGCACTGAATAATCAGTTATCACCTTTTTGTTGTGTTTGTGAGCACCCTCACAGGATCAGACAGTGCTGAGTGGCCGTTCTTTCAGACAAAAGGTAGTAAATTAGTTAACATTTAAATGGGATTAAGAATATGACCACTGCAAGAGCTAGATGGAACCTGGGAGAGCCGGAGGCTGTCTCTATAAAGCCATTAAGAAGCAGCTGAGAAAAGCAAACCTGTTGCTGACGTTAAGCAAAGGTCTGCATCTACACTGGAGAATATCCAAAAGTCTAAAAATAAAAAAGAAAAATTGAAAAGACATTGATTTTCATTTTTACTGTGAATCCTGTATCATTGTAGGAGATTAAAAAAAATAAGTAAGATATGCCTGAAAACCTATCTTTAGAAACACCAAAAGCAACACCAAAAGCAACACCAAAGGCAAATGAGTGTCTGTGCCTGTTGTCCATAAGTACATGAATTCATTATACTAACAGTTGTGTTCATGTAGCTGTGATGATACAAGGATAAAAGCAGTCAAGGCTTGTTGGGAGAGGCAATACCTTTTATTAGGACATGAAGAAGGGCATATGTGTCTGTGAGGTGCCTGTTTTTTCCAAGTGTAACAGTCTGTCTAATAAAGGACATTATCTCTCCTGACAAAGTTTGCCTCATTCTTATGACACTATGCAGTTTTCTTCCTTTCTGCTGGACTTGCTTACACTTTAAAAAAAATTGTTTGTGTACAACATTTATTTAAAATTTCTTTAATATTATCCCAAAAGATAGGCAGAGGGAGGAGGGGAAGATGTTCCTCTGCTATCACATCTTTCTCTCCCAACAAACCATCACAAGTCATTTACTAGCAATGGACTCGTCTGGACTGAGACTGCTGGAAACAAACTAAAACAATAGATTCAGAGTACAACATGTTGTTCATGTGTTTGCCATATGCCTACGTTGCAAGCACTGCCAGGTCCACACAGAGTTATTCAATATTGAAAGAATATTATTCAACTTTTACTGAAATCCTCTGTGATTTCATCAGTAAGATGGGTTTCTGTAGTCCAGATGGGATCAGTGACATGGCTTAATAACAGAGGCAGCTCTGGAAATCAAGGTGATTATCAACACACAGGCCACCCACTTTGTGCCATTCATGGGGATCTGCCAAACAGAACAGGAAGAGAAACTGGCATCTACTGTGTATCAGCAGCGGAGACATTTTGTCACTTTATTTATTGATCTATTTATTGATTTATGATGTGGGTGGAGCTTTGGGGGAACAAAGCTGCCTTTTAAAGCCTGGATCTATAAAATCAGCATGTGAGGATAGTTAGACACTGTTCTGCGAACATTTGTGTCAGACACTGAGAGCTTCTGCTGTTTTTTTGTGCAGAATACATCACTAAACATCCTCCTTTTCAAAATTGCTGCTGTTCTGGAAATAAAGCAGAATGTGCTTTGTTTATCCATTCTGAGCAACTCTCATATTGTATTCGGGTGCAAGTAGTTAAGCGTGATATACACAAAACATCTTCCGAAGTTTTTAGTCATTTCAGTCTGGAGAACTTTCTTACCAAAAAATTTCAAGTTTTAATTAAAACTGAGGGTGTACTACATTGTCTTGCAGGAAAACAGCTCTGGAAGAGTGATTGGAAGAAATACATTTAGAACCAACGTGGAGTTCCTGTAAACTACCGAAATTAGGAGACATAATTAAACATTAAATACTAATGTTTAATTAGTATTATTATTAATTAGTATTATATTAGCCCTAATACTATCATAGCTGTACACCCAAATTAAGCATTTCAGTGGCTCACATCTCAAAGCAGTATTTCTAAAAAATGCAGAATTACAACAGTTGTCATGTCATGGGAGAACCTGCTGAGGGGGGCAGTCCACACAGCTCATGGCAGAGAGCAGCAAGAGCCACATAACCTCCAACTCTTTCCCATTGTGTGACTCAAGTCATGTTTCCAACATATGCCAAAACCATAGAGAAGGAGAAAGAAGAAATGAGGTGGGCCTGGGTTTTGGCCACTGATAGACATATACTTCAACCCATGTGACAAGGAGGAATTTCAGGACTTTTAGGAATAAGAGCAGCCAGGAGTGAGCTGCTAGAGGGACTTCACAAGCCTGCAGTCTTGTGGGGAAGCAATGGGACAGACAGTAATCACTGGGATGTTTATAGATTTTGATTGCTTTTAAACAACAGGATCCAGAAACGAATGATCTTGCCTGTTGCTGTTTCTTCAGTTTCCACTCTTAGAAACTCCATCTACTTGCCCTTGGGCAATAGGCATTTGCATCGCAACCTGATTTCCATCCTCATGCCTATTTCTTTTGCTCTCCTAGCTCCTTGTTCTAGTCCCTCAACTGTGACTCTTTCCTCATCCTTCTGTCTGCAGCCCTCATCCTTAGGTTATCCCACTGAAGGTTATGTGCAGAGCTCATATTTTCCAGGCATCTCTCCAAGCTTATTTTGCAACTAGGCGCACTTCTTCTCCTTTAATTCTCTCATCCCTCTCCCTAGCCGCTTCTTGTTTTCAGATTCCTTTCTTCTCCATTAGATGCCTTCCCATCATACATACCCTTTCTTCAGTAGAAGGCTCTCTTTTCACGTGACCCAGATATATTGCTGCTGGCAAATACAGGAGAGAAGAGAGAAACTAGGTAAAGGCAGGCCCTTGATTGACGTTACAAAGTGTTACAAAGTGTTGGACTCATACTAGGGGAAAACAATTTCATTTATCTTCATCTTAAAGGGTCTTTAATTTTCCCAGATATTGGTCACATCAAAGGACCAAAATAAATTAAGGAGGTCAAGAAGCCATTCCCCAGAATGATCTACCCGTGTGCCTGAGATCAAGGAAACACAAGGAAAGAAGCAGGCATAGCCAAAGCTGTAGCAAACCCTGGAGGACCACTAGGATGAGGTCCTTCAGTTGGATAAACTGACTTGGATTCTTTACACTAAAATATTAGGGAATCAGGACTTACATGTTTAAAATAGACATTATGTCCTCAGATGTCCTGAGATGACTTAAGTTACAAGCTTTTCTTGCCTTGTTACTCTCACATGGACTCAGAACTCCATTTATATTTTTAGGAAGTCAGCCCTGGACTCTCTGATTCAAGGTGATTTAGGCTGAAGCATGCTTAAAAAAATGCTGCTGAGGAGTCTGGGTGTGACTGAGGACAACACGAAGCCTTGCTCCATTGCCTTTGTGGCCCCTGACTGTGACCAAAAAGCCTCCAAGCAAATTGCAGCTGCCAGTCTGCCCAGGGAACTCCAGATTCTCTCTAGCTGCTAATGCTGAGATTCAGTTTGTTTCCCAGCCTACTTCTTCTCCCTACTTTCCTTTCTCCCACTCTCCTGTGCATATTCAGGTCCTTCTGTCACTGTCCCACCCTGCACATGAGGGACCATGCCATTCTGATCACATCTGAGAGATTTCCATTCTGTTTCAAGTGAAATGTTTATTATAAATTTAAATCACTAGTGCTGCTCAGCTGATACATGCAGGCTGGAAGACCATAGGGTGGAGTGGATTCAAAAGTAGATGCAGGTAAAAACCCAGGCTAGAATAAAAAGGAAGAATAAATACTAAGTTACATTTTCACACTAAACCTTACTGGTCAAAGCAGAGACAAAACCAAAGCCAGTCAAACTAGGAAATTTGAGTGACAGGTTAAAGCAGTCTTACATACTGTAAATATTAGACAAATACAACAGTAAATCTGTATCTGTAACAGAAAGGGGCAATATAACCACCTTTGATCAGCAAGAAGGTATACAACATTCTTTCGTGTTCTTCAAAGGCAGAAAGATGTTTTATGTACCTAATGTCACTTATAACTTTGTTTGCTCTCCTAAAGCAAGATCTAGAAGTATTTCTGCTTGTGTGGAGCACAGTGGAAGATAAGAGCCCATAAAGCAGTCAGATGATCCAACTCCTAGCCATATGTTAGCCTGTGGATAGGAACAGAACAGCATAGAGGATTTAGGCCAAAGTCTGCAAGCAGACCAGACATAAACTAGAACCAGGTGTGCCCCTATGGGCTGATCTCCTGTAGTGTTGATCTTTCTTCAATATTGTGTTGACCTCAGTGGGCTTTTGGTGTGAGCATACCCAGTTGGCTCTTTTGGAAGTTATTAATCTGGACGGCATGCTGTTGAGAGGTGTATGAAAGGCAGGACTTTCTTCTGGATTGCCAGACTTTCTAGCTCAGTGTGGAGCTGAAATGTGCTGTGGTCTGCATGTTGCTGGGGTCAGAACAAAGATCACAAGACCTAATGTCTTTACCTGGGTTGCATGGGTTCTGGCTCAAGAAAAACACGCTTGAAATCAGCATTTCATTTGTTTTTTGACTTTTCCTTTTTTTAAAAAAAAGTAAAAAACCACTGTGTACTCTTGGAAAAAGGAGTTGAATGTAGGTATGAAGCTTACAACGGCAGCAGAAGAAGCAAAGTAAGGGCATAAAATAATAGGGGTCTGGCACGGTTTTATTTTGAGCTCATGGTGCCCTCCTGCGGTAATGTGTGTTCAGACAGCTGCAGGACTCTCCATAATTTTTAAGCTTATTTATTCACACAGCAGTATACAGAAAAGCTAAAGATTTAACTTGTTCTCCTAATCCTGACTTGTTCTGGTTTTTTTTGTGTAATTTGGTGTGCTCCTGAATAACTTCAGTTTCTGTAGATTTTGGCAACGTGCGGTTAGCATTTTCCACACACGCAAGCTGCAGTGGTGTTGCTGTGTGTGTTTCAGTTACACGCTCTTGTAGCACCCCTCAGTGGTGAGGCCACCTCTTGATTTACTGCTTCCCGGGAGTCAGTTTCTGTCACCAGGCAATATTTCTATGTTTTGGTATGACACAAGAAGAAGGATTGTGCCTTGAGCCAGTGGCACAACGGCATCTGTGCAGCACTTACCTACTTCAACCTGCTCGCATCCCCACAAGATGCACCCTCACCATGCCTGGGTCTGCTCAGGAGTGAGGCCAACCTACACATCCTTCCCAGAAAGTGGATCAGTGGTCCCTGTCTGCATTAGCATTTAGGATCTGATGTTTTTGTTCTCTTAGTTTCAATAACAGCAGTTCGATATTCAGTAAGAGGTATCAATTGATCTGACTGACACTATTACTCACTTCCGTGCAAGAACTTTGTGCTACCTCAGATGCCCTATTAGGACTGAGCAATGAAGTAAACTGAATTACAACACTATACTTTTGCTTGAAATACAATACCCAGACTTGGCAGAAGATGTCTGTTTTTCTGCAAAGAGTCATTCTATCTCACTAGGTATTGAGCCAAAGCCCACTGAGGTCACTGGAAATCTTTCTTCTGCCTTGCTTTCCATGCTGATAGATCAGTAGTTTCTAAAGCACACTTGTAGAAGTTGGCCTAGCCTGCTCAGGGGAATTCAACCATCTATAATACTACTATATGCTGCATCTTTTTTTTCCAAGAAGTTATTTTAGGCTGTACATTCTTTAGGATAAGAATTATGTTTTCCAGTACTTGCAGTGCTAAGATATTCTGAGTCATTAAACAGCAGTGATATTAACCAGCCATCCCTACACTTGTGTTAATAAGTCTTCCAAGAAAGTGGCTTCGCTTGTGATGTGGGATGGATGTTCTTGTTTTCATGGAGGGACACTTTTTGCCCCAGAGACCGTAAAGATCACCTCTGACCACACACTGAGTCTGTGCCAGCATCAGTTCTCAGCCTAGATCACTTCCCTCCTATTGCTCCAGCTCAGGCACCTGAGTCACCCCTCTCTGTCCTCCCAAGTATGTTTTAGTCTATGTCAAAGCAAAACTGCATTGACTTCTTCCTTTCCTTTGTCAGGTATTTTTGCATGAATATGCTCTTACCACTATTTCTTTCCACTAGTTACTTACATTGTAAACTCTAGGTCACCTGTCTGTTCAACGACAGTGACCAGAACTTTGATGTCCATTTATATAATTTTCATGGAGTTATTCACTGAAGGCATTTCCCCAGCACAAACTCCCACTGTGCTTACAGTGTCACAAGGTCTTGCATCAGAAGAACATCTCCTTCTAGGTCACAGCATTTCAGCAAAGTCTCTCTTTGTGTTGAAATAGGCCTGCCTTTATTGTCTCAGACAGTAGCAAGCATCATTATTCATCCACACAGAATTTTGCCATCCTTGACATTTCCAATAGGTTCCCTGGGAAAGCCCAATAGATTTTTAATCTGTTCACAGGGAGTAACAATCCTAGTTGCCTCGATACTTCAGGGAGGTACAAACTGCAGTAAGTCTACCTCCAGTAGGTTTTACACCCTCTCCTTGCGCTAGCAAAGATATCAAGTTGTGACTTTGGTGTGTAAAGCTGTGTTTGACCTTGCTCCCGGCTCCTTCTCTCTGCACCATTCAGCTCTGAAGTTTGCAGTCTGGCGGAGGAAGGAGAAGGAGAAAGAGGAATGCAATAGGCCTCTTGGGCTGGCTGCCTTTCCTGTGCTTTTCTTCACTGCAGAAGTAGCCAATGTTTTGGAGATGCAGAACTGTTTCACAGTAGTTTGTTTTTTGGCCCATTTGCTACAGTTTTTCATGACAAATGCCCTGATTTAGGTTTGAAACATCAGAAGAAGTTTAGATAGTGTTAGTTTGAAACACAGTTTATACAAACTTTCCAGTTATTATTGATTTTAGTAATTTCTGAAAGGTTAAAATACACCAAAATCAACATAGGAGACTTCAGTCAGAATTGTATTTTCTTATTACTTTACTGTCTCAACTTGCTGAGTAGGCTGGCCAGCAATTTGAATGTAAATCATACATACAGTTCTAAAATGGGGACCTAAATATGTAGGCATGGATCTAGGTACCTAGCTTTAATATTCAAGACTGAAAATGTGGTTTAGAAAGCTCCCATTGTCTCACAGTTGTCTCAAGAGTTGCAGGGGGATGTCAAGGGGCAGTTTACACCAGATGTTTGCCATGCTCCTGCTGCAGCCACAGACAGTGACTGATAGTCTCACTTTGGAAAACTGTTAGCTGTAATGTTGAACTCTGCCTTCACCCCTAGAAATCCAAATGTACCAAAATATATGCTACTATGGCTTGCATAGGGTCTGCAAGTATGCTCTTAACAAGAAAGCTCTTTAAAAACAAACAAATAAAAAAATAGCAACTGACCCTTTACACACAGGTTATGATTAATTTGTGCTTCCTGAAATGCCATTATGATGGGAAGATGAGTGGACACAGCAGAACAGCCAAGGAGATCATTTGCAGCCTCTCTGCCTTTCTGTTCTGTTTTAGGAACACTGACATTTTCTGAAGTGCATACTGCAGTCACTGTCAAGGCCAATCCCATCAGCTGTTCCCTCAGCAAAGCACTCCTACAGCTCCTTCATGCTGTTACCACATACCAGTATATTGCAGATAAATTTTTCAGGCAAGCTGCTGTATCAAATTCTTTCTCTTGTGGGTGGTCCTTGAGAACAGTAGGGCCCTGTCTGTAATACCAGTCTTGATAACAGACTGTTTACAACATTGGGATTCAATGGTTTAAATTTTTTTACCCCTGCTGTAAATTGCTTGTCTAGACAGATTTGGAGCACCAATCTTTGTGAAAGTAAAGCTTTGACTCAGTTACTGTTGTAATCCACTGATTGAGTACATCATACTGTTTAAAGACATCTTGAACTTCGTAGTTCCCATTTTCCTTAATTTAGTAGTGTTGCAGACGGGCTAACGAAATTATTTTCTTTAGTGATTGTGTTCTTTACGTGATATTGAACTAGTTTGATAACTGAAATCTGTGTGACTTTAATATTTGCTCTTTGCATCCCAAAACTGTAGATTTTAGCTTGGACCTGTTTACTCAACAAGCAGTGATGGGGGGGCGGGGGGGGGGGGGGCGAAGAAAAACAAGGAGTCAAAATTAAAAAAAAGATCACCTACAACTCTATACTGGCCTATATATTCAAAACCCTTAGTGAACGCTTGTGCTGTAGTACTTAAAAGAGCATGAAGCTCAAAAAGGTCTGATTTTCTGTAAACTGGAGTTGTTATTGAACCCCAGCTTCAAGAGAACCCAGGCTGCTAACATTTTGGTATCACACCTGGGTGACCACACACGTGCATACACACAGGTGCTAAGCAGACGAATGTAATCAGCACAAGTGCATAAATGGAAGAAAATAAGTTTCTTAAGAAGTGTTGCTTTGTGTACTATGCTGTACTTTCAGACTCTAGTTGATCCTTCCATAGGTCCAGCACTTTTCTTTCTAGCTTCCTTCTGCTCACTGATCACTTGGAAAAATAGCGGATGTTTAGTTCTCTGCAGTTAAATCCCCATATAAGCTCTTTTTGGAAACAACTGTGGGTACAACATACTCCTGAGTGCCTGCCATCCCTTGCCCTTCATTTAACACTTTTGCACCACTATCATTTGGGTGATTGCCTCAGGTCCCCAGGCAAAACGGCTACTCCTCAGTCTACCTGGCACCCAGCCTCTAAGTAAGGTGGCCATGGCCAAGAGTCTCGTGTCACAAAGACACCAGAGCTGGGGGGAATTGGAACTGATGGTGGCATTCCCTGCTGCCTGCCCCAATGGCAGCCGGCTCTGCAGGCAGGTTTGGGTTTTTTTTCCACTGCATGACCCTGACTGGGGCCAAAATTGGCATACACTGGGGTAAGCATTTGCTGAAATGGCCCCAAGACGCGCGGGCCTCACTAGATGGAGCTTTTCCTTCAGCTGAAGGGACGATAAAATATTGTGGTGTCCTGTTGCTTTGGACTGATACTGTTCAATATCTTCATCAGTGACATAGAGAGCAGGATTGTGTGCACCCTCAGCAAATTTCTGGATGACACCAAGCTAAGTGCTGCAGTCGACATGCCTGAGGGAAGGGATGTCATCCAAACAGACCTTGACAGGCTTGAGGAGTGGGCCAAAGTGAACCTCATGAAGTTCAGCAACGCCAAGTGCAAGGTCCTACACATAGGTCAGGGCAATCTCCAATATCAATACACACTGGGGGATGAAGGGATTGAGAGAAGCCCTGCAAAGAAGGACTTGGGGATACTAGTAGATGAAAAAAAACCACATATGAGCCATCAGTGTGCACTTGCAGCCCAGAAAGCAAACCATAACTTAGGTTGCATCAAAAGAAGCATGGCAGGTCAAGGGAGGGGACCTCCTCTATTCTGCTCTGGTGACACCCCACCTGGAGTACTGTGTCCAGCTCTGGGGTCCACAGTACAAGAAAGACATTGACCTGTTGGAGAGGGTCCAGAGGAGGGCCACAAAAATGATCAGATGGCTGGAGCACCATTCCTATGAAGACAGGCTGAGAGAGTTGGAGTTGTTCATCCTGGAGAAGAGAAGGTTCCGGGGAGACATACTGACACCTTTCAGTACATAAAAGGGGCTTAGAAGAAAGATGGAGAGAGACTTTTTATCAGGGCCTGAGTGACAGGACAAGGGGTAATGGTTTTAAACTGAAGGAGGGTAGATGTACACTAGATATAAGGAAGATATTCTTATATGTCTTACATGAGATACTGTGACAGGTTGCCCAGAAAAGATGTGGATGCCCCATCCCTGGAAGCATTCAAGCCCCGGTTGGATGGTGTTTTCAGCAACCTGGTCTAGTGAAATATGACCCTGGCCATGGCAGAGGGGTTGGACTAGATGGGCTTTGAACTTCCTTTCCAACCCAAACCTTTCTGTGATTTTGTGACTGGGGAATTGATGTGTAACCCTGCATTTAGGGCCCAGAGAGTAGTTTTTCCTCAGACCCCCAGGTGGCATCAAGGTATAAGCACATAAGCACAGCAGGGCTTGGCTCTGGGTGGTTAGTCATTACTTTGGTTAATTAATTGGTGATACTCAACTTTCCTAGCCCTGGGGCTCCCTGGCAGACTAGGCATGCAGCTGGGGTTGAGGAGAGGTGGACGGTATTTGTCCAGAGGTGCTCTTCCTTCCTTTGGCAGCTTGGGGCAGGTGCTTTGCCTCTCTGCACCTCTCCTTCTCACTCTGTAAAGCTGAGTCCTTCCACAAAGTCTGCAGAGAGCCACCGCTCCAGTGCACAGGCTTTTTTATTGTTATCAGCAATGTTTTCTCACAAAACTGGAAATCCCATGAGATGGGTGCTGCAGGGAAGCAAAAGGCCCAATCTGCTGGTCAGTCCCTTCTCCTTGCTCCAGGGAGGGAGCGCTGGGAAAAGCTGCCATTTTCCCCCTCTGTATTTGTTTCCCTATCAACCCTGTCCAAGTTTAGCAGCAAGAGCAGATGATACAACTTCGAGCTGTTTGGACTCAGAGGAGAGACATGGCCTACAAAATGAAGGGGAAGGCACAACCACTTCTCACTCAGGCTTAGGCATGGATGGTTGATCTACCCACTGACTTACCCGAAGGGCCGAAGGAGGAGAAACTTCCCTCTGCGTCCTTATGGTAACACACTGCCAGGGAGACTTCTTCAGACCCTGAAGATTGCAAGTCAGCAAGATCCCAGCCTAATATTGTGCAAATAACAAGTGAAAAGGTCAAAACATGGCTACTTTAACAGACTGATCATGCAAGAGCAGAGAGTAACAACATCCTCATGGTCCTTAAGAGAAACAAATCTGTGCAGAGGTGATTGCTCAACTTCAGTAACAGCCTGCAAGACTCACGAGGCATGCACAACCGTAAACAAACGTGAGACAAGAAATATGTGAATGTCAATTGTCATAGATTACAGGACTTGTAAACCTTGGAAAGCAAGTCTCCATTGCTTACTAACCTCTGCCTGTGTCAATGCTACTTCTGTATAACTGAGGTCCCTGTATGTCAGTTAAGCAGGTATTTGTCTTCAGTGGCAAACATACAGATCTTTTGTCATGGTGGGGAGGGTGAAGCGGTGTTCTCTAACCCAAGTTAGGTAATTCATGTGAAAATCAGAGAGAAATTGAGGGAACGTGTAGCTATATTATGTGGTAGCATGACAAGCTGCAGGCACAGGAGACCTCGGGGTTTTGCTGCTACTGCCACTGAATCCCCTAACTGACCCCCACTGACTTGAGCACATCAGGAGCAGTCACTGCTCTGTAGGTGTTGCTTCACCCTGCTGGGACTACTCACATGTGTAAACCACACACGCAAAGGGCTGCCTGTGGGTAAGGCCTCAGCATGTGTTTGGAGTGGAGAAGTGAGGGAAGATGTGTGCTGCATTTCATGCTGTATCTAAGAATATACTGCTTGAAAATATGCGCCCATGGAGAAATGAGCACTTACACCAATTGCAAGCACAAACTCTGCATTCCACACTCAGGCCTTCTATTGAATGTGCATTTCCCCAAGGAACTCCAGCTTTTGGCCCAGATGTAACATTTATCATATATCATATTCCATACTTATTTGCTGTGCAGCTGCACAAATATCACACTTAGAAGAATATAGTTTAATCACTTGAAAACACAGTCTTTATGAAGTGATGAACAAACCATTCCTATTCCTTGCTTTTCAAACCAACAATGCTGCAATGTCCAGCCCAGATGTCTCATTCTCACTTCCAGATGTTTTCTATATTGGGTGGCAAAATTCAGTAGTAGTTTCATTTGAAGAATTATTTTGTATTAAGGCATGAAATACCACAGGCCATAGAGAAATATAGAAGCCTTTTAATTAAAATGGCTATAAGATGCAGTGGGCATATATATAGCACAAGAAGGGTTTTAAAAAATTTTCTACAGTCATAGAAAGAAATGTCTTCCTGTTCCAAAGAATAGAAAGTCATCACTTGGTGATGAGGCAAAACCTAAAAGAAATTAATCAGAAAACATTTTCAAAAAACTGATTTTGTACTCTAAGAATTAGTGATACTTTTGCTCCTGAACCACAGAACTGATTTTAAAAAAAAACACCTTTATTTAGTGTTTTTTTTCTAATGATGATTAAAAGCACCAAAAAGAAAAGTGGCCCTCACTTCTTCCTTAAAAACCAGCAAACCTACCTTGAAATATACACTTCCACATGCACAAAGTGGTATTTAAAATGTCCACTTCCAGAAGGTTAAACCTAGTAGGCAAAATTTCTTCCTGGGGCCAGAGGTGATATTTATTAAGCTTTATCCCCTGCAGATGTAGTTGCAGCTCGTTTGCCTCAGGGGAATTCTGGAGAAAGGTTCCACACAGAGGCGACCTCCCAGGCGCACAAGGCTGCTGCCATATTGTAGTGCTCTCATATCTCAACACTTTTTGTACTGTTCTTCAGGCATGTGGCTCAGATATTCTTTTCATTCAATGACAGGATTTAATTTTCAGCACAGTCAAAAGATTAATTTAAAATCCCATCTCAAGAGAGGAATTGTAATGTTGACACATAATTTTGTCAAGATCCATGTTTGTTTGTGTTTTCCTGAAAACACCAAATCTGAGAATCATGACATTATGTATGAATTGAAGCTTCTCCTCTTTATATATAAGATAAATGTTTGTGGGTTGTGGGAGGTTTTTGTTTTAGGGGGGAGCAGAAAAAAAGCATTGAAAATGTGAATTTCAAAGGCTCAAAAAATAATTACAGTATGGTTAAATCTCACCATTTTGGTTGTGAGCCAAGTCTTTTTTAATGCTGGGGTTTAGCAATATTGATCTCTAAGCAACCTACTTTTCCATACCCAGTTCTGACGTGACAGAATATAAGTGTTACAGCAGCTTCATTGACTTCAGTGGAAGGACCTGGGAACCCATGTGAATAAGGTGATCTTTTTTTTTTTGATGACTGTTTGCAGACCTGGATCAAAACTGATTTTACTGCAGGAAAGATACATATGACTTTACGTACCAAAATTTTCATTATTTCAGTTTAGAGATCTCAGCACAATCCTTAGTTGTTCTTTTTGAGAATTACAGCAACAAGTACAGGAGCCAAGTGCAGAAAGTTGGGACCCTATGGTGTTGTATTATAAGTCTTTGTGGGGTTGCCTATATATGTTACTAGTTTGAATGCAGCAGACAGGAATTTCTGGAGCCAGTAGGCTACATTTCGTGATTCCTTCCCATCCTATGTGGCAAAGATTACAGAGACTTCCTCACATTTGGTCAGAAACCATCAACATATAATTACTTTTATTAATAAGGTCTCTGCTATCTTAATAGTTTTACAAAAAAGATTTTTTGGAATGCAGAAGTAAAATAAACCTGCAAAAAGAGAAGTTGCATTATAATTCCTGATTTTTAACAAACAGAAGTACATCTGAATGAGTAGACTAGACTAGACTAGTTCAGATGGAAGGGACCTGCAATGACCATCTAGTCCAACTGCCTGACTATTTCAAGGCTGACCAAAAGTTAAATCATATTATTAAGGCACTGGCAAGCACAGGGCACCTACCACCTCTCTAGAAAGCCTGTTCCAGTGTTTGACCACCTTCTCGGTGAAGAAACATTTCCTCATGTCCACTCTAAACCTTGCCTGACACAGCTTTGAATTGTTCCCATGCATCCTGACACTGGATCCCACAGACAAGAGATGAGCACCTCCCTCTCCACCTCCCCTCCTCAGGAAGCTGTGGGGAGCAGTGAGGTCGCCCCTCAGCCTCCTTCGGTCCAAACTAGACAAGCCCAGAGTCCTCAGCTACTCCTCACAGGACATGCCTTCCAGCCCTGTCACCAGCTTTGTGGCCCTCCTCTGGATGCATTTGAGTATCTTAACTTCCATCTTAAATTGTGGGGCCCAGAACTGCACACAGTACTCAAGGTGAGGCTGCACCAAGGCTAAATACAGCGGGATAATCACCTCTTTTGACCATCTGGTTATGCTGTGTTTGATGCACCCCACAGTGTGGTTTGCCCCTTGGCTACCAGGGCACACTGCCAACTCCTATTGAGCCTGCTCTCAGCCAGCACCTCAGATGCCTTCCTGTAGGGCCGCTCTCCAGCTACTCCTCTCCCAGTTTATACTTGTGCCTGGCATTACTTCATCCCAGATGCTGAACCTGGTATTTGTTCTTATTAGATTTCATGCCATTGATCTTAGCCCAATGCTCCAATCTTTCCAGATCCCTCTGCAAGGCCTCTTGTCCCTCAAGAGAGTAAACAGCACCTGCACCTGCCAGTTTGGTATTGTCAGCAAACTTGCTAATGGTGCATTCAACTCCTGCATCCAGATCATTGATAAACATGTTAAAGAGAACTAGTCCTAGAGCTGAACCCTGAGGAATGCCACTGGTGACTGGTCCCCAGCCAGGTGTAGCCCCATTCAGCCCTGCCATTCAGCAAGTTCTTCACCCAGCACACCATGTACTTGCTCATCTTATAGTTGGACAACTTGTCCAGAAGGATGCTGTGAGGGACAGTATCAAAAGCCTTACTAAAATTCAGAAAAATTACATCCACCACCTTCCCTTCGTCCACTAGACAGGTGACCTTACCATAGAAGGATAACAAATTAGTTAAACAGGGCTTTTCCTTTGTGAACTTACGTTGAGTGTGCCTGATGATTGCATTGTCCTTGAAATGCCTTTCAACAGCACCCAGTATGACCTTCTTAGGTATCTGCAGTCAAAAGGTTTGCCTTCTGAATTCATCCAGGAATGCAGAATTACTGCTTATCTTTTGCCTACGCTCCTGCCCCCTCCAGCCCATATCAGATATTGCAGAGGATGAAGTCATTCACAGGCTCTGGACAGAGATACATTTTTTATGTTTGTGGACTTCCAAAGACCCAGTGTGTAATGTACAACCTGAAAGCTTCTTTTTTTGTTCCTGGCAAATTTTCTTGAATTTTCAGAAGAAACCAAAGACACAAAACACTCACTGAGAACACCAAAATACACACGAATAAGTTCAGAAATAAAGCAAATTAGTGCTTTATTCATTAACATCAAATAAGTGTAAATATTTGCAGCCTCAAAGCTTATGTTAAAATTTCTTAGAATCTATCTAAGGCCTACAGAAGTCACCGGAACAGCTCTAGCAAATTTTATGGTCTTTGGAAAGGGACAGGAATTAATTTGCTTAATAGATTCATTGGATCAAATCACTTATCCTTTGATAGGTGGTTTGGATGCAGCTACAGCTCAAACTTATTTGATTCTACATTCACACACACAGAGTCCCAGTAAAATGCATTCTGCTGGAGTTTCCCATTGTACATCTTCTGAAAACGAAAGATTCTGTTAGGGGTTCCTCCACCTCTTCTTCAGATAACTGGTGAATGCATGCAGGACTGCTTCTTGAAGTCTGTCGCTGTGGAATACCCATAAAGGGACAAACTGCAGGACACATGCCTTCAGAATAATCAAGCAAAAACAATACAAAAGTGAACGGTTATAGCAACCTCTTGAAAGAAATTAACTGAGTGTTCAGAAAGGTCATAGAAGACGGCAAATACAAAAGGTTTTACTTTATACTTTCAGTATGTATGTTTCTCTTAGAGGGAAATGTTCATTCCTCTTGGTTTTCAGCAAATTTGTTCTTGTCCCTATACTTTCATTAAATGCTCATTGTTAACAGCTGCCATGTATAAATATTTATTCTATTTTGTTAGCTTGGCATCCTAAGGAAATTATGTTTATGTCATAGCACAGTCTGGTTTTAGGTCCTTTCGCTTCCCCACTAATAACTTTTGAATCTTCTGGCCAAGTTCTGTAAAAGAATAGGGGTCTCAGAAATATTCCTAGTAGGGTCATGATAAAAGGCAGCTGGAGAAAGGATAAAGACTAACCAGATATCAGACTGAGCTCAGCTCAAGACACATAAGTGGAGAAAGCCACACTGTGCTGATACCACTGTGCTTTACTCTTGTATTTCTCCCTTTATAGTTTACTGGTACCGTATTAGCCTTAATAACCTATTCACTGTTTCTCATGTGGTGTGCAACCTTAAGGACTCTGAAATCAGTCAAAACAAACTGCTGAGCCCAGAGAGCCTTGGTTCAGCCTTTGGCACCCACTTACACACTATCAAATTCAATTACCAGCATTTCATGGGCTAGACATCCAAAAATCTCATCTCCAAAGGTGACATAATCCAGTGATTCGCTAACAAACTCTTCTGCCGTCTTTGTAATAAGACCAGGTTTTTGGTGCATTGTCATTGGAGTAGAAACACCGTAAGGAGCCACTACCTAAAATAAGAAATCATAATAACAGTGTAATGCCATCTAACATTTACATAAGGCTATTCACTTTGCAGAATCCTACAGCACCTGACAAATTACAACAGACATTTGCAACGGATTAAGGCACTACGTGGAATAAGTAATGGTACTCCGGTGGAAAAAGTTAGAAAACCTATAGCTGGGTACAGGGAAGAGACAAAGCTTTGACAGGGTCGCCCAGCACTTCACCAAGGATGGATACACTATACAGTTTTAGGCATCCCTGATGTTCTTGAAGAATTTGTTAAAATTAAGGTAAATATGGCAATTTATAGCATCACCTGTATGATAATTCCCTTTGCTTTATACTCTGCTTGTAGTGATTTGGAGAAAGTGCTTATAAAAGCCTAGAATAAAATAAAACAAAATAACATTAGCATAGAAAACTAAGTACTTTCATATATGCCCATAAATATGTTCAAACAGGTAATTTACAAATTATCATACAACTAAGTATCATACAACCTAAGGCAGAGTGTAGCGGTGAAAACAGAAATGAACTTCTAGAGACACATTTTCTGCTGGTGCACATGAGCAGTGGCAAGATTGACTGTTTATCTGCACCAGAAAAAAATGGAGTCTGGCTTTGGCCCAAGCCAGACATTAAAAAGTACTACTGCAGACTGGACTGAAAGCTTTGTCACATTTATGAAAATGCAGAGATATAAATGCCTAAGTTCGATTTGTTCTAGCTATTGCTTCATGCGGCTCTCATCTCTGGCTGACGCCTATCGTCCCAATTCAAGGCTTACACTGTTGTTTCTCTTGCAATAAGAAGGGGAGTGAAATACAGCTGATGCCTCCAGTGTATACCTATTAGCTCAGCCTACAAACATGATTTTCAAAGCTGGGAATCTGGGGGTTTTTTTGTAGCTTTAACATTTAGGTTTTATCTTTCTAAGTTTTTCTCCACACGATGAAGAGTATACATATACTAACTTCTTTGTGTAAACGTTGGGTTTCATTTAAGACTAAATTAGAAACTTGACAACACAGGATGACTCCTCTGTAATTAGAAATATAAAAGTCCTACTAAGGATTAAAAATGACAGTATTTCAAAGCTATCATTTGTCAGGTCTCACAATTTAAACCCCAATAGTGTTGTGATATTGCACAAAATATCAATATGCTTGCAAGTAAAATAGTTTCTTTTCAGGGCATTACAATAAACATCCATTTAAAGAGAAACAAAGCTAAAAGATACCCAAGAATTAAAAAAAGTCAAAATAATACAACCAATGTGCCATATTATTTTGAAATAACATTAACTAAACAATTTTAAGGAAATAAAATTGTCTCGTTTGAATGTAGTTCGAGTTTTGACTAATGAGGAACTTATGTTAAAAAGAGAAAAAGGAAATGGAAAACTAGATTCCCTTACCAAGCTGAACTTTAGCTACGTTCAAGCAAATATTGTTAGAATTTCTAATTTGGAGCAAACCTGAGCTGAGCCAGTTGCTTTTGGAGATTCAATAAAAATGATTCACTCATTTTTATGAGCTCTGGGGTTTTAAATCAGAGCAAAATTTCAAAGTGAAATCTATGAAGTCAGGCAACTCACCACCCAAATACCAGGAATTTTATTCTTGGCTCCATAAGGAAAACCTAACACTTTTGTGCATCTACAGTTTCAAGTAGACTAGCTAAGCCAGCCTGGTAAAAATCATCACTTCCTGGAACAAGGACAGATTTTGAGAACTGGTATAATTCTATTTAATCAAAGGCAAAAACGTTCCGACGATCAGACGTACCTTCAGCTGATCTCATTTACATAGCTTCACTCATTCACAGTTCTCAGCTGCTGCTTATTTGCCTTACTTCATTATTTCAGTGGAGCAACACTGACTTATATCCTGAAAACCTGGCCCTACATCACTGATACAAACACTTTGGTAGACACTTGATGGAGATTTCTTTACAAAGCAATGTGAATGACTCACCTTAGAAGCCGAGTACATTGTGTATAACGGACAAGGGAAAGTACCCAGACCCGAGGACAAATTCAGAATAAGACCTTTTTGTCTGAAATTTAATTTAAACAGTTACATTCAGTTCACATTTGACAGTATTATAATAAAAGCCTGCACAAGTTGAAAACAATTTTTTTCCCCAGAAGTCATAGCTCTTCCATTATACTGTAGGCTACACTTTTGAATGGTCCAATTTTTATGTTCAGTTAGGTGCAATTAAACCTAAAACAGCTAGGAATAATGTCATAAGTGAAAGTTAAATGCCTAGTGCAATCAGAACCATGGGAACATTGTACATGCTATTGTACATCTGACAGAGCAAAAACTGCCATCAGAGGAAAGATTTTATGCTCCTAAGTAACTGGTAGGTCCCCTTGCTCATTAGCCAGCACATTCTTTTTCTTGCTCCATGCATCTGTTGTTTTTGCTCCCCTACTCACAACTCCCTGTACAAATCACTAAAAACAATTCATTGATCAACAACCAGGAAAAAACCAAACCAAAACAATTAACCAGTAAGAGCTTATTTTGTTGCCAAAACAAAAATCATGCACTGTCCTCTAAAATGCAGTAGTTAACAATGTTTTCTAGAAGCTCTATCTGAAGACCTTAACTTACGGTTTAAGGACCCCTGCGTCTAAAGTACATGTTGTCTTAAAAGGAGAAAAAAGGTCCTTTACTGCATAGCCGAATTAATCTCTCTGATGTAGTACAGGTACTTCCAGAGCTTGAAATCTATTATTCCAAGTACACCTGCCACTCTTAGAAGAATATGACAAAATATTCAAATGCCATTTCTTGCCTAATTAGACCCATCACATGCCATTTTATTTCTGCCATACCTGCATGTTTTTACTGGACACAGACCTATATTTTATATTTTCTGTCTTGTTCTACAGTTGACTTACAATTTGTGACAGTTCCTATAGTTCATTCACAGAGCACTAACAGCAGCAGAAAAAGGTTTCGCTGATTGACTTACTGTGAAGAGCGGAAGTTAATAACGAAAGAGTATAGCTACCACTAAATAAACTGGGGTAAGCAGATAAAACCTATTGAAAGTTCTAGAAAAAAAAATTATTTTTACCTTGGTTCCATTTGTTTCAAAATTATTTTCGTCATCTGTAAGGTAAATGTGTTAAAAATTACAAGTTTTCTACTTGCTCAAGACCCAGCCATATGTATACAGTTCAAATAGCTAAAATGTGGCACATTCATAGTCTTGGAAAACATTTTAGAAATGTTAATGGTCTGCAAATTATCTAAATTGTCAAAGAATTCCACAGGTTAGTCTTCTAAATAGTGAAATCTTACCCAAATCTTTTCAACAGTATCTGAATTTCATAATTTTTCAATACTGAACCATAACTGTAAGGAGAAAATCAATTCATAGTGTTTTTGCATTTTCACTTCTGGCTCTACCTGGATCAGAAATAGCAGAAAATCAAGAAAAGAAAACTTCTTTTTTTTTTTTTTTTGCTACCACAGAGACCTTTAGGATAATTTTTTATGCCAATTATTTAATCATTTGTTCTTATTTTAATAATAGACTTAATAACACTTGTGATTTTTAAAGCGTAATTAAATCCAGTTTTAGGTATGAAATCTGCTGCTGTTGATTGTATTTGAAGAGCATTACTGATAATAAGCTTAAGCCCCTAGGGAATTCATACTCATGCTATTGACTCTTTATAAAACCACACATAAGTACGAATATTCTCAGGATAACAGTGTGACTCATCTTGTAAAGGGCGGTAATGAAAAGTAGTGCAAAAGAACAATGCAGCTTAATTCAGCCCTTGTTAATTCCCTAATTTTTCAGTAGTGTCGTTGAGCAAAACAGGACAGTGGGAGAATGGTGGGGTTCACAAGCTTCGTCTTCAGAAGGGATGACATTGATGTCACATCAGCTTGGGTGAAGGGGAATTTGCAATTAAAGTGGAATACATGGGAAAAGGTCCTGCTTCTCTGCGCTGAAAATCTCAACGGCGTCTGTGAGAGCCAGGAATACCTGGAGCTTGGGCTGCAAGAACTGCAAGAACTGGTGAGCAGGATCTTCGCAGGAATCAAGACAGGGAGAGGGAAAAAAAAACACAAATAGTTTTAAAGGTGATTTGGACTTAACCACGAGGAATGCTGGTTAGGACCCTGATTTCTTCTTTGTGTTTTGGAGGAAGGTGAACATTTGCGAAAGACTGAAAAGGACGAGGCTGCAGCAGTGGGGGAAAGGAATGCCCAGACCCTAGCGAAGCAGAACACGTTGATTCCAAAGTATGTGTAAGGTGAGAAATGATAAAGGGAGAAGCCTTTTGTATCTGGACTGAGAGGGTACAAAATGTTTGCCTGTTTTTTTGTGAGGCATCTATATTGCAGATATTTCTCTTCTTCTGACTTATAAACAGAATAAAATATAGGAGCAGGAAGTTCACCGAACTACTTCATGGAGAAGTTTTTTTTTTATTACCTGACATTACATGACCTATTACCTGAAGTCATTAAGCAGGAGTACAAATTTGGGACGTAAAGTTTGCTAGCCAAAGAAAGACGAACATGCATTGAAAATTTTCATGTCGTGCTTAGAAAGACATTAGCCAAGGTTGAGACGAGTTACAAAACTCTTGTTCTGCTCTTGTTCATGTTACCATGCTGCTTGCAGAGATCAGAGCAATACAAATCGAAATCAGAGGGGGAAAGCATGAAGTACTAACTGTTCTTATAGGGGAAGTAGCCAACCAAAATTAACACCAACAGGTAACAATACAAAACTGGGAGTCAACTCCTTAAGCTTCCGTCCTGCACTGATAACAAAAATATTTTTACAGAACAGAATTGTGTCCAAAATGCATATACAGTACAAAAAGTCAACTGCAGATCTTCCTGTCCCAAAGACTTTGATTCTGAAACAAATCTCCCTGTTTATGAAACCAACATGTTTTTGCAAAATGTTTCAGCTGCATGGTAACGTTGTGTCCCAACCAAGCAACTGTGTTAAAATGGTCCCCGTCAACTCTAATCAAAATATTTCATAGGCAGTAGAAACAGAAGGGGTCCTTAAAATAATACTGGCATTTCTGCTGAAAATTACTATCTGTGGATAAGTTAAATTAAAATACACAGGAAAGCTGGTTGGTTGCTTGCTCTTGTGTGGGACTAATTTCCTCTTTTCAATGAAGTAATTACAGGTGTCACATAGATGCGAGTGTGTCACATACCTTTGTAACAGAAATAATGTTGCAGTTGATGAGGTTCTGCAGGAAGCAAGAAAAGGGTGAGTTCACAGTTAACTCCCGGATGTTAGTAGCTTATCTAGGTAACAAAGCTAGCAATGCCAACAGAAAATCTTCCTAGCAAGGCAGCTGCTTTCCGAGCTGCTTTCCTTGCCTCCAGTTGTCACTGGCTGTGCCTATGACGTGGGATACTCAAGGGCAGGTGAGCCCTGATTCATTTTATTTTAAACATGGTGTTCACATCTGCTTTGCACCCCTTTGACTCTGCGCCCTCCGTTTTGCCCAGCCACATCTTTGCACACGGCGAGACCCCGAAGGCTGGTGTCCAGGCGGTGATGGCTCCAGCAAACCAAGTTGGATGCAAACAGACAACAAATTACAGAGGTGCCAGGCTGAGGCGGAGTGGCTCTCAGGGACAGAGGTAGATTGTCTGTGTATTTAATACTAACAGGAGCCCAGCACTTCAGCTGTGGCTGTGCACAGGCTGGACCCCATTACATTACATGTGAGCTGTGAGCTAGTGGCACTGCTGATCCCTGCTACAACCAGGCCAGCTGCACTCTCCCCTCTGTTGCTGAGTGCTTGCTGAATTTAGCTGAAATCTACTGTTCTTCTTCTCTTGCAAGCTCTTCCGAGCATTGAACCCAAATCAAAATACGCTCCTTCAGGTCCAGTTCTTTTCCCCATCAACTGGACAGTTAAATAGGTGCTGATTGGAGCAGGGGCAGAATCTGTCCCTTGTTAAGTGGAATTATAGTTCCTCATCGTTATATTGGAATTAGAAACCTACAGAGTAATCCTACCTCATCTATGTGTTGCCCATTAAGATAACGGCAGGGAAGAGGATTATGAAGCATTCCAACGTTGTTAACTAATCAAAGGAAACATAATGATAAGAAACAAATCTAGACAAAGCGCATAGTTCAGCTAGTTAACAAATGGCTTCTCCTTGAGCTTCATAAGATTTTGAGCTCTATGTGAAGAGAAATGCTGTTTACCATTGAGTCTTGTTCTCACTGAAGTCATTGGTACTGATCAGTACTGACTTCAGGGAACAGAAAAACAGTCTGTTACTACAGTTCGGGGTTTTGTTTGTTTGTGCTTTGTTGTTGTTTCTTCATTTGTTTCACTATTAAAAATTTTTTTTCTTAAAAAAAAAACAAAACAAAACACAACCCCCCAAAACTTCCCCAAAAAACACGTTTTCATTGTTGCTGTGTGGATCGTACCAAATAGTGTTAGCCAGAGGCTCATTTCAGACTGATTGTCAGAATTGTACACAGCTGTAAAACAACCAATAGTGAAAATTAATTCCTTGAGGCCAAACAGGGAAGAAGCCGCCCCACAAGCCCGATGCTGCTTATAAAGTGGCAGAAGAAGTTTCACTGTAAAGAAGCAACTGCACAGAGAAACAGGAAGCCTTTGGAGAATCTTCATTCACCTTTAAAACTTCTTCATGATAACTAATCCTCAAATGCATTAGGCAGCTGTATGCTTGATTTTAAGTGTTGCCTAACAAGTTGTTATGACACATCATTTATACAGTTCTCGGTTTAACACACTGTAGCCATAAAATACTTGTCAATTAACAGACCCTAGCAACTCACCCAGAACACCAATATCCAAGCCTTGCAGACTTCTTTCGATGTTCTCGTAGATTGAATTTTTGGTGAAATCAGCTTGTATAACCTTCACCTTTTGACCTGTAGCCTGCTCTGTAATTACAAAGAAAAAAATACAAAACCCTTGTGCGTGTACCCAGAGAGAGGGAGAGCTGTAATTACGTAACGAAAGAAGCAATCAGGTGTCTCGTTTAGTAATTTCTGCTGTACAGTAAGCGTTTCAACCTTCTTGCTTTAAGAAAGATCAAAACACAAACAAAACACTTTCACACTACCCAGTTGTTTCCAGGGAAATGGCCTGGCAAATATAGGACTAATTTATGCCCTGAAATCAACAGAAGTTCCTTCATACATTCTTAACACCATTCAGTCGTTCAGTAAAAAAATACCCCAGAAATAAACAACACAGGTCTTCTTCCCCTGCTTATACTATTTATAAAGAAACACTGTCAGCATAGGTTAGGCAAGTGAATGTGGGTGCCAGATCCTCTACATAAGCACAGTTTTGCAGAATTGTTTTAAAGTGTCTTCATTTATACGATGAACACTTCAACAAGCAGACTTTATCTTTTCATGTAGGAGGGGAAAACAGGGCTGGAGGTGATGCAGTATTTTCTGCTTTATTTTCAAACAATTCCTCTCCTGTTTGACATTTGCAATCCCGTAGACTGAACTTTCCCCAGGATTTTTCAGGACTAAAAGCCATTCAAGGGAAGGTGTAGCTTAAATTTTACAAGGTCAATTTACACAGATGGGAAAGGGAAATATGTATGATTTTTTCCAGTGTCATTGCTATGCAGGAATGGAGCCCAGCTGTACATTACCATTTTTCTCACCAGTTGATTTATTGCTGTTCATATTTTCAATGAAGTTTCATGAGGAAAAGAGGTAGAGACTCTTATTTACTCATTTTAAAGGCAGGGTTCTCCTTTAAAGGGGCCCAGTAAGGTCTCTTCTAACTAGATGTTCACATTGTAAATTCTTGCTACTAAACCTGCTTTCAAGTTTTATGGGCAACCTGAAATCCAGATGAAGTTTGCTGAAAAAGTGACAAGTGAAGCTTGGAAATGTCACTAGACAATCCGATTGCAGACTTGCTGCAAGCGGCAGGAATTCAGGTGCATGTGGATGGCAGAAAGTCTGCTTTCGGTCTTGTTTGGGAAACTGTCCCTGCTTGTTTTGACCCTGATTTTCTCATACAGGCAACAGGGAACCCTGCCTTTAATGGGAATTAGACTTGCTGATTTCTACCCAGAAATCTTGCCACACAACCCTTGTGTACACTCAGAATTTAGGAAGATGCCTCGCACCAGCTCCCACAGCAAAACAAGGCTGGCAGAAAGCTGGCTTTGGGTCCAGCAGGCCAGTTTGCAACAAAACAGGGCCTGCATTGGAGGGTGAGAGAATGTCATTCCCTCTTGGTTGTTCCCTCCTTGCCCCTTGCTACACTGCAGGTTTCAACCATGTTATGCTACCCAAGTAACACAAGTGGTCTGAGGAAACAGCAGATGCTCTGACTTCAGATCTGAAACATGGGCTGCATCTTGTGTGCAATTTTAGAGGACATCTGTCTCCATGACAGAAGAAAGGATGAAGGAGTGCCCTTTCTCTTGCCCTCTTTCCAAGCTGCAGTTGTGTGTGTGAAAGGGACAAAACACCCTTTGAACCTTCAACCTATAAAAGCAACTCTAGTGGCAAATGACCCCCTAGTGGTCCCCGGATGGGGGAATGGTAGAACTATAAAAAAAAAAAAAAAAAAGGATATTGTGAGTGTAAATGCAGCAAAGGGAAAGAACAGAGGAACAGCTGGAGCAGACACCTACAGTGACCTTCTGATTGAAGAGCTCTATAAACAAAATGAGATGGTCTTTAAAAGTATAGTGATGTTGTGGCCATCTTTCTTGCGGGCAATGAGAAGGGCAGCCAAAACTAGAGCAATATAAAAATGAGGATCAAACAAACCATTTGGACTTTCTCTGCATCCCCTTGTCTGTGCTGAACTGCACTGCTGCAACCAGCAGTCAGCCAACAAACAAGTACTCCAGATGGCTTTCCTCTGTCTCATTTAAGAATAAAACAATATATTAAAAAACAATAAAACTATCATGCTGATAAATGAATTATCCAGGGATAGCACTTCAGAAAAAGATAAAAATTCTGCAAAGAAGAGAGCCAAAAAATAATTTCCAATGTTTCTTACGCCTCTCCCTCTCTGTGACAAAGATTTATGACAGTCTTTGAAGACACAAGCCATTCCAACTCTTTTTATAAGTCCTAAGTATGCCAGAAGAAAAAACGCCTAAGGTTTTCAAACATCAGGACAGGTTATTGTCTTTTTTAAAAATGAAGAGAAAACTAATTTAAGGAAAACTAAAAATGTGAACTGAGTTGCTTAATCCAATGTGTTACAAAATGTATCATTAAGAAGGATGCATCTAACTCCTCCTGACCTCAGATCACTTGGGAATCCTACTTGTCAGATAGGATAATGTGCTGCCTTTTGAAATTTACCAAGAGGAGAATAAATCAGGAGGAAGCATGAAGTTGGTTAGGACATGCAGTCTGCCAGAAACTCTCCTTTTCTATTTAGAGAGTTATGAAGATCTTCAGAAAACCTGAGGTAGCAAAATGAATGCCAGAGCAACACAAGAACTGATCCTTGTAGAAAGAGGAGACCGTTTTGAAGTATTATAGCAAAATTTGAGTATGAACAGACTCAGGCTAAGATGGCACTTATATTCAGTGGAAATTTGCAGAGAGGAGAGCAAAATTAGATGTTATTTTAACAACAGAAAAAGGTTTAAAAACATTTAAGACTGGGGAGAAATATAAAAGTTTCTGTTAGATTATAAAGCACAAGTTCTGGCTACATTTCAAAAGTCTTTTGGAGAAATATATTTCCTCAGAAATGTAAGATAACTCAGTTTCAGAAATAACAGGAAAATAGAGAAGAAACAAAAAGAATGAGTGTAAAAGCAGAGCTGCAAAAGATGTTACAAGATACCAGAGGACACAAAGTCAGCGAACAAAAGAACAGGGGTATTGCTACCAGTTACCGGAGCACTCAGAACATCGGTAAAGGCCCTCAGGTGCTCTGTTATGTAGTAGTGCATATTGGGAAAACAACTCTGAGCAATGATGTTTTACCTCAAGTCATCAGCAAGGCACAACAGGCGTTTTTAACAGCCTTTGAAGAGGAAGGAAGGGTGTGCCTAGAGAGTTGTTTTATGCTAGTCAGTGATCTCAGCTTGTTCCCTGCTTAGCTCTCAGAGCTACCTCTGGAAAGACAAGGGGCAGAGGACACAGTAGACCAGACTGGAAACTGAGCCTGCAGCAGGGGGACAGCTAGATGAATTAGCACCTTTGCAGGTCTTAGTGGGAGCAAGACACACTTGGTTCTTGACAATTCTGTGGGGTGATTTTTATTTTTACTGCTTTATTCTATACTAACAGGCATGATTTCACCCAACCTGAATTAATGAACTGTATGCTCAGCTAGTCTAAACTAGTGTAGCTATATTTTCTGCTGCTTCCTGAGGATAACACACCCTATCTTTCCTCAAATACAGATTTGTTTCTTCTCAAAACAACACAAAACAACTAAAACCCAAAAACCCACAGTGAATAATTTTTTATGTTTAACAGAAGTGGCTTTTGTTTGGCATTAACATCTAAACAGTACAGACCCTGGTCATATAAACAGATCCTAAAGTATAGCTTTTCAGTCAGGACCTATCTCCATCAGTACAGCTTGCTTAGGAAGTGTAGGCAGAAGAAATAGAAAACGAGAACACTTAGTAGCATTCCATCATTTCCAATCTCCTGGTTTTATGGTTTGATCAACGTTTCACAACCACAATACTAAATGTGTTAAATGAGCAGTATACCTGGTGTAATGGTCCTCTCTGTCTGCCCTCCAGAAGACTTACTTTGTTATCTTTTATCTCATTCTAAAAGAGGTTTCCTGTCCGAGAGGATGGAAACCTGGCTTTCAATTCCAGTGATGCTTTAGATAAATGTTTTTCTTGTTGTGGATGCCTGCCTGCTACAGCTCTGAGACCTGTTCCTAGGCACATCTGTGACCCATGGGACTGTTTGAAAGACAGGCACTGAGGTCTGTGGAATTATCCACACTGCAGACACCTTTCATTTACATTATTTGGTATGCAAACTGAATGTGACAGTATGATTAGGCAAATAATATTGTCAGGTTGAAAAGGGAGGTACGTCTTTTAATTATGGTGTCCAAATGAGTGGAAAAAGATATATGGTGTAGCAGTGAAGAAAAAGGAAACGTGAGTAGTGTGTCCAGTCCTACAACAAATTTATGAAGCCTACAACAAACTTTTTGTCTCTATGTCTCTGTGTCTTAATCTCCTTTCATTTTAGTCCAGGGTAATGATAACCGTTTGGACTGAGACACTGCCTGTTTAAGCAGTTTAGAAAGAAAAAGTCAGGGAGAATTAGAAAATTTAGAAAACAGTAAAACCATTCTGGTTAAATTTCTGCTTTATTTTTAGTTTCTGTTGTTTATTTACTCACATAAAATCACAGTAAGTTTACCTTTTCTTCCTTTCCAATGACCGCTTATCTTAATAAACCCTGAGTCTGCAAATTGGAATCAGAGGAACGTTTCCAAAGCTTTAACATAAGCCCACATTCAGAGCTCCCTGCTGATTTTAGTGGCCTCCAGATCAGATACTCTGTGCTTTTCACCACTGTATCTTCCTCTCCTTCCTTTTGTTTGTGCCATCTACTTGTTGTTATGTACTCATTTCCAACCTGACACAATAAATAACATGAGTCACTCTGGACTTTAGCCAAAACCCACTGAAAACAATGGAAAGATCTCACTGGGATTTGCCACGAACTTCAGCAAGCTTTGGGAAACCTCTTTATGCTCACAACCCAGCTGAACATAGCGCAGAAACGATCGGTGTAGGCTGAGCTCCAGGGCTCACACCATCCACCTCCCCACACCTTGGATTACATAGTGCTGCTGCAGTCAGGGAGGCTGCCTCACGTTGAGAAAAGCCATGGGTCACTTATGCCCAAGGCACAGCAGCATTTGTAGGCTATCTCATTAGTACCTGTCAGGACAGGGCAAGTCCTTCTTTATGTGTTGCTATGCAACTCAGCATAGAACAGCCTCAATTAGGAAGGGGTCCCATGGATGGCCTTATAACAAATCATAGTGCAAAGGAATTTACAGTATGTTATCTTTCTGGGCTCCACCACTTCTTTTCTTTACTGAGCTATGTTCGTCTCAGGAATCTTATTTTCATTCTTTCCTTCTGATTATAATTTACAATGCAAAGAAACTATAAAAAGTCAGCTTTTTTTCCCCCCAGGTTTCTACTATTTTAATTCTTTAATATTTAGCTGCAAAGAAATGCAACAACACCACCAGAGCTGGTCTTAATTCCCACAGAAGTGATTTTTTTATGGCTGTATAGTTACGGATACAGTTCTTTATAGAGACTATTCAGAGGGTTGGTATTTTCCTCCTCTGGTACCCTTTGCTTCCCAAAGGAGAACAAGTCTATCCCTGGAAAAAAATGAGATGGAAATTGGACAGAAAATTTCAGAGTACAAGCCTTGATTTCGGTAGCTGCAGGTTCAGAAGCAGGCCTTTTCATCCACTTCAAGCCTGCCACACCCCTGAGAGATGCACTGCTCTCTCTGCAGGTGAGGATACTGGACTTGCCACTTTGCTAGAGCCAGCTGCCCAGCCTTGCTTAAAGGCAAGCCTTTCTGACAGAGGTGTAGTCTTGGATGTACACATGCTTAACACAGGAACCTGTGAGTCAATGAATCTGGTGTACAGAAGCCATGAATTGAAAAAAAGGACTGTGGGAAGAATAACCTCGGTTACAGCAATCTTTAAAGTTAATGGAGGGTATAAACTCATTTGATTCCTAAAGAAATCTTAACTATCAATCTTAACATATCTAAACAAGCCATTCCCCACAGTAAAAGGCTAATTTCCCTTGAAGAAAAGAAAGAGAACATTAGTTCTAAAGACACACTATTTAACTGCTTTATCAATAGCCAAATGCAACTTGAAAACTTTAAAAAAACGTACATTGATTTCATTTTTACTCCTCTGATATGTTCCAAGAACTAGCCTAAAGGCAACCTTCCTATCCCAAGCATAAACTGTTCCATAGATTCCTCCGGCAGCGCTAGTATCATATCTCCTTTTCCTGTATTTATAGATTTTAAGAACAGCTGAAGCCAGTAAAGAACCTGCATGCACATTTTTAATCCAACCTATTGTACTGTTTGAATTATGACATGTATTTTTAAAGCTATCCACAACCAGAAGAGTTCAAGCAACACAGTAATATGAGAAATTAAATGTAGTCTTGGAGGAATACCTGGGGCTATATCTGTAGCAGTATCTGGGGCCCTACCATACTAGATACCTTACTGAGGTAATAGACCTCCGGATCCCTGTAAATCCAGCCTGCTAAACGGGAAGGCAAGTTTGAGACAAAAACTTACCAACTTCAGAGGCTACTCTCTGCAGTTTTTCAAGAGTTCTGCTTATCATAACTACATTTAATCCACGTTTTGCCAGCTACGAGAGAGGAATATAAAAATTGTTAGAAAACATAAGGTGATAAGAATCCTTACAATTTTTCCAGTTTTGCAATAAAAAACAATTAAAGATTTTTTAAAATTGCGTTCATTCACCTGCCACCTGCCTAGTGGGAAAACAACAGATATTAAAACCAGGCCAAACAATACCCAGGCTTCTAACAGTCTTCCGAAACATCCCCTTCACTGTGTAATCTTGGACCTTTACAAGAAAAGTATACTGGACAACAACCAAACCCCAATAATAAGAACAAAAATAATCTGATCCAATTTCAAATGAATGAAAGTCTGCAGGGAGTGAAAGCAGTGTGACATTTCCCAGAAACATATTTTTATTTTGACTTGGATTTAGGAGGCCAAATATGTTGATGACTTCCTAGTCGTTTTATAACATCACCTTCCACCCTCACATTTTTTTGTCTGGAGGAAGTAGTTTAAGCATATTGAATTGAAGCCTCAAGAGTTTGAAAGGATTTGGACTTTATTCGTATTTTTTAACAGAAATAAAATCTCATGCAGGTCAGAGGGATAAACTCTAAAACTCTAACTGTTTCTTTCAGTAGCTGCGAACTAAAAAAGAAGAGGGAAAAAAAGAAAAAAAAAAAAAAAGAGGAACCAAGGGAAAAAGGTGAAGTCCATGCACAAAAATTCAAAATACAGTCACACAAATGTACATGCACAAAGATGATGGCAATAGTTGAGCATTATACCCATTAACACTATTTAAGACAGCATTCCATTTATAGTTATTTTGGTACTACCATGTGCAAAACAAATGCAAGAAAAATAGAGAATGTTTTTTTCCTGTTTTCTTGAGGCCTCCCCTTCCCATCAGTTAAAGAGTTTTAGGCAAAGCTTGAGAGAGAAACATGGCCCCAGCTTGTGAAACTACATTATTAACAAGTGGAAGCTGAACAGAGTTGTGTGCATAAAGAAAGATAGAGCTGAAAGTAGAAAAATCCTAATGAAAGCAAGAAGGAGAGCTAAATTAGCCAGTACAAAAGATAAAGCCAACGTTATCTGAAAGTACCAGGTTTGCATAGAACAAGAAACTAACTGACAAAGCCCACACACTGAAGATCCATTCTTTTCCCTAGCTGACTCCCTGCTTCCTCCTTAAAACTATTTGAGAGAAACAGTTTGTCCTGTTGGGCTCTTCTGAAACAATGCACAGAATGTTAAGAAATAAGGACCTTTGTTCAAAAATTCACTACATCAAGAGTACAAGAGGTAGACCATCTATTAAATATATCAGCCACAACCACTTTCATTTTCAGCACAAAGACCATGCTCACAATTCTGTGCTTTTGGAGACTCTCTCACATAATTGACGGGTGCTCCTGCACAGACTTAGACACTTGGGAGTTTCGAAAGCTTATTTTAAAGGCTCCATTTTAAGTTCTCAAGAAAAGAACTCTAATTGCCTACATACTGGCAGATTTCCCTTTGTCCACAATGAGTTTGACTCAAGCCATTTCCCATCAGAGACAAGATCTCCGTTTCCATGGTCACTTGCTCATTTATGCTATTTGGGGGTGTTCAGATGGTGATTATTTTAATTTTTGTGCCTTCAGACCCAAACCCAAATATCAGCCATGTCACATACAGAATAAAAACAAAGATCTGCTTCACTGGGCTTCTCAATATCATCTCAGATATGTCTCCTAAAAGCTAAGTAAAAAAAATAATTCCTATTGCTAAGATTGCATTGTATTTCAGCTAAAAACACATTTGTGGCAATCTTATAAAACTGTTAACCATCGGGTTAGAGGAGTCTCCCTTGCTGCTATACAGGAGACTAACCAGAAGTATAAGGCTCACACCTGACTACTCTTTTTTACTTCCTCACCCACACAGAAACATGCGTCCTTTTCAGAAATAGGTTTCATGGGACCCTCAGGCAAACAAAAAGAACTGTGCTTAGAAAAGAATTTCCTGGCCATGCTCAGCAAACGTTAAATCAGTTTTAACACTATCTCATTTCAAATAAAAAATTTTAGTGTAGGCATCTTTAGCACAAAGCATTTTCCTAAAATAAAAAGGCTTTGACGTTAGGGAATGGTATTTCCCCTCATAGTTAAGAATAAGCACTGGCTCCCAGCGGTGTAATGTGAAGGTGCTTATGTTAGTAAATCCTGACTCCCAGTGGCAAAGGACTAAAACGCTCCTGAACTGCTCAGACTGCTAAAATATAAGATCATTATTACCGACTCCAGCCATGACAAATTATGATAACTTGACATTCAGAAATGGGGCTAATAAAGAAGAAAGACCAAGCAGAATCTGCACTCTGGAATCCCACAAACTCACTGTTAAAGAGTTTTAAACCAACACTAAATTAGTATAAAGTCAGTCTGCATTTTCTAGCACATTTTTGCAGCTCAGTCTGAGGTGAATTTTTAAACAATAAAACTTCATGAAAGGCAAGACACAGGTGTTAGATTCAAACCACGCATGTAACTACACTACAGTTAGACTGACAAATTGGTTATAGTCTACACGGATCGTTAGATAGAATAATTTAAAATCCATAAAAATGCTGTAGCTGTCTACCAAAAATTTCTACCTATTACAAAAGAAAGTCTCCTTTCTTCTCCAGGACTGTGCTGATCTGGCCTCAGTACTTCATCCCTTTTCTTTCCTTGCCTGGGGTTCAGGCCTGTAAGGTCTCCATAATTCAAATCTTTCAATCCTTTTTGGTCGAACAGACCGGGACTGAGACAACAGGGCAGAAGGATTCTGCAAGCTTCCTGCTAGCTCTGCACCTGTGCAACACAAGTAGAATAGCAGTATTTCCAGGAATACATCCAGGACCAAGTGGAGAAATTAGGCTACATGTGCAACTGGAGCAGGAAAACTCAGATCATATTTAGCTTACTTAGTATCATATTATTGGTAATAGTATGCACAATTTCAGGAAATGAAACAAAGGTTTAAGATTTGAGAAATCGTTGTATTAATAAATGAACACAGTGCCTATCTTAAAATGGTCTGCTAAAACATTGATTTAGACACAAGACTTAGAAGAGAGTTATGAACTATCACCAATAACAGAAATGGTGACCATGTGAGCCACCAACATCCTGCATGTGCCCTGACATCAGATGAGAAGTGTGCAGAAGCTAAACCATAAGACTCAGAGTATGGTATGGCCTTGTCCACAAACCCAGTATGTTTGAGGTGCTAAGCCAGTAACAGATGCTAAAGCACATATGTAATTATTTCATAACAAAACCAGAACAAACAAGACTGCTTGTTTGTTCAGATGAGTAACAGATGAGTAGATGTGTGACAGCCTAGCAGCACAACAGTTCACAGTTGGCATATTTTTGTTCCTTGTTATAAATCTTGCGAGTCTAACCCCCCTAGCAAGAACTAATGGACCAAATCTAACAGAAACCTGGCTGTGGAAATAAGCGTAGCAAACTAGATCCAAAATCTCAGTGCTCTGACATCACAGCACACAGTTATAAGGTCTGGGTCTTTACACTCAAGAAGGACACTCATTCAAAATCATCCTGATGTGCTAGAAATGCATAAGCTCAAGTTGTGTGTGTGTTTGTCTCTCAACACAAGCTCAGAAAATAAAAGGGACAATAATTTTCTCTGATAAATCTGTGTCCTGGCATCAACAAAGCGTTATTCTGAGACCTCACAGCTGACGGGCTTTTCACATGGACCCCAGTCAGCTCTTGAGCTTAATAGACTTTGCAGAGATCTGTATTTAGCCATAAACCTTGGAAACACGGGTACTGAACCAGTAAATATTGTAATCTTTCCCTGGACCTCAGTCTGCTGGGTTTTACCCAACAACCACCTACTGGGATTTCCACATAAAACACCAAGCAGACAAAGCCACATCACACTAGCCTTCCAAAACACCAGAACCGCTTTCCTTACTCTCCTATACCATATATTACCAACAAGCGTGGAGCCCATGCCTGAGCTCACGATGTCAGAAAGAGATTCATCACCTGGTGTCAGAGCTCAGACTCTAGAAGAACAGACACTGTGGCCATCAAACAAGGCTTGCCTTCCCATCAGCCTACAACACCAGAGGGACTTACAGTAGAACATCAGAGAATTTTGTACCCTGACATCAGACCAGCAAGACAGTAGGGCTGAGCCAGAAACTCCAAAGGTACAGAGACATTAAAACAGCAGGGTCAGATTTATTTATCCACAAGCCACGCACAAGTGTGTGTTTTGACCTCAGCCAGCAAGATGACGTGCCAAGCTATGAGCTCATGTGGTGTGGGCTTGGGATGTGCCCCACAGAGCAGTAGCTGAGCACAGCTTCAGTCAAAGGGACCACCTGGGAAGGAAGGTACATCTCAGCATGGATAAGATGGCTCTTACTCATCCCACAAAAGCCAAAAATAATGAACAGATGTTCCACAAAATCTAGCCAGTTTCAGCCAAGTTAAAAAAAAAAAACCACAGTAGTTTTTTTTTCTCATGATGTAAAGTAGCCTTTCGCATGCTATAACTGGCCCTTTAAATGGGATTTACTCTTGCATAACCCATACAGCATGAAGGAATCAAAACAATGACAGAGGCCCTGATAGACATCCACAGGTGCCTGCAGCCTTCACGTGGATAAAATATCACCAGGTGCTTAGACGCACAGTCATTTCAGCAAGCTGCATGTGCTTGTGACTACAGCCAGAGGTGCGGTGGTAAATGTTTAAGCATTTCTGATGTTTCCTCTCTGTCTTGTTCCCATCCCATTCCCCCTGACCTAAGTATCCATCGGACCCTTCCTGTTCGCACATCGCTACAGCAACTCAGTGAGTAGGCAGAAAGCAATATTTTCCCTTCTTTCGCACAGGAGAGCTTGTGATGTTTATCACAGCTATGCCAGATGTTAAAGTATAATAGCTGGTATTTGTCTTTGTGTTTCCTACAGTCAATGCACTTTCAACAGTAGTTATTGCATTGCCACTCCCAGTAATGAAAACCATGAGGTAGGTGCTTAAATAGTGCAAACACTCAAAAAGACTAGCTTAAATATCCTGTAAATTAATTCAAAAGCAAACTAATTTCCCTTCCTGTGAGGCGTATTTTATAATTTATGAGCAGAAAGCACCATATCTAAACTCCTGCATATTACAGGCTGCTGATTTTCACCTGGTTCCATCAGCTGTGAGGACAACAATTCATGTTTCATTGCTGTTTAGCTTCTAGAAAGGGAGCCAGTTTTGAACGAAGACACACCAAAGAGAAAATCTACCATTCAGTCACTGTTACTAACAGCAAGGCTTGTACAAGATGGTGCAAGGCCACCCTTCCTTCAGCGTTGATTAGCGCAGGTGAAGAGAGAGGGACTGCTGTAGAAACTGCGCAGCAGCAGCTACAGGGTCAGCAGAGAGCTCCTCTCTCCTCCTGCAGGCCGCTAGAGCTACCAATTCTTATTTAAACCATTAGGTTTCCTTATAATTTCCATAACTTGTAGTTTATATTAATTCACACAGATTTCTCCTTTATTTGTTGTTTGACATAGATCTTTAAAACTGTGTGTGCAAGTGTCAAGGCTAGAAAATTACATTTTGTGTGTTGATGCTGGACTACCCCACCGAAAGTCAAAGAGCAGATTAGGTGTGGAACTGGGTGAAAAAGGACAACGTAGGCAACTTTCTACCCTGGGCAGACAATATGAAAACTTTTGGATTACTCAATGTTTCAATTCTATTTCCTTGGTCTGAGGAGACCACTGACGCATGAATGACCTTCCTCTGAAATGCAGTACCAGTTTTCTTTCAGAATTTGGTTCGTGTTATTCTGCACATACAAAGGAGAAGGATTAGTACTATGTTTGTCACAGTGGCTTTAAATCCTCAAATATTTTACTAACTTGCAGAGGCTGATGAAGGGGTAGCAACAGCAACTTTGTTAAAAAAAAAATCTTAAGGGTAAGCAATCTTACCTCAAAGGAATATGCTTTTCCAAGCCCATCTCCTGCTCCTGTGACCACTGGAGAAAGTGAGAAGAATCAGGATTACACTTGTAGCTCTGCTTTAACTTGTTCTTTCTTGAATTCTTTAATCTTCATCACCCTTGTTTCCTGAAAGTTGCAGCCTAAAAGCTTCTACTAAAGCTTTGAATCAATAATTTTAAATTTTTTTTTCCTTCTGACTTTTTAATCTTTTTGTTTCTTCATTTAGCACATTTTGTCTTCAAAGCAAATCCCTCCCCATAGTAACATATCTGATGCATTCCATTGCCTAAAAGGTGGTAGAATTTTCTTCTGTATGCGTACAAGTTATGCTTTGCAAGTCTTTCACTTACATGCTGGCAGTAGAACAGCCACCAGCTACATGCTGGTGCTCGTAGGTGATAAGGACTAGCAGGTGACCGAAGCTGATGTAACACTTTCTCACACAAGAAATCTGTATGTAAGGAAACATCACAGCAAACTTACCATCATCTATAAAATGTTCTTCCCTGAGACCTGTCCTATTCATTTTACCTTTATATTTCATGTTACTGGGAAAGTAAACAAGCTTTGTCATTTGTTAAGCACCCCAAACTTTAAATGTTAATCAAACAAATACTGAAGAGGAACTACAGAAAGAAAATCCTTATCACCTCAGGAATAAAGAATAAATAAATAAAGCAGGAATGCACTACAGAAATTCCAAGGTAAACCTGGTAAATTCTCAGAGCAAAATTGAAAATGAGTAAATATCTAAAAAAATGTGGATTAAGGACTTATAAATTGCAAGAGACACTGGGGAAGCAAGGTGATTTTGAATGGTTAGGTTCATGGCCAACAGAAGAGTAATTATTCCCTCCTTTAACAGAGAAAAGAGGCCCCTCAGTGAAGCAGCAGTGGATCTTTAGCTGTCTGGCAGACCTGCAGATGAAACGCAAGGTTCTGTTGGAGAACAAGCTTCCACCACCCAACTTCTAATTTTCGTGATTCTCAGGATCTCATGTGCCATGTAATACAGCAAATCATCCAAGCCCTATGAATTTTACTGGACCCAAAAGACTTTATGCTTATAAAAGGACAGAGAATAAAAGAAGACAAGTCTCTGAACAAAACAAGTCTCAGCCTTCAGGGGAAACAAGGGTTTTATGCAGAAAGCTCCATGTGCTGCTCCTCACCTCATGCACAGAACAGAGATCCTTGCCTCATTTAAATCAAAATGAGACCTACCTATTGCTTCAGAAGCAGCTGGTATTCAGGCAAGTATTCTGCAAAGGGGTGGATATTATGTCTTTAATTAAACACACACTCCAGCCAGACACATCAAGGCTCTAATGCGGGAGGAACGAACAAAGCACAGGAGTACTGTTCAGGTCACATCTTAACAAGATGCCACGATCAGTGATGTCTGGATCCCGGGCACTCAGACACTGTACTACCGCTCATTGTTTCTTAATACTGATCATCTAACGAGCTTAAGAAAAACATCAATGATCAGTAGGAAGAAGGTGTTTATTAAACATTTCTGTTATGAGAATGCATAATATCTTTTAAGAAGTACTGCCTTTGAAGTTTTTAGGCTAGAGTAGATTTGGCTTGTTAATGGTACCATTAAGGATAGGTCACCAATTTGGAAAAAACAGACTGGAGCAAAGGCAGCAGGAACAAAGAGAAGTTGGTTTGAAGAGTGGAGACCATATGCTAGACATAACCTAGTTGCTTCACATGAAACTAAGGGTATAGGCAATGCTATTAAAACAAAAGCATTTGCAGTAGAGAAAAAAAACATCAGAAGCAGGAATAGGGAGAGAATTCACATCTATGCACCAGATGCATGAGCTGTTACCAGTTCAACTATTTTTCTATTCTCCCCAAGTACGCAAAACCTTCAGGCTCATAAAACCGAAGTAACTAGGAGTAAACAAAAAGAAATTAAGCAAACCACACCTAGTGGAAACCGTGTTTTGTTCTGAGGGGACAGGGAAAGGAAATGCAAGGAAAACCTCTCCTTATATTAGTAACTAACAATCCATCACTCAGTTATAAGAAGAAGATGAGGAAGTTTCTATTACCTGCCCATTCTCCCAGCGATCGAAAGAAAGTCTGAGGCAAAGCACTCCAGAAATGTGGGAAAATATATTTCATAAATCTGATGCATTTTACCAGAGCACAGAAACATATCAGACCCCCAGTAAGAGTAAGTAGCTGATGCTGGAATGCTTCCATGGCGAGCAAAGGCAGTGAGCTAGTATGAATCAGTCGCTCTCTCCCTGGGAAGTGCCTTTCCCCAGCACGCTGCTAGTCTCTGAGTGCTGGCAGAGAAGTGAGAATTCTAATCAAATCATGTGATTTTCTTTTTCCAAGGAACGTCCAGGGCTTAGATTAGAATAACCTCTCTACATTACACCCAGATTTGTAATCTACTCAAAAAATCCACACTAAACAATTATTTCTGGTGCTTGCTTTAGAGAAAAGGTTTCACTACTCCTCTGGAAACTACCCAAGAACAAAAAGAAAAAAGAACATTTTCATTGTTATTGTTTAGGATTCACAGAGACTCAAGATAGGTCTAAAACAAAACCCTGGATATGAATACTGCAAAACTTTGGAATAACGCATATCAGCACTAATTCTCAGAGCTGAGGAGTTAAACTCTAGCCTAGACACTTCCAGGGCAAGTTCACACTGAACTTGTGTGGAGGCCAGAAAAATAGATTTGTCTATAAATTCAAAGACAAAATAATGAAAGGTTACTAAAGTCACCTAATTATTTCTATACAGAGAAAGCACTATTATGTAACTTTTCAAAGAGCTTTCTTAAAAGAAGTTAATATTTTTACACCCATTTTTACAAATGGTGCGATTATGACATGAATAAGCGCAGTAATCTATTAACAAGGGAATAGGACCCAGCATTTCTGAACAAAGTATGTTTGAACTAGGGCTAAAGTTGAGGACATGTATCAAAACCTGAAGGTGAAAAACTTTACAAGAACAGTATCCCACTGCAAGACAAAGATGAAATCAACAAAATTCAAACCTCAAGTGATTAAAAAATTTTACAAAGTTAACATAAGGAATTTCTCAGGGAAGGTAAAGAAACAACCTTCAGTCTTCTTTGTAATGGCAATTTGAAAATTACCCATTTTTTAAAGGTCAGTTTAAACTGGAGAAGTGGGACACTGATGCTTACACATGCACTTAGGACAGAGTAAAATAAAATGAGTAAATATCTTAATGATATCCTTCCACACTTAACACAAATCATCTTTAAAATTTAACCTAAACCTGACATCCAGAAATCTCCAACTGAAGAGCAGCGATATATGTCAGGTGTCACACTGCCGGCACCTTCAGCCAGAAAACCACAATATGCAGACATATTACAGAGTAAGGATGATGTCTGAATTAGAAGGAATGTAACACTAAATATATCTGTAACAAGAAGATACAAAAATCACTACCATCTCAGCTGAACCACCTAGTTTCCTCACACAGAAGCTCTCTTAAAATTTCAATGTGATTACTGTTTTCTATACCATAACACCTCGTTTTACCCCATAAGTAAGGCCAATCAGACCAAAAAAGATCTTGAATATTAAATTTCATTTTTAATATTTGCATACAATCACAAATTCAAAAAACCCCACCTAATATTCAGGAAATACTTTAAGTTTGATGCTGAATACCTCCTTTAAATGAAAAAGAAACAATAGCACTTCTATTTGACAAAATGCAAATTTTCATGGCTGCCAGACTTTTCTTTTGCACTTCCAGTTCTGCCCATGCTCCCTTCTTTCTTTTCCGGAGGCTGAGATACACTTACAGTACTTCATTGGCCTAGTATTTGTAAATCAGGCCAAGATACTGAGAGGAAAAATAATAGATTCTATGAATGTGAAGAATTGTTTCTCCAGCCCAGACTAAGTTTTCTCCTGAGGTATTGCTTCTCTGACTCTCACAGGGATCATTGCAAGAATCTTACACATTGCATGGGTGGAACACTTCTTTGCGTGATCACTGTACTTTTGCATTTTAATCTAATTCCATTACAGCTAGCCCACTGCTAAACAATCCCTATAAGAGTATGAACAGTTCAATGTACAATAAAATATTCCTTTCCAATACAGTTACTGCTTTTAAGTTTCTTTGTATGTTGCCTTGTAAATACACCTTGCCACCTGTAAAACTTAAAAAAGTTTAAAAGTATTGGACTGACTTCTGAAAATCAAGTTCTGTAGCTAAAAGCATGTGACCACAAGACACTTATGTGAGGGAATGCGACTTTCAGAAGTAAATCCAGTATTTCTTAAAACTAGACTACTTAATAATTCTTTTAAATCTGTATTCTGAAGACTAATGTTTTCTCTAACATTTTTTAACATTTTTCCAAAGGAAGAAAAGAAAATGAAGCCTCACACAGCAAGTAAATTATCTAGTTTTACAACTGTTTTAATACTTCATTAAGCTCATACAAAATCTGTAGAAAAAATAAGGTTAGGACTACCTACAGATGTATCCTAAGATAAATCAGTTTAAAATTACTATTTCATTAACTGAAAGATACAGTTACTGAGGTTCTGAATGAAATAGCCACTTCCATAAGTGTCTAAATTCTAACATGAGAGTTGTGCTTGTTTGAGCCCATATTCACAGAAGTTCAACCAGCAAATTTACTGGAATCAATATTATCTCCTCAGATACAGACGAAAATAGTAAGTGACTGAAGCCGATTTGCTCTGTGAAAGGATGCAAGCACTTGCAATTTCGTCTAGATAATACCTACTTTTGGTTATTCCTAAATTAATATTTTAAATTATTCTGAGTAATATTATTATAAAGACTTTGGGAATCAGGTCTGTATCTTAGGTGAGAAGTCTAAGCCTGAAGGACTTCAAAAACATGACATGAACAATGAATTAAACAAAATCACTTCCACTACAGTACAGAATGAACTAATGAAACTACTTCAAGTACAATATAACAGTAGATCGTATAGAAAGTAAATATTCATGCTATCCATGTGTACTTAAAAGCATTTTACATGTCCATCCACACAAAAACAAAAAAACTTGTTAAAACTATAACCTGCATCTCTTTATTTATAAAAGGTACAGCAAAATATTAATTAATTAAATGCATACAGTAGCAGTTCCTTTGTGGAACAGCAGGTGCCATTACGTGTCCATTCGTATTGCAATCAAATGGCTCCCATAACCTTTTCGTAATTAATGAAAGCCTTCCAATTTCTTGTCCCACTGCAGAGAGATGAGGTTCAGTAATTAGGATTCTGGAGGTAGAGATGATCTGGAGAAAGAGGAACCCTATAAAAGAATACACTCAAAAATATCAAAGGCTTTTTAAGGACACAGGAAACCTTTAAAAACAGAACATCTCTCTAAAATATTTGACTGTGCCCTTAAATTCCACTTCTAATATTTGCAGTCACTCCTCCCCTTGCCATTGAAATCCATGCAGGCAGTGGGAAGCCCAGTCATTCCCCAAAGCTTCTGGTGTGAGTTACTCACATATTTCTTAGATCTAATCCAGTCTGATCCTTCACATAATGAGTAAATGCTTTACAGACCTAGCTGTATTTTAATTCAAGCAGGGATAAAACAAGTCATTAGACCACCCTGGTACCATGTCATGGTTTTCTAAAATCTTCTTTTATTATTTTAAAAAATCTTGGCTCAGGCTTGCAGGGAGTTGAAAACTTCAACAAGATTCATTACTCTGCTGTCCTCCAGTGCTGCAAGGCTTCTACAGAGTTTTCAAAGATAAATGCTATATCCTTAAAGACACAGGTAAGCGTTATCAGCTGTATTTTCAGAAAAGGGACTAAAGATACAAAGCAGTCCCATTGTTGTCCCAGATCATAACCCAAACAATCAGATTACAGACTTTTTTTTTTTGACCACTGGAGCAGCCTTGCCCTCTGTAGCAACTCCTTGGGCTTGTTACAATTCCTTAATCTAAATTTTAGGCATGATAAGATACCAGATAAGCTTTCGCTGCATATATATGACAAAAGACACTGATCCTTTCTCCTCATTTGAACACAAGTTAGTCTCCCATATATTGATCAGTTTCTACTCTTGTAGATTGTATACAGTAGCATCACTTTTCTGCAGCATTAAAAGATAATTAACAGACAAAACATCAGAGGAGGGGACTGTGATATAGAAAGATGAATGTACCCAAACAAAAATACATTTACCTTTGTTCTCTCTCCTAATTACCTGTTTGGTACTGGCTCACACAAAAAAATCTTTCAAAATACAAAATACTTCTCTCAATTTCCTTCTCTCCTTGATCCCGCAGCAAAGTTATGAGGGTTCATTTATGGCAACAGCGACAATTACAGCAGAACACCATTATGTTATTGAGGATGAGGAAAAGACTGAGAGAGGATGTCTACACAATGCATACTGAACACACTAGGCCATATCCCCAATTCATTAGTCAACACTTACACAGGGAACAAACTTGGGGGCCATCTCCCCTTTGCCCCATATGTTCTACAGTCACTTACACAAAAACAAAATGCACACGTGAAGTAATTCTGAATCACTAGCATCTTTCATAATTGCAGTGATATCAAAGATTGCCTATGGCATAAGGCAATGGTGAATCAAGCCTCATGATCTTTATAGGCAGCTTTGCCTCAGAGAGTACTGGCAGGCACTGAAACAGAATGAATAGCACCAAAGTACAGGTAAATGAAGGAATTTACAACTTGAGATTTGCTGATGGCATTCCTTCCTATAAATCAGCTAATGGTGTAAAAAAAAGCTAAAATTAAACTCTTCTGCATGTAAACAACATGGTGTACAAGAATATTTCTGAACCAATGAGTTGTGTGCACATCTGTGGCAATTGAGGTAGATTTTTTTTCTTGTTCCAAGTATGTTCCAGCATACACTATTCAAGTTCTCAGCAATGCCAAACAAACTTGTATCTTCAGTGTCTTTCAGGGCAGGCATTTTGGCTAACTCTTTGACTCAGAAAGCGCACTCTCTTCATCCCGAGGTTGCACAGGCTTGCTGCTTCCTCTTAAGGTTAAAAAGGAGTACCTCAGTCCTCCTGCCATACTACAGAAAAGAGAATGAACAGTGGTGTCAGAGATACCCGACGTTGTGTATACCACTTTAAAGGTATGTACCTTCCCTTCCAAAGAATTAAATAATGCCAGCTAGGACAAATTAGGAGTGCCTCAGAGCTGTGTAAGCCATCTGAGAAACAAGCCCTGAGCAGCCAAAGATCAATTATCAGTTGCTCCAACAGATTAACAGAAACAAATATAACAGTTCATCCAAACACAAAAAGTAACAACTCACAAGTCAGAACTCATATTCAATGGGCACAACTCATTCAGCCAGTGTTCCCCCTTCCCAGACAACTTGTTTTTCGCTTGGAAGCCTCACAGCTCGGAACTGCAGCTCATAAGAAACAGAATGAACCCAACCCCGCGTAATAAAACTGTAGGCATGTTTCCATAGTTAAGATCTTACCATAGTAAGATTCAATATCTGGAAACAGACATGAAAAGACATAACTAATTTTAATGAACTTTACATCCTGAGGCAGTGCGTCCTCGGGCCAGTAGTTTCAAAACTGCATCACCCAAGTGGCCCAAATCAAACAAATATAAAACTATACCTCACTGAGAAATCTTCAGGTTTAACAAATAAAAGCTATTTAAATAAAAGCTCTACTCACCAAATATTTAGCCCTATAAAGTTTAACATGGAGAATATGTAATCTCCACCAATCAACATTCCAATGTAAGCAATGGATATATTCTGAAAAGAAACAAAAGCCATGCATTTACCGAAGTCAGTTTCAATGTCCAAGAATATAAATTATATCAATTAATTTACTTTTCTAAGGAAATAGCTTTACTCTGTTGCTGGCCGCTCTAGAATCAGTGTTTAAATTAGTTTCACGGAATGCAGCCTTATGGGCAATATAACACTGAGATAGAGTAATAAAATCAATATGTTTTCTAAGTGGATGCAATGCACTGAGAGTGACTTTCTGGGGAAAAAAAAAAGAAAAAAGGAAAGAAAAAGAAAATTAGCTATTTGATGTTAGGTAAAATGGAGCTATAGCCACCTTCATAAAATGTACTTTTTCATCTTTGGAAGACTGATTTCAAATCCTGTTTCTTAAAAGTAGGTTTTGGATTCTCAAGGATAAAACTTATGCTTTAAAGTTACAATAAAAGCTTTTTACTATTGCTTTTAAAGGGCCACCTACTTTGGCAACTAAATGTGCATTGAAAACACTTGGCTCAAGTTCAATGCAGGCACAGTTTAAAGTTAAAGATTCTACCCCTCACTCCACCCCCATCAAGTTTTGGGAAAATTGTCCCCTGTAGACAGAAGGAAAGCTACAGAACTGTATGATCATTTTACCAACACATCGTTGGTTTCAAATGTTTTAGCAGTTAGCCGGGACAATGACATAATTTCTAACAATTTCTAGTGGGCACTACTGCATCATAAAGTGCCTCTCAACTTTAAAGCTGTTCAAAATGTCTCAAAAACTAATTACTGCTCAAAAAATAGAAATAGTGTTCTCTACCTTAGTGGTTCAATGCAGACATATAAAATTTAAAAGAATGCTTTCAGGACCACAAAATGAAACTAGATTAATCTTGCCAGCTTTCACACAAAACAACTGTAGAAAGACAAGTACCATCTTCTGTTTGTGGATTTTGCTATGCTGGAGGTATTGTTTTCCTTAGCCACCCATGAAGGCAAGTACCCCGAGGACTGTCATTCCTGTGCCTAAGCTAGTTTGGATTCTGATAGTTGTTTGGCCCACAATTGCACAAATTTCATCTTTTGCTAAAAGTCCTCCTGCTTACAGCTCCACTCTTCTCTCCAAACTGGCCTACAAAAAGCTGCTTGTGTAGTTAGTGATCTCAGTTCAGACATGCTGGCCTTATCTACACAAATGAAGCTGCACTGGCTTTAAATTAAACTGGATTAGAGAAAACAGACTGTTAAGAACACCAAGTTCAGTGTTTAAGACAGGCATGTTTTGGTGTTCATCAAATTTAGCACCGTTTATACAAAACAAAATGAATTAGTTCATTCAGCTAGAATATAAGTTGTCACACAGAGACAGAAGCAGTTAACCACAAAGCATTAAACTCCTTACTATAGCTTAGTCATTATTCTGTACCTATTAATGCCCTATTTATTAGCAGCAACAGAAACTAGTTTAGCCCAAAGTGAAAGTGGCTTAGTCTATATCAGTTTGCAATGGATTTGCAACAGGTTACCTTGACTAATTCACAGTAACTTGATAAGGAACAGAAGCAGGTGACAGTACTTGACAAAATATGGTTAAATGTACATCTTTTAACTAAGTAGTTCAAGTTTCTCATGTAGAAAAAAAAAGTTTTAAAAACGTTAATACTCACATCGCTTTCTAGAGTATACCTGAGATTCAGTGGAAGAAAACAAGGTCACTTTGTTGTATGGATCTCCAAAATGTATGGCACAAGCAGTGTCCCAGTACCAGCCCTCATTTTGAGTTTCCAGCTCAAAGCATTATCAGGATCACTGCTGAGTCAATGCTCTTCCCTGTCTATTTAAGCATTCTCATCTCCTTCTTCTCCATAACTCACCTTGATGGCACCAACTACTGTCGTTGTAAGCGCAGAATTGTAATGACTGCATAGGACAGTAGAATACATCAAGAGAAACCTAAATAAAGCAAAGGAGAAAATGTTACAAATTCCTTCGAGGAAGATCAGAAATTTAGCAATACTTTGAAATGTTCAACATTTTCCGGATCAATATGTTGCTGGGATCTTCAATCCCACCTGTTCCAAACCCTAAAAAAAGATTCTGTTTATCTGTATTTTAAGTTAATGATGTGCATATACAGAGTACTCAAAATGCACATTAAAATGTGCTGCTTGAGCTCTAGCAGAGGCATCCCTATTTTCTGTGCTGCATATAGGTCAGTATCTGAAGTTGGTTTGACTCCTTGGTTGGTGATGTGTGAAAAGCCAGAACAGGATCCAACTCACTCTCTTATTCTTGCTTTGACTCTGCAGTTCTGACAGGAACAAAGCATTGTTTCATTACTTTTGAGTCTGCCATACTTTACCAGGTACTTTAAAGAACAAACGCACCAACACACCTCCTATACTAACAGGCTTACATTCCATTAACTGCAAAGAGGTTAGAGAATCAGAAGAGACAGCCAGCAGAGAGATACTGAGTACAGAAAGTAAAATGCTAATCTCACATTGTTGACCACTGTACTTGTAAAGTCATTACTTTATCAGAAATAATCAAAAGACAAGATAGGAGCCTGGGGGGAAAAATACTTTTTCTTTTAATTTTACCATAACTTATTAATGAGTCTTACATTGGAGATTTGCAATTTGAAACACCATCATTAAAATATCTTACTTGATTGTTCTGTGTCCTTACCCCAACAAGCAGGAAAGAAGAAATTGAAAGACAAATAAAAAATTTGTCCAGTGTTGGAAATGTGTTGCCTATTAGAAAAAAAAAAAAAAAAAGAAAAGAGGGAGAGCAGGAATTACATGCTATATAATCAAATATAAACACATATAAAACATAGTTAATATGAATGTGTGCAAAATCACAAAGTATGTTTGATTCATATTATAAGTACAAAATATTTATGTTACTCCTGGAAACAGTTTGATGCATTTAACTTCAGAGACAACAGGATAACAGCACCTATGATACCTAGACACATTCTCCTAACATATATAGCAGTGCAGATATGAAACTGCACACTGCAATGAATACAGTACAGAGAATCTGTATTTTTATATTTATTGATACAGATACTAACACTGTGATTAGTATTTTATAATAAATAGTGTTGATATCAGACAGAGAGAAAATAAAGTAAATAAATAATCTTGAAATCTGTTTCATACCATAGATTCATTCATGAACAGCTCTCAGGATCTGAGTCTGCATTTTTGAGCTCAAAAGTAGATTAAATAAGAAATACTTAGGTCTCTCATCAATGAAGGCCAATGAAAAGGCTAAATCATCGCTTTAAAGTCTGCTCCTTATTGACATGCAGCAAGAACACAGTGTCACACAACAGTCACTAAAAACATGTCACAGATTCTTCTCCACCTCTAGTAATTCCAGGATACGCCTAATTTTAATCTGGTTAGTTTAAAGTCACCTGTATCGGCACAAAACTCAGTAAAGGCTAAACGCATCTCTGAGAAACAGGGTAAAGGCTGTTAGTCCATGCTAAGCTGTGGCTAGATGAGCCTCCAGCAGAGATAATAGATTAGAGGGATCTTGGGCAGCCCCGCCTTGCTAGAATTGTGCTGGTGCACAACAACAAATTGTGAAGTATTACAAAGACACATTTTGGAGCTTCATTTCTCTTCCACTGCATCATGTTTTCCTGTCCTCCTAGTCAGCCAGCTGGTGAAGAAGTGAATAACTGGGACACTCACACACTGTAGTCTTTACAAGATGTGGTAACTACTGCTCCAGAAAGCTCTAGAGGAGCAGAAACAATCTCCCTGTCACATAGACGGTCACTTTGACTGGCAAAACATACATGCTGTGTGCATTGTCTGTGATGGATCAAGGTAAAAATCTCTGCTAGGGTAAAAGCAAGCCAACCTCTATGGCCTGAAAATTTGCTAAATACAGGTGTTATCTACAATGATTTGTTGACTTTTCATCAGTATTTTTACATTTTCTACCTTTTTTCTGTGATTTAATTTCTGTGCATCATGTTGACACTAGTTATCCATATCATTTAATGCAATTTTCAATATTAAGTGACCAAGCTAATGCATATGCACAGTAGGCACTATGCATGTCTCTGACATTTATCGACTTTTTTCAGGTGATTAAGCATTAAATTGTTTGTGCCAAATCAACCTGTGGGCACAAGGCATTACTTCTTTTTCCAATGGACTAAATTTAGTAACAAGGTAAATCCCCCTGCCCAGTTTTCCCAATATGATTCCAGCCATGACTGCTGGGAAAGCACTTGAAGCCTTACAGCCATACAAACTTGGCCCCTACTAAGTCTGCCAAGCAGGGCACCACCTGCATTTTCCTAAACTGGCACAAGGTCATGCTGGAGTGACATCACAAGATGAGATTTCACAGTCAGAACAGATCGAAAGCCATCATTTTTCATGGAATGGCCATTTTTACACTTGAAATAGGCTTGTAAGAACACTATGACAAGATCATGTGAGTCCAGGGCACAACACCATACAACAAAGGATGCTGGAATGATTTATGAAACCCACAAACTCTGTAACAATTTTCAGTGGCAAATCTCAAATATTTCCAAAAGCAAGTATGAGTCTCTAGACTCATTTTACTGGTAAGAAAAAGGCAACTCAGCAAGTCTGTGAGAGAGCCAGAAAAACAACACAAACCTCCTGGTCTGATACTTTATGTGCCCTCACTATTATACTGTATTACAATTAGCTATGGAGAGTCATGCTGTCATTCTATAAGAATGTGAAATGTAGGTTACTAAACTAGACTGAGACTAAACAGGAATCTGTTCTGTGCATCAGAACGAGAGAAGGACTGGAAACTGTCTGGTTTTGGTATTTGCAAACTCATTTTAGAGCATGTGGCAAATCACAGAGTGCAGCTGGATTCCCAACCAATTGCTCTAGCTGAGAGTCCCCAGTCATACATTAGTTTTTAAACAAAGACATCACACAGCTTCAGCTCCTCATCAGAGTGAATAATTACAAGGTCTTACCTGTGAAGCAAAGTCCAAGTCATGTATTTCAAATAGTAGTCGCTAACATGGAGGTAGGATTCCCCCTTTAAAAAAAAAAAAAAAGCAAAAACCCACCCCCCAACTAAAAAACCTGACAAAAATACCATTGTCAATCTGAGATCTGGAATATTGCTCCTTACCTGCTGAAAGTCTCCAGTAGAAAAACTAATAATAGCTGTTGGAAGCACCATGAAACAAGCATTATAGAAAAGGACACCATATTTTCCCAACTCCTGTAAAAAATGAAACATGGTGTTTGGTATTACAAGCTGTTTGGGAGCAAAATACTAAATATTACTCTGGCAATCCTTCTGATATTATTGTTAATGAAGAGACAAAACATAATCCACTTCAATTTAAAACACAAACTTGCGATCATTGGATTCAGTGTCTAGTACTGAGCTGAGTTTCCATTTCAATCACTTTGTATGTTCGGCAGAACTTTACTGCTCTGCTATTCCTTGGAAAGTTTCTATAAAACACCAGCTAGTCAGAAACTTCCCAAGGCACTGGTCCATAACTGCTTTGTGTTAGACTGCAGATAAGTCTCTGCCTGGTCAATAGACTACCCATTCCATCTACTGCACATCAACCACAAAAGCACAGGGAAGGGTCGTTCCCTGGTGCCACCACAGCAGGAAAATTAATGAAGCCTGACTCCTACATAGCACCTGCAATCACTGGTAACAGATATAAGTTCAAGCAACTTGAGGGACACCATATATCCTGTTGGTTAACTTGCTTGACACAAAGGCAGAAGGTCAGGGGAATGAAAAAGCAGCCTTCTCTTCCTTCAGGTGCAGCCATGCTACGTAGCAAATCTCTCCAGCTTATCTCCTGCTTTAAAATGAAACCCAGTATTTTGCAGAAGCTTGTAAGGCTGTTCAGTGCTGCTTGTAAAAGGAAAATACAGAGTCTGGATTCAATGTGACTCTGGAGATGATAAAAAGATACATATTTCCACTGTACAGACTGATCCACAGAAGTCAGTGACAAAACCTCTATCCAGCATTTCCAAGACTGCTTTTGGCTACGACTTAGTATGTTTTCATGGCACTGTATTTGAAGAGCAGTCTGCTCAATGTTTACACAAAGTACAATGTAGCGCGGTATGGCCTAATTCTCTGGCACACCTGGGCTTGGTGTACACCTACTTTTAGATAGCCAAAAAAGGTATCAGTCCTTATTGTTATTGACTTAAACTGGTCAGGTCTCTGCTCCTACCCACAGGATTATTTTACATAAACCTAACTTAAGGTGTGTTTCTAGTCAAAAATTCACCTTCCTTAGATATATATATATTAGCTTTACAGTTAAACAATCTGCTTTGGTTTGGATTTATTTTATTTTTCAGCCAAAACCAATGTTTTAAAGCCACTACAAACTCTGCCTGAAAGACTTGGGAAAAAATAAAATACAGTTTATCTAAGCCTGGTCTGAGATACTACTAACAAGCTTTCCCAGGGTGGTCTGTATTAAGGATGCATATATCAACTGAAATACGAAAGCAAATGAAACTATTTATTAGTTCATAACTGTACGCTCATAAAGTCATATAAGTAACCTGCTGCTACCATATTGTCATAACATTAAATTCAACCTAACCACCCACAGTTACCTTTGGATTGATTTTCTGTTCTGTGTAAACTCCATTTGCTGCTGTGAAGACATCATTTAGCAATACAAATGTGTAGCCCTCCGGATTAAAAGACAGATCAGACCTGGGAAAGAAGTATTATATTGTAAATAAGCAAACACTATACACTGCATTGCTCTACCTTGTTTACCTAGAGAAATATCATAAATGAGGAAATGCAAATCCTGAGAACTCCAGCAAGTCACAGGTTTTGCTTTAAGTCTTCTCTGTAAGTCAAGGTATTTTACATTTCTCCAGTCACAAGACCCTCACAAATGAGTCATCAGAGAGTCGCCAGAACACAGGGCATTAAGTGGCAGGAAATGTTCAGTTTTCATTCTGTGAAAAATTCCATCTGTCTCAATCCTGACAACCTGTCCAACTATTAATTAGTACACTTATCTATTTCTTTTAACACAAAAAGCAGCTAGGGAATAAAGTATGACTACTTGCTTTTTACAGTCAGACCAGACATATTGTCACCCTTTCTGTTTTGACTAGTTACCTCACGGATATAGGGTCATTCATGTAAGAGGACATGGCTCTATCCAAGTCACATGACATGGAAATTATTTACCTTTGTACACAGCAAAGCCAAGAAATAAAAACGAATATTACATTTCCAGTTAAGTAAAGGAATATCCAAACAGAAGGAAAAAAAAAACCCAAAACCACAGAGGAGATTAACATCCAAGTGCTTTGTGAACTTCATCTCACATTTGAACTCATTAAAAGTAATTAAAAAAAAAAGATGTTGCCTAACTCAAAACAACATTTGACAACCAGAAGATCAGTCTTTCTACCCAGAACAAGAATATATTTTTCTAAGATTATTAAAATACACTGGTAGTATGAAATAAAAGCAGCATTCCTCTCACAGGTTTAACTTGCTTCATTGATGATCCTGCAAACATGGAAAACCCTGGGCAAAAAAAAGAAGCACCCAAATACTTCCAGCTGGAGTTAATAGATTTTTCCCTTTTGTATTCCTGCATCTCCCAATGATGTCAGTAGAGAGATCATCCAAATCAACTTGAGATAGTTGATCTCAGCTTAGGTTTACTTGGCACTTAAAAACGAAGAAAATCTTTCTGTTGTCCCTCCTCTCATAACATGACTTCATATAACAAATGAAAACCTTACCCAGCTGCTATGAAAGCCCCAAGAATGATGGCAAATACGCTGACTATAATACTCAGTGGGTATCGTTTCCTGTAGACAAAAATTAGACAGTTCACATTTTCATTACTTGAAGAGGAGATTAAATGGCTGTCTGCCTGAAAAGTTTCAAAACAATTAGTAATCACAGAACATTTAACAAGAGGGCACAGTCTTCATAACCTGACAGAAGCATTGTGATTGACTATGTGCCATGCTGTTAGACTTTGGCCCTGAGAGCAGAGATTGAAAAAGCATTGTAAGCATTCTGCTGCTAGATAATTTTAAGAGTAAGGATTAAAGGTTTAAAGTAACAGTGCTGGAACAAACTGTAATTTACTGTGTATTGGTACTCATAATGAAAATATTTCAATGTCTTCCAGTAATCCAATACAGGAAAATTGCTACACACCTCTCGTCTAGTTTTTCATCTCACCTTTCTTGGGGAAAATGTTGTATGACACGCTAGCTGGGCTATTTTTCAAATAAGTACTTATTTTGAAGTCAAATTTAAACATTGTACTTGGAGCGGAAAGCACAGAAGCTTATTATATTTTTCCGTACGTGTACACCAGCACTGCCAGAGTACAGAAAAGCATACCATAAAGCTATCCTGCTTTTTATACCTGTATTACTTTATTTAGAAATGTCTTAAGTATTTTTGCACCATACTGCAATGCCACTTACAGACAGTCTCCTAGCCATTCTCTCAGGCCAGCCCCCCAGCTCTCAGCTGGCCTGTGAGAAAAGATCCATCAAAACAAACTGTACAAAGCTCTTGGAGAAATCCTGTATGCCAAAGGAGCACAGATGTGGACTACTGTCCCAACAACAAACCTGTATGCAGTATCTAGATATATTAGGCTTTGATCATAATGAAACTCAACAATAACAACCCAAATCTTGACTACTTTTCAAATCTTGAGGTAAGCCAGCATAGACTCTCTGGAGTCCTTTCATTTTCAGCATTGAGGAATGACACTGTGGCAGTCTATAAAAATACAGTGTCCTGCTCTTAAGCTTCCCTTAGACTAGGATGTTCCCTGCACTCATATACCACATTGCTGAGAATGGATGAGAATCTCACTGACTCACATTTTCCTCACTTGCTTGCAGGAGCCCTCAGGCGAACAGGAGAAGACAGCAAGTTCTCTTTCCCTGTGACAACTTGTAAATAGAAAACAATCCTGGAGCATCCCCAAAATACGAATCACATTGATCAACTGTTGCTTCAGCCAAAAGGAGATGCCAATCTACTTGGAGACTTTTTGAAAAGCCTTTCCCCTGACCATCACCCTCATGGTGCCTGGGTTCAGCTTCAGCAAGCTGCTTTTCCCCTTGAGACCTCACTTTACCCAAGCACAAGCCATCTCATAAAACTATGACAGTGACAAAGTATGATGTATTTATATTCCTGTTCTTCCAAATCGGTACAACTGAAACTAGTGATCCCAAGCAGCAATAGCATACACCTCTTAATTTCTCATTTAAAATAACTGATATATCTATAATGAAGGAGTTTTCTGATCTAACAGCATACTGCAAGATACCATTTGCTTCATTAAACTGGCATGTTTTTAGACTTGACCCGGAAAGCCACTCTATCTAAGCAGACTGCCATACTATCACCACCGTTTTGAGACACAATGATCTGTCTGTTTGAAGCAGTTTGCAGCTTAGGATCCTCCGAGACGAGACATGAACCTTAATTGCTAAAAGAAGTGTCTGAGTCATGCTCTGCTTACCTGATTCCTGTGCAACAGTCAAGAGAATGTGCTGCGTAAATGACAGCAAGATGATTTTTTTTCCTCTATTCATTAAAGTGCATGTACTTCATGCAGTCTTCAGAAAGAGCTACATAAACCCACTTTCTTTGGTTTTCTCTATTTCTCAGTAAAAAGTACTTATCAATATTGTGATGAGGTGCCACAAGTAATCCATTTGATATGATCTAAAATAAAAGTATCTTAAATTTAAAAAAAAGGATCACCCAAGTATGATGATTTCCAGCAGTAAAGTAAGTGGAATGGTAAACTTCCTTAGCACTGTAAACATCGGCAAACTGTCAAAAAAAAAATCCAAGCACAGTATCAGATTAATAGCATATTTATGTTCTAATTCTTATCTAATATTACTAAGCAGAGGATGAAACCATTAGTCCAGCAATAAGCAACCAGAACATATTCCCAGCCACTTAGCATACATAAAAAAATGTCAGTGTGACACTAGAGGCACATTAGATAATGAAATCCCTGAAAAAAGCAAGATTTGCCAGTTTGTAAAACAACGCAACTGGCTATCTTCCAAAAGACCCCTCTACATCAGTGAAATAAAATATAAAAGCTATTTTCTACCTAGCACAGCCCCTATGAAATAATTCTTCCAATAGAAATCACAGGCAGGGTATGCAAAAATTATTTCTATTGTAAACTCAAAGCACACCCAATGAACCTGTCTCTGAAAACATGTAACAGAAATAAAATACAAAGCAAACTGGTTTGTAAATAAACACTACTTTCAAAAAAGTAAAATAAAACCACAGCCCAGAGAAGTACAAGAAACATGAAAGGTGGGACCAAAGGTGCAACTAATGAACAAACAGCTACTTTTGAACAACATCTTATTGGTCTACAGTAAGCGATGTAGTTGGAAACCACTCAAGAAAACAAGATGCAAGAGAAAACACTTGCATCTGATGCTTTGGAAATCTGACAGCATGGCCATATGGACCAGTTAGTCATCTGCTTAAGAAAGCTATTAACAACTGCATTAATAAATTATACAAATTCTAACAGGGAGTTTGATGTCTTTACAAAAGATATTTTGAAGTTATGCATAGGATCATCTACACCTTATGGATGAACCAAACACGGTGGAAAGTTCCATAATGTAAGCAAATGTCAGTAATATAACAAAACGCAATGTAACAAGATGTTAATTGTAGAAACACTGCGGCTGTTCTTACTTTTCTGTTATAAAAATCAGTTATGAACAGTAAATCTAAAAGAAGTATGTCAGTCACAGGAGGAGGAGATGGTGCCCTTATGGTTAAAATAACCTAATAAACATTTTATTTTAAAATTACAGATAGGGAAACGCGAAAGAAGAACCCATGAATCAAACTTTTACAGGATTGAAACTTCCATATTCACATTGGCTGAAGTGCTACTTGGGACAGTACTGCCGAAGTCCTTATGTCTGCCTGAACAGTCACTTCAGCGGAACAACTTCTGAATGAGTACGACAAAGGGCTGCAGAATTAGACGCTTAACGATTCAAAGTTATATGATATGCTGAAAACCTGCAAAATTCTGTGTTTTCGTTTAGCTTACTATTAAACCCTCAGGAGTCTGTAATAACATACAAGAAACCACTGCAACAGTAGTGTTGTACCCTCCAGTCCTGGTTCTGCTGTCATGTGGAACTCCTTTTCCATAGAAAATTTGGTCATTCAATCTGTTACAGCAGGTCCTCTACATAGCTTACGCCTTCTTAGCGCTAGCATGGAAGCAACTCCCATGGATCTATGCCTATGGGCACACAGGAACCAGTGAGCCCTTTAGCACTCTCCCCACCACCCGCTCTTGGTGCTCAGCAGGGCTACACTGCTGCCACCACCCCGCTACACAGGAGTTTTTCCGTCTCTTGGTGTGTTCTAAATAACCTGCACCAACATCATGGTACAAATCTTTCCTATATTCTTCTTCCTTCAAAAACGTCTTTCTTACAGCCTTCAAACTCTCTGGTTAGGACACCCTGGACAAGCTGGATGCTTGGGTATGAGGGGGAAGTGACAGCACATTGTCACACAGAGTACTGTGATTTTCTATCAGTACAGGCCTAACTAAGCTCCCCTTATAAGAAGCAGACAACCTGTAAACAGATCAAATGTTTGGGTAGGAGTTTCATAATAGTATCAGGGGTTTTCACAGACAGACAGAGAGATAGACATCATATGCATTTAAGTGCCTATGCAATGATTTTTTTAGTGTTTATTTTTTACCCCCACAAAAGAAAATGGTAAAATCCAAACAGTCCACTTATAACTTAATTTACTGTACCTGAGTTTGCTGGTACTTGATAATCCACTTATATGGTTCCCAACATAAATCAGAGGCAGAGGAAACAACTGTGGTAAAATTAAAAGCACAACTCAGATTATTATGTTTTGAAGTACTGTTAAGAAACTTTATTTGACATAAATTGGTAACTGTAAGATCAGATATACTTTTAGCAAGAAAGAGGGTTTTTTTAAGAAAAGAAATGTAACTATGCTGCAAACTGATCTGGAGTTCTCATTCACGTGACCATTCACAACCAGAGTTCCACTGATTTCATTAGAAGTCACAATCTACCTCTGATGAGACTCTGACCCGTTTAGTGTAAATGTTAATAAATTTTATTTTAATTACTACAATCCTCAGATTAATACTCATTCTTACATTTGATTTTTAGGTATAAAACTAATACTAATAACAGTAGCTAAATAAGCAAGAGAGCATGAGCAATAAAAGAATGAATAAGCTGTAAGTATGCTATGCTTCTCTGGGTACTCCACATATATTAGTATGCCTGGAAGATACGCTATCTGCCTAACAAATTATGCTGTGGAGATACTAGAAAGGAAACGTAAGTATTTGGGGGTAAATTAAACTTTACTACTTCCAGCTTCTAGCCTAATGAGACTGACATCTACTGAAACATATTGGCCCTAACACAATACAGAGGAGCAATAACAGAACTTCAGAGCCTTAAGAAAATGTACCAGAAGTCAGGGATCCGTACACAATATTCAGCTGCAGTTCAGAGCTGTTTCTCAGAAAAGCTGCAGAAGATTAAAACCAGCCAAAGTAATCACTGGGAACAAAGGTGGTGTGTACCTCTCGTCCCATTCATTATCAGTCAAGCAGAGTTGAAATGGCAGAAAAACAGAACAGATCCTCTAACTTAGCATGTAACACCTGCTGTTGTTGTGTCTATACATGCTTCAGGAGACACTGTTTGTTAAAGGTTATGTCTGTCTTCTCAAAGCGTTGTCTGCTGGAAAAGCATACAGATGAATGGGCTGCATGTTATCAGTGTCAAAAATTCTGCCTTTCTTTTACAGCAAAGAGGAGAGAGGAGAAAAATACAGTAAAAGTTAACCAGAGTTAACTAAAGTTAACTTTTAAGTGAAGGTAACAGTGAAAGTAAACCAGAGTGTAAAGTAAGAGGAGTAACAATAAATATTCAGCCTGTCAACATAAGCATGCAAAAATTTTGTGATACACTATCTCTTCTACGTATTTTTATTCAGAAAACTACGTTCATTCATAGCATAAAAACAGAGCTGGTATTACATTCTCCTTCCTCTCAACTTCATCTATTGTATAGGCAAAATCCCAACATCTAGGACAACATCAGAGATCAATGAAACATTTACTTAAAAAGGGTCAAGAACTCCAAAGCTTCCTCACTAAAATAAGCACCTTGCTACTTTAAAGCTCTAGCTGAAAGTGCTGAGGACATAAACCAGTTGGGGAGTGAAAAGCAGCAATAATCTTAGTGTCAATTAAACAAAAAGTTGTCAAAGGGATAAAGAGGCAGTCAAAGGGTGCTTTAAAAAATAAAGAAATCAAGAGTGATCAATCCAGCTGATTCACTGTGAGTAGTCAAATTCAGCACTACAAGCAATACGCAGGTCCTGGATGCTGCAGTGCTGACTGCTCCCAGCATATCCAGGGAAGTCTTCCAAACGATAGATATTATTAGGACAAAGTAAATGGATGCTGTATTTTTTAATGCCCTTGTATTGCTTTTAAAGTGAAGGCCACAGCAGGGAGGGAGAGTAGTGGGACAGGAGGGGTGCAGAGGGAAGAAACCTCTTGAGGTCTCAAGAAGTTGTTTACATGCTGAACTAAAAACTACCCACTGGGAAACCTTCTTAATTCATGTTTTGGAAAAAATAAGGATTGTCCATTTTATAATCAATGCTATAGATATTCCTACAAGATTTCTACATGCAGGAATGTCAATTATTTCAGCATGCATTAAGAAAATAAAGCATTCACCAACGGCTGCGACACATTCATAGCAAACCTCATACTGACAGTAAGACAAGATGCTGGCCTGAAACACTATGATATCTGAGCTCTGCAGCAGAGCTGAGAGCTAACTATCCCTGTATCCCTGAGCAAACACTGAGCAACATCTTGGAACAAGACATAAACACGCAGGCTTTGCATCATAGTAAAGCTCCAGCAACACTGCACACAGATGCAAAAATCTATGAGGATCATAGCTACAGACATTTCAGATCCTAGTTCCCAATCTGAGATAATAAAAGATCCTCTCATATTTTCTCCATCCTGCCTCTTTGGACCATACACACTTAAGGTCTGCACAATGCAGCTAATCCCTACCTACCTACTGTATCTTTGGTGGGCATCATTTTAGCCACTCCTATAGAACATAAACCTTACATTTGGAATCTAGTGTTGTTCAGGTTTTTGGTCTATCACATATTCTTTTTCTATTATCACATGTGCATTCAAATTTCCAAACAGCCTTTCATGCTGTGATCAAAATCCTTTCTTAAATACAGACCTCCCATTGATCCTGCAGGGAGCTGTATACATCTAGAAGAATACTTCAGGAATCTGAAAGAGTTCATCCAGCTGTATGAAGATATAGCATGCTTTCCCATGTACTGCATAACCAAATGGCACCAGACTTCTTTGCAAACAAAAGGCAAGAATACTGCAGTGAAATTAAAATTATCGAATCCAATGCTACATGAAACAAAGATACAAATAAACACATTTGACAAACAAATGCAAAACTGTTTTCTGTTCTTCTTTTATATCTTGTCTCCATAAGAAAGAATGCCATTACAAGACGTAACATTTTCTTATTAATATCAATCCTTACCTTCACAGGTATACTTTTGTCAAAATCGGGGAAGTGAACAATCTTACTTAGTTTTGAGACATACAAGATAAATATAGTGGCTGCCATCTAAACAAAAATAAAAAACAAGAAGTCATGTAAGAACAAAATTGTAATGTATAAATGAAAGAACTGCTTCAAAGACCAAATTACACGCATTTAAAAAATGCTAGCTTTTATGTATTTTTCTTCAGAGAACAACACAGCACACAATGAATAAACTAGAATAACTTTATTCTTATCAATTTTGCCTGCTATTTATTTAAAAGTACAGTATAGAATTATGTTTTACTGGCTTGAGAAAAACCAGCGGCACTCTGTTGAACAATGCATGCTGAGAAGGAGCTGAGAAAATAAAACAGGAGGCAATCCTGGAATAATCATGCTGTTTTCACTCAGAGTTGTTTAGCCTGCAGAATCACTCCTACAGCTGTTTTGGTAACGTGAGGCAGAGGTTTTGCATTGATCAGTCTGTTGACAACATGAGGAATGAATACAGACAGAATGAAGGAGAGTATCTGAGCAATCATACATCTTAAAGAGTTAATGCCAGCCCCAGAAAGGAAAACAAGATGTTAAATTTTCCTATACAAAAATCCATTAATTGTCTATCTAGAAAATGGGGTGGAGTCACGTTCTATAGACTAAAGCATTATACCGTATTATATGCACTTTACAAACTATTCAGGGAAATCTTGTAAGGATCAGTCAACAAAAAACCAGAAATACCATTGAGTCTTAGGTTCTGCAAAGAAACAAGGCCATATCATTGCTCTTAATATGAAGTATTGCTGCAATTTCTAGTCTTTGGCTTCCTCTTACACATGATGTGTGGTTCCCTGAGCAGTCTGGATGTGTGAAACTCTCTTTCTCTGCCCTGCTCATAGAGCAAAATCTTTATAAGACATTTTACTCTCTTCAGCACCAAAGAGCAGAGATATCAGACCTGCTTTCATCTCTTCCCCACTACCCTTTAGCTTGTAACCTTGGCAGAATAAAATTCCTCTTATTTAGGCAGATGTATTTGCCTAAAAACCACTTGCTTCAAGGCTCCATCTTTCCCAGCCACCCTTCTGCAGGGTCACATGTTCTGCTTTATGGACCATGTATGCAAACTTTGATTCTACTAAAATGCCTACTAATATTAAAAAACATATTTCTGCTGCAGTACTGCAAATTGCCCACAGGCAAACAAGGCAAATAGTATCAAAAGTGTGTAGCAGTTCTGCTGGAGAAGTGCTGGGAAAGACCCGAGTGATTTATGAGGAAAGACATGGCTTGTCTACAAATGCAGGCAATATCTCTGCATATAATCCACAAACGCTCAAGGACTCTCCTAAGACCTATGAACTTCTTAGAACAAATCTTGGCAGTTTTAAAGGTCAGTTCTCTTAATTACTGAACCCTACCGGGAGAAATAAATGGCATTTCCAGTCCCTTACAAGACTCTTCCCAAGCAATAGTTTTGACTTGAGCTGAAATTTCCTTTATTTCACTAAAACAAATCACTCTTCCTTATGGTATATCTAATCCAGAAGACAAGCAGTGCAGTATAACAGAGATTTCCCCCTAAAATATACCTCTATGCTAACATTAGTTTAACTTACAAAATAATTAGTACATTTAGTGTGCTTTACTTCCAAACGTACCTGTCCAATTCCAAGAAACATTGGTGATGGGAAGCTGAAAAGCATAAACAAGATATTTAATACTGAGGAAAGGGAGAAAAAAGATAAAAACAAACAAGCAAAACAAAACAACAAAAAAGAAGAGTTTAAATTCAGCACCAAAGTAAAAAACTGGACACATGGATTGTGGACGACTGGCCAGTCTATCAGAAGAGCGCAGGAACTGCTACAGTTATTTGAGTCCTAATATTTTATTTCTGCAGCAAAACACAAGCTGCATCCTAATAATATAGCATATGCACAGCCAATCAATTCTGAAGAGCTAATTGTTTTCTGGATATTTGTAAGTGAAGGTAACACACTTGGAGAACTCTAACAATGCATAGTCTTTTGAGTGGCCTCCAACATAACCTATACATCCTGAGATGGTACAGCAAGTTAAATTTCTTGCACCTGCCCTAACTTGGAAGCTTATTTGCATAGTCCAAATACACTATCAATATGATTTTGTGAAAAGAAAGTACCTAGGTAAATGTTGCAGAAACATCTATTGTCTGCTAAAATGGCTAAATTCCTACCATACCCCTTCAGTTAGCTTTAGCTGGAAGCATGGATACCTGAATGTTAAGAAACGAGAAACTTCAGCAGGACACCCAAAGAGCCTGAGCCCTCCATTTTCCTCCCCTAAATTTACATCAGGTTAAAAACAATAAAGATGTGGCAGTAACTGCTAATTCTCTGTATGCATACTGAAATACAGGCAAAGACGTTATTTACAATGGATGGCTGCTTTATGCTGTCACCAGCAGTTGTCTGGAGCCTCTCTGCCCAAAAGCCTTGGGTGTCAAGGAGCTCCCTGAATGTGACGGCTCCTGCTGGCTCTGAGGAGTCATGCAGCTTTTTGCTGGACTGCGCTGTCAGGCAGAGATGGTCACACACAAACCTGCGTCCAAAGAATTTAAATAAACCCCACTTTGTTCCCTGCACACACCAGCACTAGCAAATGCCTAAGGAGGGTCCGTGTTCTCAACAAGCGTTGTAATTTTCCATTATCAAGGCTCTTTGAGGTTGTGGCTATTTACCACAGAAGACACCAAGAACTGCCGTAGTACTACTTGGTGTGCTGAGAAATGTACATCTCGGATGAGCACCACTGGGATGGGAAAAAAGTATTAGTGAAAGAAAGAAACTCTGAACTGCAGCAGGAAGGTCCTAAGGAGTCTGGAGTCATAACCCAAAGAAAGGGTTAGGAGCGGCGAGTAGCAAAAGTGATTCTGGGGAACTGACTTATTAGGGGGGGAACAAAAAAAGAAGAAAAAAAAACAGAGCAGAAGAAATGGGACTTCCATTTATAATCATTTATAATCACGTAAACTCTATTGCACTTACTGTGACACAACATAAATACGGAGACTTCACTCATCTGTACTACACAGATTTCCCCAGACTTCTTGGATGTGCAGAGCCCTAAACATCCCCAGCAATGCTGTAAGCTTTTTATACAAAATTTAGGCTTACTGATGGGCATGCTGTCCTTGACTGTCGTTCATGGATGTGCTAGACGTATGCCAGGGACGTATAGGGAGCTCAGACTGTATGATAAACACCACTACGAAACAAAATCAAAACTTACCTCCTATTTCCTTTCTGGGAGACACTTTATACAGCTCTTACATGTTCAAACTGCACTGAACATTAGACCGTAACAGCAAGTTTTGTCTTTATTTTTACTTTTTTGCTTTTATTTTGCTGGGTTTTCTTCCTTTTCTGTTGTTAGTTCATAATGAGCTAAAGCATAGCAAAAACAGACCAAACCTTTTAAGTGAAGAATATTAACGGTGACAAGACCACAGCTAAAGGACGACGGCTACACATGGGACCCCCCATCAAGCCAACAGACGTGGCTCTCCAGCGTTTTCCTGATGGAGGTTTTCTGAGCTGCGCGTTTGGTTTTTGGCTACCTCAGAAAAGCAAGGTGCTCGCGGGAAGGTTACAAGACAGTTTGGCAGGGACAGTTACGGGAAACGCTGCTTGCCTGAAGGGTCTGACTCGGTGCGACCGGCGAAACGTCAGCCTCGACGCCGGGAATAACGAAAGACCTTTGAGGAGAAAGCTGGGCTCAACAACATGCCTGCAGAGGCCTCTGCCATCGGGTGGTGCTGCAGAAGCGGTACGCGCTGGGCGTACATCGGCTCTGAGATCGGAGACGCCGACCCCCGGCTCAGCACGCTGCCCGACCTGCCCGGTGTCTGTGAGGCCCGGGCCGGCGCCTGCCCACCGTGCCCTGCGCCCGGCCCGCCCGCCGGCCCTCACCTGTAGGCGCTCAGCAGGGCCTTGTTGACCAGCACGCTGAGGAAGGAGCACGTCCCGTAAAAGATGGCCGAGAGCACCCTGGGCAGCGCCGACGGCGCCCCGGCGCCCGCCGCCTCCCCCACGGCCTGCCCGGCGCTCATGGCGGCGACAAGCGACGGCGGCGGGCAGGGCCCCACCCCGGGCTGCACGACTGCGGGCGCCCGGCCCGCCGCCCCTCCTCCCCGGCCCCGGCGGCCTTCCGCCACCGCGGCGCGGTCGGACGGGAGGGCGGCCGGGGAACGAGGCACTCCCCGCCGGCGGGGTACGCCAGGCCGCAGGGCAGCTGCCCCGGCTGACCGGGACCCTCCGCCGCCGCCGTCCGGCTGGGACTCGCTTTGCGGGAAGGGAGTTCAGCATTTCAGTCCCCCAAGGCAGAGTTTCAGCCCCTCAAGGCAAGCGGCCCGGTCAGGGCTGCGGCCCGGCTAAGCCCAGCTTGGCTTGTACAGAGCACTGGCCTCCCCCGGGCAGAGACGAGGGGCACCGCAGCACACCGTCCTGGCCTGGGCTTCAAAGGAACCCCTCACTAGTTTGTCAAACTGTAAAAAAAATAAATCTCTAAACAATTTTCTTTGGGTGCTTCGTGTTAAATTCCAACAGACAGGGAAAATGGACACCTTCAACCTCAGCGACAAGTCAGGCTGACAGGAGCACAGAAACAGGAGCCCGAGTCTTCAGAAATTACTAAACAGCACACACCAAACTTGAAAACTAAACCAAGGTTTTATTCGAAGCGCCTATTAAAATGACAGCACATCCACTTTGCTGTTAAGTCGTGCCAAACTACAACTTCAATCTTAAGAAACACTGAACATGATTTCTTGTAGGTAATCACTTCTTAATAAAACAAAAAGCAGTCTTCCACATCTGTCTTTTTTTTAACTTGGTATTTTACGCAAAACTTGTCACAACACCAAACTGCTTCAGCTGTCTAGATTTTTGTCTACAGCCAGTAGTAAATTCAGTGTACTTGTCATACTCTGTGAGTTGCCCAAAGCATTACAGCTGACTGGGGAGGAGGGAGGAATTTAAAAAAAAAACAACAAATCCTCAAAAAGTAAGTTATGACTCCATCCTGCAACTGGCTGGTAATTACGCAGTGAATGTGTGAAATACTCCTCAGGAGCAGTTCTGAGTTATGACTCAGAAGTACAACAGATTTATGCTCAGCGTTCATTTTGGCATCAGACTACTTGCATGCAGCCACCTGATTTGCATGCAGCCACCTGAACAGTCAAAACCATGTAACGTATTTAAGAAACTCCAAACTTACACATGTGAATTACCAGTTTTACATAGGCTAAGAAGCCGAGAATGACTATGGTGTCTCATATCTTTAAGCCTAGAAGACTTAGAAACAAATGACCCTGATGTTAGCTAAGTTTAGGAGCTGAAAGCAAAAGTTAAACCGTATCACTGGTGCAAAATTATTTACATTCAATGAAGGTGATTTTTTTTTTCTTAATCATTCAACTACTCTTTAGTTAAGTGCATCAACACATTACTTCAACTGGGTTAATGAGATTTTCAGTCACAATCAGGTTATCAATTATGAGAGAACATAATCCAATAGTTGCAGTTTCTGGTGTAAAACCACACTACTTTCCCAGAACAGCTGTATGCATCTGGTCAATCTATATCAAGTGACTGATAAAATTATTTCTTCCTCTTGTTTAAGCGAGAGGGGAAGTGGCTTCCCTTCTCGTTTGAATTTCCTGACCTTCAATGAGAGGAAGGAGTTAAAGCAAGCAGGTCAGTCAATACAAATTATTAATATCCCCCTAAAGCAGTAGCTTAAAACAACCAACCAACACCCATACATCAACAAGTCCAATCTGAAAACAAAGCTTTGTTAGCATATCAAGAATCTCTGGTTGCCTTCAAAGCAAAATAGAGAAAAAGATCACCATGAGACAATGCTATTTGAAAGTATCCAACATTCACAAAGTGACAAAGATATACGACTAAACATTTTATATCAGCATCCAAGTACTAGGCAGCGTTCTGTAACTGCATTTATTTGGAAAATATATGAAATCACACTGTTAACTTGTAACTATCTTTGGAAGCCTATTTTCTAGTTGTATACTGAATATTTTTCTGCAGTGTTTAATTGATAGCTGTGCTACAGTTAGTGAACACAAAATTGGCGTGTTATCCTGAAGTAAAGCAATAAGGTGGCTTTATGCACAGGAAGTACGGAGGCCTCTATCTGCTAATAATCATATAAAAGCAATACTTTAAAACTTAGTGTTTGCTAATACGAGATCTAGAATAGTTTACTACACATCCATACCACCCTGTAAATATCCCCTTTATTAATAAAATCAAGTGCCAAATCACTACAGGGTCCAAACATATCCGAAAAAATTATTACCAATTGTTTACCTTTGTCTAGACTTTGCAAGACTAATCATTTTCAGATAAACACAACAATGTGCAAAAGTTCCTAACATATGTTTGGAATAACAAGTGCTACCAACAGATTCTGCTGAAACCAAATCAGAAAACGCAGAACAGCAAGGTCAAGCCTCACACCTTGAGCAGTCACAGTGAAGATCCTGAACGATCCTGTAAGTTTCCTGCATGAAGCAGTTTCTTCCCCTCTACAAGTTGAGATAACTAAGCTTTCCCTTCCACCTCAAGTGATACTAGGTAAAGATACACTGATGTTAGAAAAACATGGTTTCATTGCTGCTCAACAATATCTTCAGACCTACCACTTAATAAAAATTTGTTTAAATAGTCAGATAAATACTTTTCTTTTTGTCAGCCTTCTTTGGCCATGTGTACCATTCTGCTAATTGTGAACACTTTGTTCAGAAAGTGCTTCCTGTGAAAACTGCTCCAAATCAATGAATTAACCTTGCAAAATCTAGCTCCCCACAACATGTATATTTGTCAACCCTGCGTTATGCAGTCCCATATTTACAAAATACTTAGAAACTTTACATCTGTCTTCTACCATACAGAAAGTGCAATTCTCTCACCCCATGTTATGGGGCAACAACATTCTTCATAAGTTCTACAGAATAGCAGCCTATTATAAGCAAATAAGGTGCTTAGCTTATGCCCAGGATCTAACTGGTTAAGTACCACCAGTAAGTACATTTTGTATAGGCAGACTCTGTTCTGTCTGCTGTCACAGAGGTGCAACAGCTAGGTTTGCAAGCTCCATGAGCGCCAGTGCACCATGCATGCGTTCACGCTGCTCCTGGAGGCGGCGGCGGCAAGCGGCCGAATGAGCGCCGTTTTTCTCTTCATCATCTTCTTCATCAGACTGAAGATATTCCATTGGGTCCTGCTGCTCCTGGTCCGTCTTCTGGATCGTTTTAGCTTTCAAAGCAGGAGCACGCTGTTCTCTGGTCTCCCAGTATCTACAAAATCAAATGTGGGGAATGCTTTTAAAATATATACAGCTGACTTGCACACCAACAATTCAAAGCTGGCAAAAACCTCCCAAGTACTAGCTTGCGTCCAACTAAGCGCTGCATTTGGCTTTGTCTTTCACCCCTTATATGGTAGTCTTTAAACTGTCAGAAACCTCCTTTATTCAGCATTTGAAGTGTAAAGTGCCCAAGTGAACATCTGTGACGGGTTTCTCCTCTACATGGTGGTCCCATGTTCTCCCTAGGAGTATACAATTATTGCTGCTCAACAGATGCAAATTCAGCAAGACTGTAGCACTAACTAACAAGGTATTAGCAGGCATTGATCAAGCAAAGAGAAGCATTTAAGCACAGGAAAAAAAAAAGTCTCATAAGGAACTTTGTCATGAGCAGGAATTTTCACTTCTTTAATGAAAGTCAAGGCCGGGCTGATTTATGCTTTCTCAGACCATCCTTATAAGTACTTAGAGAAAGATGGCACCATGAGGGAACTTACTTTGCCAGCCACTCAGCCACAGCTTTATTGTCAGCCGTCTGCTTCTTACTCAGCCTGCCTGTGAGCTCCTCCCTCTTCAGTCGGGCATATGGATGTTTGGGGCAATGACGGTTTGCATGCGTGAATCTGCTTAAACAGCCTTAAAGAACACAAAGTGACAATGAAGAACACATTATGGAAAACAGTCAGCCAACAAGTAAACATAACTCCTGTGGGATGAAGATGCTGCTGAAGTGCTTCCTCACTCACAAACCCCTAGGTTTGGTTGAAAACAGCAAAGCTCTAGTTGCAAGGCTCACAACATGCCCCATCATTTTATACATGAATATCAACACACATAATTACTGATAACCTACTCACATATTGACGTATGCAATCCTTAGGTATCTATTTGCATGATTATGCAGATTCTGCGTGGCCCCTCCCTTCCCTAGAAGCTCCTCCAAAATGAAAATCCGAAGCTTTATGGATGTTTGCCACGCGAACCTGCATACGTTTACAGTACCAGACTGCCCCTAGTTCTGAAAGCTGCAAATTGTTCTCTGATGGCTCACCGTTCTCTGAGCAGACAAAAGGTTTTTCCCCTGTGTGGAGACGTTGGTGAGTTTTGAGCTGCCCACTCTGAACAAAGGCTTTTCCGCAATCTGGGTAGTCACACAAATAAGGCCTTTCACCTTAAAAATAATAACAGAACAGATTTATGAAAGCTGAATATAAAAGAAGAGGCATAGTATCCAGTGGTGGTCCCTGGCTTGAGACTCTCACAAGCAAGCTCGCCTTTTATGCTCTCAGACACCTGCACCTACTTAAAACGCGCTGGTGCACCAAATAGCAGTGATCCACTGCTACCCCAAACAGATCTTTACTTTAAAGTACACGCTCAATGCTACTGGATAATACAATTATTTTCGGGGGGGGGGGGGGGGGGGGGGGCACGAAATTTTTTATTTTTCTTTCTCATATGTTCTGATTTAAGGCTCTTGCTTTGTCCCATGAAACTATGCACCTATAGAGCAAGAAATACATGGAGTGAAATGAGTAAATGGGCAACTAATGTAATTCAAGTTGTAACCACATAAATTTTATCCTTAACATAGCCTGAACTAGGGTAAAATAACTGAGGTCAACAGTATAGTAACATACGAAGTTGCAGAAGCATCTCATTAGGGCTGACTATTTGGGAAAAGTTGCAATGCATAAATGGAGTTCAGAAGAGAAACTTATTCCAGACTTAAGCCAATAAAGTTTTCTTAGGAGAGTCATTAAGGAAGACTTTCCCATGCAAACTGCAAAGAGAAGAACAGAGACAGCAGGTGCCTCCTGCCTCAAGAGGACCTGATTGCATACAGCCACACAAAGGCACACCATGCCACCGCTTCTCAGGAAAGGTGGCAAAACAAGGGTCATGCTGACTTACTAAGTCAGAGGAATAACACCAGGGTAAGCTCTGCTCAGTTAAGTAGTTCATACAGGTTCAACACCTAATACGACTAAGAAACATAAAAACATCTTTTGACCAAAGAGCATGAGGAAACTGCTGTTTGCTGTTAGGATCTTGATTAGTCTTAGTGACTTGTGTCACGAAAAGAGACCGTGGGAGCTAAGGTTTTTCTGGGTTTCTGTTTGTTTGGTTTGGGCGTCTGGGGGGAGTGTTGGTGGTTGTGTCCATATTGAGACCTACATTAGTTCCGACTTTATTGCAAATCCAAAGTCCTGCTGGAACATCACAAAAAAGAGAATGTATTTGCTTGGTTTAAAAAATACAGCATCTCGTGTTTGGTTCAAGCTGGGTATTGAATGAGTTCATCCTACATTTTAACCCAGCTGTGAGTTGCCTTCTACATACAATTCAGTATATTAGTATGACCACCTCCACCCCAGAAAATGAATTCTAGGTGGTGGGAGAGGCAACTGGATAGTGATTTTAAGCATTTGAACTCTTTTTTCAACATTTAAGCTACACTCCCAGGGTGTTACACTGCCCCAGTTACCAGCCAGTTTCTAAGTCTCCTCTCACAGCGAAAGTTCAATTGCTGTGTGAGAAATACGCTGTCAAGAAGGAATCACAGAGAAGAGGCAGTCAGAATAAAAAGTGCTACCAAGTACAGAGCACCGAGCTCGAGAGAAGTTCTCCCTCTTACAAAGTAGGCCTGTGATGGCAGCAGATAAAATATTTATCCAATTTGCTATACTATTACAGCTCAAATTGCTGCTACACTGTCCTGTGCAAAAAGCGGTTACAAGGGCTTTGATTGCACTAACAAGCTTTGCTAGAAGAGTATGATTAATTTAACAGTTCCAATGAAATATTAACAGGTCGAGTTTGTTGGGGGTTTTCTGTGGTTTGTTGGTTTTTTGTTGTTTTTAATTCCCTACTGCTTCCTGAGCTGGTCACGCCAGCTACTCATACCTTCCCTTTACTCACCAGTATGGGTTCGTTTGTGGGCCTGCAGTGACTTCTCTCGTGGGAAGACCCTGTTGCAGATATTGCAACGTATTCTGCTGGAAGAGTGCTCTCCTTCATTGATCAGGTCACGGACAGTGTCTGCTCTCGGCCGGCCGCGCCTTATCCCATCCTGCGTTGAAATAACCAGCCAACTGAAATCCTGCCTCTGCCGTTTAGCCAAAACCCCCAACTTTACCCCCCAGTGACTTAAGCCACGGGTGCGGCCGAGGAGCGACGCCGTGACAGCACTCGCGATTTAGCCGCTAACCGAACCAGAGCGCGGCACGCCTTTACCCAGCCCGCGCCTAACAGCGGGACTACGGCCGGCAGGTGCAGCCGGGGAAACGTCAGCCGCCGTCACCGCCCTGACGTGTGCTCGGTCAAACGGGCAAGAACGGACTACATAGAAGACCACTTTTTTTTTTTTTTTTTTTTTTTTTTTAAATTTGAAAAGCAGGGAGGAGCAGGAGGAGGAGAAAGAGGAGGGGCAGGACCCCACCGGAGCCGCTCCGCTCCGCCTGCCGACGGCTCCACCATCCCCTGACTCCCGCCGTTTCCCCGCCGTTTCCCGCCCCTCACCCGCTCCCTCCACCCGCTGCACGGGGCACCGGGGCGCGCTCTCCGCCGCCGGAAGTGACTTCACTTTAAATCTCCGGGCGGCGACAGGGGAAGAGCGCCGCCCGGAGTCACTCTTTAACTCTCCCGCCGTCCCTCCCGCCCTCCGCCCGCCCCGGCCCTGCACTCACCTTCAGGTGCCGGTGCCTGCTGCCACCGCCCGGGATGCCCGCCTCCTCCTCGTCCCCGGTGGGGGCTCTGCTCGCTCCCCCGCGGGGCGGCGGGACGGCCGAAGGGGCGGCGGTGCCGCCGGGGCTGAGCGTTACGTTGTGGGCGTTCTCGCCCCATCTCCACGGGTAGACCATGAAGTCGCTGAAGCCGGGGCTGGTGGGGACGGGCGGGGCGGGGGCCGGCTCCTCGCCGCCCACCCGCGCGAAGGGTTTGATCGGGGTGGTTTTGATAACAGAAACCAGGACGCGCTTCGGAGAGTCCTGGCAAAAAATCACCGGGGGAGGGCCCAGCGGCAGCCACTCCGCCATCGCCGACCCCCGGCGGGCACCGGCGCAGGGAAAGGGGTGAAGGATCGGGGGCGCTCCGCGGCGGCGGCTCAGCCCGCCTGTCCGAGCCCGCGCACTGGGGGGGTTGTGGAGCGGGACGGAGGTCCTGTCGCCGCCCGGGCCCGCCTCAGCCGCTCATCGCCGGCGACGGCGGCTCCCGGCGGGGTCTTCGTCCCTCTTCCTCCTCCACCAGCACCTCCCGCGGTCACCCCCGACCGGATCCGCAAAGTCAGCGGCGGCCCCCGGCCATAGCAACGGCCGGGGTGAAGCAGCCGCAGCCTCACCGCACCTTTCTGAAGCGCTGGCAGCCCCGGTCCCGGCGATGCTCGAGGAGGAGCGGCCGCTCCCGCCGCGACCGCTCCGCGCCCACAGCCCAGGCCGAGCCACTGATTTTCCCGCGTTACATTTCGCGCCTGGGCGTACCCAATCACCCGTCACAGAGCGGCGGTTCCCGCTGACCAACCGCTAGGCTGAGAAGTCTGATGCCCGCCCCAGGGGGCGTATCCCGAGCGAGACCCGGCTTCGCTCCTGCCACCCTATTGGTCTGGCTGCCGGCTTACGGGCAGAATTCGAAACTGAGTGGACTCGCGGGCCGCTGGCACCGCCCCGCCCCGCCCCGCCACCCCCGGGGAGACGCCGACTGGCCCGCCGCGGCGGCAGGAGGGCGGGAGAAGGCGGGGCTGCTACGCCCGGGCGGGTTTGGCGGGCGCTGACGGCGGCAGAGCTCGCTGGGCCAATGGCAGCGCAGGGGATTTGGCGCGCCCGGCTCGCGGGCGGTGCCTCATGCGCGCGCTTTAAAGGGGCCGCCTGGCGGAGCAGTGCTGCCGGCCTCTGCGGCGCTTTGCTCGCTTGTGGTGGGGAGCGCCCTTTCCCAGCGGCGGCTCGGTCTTCAGTGACGGGCAGGGCTGGGAGCGCACTTGCCGGCGGGGAGGGTCCGGCCGTTATGGCGGGGGCACGGGGAGATTCGCCCCTCCCGGCAGGAGGGCCCTCGCCGCCCGGCCGTGCTGCGGCGGGCACCGGACCTGGCCGCGGTAGCGTGTGTGAGGGGTGCAAATGCCTGCGGAGCCTGCCCCGGGCTGCACCCGCCTCGCCCCGCCGGCCGCGAGCCGGGGCTTTTAGGAGGCTTTCCAGACACGTGGTGTTCAAAAGTTTGTGCAGGTTACTAATTTTAGCATGTTACTGTTCGAGAGGCGGGATTTTTTTTTTTCTCTCCCAGGGTAGAATAGCTGTTTAGGTACTTTTACTGCTATTACTAAAATGGCATCTTAAAATTAAGATGTCCAGCCTGCACCCTTGGAAACTTGAGACCCCGCCTTGTTCTGCAGCCTGTTGGCGCCCACTGCTGCAGCGCCGTTCGGGTACAAGTCTCCCACAGCCACGGGAAATTAGGGTTTGTGTTCCCTTTAACTCACCTACGTGAGTAAGAAGTCCACGGCTGATCTGTCAAAGATCTGGTGGTACCAAGGAATGATTTGGAAATACGGTGGCACTACGTTACCAGCTGGTCTGGCTGTAGTTGGTAGAAAGATGAAACGAGTTCTATATTCGGTTTTTAAATCTGCAAGTCCTGTCCCAAAAACTTGGGTCAGTTACCTGGCGTGCGCCTCCCAATTCACGCACAGGGTCGAGGCATTTTCCTTCATTCCCCAGACGCGCGGGTACGGGCGCCGGGTAGAAGCCAGCGCACCGCCAGCGGAAACTAACATTTATACAGAAGCTATTAACATATTTAATCATCTAATACATATTCATCGCTGTGCTCTTAAATGATTGGTGAAAATTCTTCGCCGCCCGTGTCAATGGCCACGCGTGGCCGCTGCGGCCGCGGAGCCCCTGCCTTCCCCGGCCTTCCGGGCCGGCGGGTCCCTTGAGCGGGAGGTTTCCGAGTCCGCGGCCGCGGCCGCCCCCCGCCGGAATTACCTTCCCGCTGGTTTTGCTTAAACTCGGCGGCGCGGAGCCGCTGTCCCGGGCTGCCGACAACGCAGGCCGTCATTCACTTCGGGGCTTTTGTTCTGAGACAGAGACATCCTGTTTCACTACGCTGTAGCATTGTTAGTGTACAGTGAGCCAGGTTAATCTTTATCGATCTGACAAGAAGCCACTGTGCCTCACTTACTGAATCCTTTGGAAAGCTGGTTACTTGAAACTGAAAAGGCTTTAGCTTTATCAGACACAGCAGTACTTCATTTTATGCTGGTTTTTCTGCTGGATTTTGAGCAGTAGATCTCACTGTTCTAAAGCAGAAGCACATTTCTTGGTACTTGGTGCGGGCCTTTTATGCTGAAGCTAACTAGTAGCATCCCATTAACATGCTACTTTTGCCTCACAGTCTTACCATCACAGGGAGTTCTACTGACTAGTTACAGGTTGTGAAATAAGAGACTCCCATTTCTTACATTACTAGCTAAGTTTTGAGACGACTGTCAGGAGCACAGAGAAGCCATGAAGCTGTAAAGACAGTGAGGGTCTTTTTCCTTCTTCTGCTTTGTTTGCTGCAGTTTGTATGCTGTAGACTGCTGCCTTGTAAGAGTGTTAGCAGCCATCACTGCTGGCTGGAACAGGAAAGTGCAGGGGAGAGTAAATCTGCAATGTATGATTACTATGTAACCCCCCTCTGGACAATGGCAAACTCCTACCAGTTCTTTCAACATAGAGGCTGTACTACTGGACTGAATAAGTATTAAGTATCCATCTAGAGATGGGCAGCCATTTCATTATGAATGACAGTTCATCTTGTTGCAACTATCCTCTTAAACTAATGGAAACCCCCCTAATTGTTCTTTGGGTAAATTATTTTTCATAATTATGATATTCCAGCTTCTCAAACTTGGTGTTTAGTGTCAAAGTCCTACCAGTACTATGGTGGGTCAGGCCATGTTTACAAGGCCAGAAAGAAAACGCTACAGCCTGTAACTTTGTTCCAAAATGAGCAAACAGGTTTCCACATGCTTAGATGTGACCCACTTAAAAAGCTTCAGCCCTAAAAATAACCTGTGGAAGAAAGTTTCGGTAAGAAAACAATGATGTAGGTAATACAGAAAGATATGTTAGAATCTATCTGGGGAAAAAATGACTTGTGTTAAAAAAATTGCATCCCAAAACCGAACTGTGAATACCCTTCATAATGTTCCAAAACTATGAAACTGATGCTTCAAGTAGTATGCGTAGCTGCTGAGGAACTCCAGTGACCAATGGAATCGATGTCATGACTTGGTACATAAAATTGTAGGTACTGTGAATGGTGCGATGCATTGCGAGTAACTGAATATCTCTATACTTATGCTATGCCACCTCAGTGTACACATTAAATTTTGTAATGACATTCAAGGACCTGGGAGCAGGTTAACTTCTTTACATGGATCTTGTAAATTTTTTCTAATGCCAAAAATAAAGACATGACTTCTCTGCCCAGATCCTGCTACTGGAAGGGGAAACACTCACTCAGAATGCGCGTGGCCTAACGGGCTTAAACCACACTGCTTTTCAGTACGTACAGTCATAGTGTTAAACTAATAGGTCATGAAACATCATGTAAAAACAGCCCTAAAGTATTCATCTGAGCTATATTATCTTATTATGTTTGCTCTTGATAGTATTTGGATACTATGGTACTAGCCTAATGTACAAAAGCATTAATATTTCAGTGTTAGTGTAGAAACAAGGAAAAGCTCTCTCTGAGAGGTAAAGAACCAAGATGATGAAACATTATACAGCCTACAATCAGATCAAATCCTACTTATTATTACAAGAAAAGATACCTTTTATCACACACAACATTAATTTCAGAAGTAGTGAAAGGATAGGGAGCAAAAATTCAACAGAAAATGAGGAAAAAACAACTGCGTTCTGCCCGGCTAGTTAGACTGAAGAAGGACACATGGATTCAGGAGTTTGAGGATAATAAATGCTTTCAGAAATATAAAGTAGAACAGCTAACTCTCTGAGGTGCGTAAATGCTGTATTTCTCAAACGTAAACAGAACACAAATACACGATAAATTAAGAGGAAAGAAGGTACTTTGTCTGAAGCGTGCTTCAACCATTTTTGGTGATATTCCAAAGTTCAAACCAGAAAACTTGGAGACGGGTGGCCTTTAGGTAGCTAACAGCAAATGCTTAACCACGCCGCAGGAAGCTTTATTGTATATTGTAATATGGATTTATATAATAGCATAGCAGTAGTCATAATGTCTTTTATCTAAGTGTTTATTATTACATTTTCCAAGTTTTGCTTTGTACCAAATCAATACATCAAGACAATAAAACCGCTTGCGTTCATAGCTTGCTGGAGGCCAGCTACTGAATTTTCCAGAGGGAAGGAAACAGCCTGAGGTAAGCATGCCCATAACAAAGATAAAGGTGATAGAAGAATAGTAGCTAACCACAAGCAGGTCCACCTTCGGTGACATAGCTCTTTACTGCTCAGCTGAAAACTTCAGGTAGTCAATTGAATTCAGTAGATATATGTGATGGCTATATGCACCAAGTGACCCAGCATTACCCTCTCTGCCTGTTTGGCTGCCCTGCCCCAGGGAGGGAACTTGAGTCCAATGGTGGGTTCAGGGTGCTCCTACTCCAGGCAGGGGAAGATTTAGGCACTGGAGGGTGAGATCCATGCCTGGGATGAGGAAGTGACTATAGGAAAGGTCAAGGACAGGACGTGCATTGCTGGTGATCAACTGCTCAGCTGTAAAAGTCAGAGGAACATCAGCTTCCACTCACAATTCTCTCTCTCCTGTAACTAGGCACCCCTTTGCCCTTAAAAAAAAAAAAAATGAAGCGAGGAGTCTTTTGGTAAAGATATGCCATATTCTGTAACTATACCTGCTTAGGAAGCTTGCATAGGGCTACTGCTCTGCGGGTGGGAGCTCCCACTTGCGGAGGGAACCTGGATGGAGGAGCAACTTTGGCAGGCAGCCCTCATCTTGACTGAAATAAGATGAGTAATCTGGTGTCAGAAAGGTTAGGCACTTGCGCTTAGCACTGCAAATGTGAGATTTAGGCTTTGTGTGCAAGTACGTAATCATCCTGAATCCATCACTGTTACTTATTCAGTGCAAAAATCCAGGCAGAATGTTTGGTTTCATGTCAACTGTAAAATTCAGGCTTTATTTGCCTGTCTCTTGTTGTTTGAGTAAGTAGGTAACTTGACAATCACGCACTGATTGCACATAGTGAAAAACTGCAAATGAAGAGATTAGAGGTTACTTTAATCTGCCATGCAAGACTTCTAATCAGTTTGGGGTTTGAAATCTATGTTACAGAAATTTTGTTTTGATTGCTAAGTCAGAGCTTCAGAAAAACTATGAACTTTTTGTAAAGTTTATATTCATTTTAGAAAACAAAATTACATGGACCAAGACAAGATGTAACTAGTGCTACTTTTGGCTTTCATTGTGGAATCTCTCTGAGAAATTATACTTATTTATCTTTTGAAACTTTGTGAAAACAAATCCAGATTCCACAAAACACCAAATCTCTCATCTCAATGCTGAAATATTTCTGAATTCCTTGTATTCGTCCCTCTCCAAAGATACTATGGCCTTCAAAATGTCTATTAAAGCTGCAAGTGCATTGTTTCTACAGTCAAGAATGACACCCCAATGTCTGCCGTCTTTCACATACAGCATAACTTCAGGAGGCTTTGATTCAACCTTTTAGAATGTTTTAAATAAAAATAATGTTTCAAAAATTTCTAAAAAGCTTTCTGGATACAGTGTTGGCTGAGGAAATCTATTGTGCGTGCTGCGATCGATACTGAAAGGCTCCACAAAGGCCTGCAAAAGATTTGGTAGGGTTTTTTTTGTTGATGTGTTGCGGTAGGTAATGTGGTGGTGTTAATGTGTTTCTCCAGAGTAGAACAGGACCAAGCAGCTTTCCAATTCCTCCTTTTCAGTGAACATACATGTAGTTTCGTCCTTCTGCAAAATAAAGCAACTATTCAGAGGCAAGCACAGCTGATCTAGATAAACATTTCTTATACAGTATTTTATTACTGTATCATATTCATGGAAATATCTTCAGAAAATTTTGTTGTTTGTTATGGCTAGCTATTTTTTACAATTTCAGAACTCTGCAGAAATAATGATAATATATTCTCTTTGCTGAGTTAGAATTTCCTGCCTCAATTTGGAGCATGTCAGTGCCTACGAGACCTGACTTGACTACCAGGATTTTGTGAAGCTGTTTGTGAGCAGATAATCACCCTTACTTAGTTGCTGTCATTATTTCCATTGATGCAAAACTGTTCGTGATGTCCCGAATGAGGACGAATCTAGAAAGGGCCCAGACTCATTAAACTATTTTTATTCGGTAGCAAGCATGCCCCCCGCACAGGTGGGTCTATGTGAAAGCGAGGGGAGACGCAGGTCAAGGCTTGGAGTAGCGCGTAAAAGGCACAGCATATTTTGTTTTATGATGGTGTGCCGAGACCTATCAGCACTCTGAGATGGAGGGAGCAGATGGTTGTTGTGCTGCTGGTGCTGTCTCTAATCTCGCCCTTTGAAGGACAGCAGGGAGTTTGTTTTAGTTTCGAGGCGCTGTATGAAGGACAAGATTAACTTCAAAGCAAGGTGGGAGATACAGTGCAGTTATCGTAACAGACAAGGTGTTCCCATAGCCTCATCACAGAAATCACGACTGCAGCTGGCATTCCTTGGGCGATGGTGCCTGAAGGGCTGGCAGTTTTACAGCATGTGTGTGGGGTTATTGCAGCTGATCGCAGTAGCTGGGTTGTTTTGCATGAAGGACGAACCCTGCTGAGTCTCCAGGAGTGTTTGCGCTGTTGGTCGTCGGGTCGGTACTAACCACAGAGATAGCAAAAGGACTCGAGGTGGCTCCGGGCATCGCCGGCGGTGGCCGGCACAGCTCCTGTAGCCGGAGAGGCGCCGGCAGGTATAGCCCCAGGGCAGGGGGGCTCCGGTCACTGGTTCTGCTGACCAGAGCGGCTCTCCGGGTTAAACCGTGAAAGCCCTACGCCCCGCTGCGAGGATGCGCTCGTAAGCTGTTGGAAGCGTTAGCGCACGTGCTGGCAGAGGCTCGCTGGCACGGCGAGCGCCGACGGGGCTTTGGAAGGAAAGGGGTAAGTCAGTTCTCTGGGAATACCAGGGTGGCTCACGCGAGTGCGCTGCCACTGAAAGCGGAGCTGCCCTTGGAGCTCCCGGGCTCCGTCTTATATTGAAGCCACCTGTTAGTGGACGTGGGTTACATGAAAAGACCCGTGGTGACAGAGTCGTGTGATGACGTCAGGTTATAAACTCTTACTGAATAGCATACCCAGACCGTGCACACATAGGTGCGGGGCGGCCGCGGCCGCCCGCCGTGTAGCCGAGGCTCTGCCCGTGGGCCGGCCCCAGCCGCCTCCCCGGTCGCGCAATGGCCGCCGCCGGGCGGCTCCTGAATAATGCATATCTCATGAATAATTAACCAGGCCGAATCCGTGCCCCGGGCGAGCAGCACACCCCCATTGGCCAGCGGGCCGTTATTGACTGCGCCGGCGCTGCACGCTAATTGACCATAGCAGCATGTCAGGAGCGGGGCGGAGCCTAAAGTAGGGATTGGTCGCTCGCTCTTGCCGTTATTTAGCATTGGTCGCGCCTGCCTGCGGTGGGCGGGGCTGGCGGCGTTGATAGGTGGCGGCGGCGGGACGGCCGGGGTCTCCGAAAGCTCGATTGGCCAGCGGCGCCCGGGGGAAGGCGGGGCACCGGCGGCAGCCGCGGCAGCGGTGCGGCGGTCTGAGTAGTGCCGCGCCGGGTCTGGCGCGGCGTCCGTGTGCGTGTCCGTGTGCGTGTCCGTGTGCGTGTCCGTGTGCGTGTCCGTGTCCGTGTCCGTGTGCGTGTCCGTGTGCGTGTCCGTGCCGCGCTCTCTCCGCCTTGCCTCGGCCCCGCGCACCGTCACCGCCGCTGGAGCTCCAACTGCCTCTCTCTGTCTGTCTGTCTGCGTGTGCCCGTGCCCGTGCCCGTGCGTTTGCCCGTGCCTGCGTTTGTGCGTGTAGGTTGTCCGCGGAGATGAAGAAGTCGGTGGCCGGCTCGGTGGCTGGCGTCATGCAGGAGGACTTCGGTTGCACCATCACCAACCGCTTCTCCCAGCTCCTGGACGACGACTCGGACCCCTTCGACGTCGTGCGGGAGGCCGAGTGCCGCCGGCGGCAGCAGCAGCAGGAGCAGCGGCAGAAGCGCAGCGAGGCGGGCAGGAGGGCCGCCGGCAGGCGGGAGTCTCAGAGGGAGCGCAGGCAGTCCGGCAGCCCCTCCGTGCCCGGGTGGCAGCTGCAGTCCGGTACGCCGCCGGCGCCTCCGCAGCGGGGCGAGGCGGGGGGACGGGCGGCGGCAGCCGGTGCTCCCGCTCCCCGCGGCGGCGGCGGCGGTGCGGGCAGCCTCGGCCCTGCGGCGCGGCTGGACGGTTGCTGTGTTTTTATGTCGGTGTGAATGAGTACCTGACAGTCCCCTTGGGGAAACGGGCGGCAACCAGAGCGCTTTCGGGGGCGCTCCCGGGGCGGTCTGGCGGCGCCTCGCGGCCGGCGGGGCCGGGGGCGTGGGGGAGGTGTCGGGAGGGAAAAGGGCCCTTTGGGCCCGCAAATGGAAACTTCGGAAACACGCCTAAGAAACCAAGGGAGAGCCTCAACTCTTCCCCTGCGGCGACTGTGGTTGTGCCGGTTTGGCATCCCTGTTGGTGCGTCTCATCGCTTGTCACCCTGGCTGTTGTCCTCCGGTGCTTCATGCCAGGCTTTTTTCCTTGGTACCTGCGAAGTCTCTGGCACTTCAGCTTCTTCTGGGGTATAACATGTCTGGGATCTGTGCTTAGTTTGCCTTCAGTTGGCGTTGATGCCCAAACCTTTGAATAAAACCTTATTTCCTGGGTGAACTCTTCAGCGCAGCGTTCAGGAACAGTCTGGGTTGTCTGTCAGCTGCTGGGTTTTGATGCTAAATGCTTCTTGGGGGAATAGGGAGCCAGTCGGCTTTTATATCGGGATGTCTGGCTCAGTCCTCTCTGCAGCTGAAAGCTTTACTGGGTTATAGCTCCTTGCATTTGGAGGCATTTTGTGAGAGTGCTTGTTATTACTCACCTGCTGTTGAGCTTCAGGTTGCTGGATTCAGTACTTAAGGTGTCTGAGAGCTGGCTGATGGTTTCCAAATATTGGGAGTCTCTGCAGAGGCTCTGGTTTTACCCTCTTGAGTTGTTGTAAATTCCCATTCTCCTGCAGCAGGCAATAAGGCTTACCACATTAACTATTCTTAAGAAATTAAATTATTCCTGTAGTAAATGTTCCTGTTAAATTCACAGTAACCAAACTGTGTATTTTAATGCCCCAGAAAAGGGTGTGGTCTCTGAATCGGGTTTATAGCTCCACTAAGCCATTGCCAGTGCTACCAATTCTGTTGCATAGGCTTAGTCTTACACTGCTCCAACGGCGATTATCTGGCCTTGTAGAGCAGAGAATCTTTCAAGGCCAAATATGCACTAGTTAATGAGCATCTTTGTAGGGGATGATCTGAACAAGGTGTCACTGTACCTTTGGACAGTTGTATGAAACTAGTCTTTTGAGATTTCCTCTGCAGTTATATGACTTGGGCAGAGATCTCTGCCTGTAAGACCAATACTCACACTAGTAACAGGCTTATCTTATTTAGAGGATGCTTTGCTGTGGTTATCAACAGAAGGTGAAGGAGCCTGTTCAGTGAACAGCAGAGTCTCAAGTTTTGATGAAAAAGTTCTTGAACAAGACTGGTGATTGTCAGTAACCTACCAGAGCGTGGAAGTATGTGAGGGAGCATCCTTTACCTCCAACTTGTCTATAGGTATCTTAAGTATACAGGTATTGAGTGTAATTCTGTGGTAATACACAGTGACTCTGTGGAGTGTCTTTGACTATTTTCTGCTATCTTGATACCGAGAAACCCAGTTTCTCATATAGAGGCATCAGGTATGTGGACCTTGTTTTAATTTCCTGCTAATTTAAGGTGAAGAAAAGACTGCTGGCCTATAGTAGCATTTGTGAAAGTGAACTAACACCTATATTAAGAGTTATTTGGTCTGAAAAATTATGCCCTTCTCTAAAGAAAGTGGTTATCCTGGATTTTGTCTGGGCTTGTTGTAAAAGTGCAGTGCTCAGGACACAGGCAGAGAGTTCAGACTTGGTCCTGTCTGTGTGCTCCTCCTCTGGATGTGCTGTCTTAGCAAGCCTGCTTGGAAGGGTGGGGATCACCCTCTGGCTTAGGGCAAATACAGCGATGGCATAGCTGACAAGTGCAAAGCAATTTGGCGTATTGAGTGAAAAATCTGGTTGTTTTTGGAAAGGTGGGGGAGCAGCTTTTTATTTGGGCCATACCAAGTTGACTTGTTTTACAGGATTCAACCAGGAAACCTCTGGATACAGTAAAAGATTCAGGGGACTATTGGCTTAATGGCTGAGATGTGAGTAACCACTCAGGAAGATCCTTGTACCAGCTCAGTGTGGCATAAAGCTTCTAATGATGGATGGATGCACTGCTGGAAAAGTGCACCTCTGTTTGGGGAAATAAATAATATTGATTAAAATTACTAAATTATGAAACTGACAAAACTCATCTTTAAAAAAAGAATTTTGTTTCCAGTCTTCCATAGTGATTTTTTTTTTTTCACATTTTAGGCATAGCTCCCTCTCATTTCATTTAACTGATTAGGAATTAAACACCATAAAGAAGCATCTAGACCCATCTGGATTGGATTGTGTTATTATGGTTAAAAGGACAAAATTCAGTGTGTATTGTACCAGTGTTCAGAGTCATTACAGAACAGAACAGCCCAGGTTGGAAGACACCTCAAAGGATTGTCTGGTCCAACCTTTCGTGGGAAAGGCAGCCTAGAAGAGATCATGTAGCACCCTGTACAATAGCATCTTGAAAACCTCAAGTGACAGGGCTTCCACCATGTCCCTGGGGAGGTTGTTCCAGGTGATAGTTATATATTTCTGATACTGAGATGAAACCTCTCCTGTTGTCCCTTGTCTTTTCCATGCAGGTCCCAGTGAAGAAAGAGCCTCCATCCACTTTGTAGCTGCACTTTGGGTACTGGAATACTGTGATGTGGTTTCCCCTAAGCCTTTTCTTCTCCAGGGAGAAGAGACCTAACTCCTTCAGCCTTTCCTCACAGTACAGCTTCTCCAGCCCTTTGGTCTTCTTCATGGCCCTCCTTTAGACCCCCTCCAGACTGTTTTATCCAATTACTGGGGCATTTTGCTTCTTTGAGTTACAAAAAGTGTTCTTAAGAGTTTCGTGATTTTTGTTTTATTGTTGTATTATTTCTTGAGCACATCAAATCTGGACAAAATAGTCTTTACCTTTAGAAAGACTTGAAGCAAGCCTAGTTTTCGATTTTGCTATATAAAAAAGTTTTACAGTAGTCTGAGAGACAACTTCTAGTGTTATGTTTTGATGTTAGAGTGGAAGGTTTACTCACAAAGTTCTGTAAGACACCATTTTTTTTAACTTAGTTCTTCACTGCCTTTTCCAGGGGAGTTTTTACATAATTTCTCAAGATGTTTTTCAGTTTGAAACAAACATACTGGGAGGACTTTGCTAGATAATCTAGGACTTTGACCTTTAGAATCCAAACTATTTGTTATGAATTGACACAACTGTAGAGACTATTTTTAAATCTTTCTTTAAGGAGGAAACAGACTCCTATTCCATAGTGTACCAAAACCTACACTTTTGACTTTAATGATGTATTTTTTTTCTCTTTTACCAACTGTGGTGTTTTGTGATTTTTAGCCTGTATGCTGAGGATATGGGTAAAGGCTGTTTGTAGGTATTACAGCTCTTATAATTGCACCACTTAACATTAACTTAGTTCATTCTTAGCACAGTGGCCAAACTGCATTTGCCAGCTCTTTATTCAAAAGGCCCAGTTGCAGAGCTTGCATTCTTTACCGGTCCAGGCAAATTAAATTTGTTGATGATGCAGTAATAACTTCTGTTCTGTTGAAATCTCTAAACCTTTGTTGCTAATACCTCTAAAAGGTTTTGTTCTTTCATGTACATTTGATGACTCGTGTAACATTTAGATGTAGTTCCTCAATACTTATGTGTTTGAGTTTTTAGTTACGGTTTTAAGTTAATATGGCACGGAATATTTTCTGGGGAATTTCGTCTTACACTGATTTCAATTTTCTTATTTTTAAATAATTTATTCCAATATCATTCTTTCAGCTAAGTAGTCGTAAGGATTGCCCAAAGGAAAGCTGCAGTAGGCAATTCTGTAATTGAGTACTGGCACACATGAAAACAAAATACCACAGAATAGAGACTAACTCCATGTGTCTTTCTTTGGTGTGTTGCATGCAATAGCTGAAGCCTTTTTTTTGTATTTTGGGATACTGTGGTATTATTCTGCAAATCGTGTAATTAGCCATGCTTTAGTTCACAAAATTAATTGCTAGAAGTTTGGAATTAACATCGCGTGGACACGCACATGCAAAGGGGAGGAAGTAAGATTGTTTGTGCAGTCTTAAATGTGATGTACTCTGAAATACCGCAAAACAAGTCCCTGAGAGTGAACTGTCTTTTACTGTTTGCAGTCATGCAGCTGTATTGTAAAGGAAGATCAATGTCCGTGTATAGGTATTATTGTGTTACTGAGATGGTAATGAAGTAGTGTCTTTGCAAGCACCCACAATTAATGACAGAGGTCCTTGAATTATAGCACAGCTTCTTCACTTGTCCCCATTCCAGACCAACTAGAGCAGTATTCCTGTTTGGTGTTTGTACTTACTTCATCTCCTCTGAACTCCCATTAAATTGTTTCTTGAGGCTCAGATCTTTTTTATTTAAAAATGAGCTGTTAAGCTGAAAGCAGAGGAAAGAAGGGTCTCTTGGAATAAGTGGAAAGAGAGAACTGAATTTAGGACCAGTGATCGTGCTGCAGTTAGCTTTGTTTTAACATCTACAAGGCAGTTGAAACTTGTCTGAAATGAAAAACCTCAAGCACTGTTTAAATTTTTTATTTTGTGTGTATGCAGGTGGATGGGAAGTCTGTGCTAAAAGACCTGTGAGAGGGCTAAATAACTGAGGTTTGTTGGTACAAGGTTATTTAGCCCAGTAGAAAAAGAGTCGCAGGGCAATGACATGAATTATGTACTGTAAATGAGCTATAAAATGTCAGAGGGAATTAACTGTCAGTAAGTGTAAAGTAATATGTATGGGAGAACATGGATCAAGGTGGGGGCAGTGTTGCAAGCTATACTGCAAAGTGGAAGATTTTTCTAATTCAAACTATAGTAGTTTAGGAAAGAGAGCTTGGAGTCATTGGGACTGTTAAGATTAGAACAGCAGGTCTCTTTCCAGTTGCCATCTAGGAGGTAAGCAGAGTTGGGAATTTCTGAGGTAGCAGTAGTAAGGAAAACAGAACAGGAATTGTTATGCCTTTGAAGGAATCTTACTTTCCCACATCTTGAAGCGCGTCTGCTCTTGTTCAGTGCAAAGATTTTAAAATTACAAAAAGCACACTAGAGTGACGTGCATGATGAATCTTACAGAAAGATTTGTGTATTGGGAGAAATTCAAATTAAGGTTTTTGTTTTGAGAGGGGGTGTCTGAGGATACAAAAAGAGTGTATAGAACTGCAGGTGAGACTTGGAGAACGCAAAGAATACTTATTGTTTCTTATTTTACAGAAATAAAGGGATACTATTTCAGACAGTTTTTGCTGAAATAAGGAATGGTTTTTCTACAGAGACTGTAATTGACCTGTGGTACATCTTGCTGTAGGGTGATGCTGATGTATACAAGCATGTATCTATTCAGACAGCAGTCTGGGCGAAGGCATGGCAGCCTGTCTGTAGATCTGTCCTCCATAAATCAGTGCTTACGGTCTTTGATTCAGAAAACCTCTAAGGGTAAATTGCCAGGTGGAAAGTATTTTGTCATTGCTTTTTTCTTTCTTCAAATGCATGCTGTAAGACATAGAAGTCTTTCATCTGGTTACTGTGGTTGATCTAATGTTCATCCTGACTGTATCAAAACTACACTCAGTTTGCTGCTTCTCTGTTCCTGTGTGTGCCGCTTGGGCAAAATAGAAGTAACTCTTTGCTTTGCACTTCTGCATCCCAGGCTGCATTTGTGGAAGTGGAGTATTGATGGAATCGTCTCACCAGGTTTGAGTGTCAGCTATTGTGGTGGGATGAGTTTGTCTCAGGCATGTGAGAATTCATAAAACACCATGATGCAGCATTGTCAGATGGAGTTTAGGTCAGAATACAAGTTTTTGGTGCTCTTTGTGGCAGCAACCTCCCTCAAGATGTGAATTGATTGCCAGCTGCCATTCTCACCTGCCATGCTCCTTACCTAAGGGAATGGGAGAAACAGACCAAGATTTCTGCTCCTGCTTGCAGTGACTGATAGCAGCTGCAGGCTGGGCTCCTTGTGGTGTTCATCTGAAGCTGAGGTTTGCTGCACAAAACCCTTTTTTCTTTCTCCCCCTTAAAACTAATAATTAAAAAAAAAACCGATGAGAGCAGGCTGTCTTAGTTGGAGTCAGTGAAGAGCCCACAAAACCTAGAAAACTATCTTTTCCCAAGCTCAAGTCCTACTTGTTTGAGAATAGCTGATCTGCATGGAGAAACTTGGTGGGAGCTAGATAACACTGCAAAGGCAGTTAGATATCGCTGCATTGTTTTGAATCCATCTCTTAACACATAGATATCCAGTGACTGGGAAGTCAGGCAATGCAGGTCTTAAAAATAAAGTTGCGAGTTTGTGATATGTTGTTTGTTAAAAACATTTTTAAAGGAGTCTTCCCATCTAAATGCTGCAGTATAAACAAAAGTAGTACTGAAGGTAAAGTGTTATTCTAGGGAAAGTGAAAACTACTTGAATATGTTAGCACTGTAAGATTTAGAGTTTTAACAATGGCTTGTGAAACTGGGCTTTTTTTCTTTAGCAATGTTTAGTTCTAGCACCTGGTAATTTTAGTGTTTACAGATGACTTTCTCTAATAATAGCTCAGCTGCTGCTTCTGAAAAAAAAAAAAAGCTAGGTCTGATGAAACACTTTGAGCATTAGATTTCTCTTCTGATTCCTCAGTTTGGAAAGTAAAATGACAGGCAGCTGAGCTGACATATTGGGCTGCTGCAGTAACCTCCCAGAGAAGGGGTGGTGAGGTGGGGAACGGTGAGCAACATCTTCGGCTGAATACAGGTGACAGATGTAAGACACAGGAAAAACACTTTAAAGAGAGACTAAACTTGGTAACTGGAAAAGAGCGATCTTCAGTTTTCAGCATGATTATTAAGACCTCAGGTAGATGATCTACAAAACTCTGAGCTGTTTTTGTGGGTTTGAAGAAAACCTGTGTACCTGTACAAGCAGACAAAATTGGCGTGTACTTGGAAAGGCAGTTAATGAGCATAGCCCAGCTCTTTTTAAGTGACAGTTATTATGGCAGTGCTACACAAGATTTCTCATGGTTTTTTTCTCTCTTCCCCCCACCCCCACCGCCCCCAAGGGTAGGTGGCCTTTCAGATCCTTAAATAAAAATGAGTCTACATTGGGACACATGTATGGCAGAGGATTAAAATTTGATACCTTATGGTATCACTGATGCCAAGCTCCAGTTTAGTTTGCCCTTATATGCAGAGCTGAAAGTTGTGCTGGTATTTGAACTGATTCACAAGCAGGTCACAAGCCTCTGCCCTGAGGGTGACTTGGCCTGTTAGAGGGGTGTAGTTGCTGTATACTGTTTTAATCCCCTGCTGCATGTCTGCCAAACCAGTTAAAAATGTTCTATACAGGTAGTAAGTGCCACAAATAATCTTTCAGGTTTTTAACATCCATCTGCAGTAATTATAGCCACCTGTTAGTATCAAAGTGAAATAGCCTTGCACTGAAATCAGAGTAGATTGCTTTGTCTAGGATAATTAGTGCTAGTGACATGTATGTGGCAAGAACACTTGTTCTGAAGTACTTTTAATTGGTACTGGGTAACAGAACCAGAGACCATTGTTTTAAAATTACTTTTGCATCTTCATTTTTTTGGCACTGCTTTACTAGTGTTAAGGAGCTCTTTGAATATGAAGGTGAAATTGAGGTTAATACTAAGCACATAGGGAAGGTGGTCTCTGACTACTGCATTCTTCCCAAGTTATTCTGTTTAGAATAACTGATGCTTCTGATAGCCAGTGAGAGGCTCAAAAATAAATAAAAACTCACTCTTGTATTGCAGTTGCACATTCAGATCCAAACAAAATAAGCAAAAATTAGGTCAGAAATGAGTAGTCACTTTTTCCACAGCAAGATTCCAGTTTGTAATTAACACTTGTATAGTTAGTGGTGTAGTTGAGATGTGCATAGAGTCAGGCATGTTTCACCACAGCATGTACATTTCTGTATTTTTTGTAATTTTGCTTTTTCTTAAAGCATCCTGATTTGAAAAGCTTATTCAGAAACTGGTTTCAAGAGTTGGCCATTAGCCAGAGATTACATTGCAGTTTTGGGGGCACAAATATGCTTGCTGCTCTAGGTTCGAGAAACTCCAGATCTTGAGAAGAGAGAATTACTGGAATATATTGTGTCAAGCTGTTTGTGCTTTAAAGAAAACCAAAGCTGGGGCTGCGTCTGCAGCACAAATAAACCTTATCTTCTGCATGCAGATATGACTGTCCTTACTGCATAACAGAAAACTTTATTTACCACTCTTCTACCTTATTCACTGACTGGATAGTTCTTTGAAGTTCTTCCTTTTAAGAGATGATGTTACCAGACTTTGTGCTTTCCACCTAGGCTTTGATCAGAGATCTTATATGGGCATTTCTATGGAGCTATGAATTTGTGTCTTAATATTGTGACATAGTATAGGCTTTTTGCTCTTTATGTGCTGGCAATGGACACCCAGTAGGCAGGAGTGTCACTTGTCCACTAACCTGAGTTCAGCAGCTTGCTCAGCATTGCACAGGTCCTTCTTTTGGAAAGAATTGCTCAGTTTCATTGGCCTAAGAGCAGTGTTTCTGTAGTTCCTTGCTTGATTGACTTAAACCAGCACCTTTTCATCCAATAGTGTAAGTACAGGAGCCTAGTAGACAAAAGGGTTGCTCGCTTTGTCACAAATACAGCACAGAATTTGGTAAAAGGGGGAAGGGAGCACTGATGAAATGAAAACTTATGCAAGTTCATAAATGAACTTTAATCTTATGCTAGTTGTATGTGGGTTGAGTGGATAACCTCAATTTATTTTCTCTTATAATACACAATTTCTCTGCATTCACCCTGCCCAACCTCCTCCTCCTTAACACCAACAATGGTTGAACAAAGCCCCAAAAAGCTGACATATGTTTTATCTTGGAATATGTGGACATCCTAGAATCAATTAGTGGTGTTGGAGCCTTTGTACTTACTGCTTCGTTTTCTTCTACTTAAACCTCAGTGACTTGTAGTGTTGGTGAATGGTCCTCTCCTCCACAGAATAGAACAGTAGTAGAAGGACATGTCTCTCCTCTGGTTGTTGGATACCACAGCTGTGAGCTTAAAGGAGGGGCGCAGACTCAGACTTCTAAATTCAGCTCATCTGGCAGGAGTTGTGTTGTCTCATGATGAACAACTAATGCCTGCCTCAAACAGCCCTCCTCTTTCCCCCACTGTCATTGCTAAAAGTAAGGTAGAAGACTGTAAGGTGTAATCAGTCTATTCCAGTCAGTAGCTTGGTAACTGCAATTCAGTTGTTTTTAAACTGCTAGTTATATATATATATGTGTGTGTGTGTGTGTGTGTGTGTGTCTAGGCAAGAAGCAAGCACCTACGAAGGGAGAACAGCAAGGATCCAATAACAAAGGAGCAGAGGTGAAAGAAGACAAAACTGAATGGAGACCATCTTCCAGGCAGTACCGTTCCTCTGAAACAGGAAGACAAGCGGAAATCACAATGGAAAGGTATGTATCATACAGGGAGAAGTAAGGTGCCTTGTAGGGGATCTGCACAGGGGTGGGAAGGGAAAGACTTAACCTTCTTAAAACAGATATTGTAGGCACATGTGACTTGAAGGCATGGTCGCATTATTAGTGTGTAGATTTGTTGCCAGACAATTTAGCTCATGCCTGTCAGAGCTGTAATTTCAGCTTCCTCACAGACTGATTTGGAGTGGTTTTGTTAAATGTTAGAAATATAAGGTGAAACTGAAAAGAGTAAAGATCTTAGAATGTAACCTCTAGTCTGTAACGTAAATGTTCATTTCTGACCTCCAGTACCAAGCTTTGCAGAACTCGTGGTGCAGGTTCCAAGTTTAATGAGTTTTACTGTTTAAACTGAAAAGAAACCTTTGTCATACTATGTACTGCTTGGACAGTGAATACATATAAATTTTGCTTTCTTCATAAGTACTAGAAAATTCCACCTAAACCTTTGACACTTGAGAGCATGGCTGTTCTTGCTAAATACCAACTATTGTGATTAAAGTAAGTTCCCTGAAGTTTTTAGCAGTTGCATATAAATCTGGGTTTAGACAGTGGAGCTATTGCCTGATAAAGCTGTTGGAAGGTTTTAGTTTTATAGTGTTTTATTTGACTTCTCTAATGTTTCCAGTGTTAGCAATGAACATCTGAAATTTCTATTCCTGTTATCTGTAATAATTCCCCGAGTTCAGTTTATGTCCATTTTTAATGACAAAACTAGTAACTGTACTGTGTGCTGTGAAAAGATGCGCTCTAAAAAATTGTCCCGTAGCTCTCATACACTGATGTCTGCACAAATACAACCATACCATTTCTTTTTCTTCCTTGTTAACTGTTCTGTAGGAACAAAAATCTGGCTAGAGATTATGGGCCAACTGAAAGATTAGACTATGAAAGGCCAATAAGAGGTCGTGGTAGTGGAAGAGACAGAATGCAAGGTAGAGGAAGAGGTGGTGAACTAAATAGAAGTGTTGATGGCTCTGATGAAAAAGAAAAATGGGAACTTCAAAGACACAGTCGGAATGGTAACACGTAAGTGTTCTGTGCACTGCTTCTTAACCTGGTGTACAAGTAAACAATCGTCAGCACTGCAGTAGCGTCTCTAAGTATTCTGTTCCCTTTTTCTCTATCCAAGTTGGCTGGCAAAAAATAAATACTGGTCCTAATTTAAAAAGCTCTTAAACTCAGAAACCCGTTTTGTTTTTAGAGGAGTAAAAGCAGAAGACAAAAAGGGTGGAGGTGGAGCTTGCAATTGGGAAGCAGTTAAAGATGATGCAAGGTACAACATACGCTTATGCCCACCATAGATCATCATTTTCTGTGGCCCACCTTAGGTCATAATTTTCTATTCATCAGTTTCATGTCCAGTTTGAGCTTTATAAGCCTTGCTTTCTATTAATTGTCATGAATGTAGTTTTACAGTTTTCCAAACTCATCTCCCTCATGTTGGCAAGATTAAGTTGTAGCAAAGGCATAGTGATGTTTCTTCCAGTAAGACTGCCAAAATCTTTTGACTGGGGCCAAGTTGTCTTTTAACTGAAATAAGCTGTGGTTTTTCCTCAGTAGTCACGTAAGTGGAACTTTGGTATTTAATGGCGTTGCTACAAAATGCTGATTAAAAGATTGAAATTCTGTTGGTGGACATAAATCCCAGTCTCTTTTTCTCAAGTTTTATTTATAATTTCTAAATCGCAAAGCTGTAATACAAGTCAGTGTGGCTCTGGAGGTAATATTTAGGTGATTCTACCACGGAAATATATATTGAAGTGCACAGGAGGATCAGTAAGAGAATGTGATGGTCTATTAACTGTCAGATAAAAAAAAAAATTGGGAATTTTCAGATCAGTTCTATATTTCTTTTAGTTGTTTCTCATCAGATTTGCAAAAATCTCACTGGAAATTTTGGCATTTGTACATTCTTCACACCTAGCAATACACTGTCCTTTCAAGTAGCTTTTGTTCTCATATGCATCTAGAACTCTTTAACTGAAGGCTGATAAAGGACAGAGAGAAGCCAGTGCTTTGAACTTACAGTACACATTCATTCACAAAATTGTTTTAAAAATAAAATTTTAATACTTAGATCGTGAATTCAGGCAATCTGGCTAAAAGGTTGAAAAATACAGCCATGATGGATAATAATTTTGGTGCTTCATATTCCAAGTTGTTCTGAAAGTTTGTACTAACTTCTATCTCTTCTATAATACTTCATATGAAAAGTAAAAGATTGGTTAGGTACTCTGGCTTTTCAAAACAGAAGATCAGCTAGATTCACGTAGTTCTAAGCTGGTAGCGCAAAGCTAGCTGACCCAAAGTACAAAATTAGGATGGCAGGGAAGGTTGTGTGAACTTCATAAAGTAAAATAAATTTAAGATCCTTTGTATTTACTCTCCTTAGTTACATTTTGTTTCGTTGAGGAGCATCAGAACTTATGATATAAACATGAGATATCAGTGCTTTCCTGTGATGTGGTGCGTGTGGTAGGAGTCATGTTAAATTGGAGTTGCCTAAACAATTCTAAAAGCAGGTGTGTGCCTTAGTTGTGCTCAAGGATGCATCGAAGCTAGAAGGTGTTAATTTTAAATATGTATGTCTACCAGTTGAATGAAAGTACTGGTACTGCTCTCATTTGACAGTGAACTAATATCTGTGATACAGAAAATACAAGCTTGGAGTATGAATTTTACCATTTTAATAGTTGGAAAGAAATGAAAAGACAAACACAAATATCAGTGATATACTGTAATCAAGTACTGGTATTAATAGTCACAATTGAATTATTTTGTCTTCATGCACGTTTTTCACTTCTTTTGATTAGAAGTGCATAGAAGTCAGATTTTCCTAATATTTCCTATTTTGTTTGTTGCTCAAGTAGTCAGTAGGTCTACTTTCAGCTAATGATACTTAAGGTTTTTCCTCTATTTTTTCCCCTCCTAAGGAATTCTGGAAAAAAGTGGTGTGTTGATATGCAAGGCTTTTTTCCAGTGTGTCCCATGAAGACTTTGTCAGTCTTTTGTTTACTGTTTTAGTGGGATGGAACAGAATGCTCCTATGGAAGAGACTGCAGCAACAGCTGAGAAGCCAGGGTTGTGTGAAGGAGAGCCTCGGAACAAGTACAGTCTAACTAAAATATTTTCCTTCTGTATGCAAAGAAAACAATTGACTGTTACTGATAGTACTTGTGTTGGGAGCACACCTGAAATGTGAACGGTGAAGTTTTGCTAGTACACATATTTTAAAATAGAAAAGCTTTATATGTATTTGCAGGTCAAAAAAAATGCATTCCCAAATATTATCAAAGTCTGGTTTATACAGCTGCAGATTTAATTTAATTTCCCAGTGATGCTTACAGTCCTAAGATTTGGTGATACTTTAAAGAGGAGCTACATGTTGTCTGTTACCTTTTTAACGTGGCTAATTTGTAAAAATCTACACTGCTTTTTGGAGTTCCCTATGAGAAAAAGGTATTCAAGGTGCCTATGCAATCGTACAAACACAATTAAAATACATTAAGATAAAATTTTCTAAGCTGGTATTCATCCACTGCTAATACCATGCAATTGTCATCTATTCACAATGTGTAGAACTTGAAAAAGTCACTGGAAATGGTCTTGAAGTGAGCTTTAGAAGTAGGGAAATTGAGAGACAAATCTGCCCCTCATCTTCTGGCTTCCGTTCTTCTCAGTGTCCAGTGAGAATTTAATTTATAGGAAATAAACACTGGCTTAAGCAAACGTAACTGGACAGTCTTGTCCAAGTAAGAGACTTTAAAGAATAATCAAATAGCATATGGTAAATATCTCCTAATGAGTGAAAGAGGACTAGTGCAACATGTCAGCCTTCTCATCTGCTATGAAGATAAATGAGCTTGCTATGGTGCCTTTTTTACCTAATGATGGCAGCTCATTATCCATGGCCTTGGTTCATTTCATCATCATAAAGCTGACTAGACTATAAAACCTGTTTTATACGTTCAGGTTGTATAACCCTGTAAGAAGCTGAGTTTGTATAGCTTTGGTTCTTTTCATTTTAAACTAGCTTTTAATATACAGCTGGAGGTTTGGATACATGGGATAATCTGTCTCTGAAATGGAATGACTATGGCTGGATTTCCAGAAAACTGTTTCTAGACTAGCTTAAATCAGATGGGGAGTGTAGATAAACTGTCAAAAATGCACTGTATTAGCTAAATATGAGAGCACTTATTCAGTGTTTTTCATCAACTGCTGGCACCTTTACTCATTTCAGACTTGAATTGGAGTAGAAACAAATACAAGCTCTTTGTAGATGTGTCCTGACATCTGTTCATTGCAGAGCATAAGGCACGAGACTATATGTAGTGGCAAAGGCATCTGACAGAAGCTGCCAGTTGCCTTTAATTCTTTTCCCTTACTCAGAGGTCACTAGGTATTTGATCAGACTGTGAGCCTTTCTGGAGATTTTACTCCTCCTCATGTTTTTAGAGAGATCTTCATTAGGAATAGTCCACTGAAATCCGTAAGATTCAAAAATACTAGCTACCTACAAGAACAAAGGTCTGCATTGTGTACTCTTTTCTGTGTGGTAAATATTGTCCTGAAGACTCTCAAATCTGTATAAAAAATAGGAATTACATATACCTCAATGCACTTAGGCTTTGGGGGTAGTGTCAGCTTGGTGAATCTATGTATTTTAAAATAGAAGAGCAGACATTGTGTATTCAAATAGTGCCTAGGTGATGGTTAAGGAGGGTAAGCATACACCTTAACAAGGTGGAATTATTTTTGTTGTTCTTTTAACATTTAAAAGCAAAAGCTATGGGGTATGGTTTTCAGGCTTCAGGGTGTATTTTTAAGCTCTTGTATGCTTAGCTTGCCCCTGCCCTCCAGGGTAGCTGTCTTCTAGCAGGTAACACACATCAGCAAAAATTCTAGCAGGCCACCTTCTGCTTTTGCTACAGCATCAATATTGAGGGTGTAGGGGTTGTGTGTTTGCTTAAGTAACTGCTAGGATTGTTCTCATTTTGACTATTAAAAGCAGCGACTCCAAGGAATCCATTTCTTTTCTACTGCTTAATTGCTGTTGTGTGCCTGTATTGAGGAAGAGATGGAAAACCTGTGTTTGTTTCTTCTCTCATTCTCTTTCGGGCTGTAGCTGTTTCCAATTAAAAGTAAAAAAAGTTTTCCTGAGAATTGGGAATAATCTGTCTGCGTGGAGATACTGTATAGCTTTCTGGTGTGGTACCAGCTAATTTCAGTGCACATCTGGAAAGACTTCTATGGGCTTCTGTAACTTACGGGGTTTTGCCTTCAGGACTATGTCCACATTGCTGTCCTTCAGCTTCCATTTGCTAAGTACTGCAGGGCAAGGGTTTCTTTAGTACTGCTGTAATAGAAATCAAGTTATTTCTTTCCATATCCTCAAATTTCCTTGAGTGTATCAATAATGTCTGTCTCTGTTTATAGCATCTCAAACTGTATGCTAATAGTTGTGGTGTTTTTGTTGCAAGTAATAAGTATAAAATATGTAAGTAGTACAGCAGTATAAGCTTTTCTCACAGCTGCTTTCTGTTGAAGTTGTCTTCACAGTCTGAACAATGTAACACACTTGTGTTGACTGGTACTTCAAATGAATAGATTTTTCTTTTTGTTCAGTATGACACAGAGTCTAATCAATTCCTACCAAAGGTATTTGCTGAGTTAGTATTTATTCTGTGGGGTTTTCTTCTATTTCTTCACACAGGACTTTCTTCCTCTTTGGTGGAGCTATGTATTCTTCTGGTCATTTAATAGGAAGCTTTCAAAATCTGTCTTCAAGTTTGCTGAGCCATTTACCTCTCCTGCTGTGTATGTTGGTTGGTTGGTTGGGGGTTTTTTTGGTGGTTTTTTTTTTTGAGTGGGTGATTTTATTTTTTTTTTTGTTAGTAGTGACATGAAGCTATCAGTAGACCAGGCCAGATCTTCATAAGTATTTGGTTCAGAGTTTTTCTTCTGTAGTTAATTTGTACATTTGTCACTTGGTCTTACCTTGTTTAACTTTGAATTTTTCTGTAACTGGTGGTAATGCTCCTGTAAATGACGTTCACTAGGAAGGAGTCATGTCATTGATTTCATTATAGAAGCTGAAAAAAAATTTGCTTTGTGCAGCTGAATAATACAAAAGCTGATCTGAAAATGACCTACTATCATGATTTTTAATGATATGAAAATAATCAGCTGGACAACTGACCTGAATGCCATCCTTTTCCATTCGCATTTCTTCGGTGTATTAATGTGTTCATGCAAGAAAGGTATGCACAGTAAGCAAGGTGTAGCCAGAGGGTTATGGTCATACATTGAAAACACTGAAGCTGTAGGAACCATAACTGAAGGCTCCCATTTGGTGTTTTGGTAGGTACTTGCCTTGTGAATTCAGTTTGTTCATGTCCAGAGGCCGTGCTTAGGTGTCTGGCAGGTTTTTAAAGCGCGATTGTTGGTGTGCCAAGGAGCTTATTAACTTGATTAATGAAAATGCAGACCAAGCAGTTACTAAAAATGTGTATGGTTGGGAGGTAGAAAGTAATACACAGAGTGCAGTGCACTTCCATTCAAGCTTGGTGCCCAAAACAACCTGCTACAATCGAGTCTCTGTCCAAAATGTGCTACGCAGGTTCCTGTTGCTGTGCTTGACTAATGAGAGGTGTTTCCCCTTGGGAGTCTTGGCACCCTAAAACAGATTTGTACTGCGAAGAACCTAGCAGTTAAAACCATCCTTTGGAGTAAAAATCAAACCATACTTTGCAGTGTAAAACCACCAGTATTTTCTTTAGAAAAGGTAAGTGGTTGGTTTTGATAGAAATGTACTTTCAAAGCAGTACCTGTGATTGCTTTTTTGAGAGATCAAGTTGCTGTGTGGTGAAATGCCCTCATGTTGTCTTACGATCATAGGCATTCAGATCTGAAGGGGGTCTTGCTGACTCAAGGCATGACCAACCATACCTGTGCCACTTCTCACACCTGTCTGGCTGATTTTAGTGTTCTCTACTGATAGAGATTTCTAGTGGTCTTTCCAATACTTGGGAAATAGAAACTACTCTGTGTTTTTCTCCTGAGTGTCTTGCCCTAACATCATGGATGTGCAAAACTGTCTTTGTTTTTGAATGTTACGTATGTTTCCACCTCAGCATCTCTTTAAAGGCTTCCTATGTAGATCACGTATTTTAGACCTCGTATCTGTCTTGCACTTCTATTCTGGACTTTCTGCTGCTTCCCACACAGAAGACATTACTCAGTTGAGACATTGTTCCACCTTACCAGCAGTGACATCTGTTCCAAACAAAACTGTTTCTTCTGTGTCTCCTTATAATAGTACGTTGTTGCAGTAGGGACAAATGCTGTTAATTTAAAGTTCAGCTTGACTGGGTTACCTCCAATACTCTGGCATGGTTTGGGGGTTCAGGGCCTCCCCTCAGAGCTTCTGCCTTTGCTAGTGGTTCTTTCTCTGTGTGTGTGGCTGATACTTCTCCCTGAGAGTACGTATTTCTGCTTGTCCTTGGGACTTCCTAGTGGTGGTTGGTTGTTTTCAAATCACTTAGCCTCTTCAGCATCTCATACCACTGGTCAGTCCTTCAGTATTCTTGAACACTTGTGCTATTGACCTTTTCTTTCACAAGCTTTGTGTCATAGAAAATGCAGTGAATGTATTATGTATTACACTGTGGATAACTGCACAGAGCTGGCCTTAAAGCCCCACTCAAATGCGTGTTGTTCTTCTGCAAATTGAAAGATAGCTACTTCTCAAGTACTTGTTGCAACCAGTTCTGTATCTTTCTACTACTCTCACGAAGGACCAAAACAGTGTCTCCCTAAAGTGATGAAAACTTAATGGGAGAGGACAAAAGACTTCTTAAAGTTCAGATGTGCAATTTACTGATTCTGTCCTGAGATAGTGGCTTAGGAAGAAATTAAACCAATTTAATAGACCCCTTTTTAATTAGTTTACTTCCTCTTTTTTTCTTCCTCTGCATTCTTGCAACTAGTCTTGCTTTTCCAACACCTATTTACAAAACTGAAGCTTCAGATAATTGATCAAAAATCATCTGGCTTCTTACTCTTGAGGACAACAAATCTAAATGGTTGGGGTGCAGTGGGTTCTTAATGCTCTTACATATGGGCTAGTATCTGTTGGTGTTTTTCCAGGAGTAGCTGCAACTACTTTATTTAACTCAGTAAACCACTTTTTTCTTTTTTTTGGTAACAGTTCTTCTAAAATAGTTTCAGATCTTCTTAATCAGTATGGAACTACAACCTGCTTACCAGTCTTTTAACCTTTAACTGCTGGTTGGTATAGCTGGAACTTCCAAAATAATAGGGCATGAAGGCATGTGAGAAGGTAGCCATTATAGTACAGGACTCACATTTTTTTTATTTACTTTTTCCTGCAAAGTACATTTTAAACTGTCCATCCTAGAACTGAAATTAAGGGCTGTCTTACTGTTCAGTTCTGCTTCTACCTGTCATATGCTGGGTGCTTCAGGAAAGTACTGTATAATTTTGACTGGCAAGAAATCAAATGGTTCTATGCAAGATCAAGTAGGAAGAGGGAGCAGGCCTGTTCCTATGTAGGCTCATTCTAAATGTACAGAAAACTCAAAATAAATGTGTGTGTGCTGATGAGGTGCTTGTACAAATTGAAAAACAAAATGCAGAGCTCACTGACTGCCATTCGACTCAGCACCTTTCTGTGAGAAAATAAATTTCCAACTTGCATCTAATCAGTTGTATAGTTACATTGGAAAAGTCATCAGCATTTGGTAGAAGATGACTTGGAACTGCAACTGAGTGAAGAAAAATCCATAGTTCGCTCACCAGAATGGAGCTAATGAAAGGGTATTCTGGCAAAATCAATGTTAGAGAAATGTTTAATCAACTTTGGCTGCTACTGCAATGCATAACAGTTTTGTGTGAGAGAAGGAGAAATGGTTTCTCAAGTGTCTGTCAGGAAGCAGTGCAGGTTTTCCTGTAGTTTGTGGTTTTTGAATTGTTACGGTGGTGAAGCGAGTTGTCACCTGTGCATGGGATGCTGCTTAGTAAGGAACAGCTTTCTGCAAATATCATTAAAAGGTACACCTGTAGTGTACTCTAATAGCTGCTTGGTCAGCATTAGAAAAGTGGCAGAAGAGTAATCAAGTAGTGATGAGTAAAGAAGGATCTTTAGTTTTGTCTTATGTATCTTGTCTTATGAATACAGACAAAGCCTTGGACTTCTCTCTCTACAGTTCAAAAATATGCAAGGCAGATTCCACTGTATTCCGTATGTTTTCCTTGAACATATCACCATTATTGCACTTTGTGACAGATTAAAACTAGGATTAATCTGTTTTTGCCAGGTGATAAATACTGTCTCCTTGTGTGCTACTACATCTAACAAAAGATATCAAAGAAGCATCTTGTGAAATTAACAAAGAGAATGTTAATAATTACCTAGAAGATCCCATAGGGTGGTCGTTGTGTCTTTTTGATGACTGAAAGCTGCAATGAAACATAAATCCTTCTCATATTGTCATTCTGCAGTAGGAGTCAATAAAACCATGCAATTGGGGTGTTCTAAAACTGCCCAGTATGCTTTCCTTTACTATGGCTATATTTGCTAGGAGTAGATTTACTATTAAACAGTAGGGTTGAGAATATGCCATATCAAAAGACAGACTAGTTTTGTCTAGAATCTGACGTGCTTGAATTTATGAGACTGGATAAATACCAGAACTTGCTACAGGAGGCTGGAGGCACCGTTTGTTCATATGACTAATTTCAAACAGGCCAAAGTATGTTTTCCAACTTAAATTAACACAAAACTTGCACATCAAGTTACTGTGGGGAGTAAGGGAAACCGAGGATAGTCGTTCGGTGAAAAACATTCCATGTTTTGTTCAGTATCCTTACCTTAGAGATTAGTGTTCTTGTTCATCCTGGCATGTTGCAAGCTAATGGTTTTTACTTTACAACTATAAACCTTTAGAGTTGCTGAAGGACAGCCAATGGAAGAACTAGTTCAAGAAATGACGTTAGATGAGTGGAAAAATCTTCAGCAACAGAATCGACCAAAGCCTGGATTCAACATCCGGAAGCCAGAATCCACTGTTCCTTCCAAAGCAGTGGTGATACACAGGTCAAAATATAGAGATGATGTAAGCATTGCCTCAGGAATACTGTAAACTCTGCTTTATGCCCAGGGTTAGGAAACTGTCTCTATTCTTTTTCTACAAGTTTTAGTATAATCTGAACAGACTGGAAATCAGTACCTAAGCTTTGTTACTGTAATCACATATGTGTTCCAAAACTTGCGTTAAACTTACCGTCTGTTCATTTTCTTCTTTCAGATCATCACCCCTATTTTGTATGCAAATACATAATATATCAAGTTGTTCTGCCTTATGGCTCAGTCTTAGCAATATAAAACCTGTGTCCTTGCTGCTGCCACCTATGTAGATCTCTGGTAATGCTGATAGAGAAACTTGGTTTACTAAACACTTCTTATCCTAATTTTGAATGAATCCTGTTTAGCTGACTTGACAGTATACACTTGCAGATACATATATTAAACTCATGATTTGGCATCTGTTACTCTGGATGCTAAGTGTCCTGTTTCTCATCTGTGCTGGATCCCAGTTTTCATTGTGCACTTGGAATACTTGATTATTTTTTTTTTTAAATCCCCCCCAGTTTTAGGGTCCTGCTTCTTAAAAGTAACTCTGGAGAGCTTGTTCTATAGTAATGTGCTCCCCCGCCTCTTTTTCCTAACTTTCATTCCACCATATTGCTGGGATTGATGTTTCAGGGAGAACTTGTAGTTCATTGATATGACTGGGGAGAGAGGGGAGGATTCTTTCACAGATTCTTGCTTACTTAGATTTCAGATTTTGGGAGTCACAGAAGTGTGTGCATACACTTGTAGTCTAGCATGATGGAGTTTTGGTACTTAAAGTCTGCATGCACATATGAACATACATATTATCCTTTGTCTAGTTATAATATTAAAATCCAAACCTGCATCTTTTTAAGCCTTAATCAGTTTAGGTCACTGAGTGCTTCCAGGGACAGACACTAATATTGAAGTGGCCTGCGTCCTTTTTAGCATGGCTTTTGGTGGTCACAGTTGCCATTATTCCCTCTTCTGTTTCCGAGGGAGATGGTGGTAGGGGTGGGGAGAATACCTTTCACAAGCTCTGAAGAGTCTATGCAAGTGTGTGAAGAGTGCATGCAGACTTCTGTTCTTTTTGCCCATGAAGTTTCTTGGCTGGCAGTATAAAGGGACCTTGTCAAAATGAACATAGAATAGGAGATACAGGAACTGCATAGCTTGGACAAGTCAAATCCCTATATTAGATATCAAATAAAATAAGTGCTTTGTCACTGTATGGGATGAGTTTGCATATACATTGTTATTACCACAGTGCACATTAAAATTATGATGGGAAATAGTCTTACATCCTACAGCTAGTAGGAATACACAGAGTTAAAACAGTAATCTCATAGCTGCAGACAAATAGACTAATAGATTGGTTAGTAGCCAAATGCTGTGCTTTACTCTGGCCTTTTAACCATCACTTGAAGATAATTGTAGGAGTAAGCAGCTTAAGCCTGATTCTCTAGTCCCTTGGAAAACCTCATAGATGATATTTCTGAAAAACCTCTTCACTGTTACAGAGCTGGTACAGAAGATTTTGTTGCCAGGACTCTCTGAGGTAACAAAGAACTATCCAAGGCATCTGGGAAGCTACAGTTGCCTCGCCTCTGTTAAAACCCTGTGCAAGTTAAGGCCTGTCTTCTATTCCAGATGTCATCTTGATTTATCTGCTGCTTAGTCTGTAATACAAATGTGCGTGTGTATATGTACATGGGAGCTGTAGGCTTTAACCAGATCTTCCTTTTAGTTGCAAAAAACCTGTGAAGATTCTCATGTCTTCCGAAGACCAGCAAATGACATAACATCTCAGCTGCATATTAATTTTGGGAGTCTTCCTCGCCCTGGCTGTGGATCAAGAGGAGCACGAGGTGGTCGTGGTTGTGGCAGACAAGTTGAGGAGACAGGATCTCAACGACAAGTAGTGGGTTTTATGGTTATTGTTGTTTGCTTGGAGATTTTTTTTGGCTGTTGATGCGCGTGTGTGTTGTGCCTCCTTGTGTGTGGAACTGTTGATTTCTGTAGTGACAGACTTCTGTCGTATTCCTGCCTCATATTACGTTGGCCTGGTTATTTTGAGTTCCTGAGCCACATCATGTTACTTAAAATTAAATGCTCACAACTCTTAACACACAAAATTCAAAAGGTCTGATTACTGGTTGCTGTAATGGTAACTAGAGGAAAGGGTGCAATGAAGATTTGCTTCAGCAGTGAGTTTTGATGTAAATTGGGAAGTAATTAAAATGACTAAATGCTTGTATCTGTTACAGAAAATTTCAGTATAGTACAGTAATAGTACTTTATTACTGAGAGTGAGATCAGTAAATCTGAGATCCTACAGAGGAAGACAGAACCCTTATGGCATCCTACAGAATGATACAAGTGTTCAATATAACCATTAAACCTTCCACTAACCTTTTTCTCTTAAACAAACAAACAAAAAAAGCACTTTCACGCTGAAAAATGACATCTTTATTTTTCATACTAACTGAAGATCTCAGTTTACTTCTGTCTTGTATGAGTAAAATACTTTAAGGTTGGGAATTTACAGAATGATACGGAAGTGATTTGATGCGTTTGTTTCATCTGAATGAAAAAGGTTCTTAATATAATAGCAATCTCTGTAATAACAGTGCATTGAGTTTAAACTACAATCCAGTATGTGCAATAGCCTTAAAAATGTAGAAAGAAAATGATGCTGCTTCTAAAAACAGACAGTATTTTGGGTGAGATTGCTCTACTTCGTTGCTGCAGAACTTGTGATCTTCTGGTCCTCCTCAGGCAGTAGATCAGCATTATAAATACATTCACACTGAAGAAATTATAGTAGCCATAACTTCTGAGATAAATGCTTAGCATTTCTGTGATAGTGATGGATACAAAGCATTTAACTTGAATAGAAGAGTGAAACCTTTTCAGGGTAAAATACATATACATAGCTGTCAGATGCTTTTGAAATGCATTCATTTTTATAAAGCTTCCTTTCTTACTTTATAGGTGCAGCTTGTTGCTCCAAATCCTGATGATCCTGAGGATTTTCCAGCTTTAGCTTGAAGAACAGTGATGAATGATGGTATCCCAAAGTAGCTTTGGCATAACTGTGAAGAGACCAATTTTCTGCTAGTGTGGATAAAGAAAGTCTGTTTCTCCTGGAAAAGCTGTTTGGGTATTTTGGTGTGAAATGATTGCAGCACTTTACTAATTGAGTTGGGTTCTGGAGATACTGGTAGACTGGGGTCCTGTCACAGGTTCCAGTGTCTACCTCCATTTGTGAAAACTGTGTGAAGGCTTATTGTACTTCTACGAGGCTTCAGACGAAGTTAGAGTACAGTGTTTAAAAATGTGTATATAGAGATTATATCAAGTTCTCCATGACACCATGGTGAAATGTAAATTGTACATGGTCTGCAATGGGGACTTTTACTTCACTGTACATTCAAAAGCTGCCTTCCCAGTTCCTTTGAATGAAGTATATATTTCAGTCACAAGCTGCAGTTCTTCAGAGTTTGGCAAATAAAGGAGAGTACTCACTGGTTTGGGTTGGAGGTATTTTTACAAGTAAGAGTAGCAGATCCAAGCTTTTGCTATTTGAATGTAGTCTGTAGAAAAAAAACCAAACAAATGAACAAAAAAAACCTCCCAAACATGAAGAGCAGACCTTACTCACCCAAAACAGTGAACATCTCTCTAAACAGAAGTGATCTTTAAAATTAAGGCAGCACAGATGCTTTTACTTGATAGCTATCTGTAAGTCTTGCTTCATTAACAAGATACTTTACCTTCAGCATCTTCAAAATAGATGCAGACTGTAAGAATTTTGTGCCGAAGACAAAACTAAACTGTTAAGGAAGCTTTTAATTTTATCAGGAGCAACTAATAACTAAAATGTTTCATGCCTTACCAAGAAATCTGTGACATTGGGGATGGTGGGATGTCCTTTCCTTACAGCTTTAACATACTTCCTTACTTGAGTCAGGCTAACTTGTTCCCCATGAAAGGGGACACTCAAAGCCATTCTTGGGGATGTGAGGGAGATGAGGAAATGGTGCCAGAAGTGATGAGAGAAAGAAGTGAGAGGACAACCACACTGGACTTTTTGGAAGTAGCTGTCAGCCTCAGAGGAGTCTTCAAATGCCTGCTCAACTTGAACTAATTTCTTTTTTCTATTCTTTGTCTCACTTTGTTTTGTATAACTTCTAAGCAGTCTCCTCTGAGAGCAAATAGTAGATGAGACTTAAGGAAAAATACTTTTGCTTTGGGGTGAGCTCTAAGAGTATCCAGAAACTTAAAGTAATTCGTATCTCAGTGGTAAGGCTTTATGCAAGAAGGATGTAATCATCCTAGAAAGACTTCTGACTCTTCTGTATGCTCCAAACAGATGGTCCGTAAAGTAGTGCTGTCCAGGGGACCTCTCTTATATTGTTAAATTACTTATGTGACAGTTTGGTATAACATGAGATTTCAGATTCCACAAGGAGCTTATTTTAGTGGCATAGGGACACTCTGATGATCTGTAAGAGAGAGAATTTTAAAGCAAATGAAGTGCTGGTGTTAGAGGAGCCTATGCTGCTGCTTTTTGAGTAATCGAACTGGATGGAATAACACAAATTACTCTTCCACCTTGAAGGAGCAAGCTACTACTAAAAATCACTGCTGCTCTATTAGTAGGTGTTCAGGTGTTTCTGCCAAAAATGGCAATTACATGATTGTGGAGCAGCGGTGATTTTGTCTGTGAAGTTTTTCTACTCATTCTTCCCTTCCTGTTCCCCTTCTCCCATCGGACATGGAAGAATGTGTCTGAAATTTTATTTATATTTTTACTTTCAGGGGTGAGTGTGTGTGTATGTGCGGAGAACTGTTTTGCAAGGCTCACCTCTGTTTCCCATCATGTTTTGAAGGTGTAGCCTCTTGCTTTAGTAACACCTCTTTTTGCTAAGGAAAGCAGTGTAATACTTAAAGAAAACCTTCCTTTTTCTACTAAAAATTTGAAACCTTTTTATGCTACTGGGCTGGAGTTCCTTGGAGAATGCTTTAAAGGACTTGTCAAAGTGTATCTGTGAATCAACATTTGGTCAGCAGATTGTTTAAAAACCTCCTGTTTAAAAAAAAAAAAAAAAGGAAAAAAAAGGCTTGTTTTAAGACTGTTTTAACAAAGAAAAAACCAAAACAAACCACATCTCCCCCCTTCCACCACATCCCCCCACCCCCTGCCAAGACCCCACAACCCACCCAACCCAAAACTTTGTGAGAACGAGGTTTAGTGTAGTTGGTTATGGCTCATTAAACCAAAAGTGTCTTAGAGCAGATAGATAGGTTTGGCAATTCCTTTTCAGGCTGTCAGACTTGAATATGGCTTAAGAGATTCTCTAGTTGATAGTACCTAAGTATAGAGAAGAAATTAATAATTATAAATGGTGTCAGTAATCTAATTCCTTTGCCTAGCTGTGAAAAGAGAACTTATTCAATCTCAGTCATCTGGCATACTTAACAGATACAGCTATTTTGGTACCTTAAGCATGTCTGCTGCTAACAGTCCCTCCTGGTTTAGCTTTACTCCTTCATGTAAAGCAAATGTTAGCAGGTATAAATATATCCACAGACACTAGTAAAACACCACAGGCATCTTAAGAAGAGATTAAATAGTGTTGCAGATCTTAGTCACGTTACTCTTTAATGCACTACTACGAGCAACTCTGTTATTAGGATTACTGTAGTGAGCGGCCTAGGAAAAAGTACTGCATTTCAGCTTTGAGTTTTAGATTAATGTAAATCCCAGTAAGTTTGCAAAGAAAGGTATTCACTTCTCTCCGCAACTGTCATTTATATATGATAAAGTTGATACTGCATGGTCCTCTTGAATCATATGTAGTGCCATGGTACAGGACTGCCCAGAGTGTATTACTATGAAAGTGCCTTTAAATGAAAGAGGAGAGGTCTTGTGCTTAACATAAGAATACTAAAGAATAACTAAAAAAACTTAGAAATAAAAAGCCCTGGTAAAAATTTTTAGTTGATAAATAGGAGTATTAGGCAATTGAGTGCATAAGAGATTAGGTTTTCATATGAAAACAGGGGTGGGGATATGCACAGCCTTTGGGCCCAAAACCTGTAGCCATAGTACACCTATGTCATTAAGATTATTCTTACGTAATGTTCAAGCCTTTTTTTTTTTTTTCCCCCTTCAGAGCTGTCACAGGCACATGTATGTGTACACAGATGTCCACATAAAGATACGTATACATACATGTGCAGTGTTGAGAGTAATGTAACACTGAGTCATTGTCACTGGATCAACAACTGAATGTGAAACGTGGTTATTTTTGCAGAAAAAGTACATTTCAGTCATTGAGTAACAGGCATAGAATTAGATCTTTTTCTGTAACAAATGCTGGGCAATTACTGAACAGTTTGCTTGGAGGGGTGAAACCTTCAGTCTTTGGAAGAAGTAACAACTGTTACATTTGAGCTCTATTACTTATAATTTAATGTGAAATACTTAATCTTCAGCTGGGTTTTATTTGCAAACAAATGCCTTTTGAAGATGCGATGCAATGACTGTTGCGGGTAGCTGTGTCTGAAGAGCAGCTTTAAATACTGCATCACATTTAATGGCAGCGTTGTGTTTTGAGACAAACCAGCAATTAATGTATTGAATAAAGTTTTTGCTTTCCCTGTTTGCGTAGCCAGTGTGAATATCTATATTCTGTAATCTGTTGTCTCTACAGTGTTTTACAGCTAGTTAACTGGACCCAATAGGCTGCGATCTCCTTTTAGCAATGGTAGCTCCTATGCACAGTAGTTACTATTTGAACTAAAGATGCTGAGTTTTGCATAATGTAATTGAATTAGCAGAATAGCTTTGCCAAAGGGTAAAAACAGCAGCAACGAGGTAAGTATTTCTTCTCTCCTGGCAAAATTAAAAGTCTACATACTATAATCCGGGAATTCTATGCTTGCTAGTGGTTTGGTTATATTTGTTACTTATGGACTGAACGATGTTTTCAGAGGTTTTCCTGGCTCTAGCAAAGGCACTGGACCTTGGAAGCTACTGTGGGAAAAGTAAAACCTAGTAACCTTTTCAGTGAAGCTCCCACTGAAGTGAGAGAAGACCATAGGCTGGAAAAGGTCTGATCAGTGGGAGGAATGCAAGGAGCCCTTCAAATAAGGGGGAAGAAAACCCAACAAACCAACATTAAGTAATAGTTCACTTAAAAATAGAGATGGTGTGGGAGAGAGATGGGGGAAAAAGCACTTAGATGCATGACAACAGGACAATCATCACCTGTGTTGACAACTGAGTAGAGATTCAGTGCTAGGAGCATGATGTTTTGGGAGGCAGAACTCAAACTTAGAAAGAAACACAAGGGGATCTAGAGAGAAGCTGTGTTGGAAGGAGGGGTAATGAGGAGGCCGAGCCCTTCCACTGAGTAGAATTCAAAGGAACTGACCTGCTGTCTTAAGATAGTGGCATCAAAGCCCTGATGGAGGTAAAAGCAAGCTCCCAATGGTGAGAATTGGTCTGCTTCAGCATCTGCGTAGTGTCTATCTTCCTGCTCTCGGCTGCTGTCACCTTGGATTTCCTTGCATTAGTAATAGCTCCTGCCAAGGATAATCTGTCTGCTCCCTCTGTCCTGTGAGGGCACAAGGAGTTTGGGATTTACCGCTTCATCCTGTTTGTGGCATAAGTGGTCTGCAGCAGCTGGTGTAGACGGAAGAGTTGGGAGTCAGAAGTGCCAGTGACATGTAGATGCTTTGTGTGCAGGTGCTGCTGTGCAGCAGGGGCTCTGTAGGCTGGGCTGAGGGATCAAAACCAGCAGCCGCTGCTTGGGCTGTCCAGTTCTGCCACAGATTCTTTAGCAGCCTTGTGGACTGGGACAGAGTTTGACCGGGAGGACATGGACCAGCAGTGGAGCTGTTACAAGGTCAGACTTTCTAGATGCCCTTGTCACAGTCCAACACTCGGACCAGGTTCTTGGAGATATCCTGTGGATGGAGGGTATCATCACCCTTAATACCAAATTTACTTACTTGAAGATGGCTGATGTCATCCAATATTTCTGATTTAGAGTGATATAAAGTATACTGAAAATGCAACACAAATATAAGTTACACATTGCAGAACACTGCAACTGCAATACACAGTTCAATCACAATACCGGTGTGTTTCCTATTACTGGGCCTTATGGTACCCCGACCATCAGCATGCCAGGTGTCCTGAGTCGCTGGGAAGGCACAGGAGGGTTGGTGCCAGCTCAAGGCTATCGCTCTCTTTGAAATTCTTTTGATGGTTGTCTGGGGCTTATAATCTATGCATTCACTCTCCCCATCCTAGTCTGGGCAGCTCAGGGAGACATTCACTCTCTCTAAAGAACTCCGGGAGAAACATTTACACCACCAGCTGATCCACTAACCTGTTGATAGCCGTTTATCTAAATCAAAGGCCACCCTCCAGTCCCCTTTTTGTTGAGCTAAGCTGTCATCTTTGCAACAGCTGTGGCCCATCACACATCATTCCCTGAGCTCATTGCCCTTGCCTATCTCCTCTCAGCCTTACTCTATTTCAGGGGCTTACTGGTCAGTCAGACCCATGTGAAACCAACCCCAAAAACACAAATGCAAGAAAAATGCAAACATCTCTTCCTCAACAAACTGTCAGTGAGTTAGGCTTAAAGCATGCAGTTTAACACCAGCCTTGAATATTTCTAAACAGCACATATCTATTTTGCTACATCTTTTTATCTACTACATAAGCTATGTAGAAACTGTAATGTAAAGGAGGCTAAACAGCGTCAAATTGAAGTTATTTAGAAATACTGTTGTCCCAGACCCAACCAATTCACGCACAGGGTCGAGGCATTTTCCTTCATTCCCCAGACGCGCGGGTACGGGCGCCGGGTAGAAGCCAGCGCACCGCCAGCGGAAACTAACATTTATACAGAAGCTATTAACATATTTAATCATCTAATACATATTCATCGCTGTGCTCTTAAATGATTGGTGAAAATTCTTCGCCGCCCGTGTCAATGGCCACGCGTGGCCGCTGCGGCCGCGGAGCCCCTGCCTTCCCCGGCCTTCCGGGCCGGCGGGTCCCTTGAGCGGGAGGTTTCCGAGTCCGCGGCCGCGGCCGCCCCCCGCCGGAATTACCTTCCCGCTGGTTTTGCTTAAACTCGGCGGCGCGGAGCCGCTGTCCCGGGCTGCCGACAACGCAGGCCGTCATTCACTTCGGGGCTTTTGTTCTGAGACAGAGACATCCTGTTTCACTACGCTGTAGCATTGTTAGTGTACAGTGAGCCAGGTTAATCTTTATCGATATCAATTCTGTAAACAGATTATTCTTGCAGTGCACTAACTTGACAATGGATTTGACCTGGGCCACTGTTCAGTTGATCTCTGCAGATTTTTTTTTTAGTCCTCCGCCCTCCCCTGCCCAGTGCCCGTAGTCCTAAAACCACTAATGATAGGAGAGGGCTTAGCGCTGATTTCCGCTGGACAGCGCATGCATAAACCAATGTTTTCCCAGGCAAAGCCCTTCATTCACTCTTCAGCAGGCAACTTCTTTGTCAGGAAGAGATGGCTTAAACATTCATGTAAGTTTAGAAAGGATCACCTTAAAACAGATATACACAGATTTTCCAACCAGAAAACCATGTCTTTGGAGCAAGTGAAAGTTTACTTTCTTGTCAAACAGGCTCTGCTTGGGGCATGCAAATTCTGCATTTTCTAATGCAGGTAAGGTATGGTCGATCAGAAGTATTTGAGTGGGTCAGTATTTTCTGCTGTTCCGTTTGGATTTATTATTTTTTTAATACTAAACTAGACTACCATCAACTCTTATGCAAAGAGAAGTGTTCCTGAAAATTTAGTTTTTGCTTTTGAGAAACCTTCGCCTTCACGGTAAGTATGGAAGTATATAGTATTTAGTATGATGCCTGTTTCCAAAAACGAATATTATGTGATCATAGAGGAAGCAAATTAACTAGAAGCCCATATCTGTTTTTTGCTGGGTAACAGTATCCCAGCAATTCAAATACAATTGCTATTGTTTTCCAAAGTGAGTCCCCTGAAATGTAGAGCCAGCAGCTCTCTGTTTTTGAAATTAGGAAAGTGTATGGTTTAAGGATTTGTGCTTTAATTACAGGTTTTCAGGCAGCTGAGATTCTGGCATTATTTTTTGGAGCACATATGAGTCAGTGTGGTACAGATATGATGGTTTTGTGCTGAATTTTTTTAGAATGCTGGAAATAAAAGTAAGAAAAGAAACATTTTTAATTTTACACAATTCATGTTTACAATTCTCACTATTCAATATTTTGTATAAAATCAAATACAATATGCAGTATATTCAAATGAGACACAAATGCATATTGAACTACTTAATATTACAAGATAATATGAAGCTTTATCTTAAAAATACCTTCAGCAAAATAAACTCCCATTCTGTCAATCCAAGTTAAAAAAATATGATTAGAAATATACAATTTAAAAATAATCAGGATGAACAGTACTGATTAGTCAAGAAATTTTAGATCTTGATAGTCTGTACATAAGTTTACGCAAGACAAACAGTCTGCAAACCATTAATATAAAAACTGCAGTGCAACAAACTGGTGAACATCACATTTTTGTTTCCATTTTAACGCACAAGTCTCTACAAATCTTTTTGTTTTGTTTTAAATCAACAGCACTTCCTCTGTTGTCTTACTGGGGTAAAAAGACAGGTCTGGGTTAATATGTGAGTTAAGTTATTGATGCTGAAATGGAAGCTAGCAATTTGACCCAAGATATAACATCTTTTGCGTAAGTTGCATACTTTTGAATAAGAGATCAAGGAAGAATCCATCTGCCATTTATTTGAAAGAGGAGAAAGAATTTCTAAGGAAGAACTAATTGACAACAGCAGAAATAACTAACTTCAGCTGCTCTGTGGTACAATGGTGATGCAGCTTCCACCACATGTTCCATTTTGGCACATCATACTTCACAATTCAAAAAAGATTCAGAAACCAAGGACTCCCTCACCCATGCCCACTCTTCATTCTTGTACTTAAGACAGCTTTGGTATGGTACAATAAAAATGCTAGACAAAGTACTAAAAATTCAGTAGAACAAACTAAGCAATACGATTAGGTGGGACACAATGAGGTAATGAGTTAATTTTCCATATAAGGCTGCTTGGAGAGTTCAAATGTAAAATCCGTTGACATTTATGTGCTTCTCACTAAGATACTGGGTGGTGGAAGGGGTACCCCGAAACACATTCATGCCAAACATGCAGTTTGGTTCAGCTAGAGTTGCTATCGTGTGTGCTTCTGCACTTGCTTTACACAAACTTACTTCTGATGAACCTGAAAGTGCTAATGGCTCTGCTGGTTACTTTAAAAAAGGCAAATTCAAATTTGGAATTCGGAAGGGATGTGAAATAGACTGATTATTTTTTAGGTTAAAAACAGATGCTAAAAGAGGAAGCTCAGCTGAGAGAAGGGCAAAGCCAAACACAATAAATATTACTCAATCTTTCTTGTTTTGACTCTTACCCTCTCACCTCACTAGTTCCATCCTTTCTGCCTTTCAATATAAGAATTTTCTTCAAAAATAAACACAGGTTCATATTTGCATAATATACCTATTGTGGTTACTGGTAACAGGTGGTTACCTGTACTTCAGCTTTTGGCCAACTGGCTTACTTAAAAAAAAATAAAAGACAAAGAATTTTAATTACTGTATCAGGGTGAATTCTGTCCCTCTCTTTTAGGTGCTTTTCACCTAGATGAAAATGGTGGTGAAGGTAAAGGTTGAGAGGAAAACAAAAAATATTTGGGGTCTGATCCTCAATGGTCCCTTACTTTGCACCACACAAACCTCTTCTGTTTTCTTTGTATTCATATCTGCAAATTTTGACTATCCAAACTCACGGATGCGACCTGTAAACTAACACACTTCACATCCCACTTGCCCTCCAAACTCACGATGCTCTTGCCACAAAACGTTTTCAAGTCTGCGTGTGGTTATTCATATTGATATTCAAAAATCACCAGCCTAACAGAAAGCTTAATTTTAAAAGGATGTACATTGAAATGAGTCACTGAACCTGCCCACTTACGTTCATAGAAAGAAAACTCCCCTCCCTTGCAGAGTTAATCCGTATGTTTAAAAACTTCAGCTATTCCATTGCTAACATTTAAGATCTCTCCATTTCTTCTACATTCTACTGTAAGAGTCACTAAATCAACAGGTAACTACCATATTTAAGGCGATGTGGTAACAGTCCTCATCCAAGGGATATATAGCTATAACTTCAGTTGGCAGACAAGGGTACATCACTGCAAAGCCAGCTTTGAGATTTCATAATGCGAGATGCGGTAGGGAAAAAAACACTGCCACTGTTTGAAGACAGTCTTGTAGTGGATGAAAATTTCAGTCCTAGACAGATTCCTCTAAAAATTACGCTGCTTTTTAACAAGAGGTCAGCTGTAGTTTTTGAAGTGTTAATTAGGTGTTAAAAACTATACCCACCCCTGAGTTCCACTACCAATCTCAGTTGTACAGCAAGCTTGTTTTCCCTTTTTGTGTGCTGCATTCGTTAAGTGTCTCAAAGCTAAAGAACAGTGATGTCAACATGTTCTCAGGTGTACCAATAAAACCCAGGGAAAATTCTTACCTGTTAGACACGGTAATGGAAAGTTTCACCTAATAGACTTGACTATAGGAGAAGAAACAGTAATGACATTTCAATATGACAGCACTGCTTTAAATGGTAAGCTGTTTTTCCTCCTGCTTAAAATAATACCAGATTTAAAGCAATTACAACTAGTTAAAAGAGCCATTGGTTGTGAACAACTAAAAATCTGTTACCATTAAAAACAAGTTAATTGCTTATAGTTAGTTTTTTCAAAATTAAACAAACCACACAACCTTTGAAAATAAAGCACTCTTTGGTGGACAATAGTTACTTTGTATACTCAGTACTGCGGCTTCATAAAAAACTCCATACAAAGTAAGAAAGAATAGCCAGTTAACACAGGAGAGTACCAATACTATAAGAAAAAAGCTTTTGTGGTTGATTTTCAGTCTCAAGTGGAGACTTGAGCCCAGTCTGAATGGATAACACAGATTTATATGTTTAAAAGCTCCCACCATCTTTTAATTTCTGGTGGTCAGCAGCTAAGTGATTGCCATCACAATTTATACACATGCATCATACATACTAGCAAGCCCTCTTTATAATAGAGAGCTTAAGTATTTACACCTGAGTCTAAATGTACACAGATTTTGTGGGGTTTGTTTGAGGAGGTGTTAGCACATAAGGAAAGTCTCTACCAAGGATATTGAGAGTCCATTTTATTCTACAAGTATGGAAGAGATTCATCTGTGTCACTTTTGCTGAAAAATGGAGCCAAAGTAATCTTCCTTGAATTGCATCAAGTCCCCTCTAGTCACATCCCCTTCACTCCTGAATATCCTCTTCAACTCTGGTTGCTTATTTGAAATTTAACGCAATACTGTTCTAGTCCTTGGGACGGATTGGCTGCTGAAATAAAACATATTTGAGGAAAGAAGTTAAGTATGTACTCAATATGTATTTCAAGCAAGCATTTCTGGCCAGGTAAAATGAGCAAATGATACTTCAAAGAAAGAAGCAGAAGATAAAAGTCACTGCATTTAAGAACACAGCAATATTGCTTGTAAAGAAAGCACGGACTGGTCTGATCATAGACAATATGAAGAAAGGTTCCATTCCATACAGAAAAGCAACAGAGGATTCAAAGTACCATAATTTCATTAAGCGCATTTGCTGTAAAGCATTCCTTTTCTTTCTCTCCCTCTGAGGTATCAGACTGTAGGAAAAGTAGAAAGAATAGTAAAGAAAAATTAATTTTTTTAAAGCTAGATTTAAGATTACATACAGACAAGCTCTGAAATGCTGCAGGTAGTTTTCAGTGTTTGAACAAGGGTGCAGAAGACTTCTTTACAATTCCCAGCAAAGCAAGAGCATATGAGATCTTTAAAGCATATTCCTCTCTGTTAGTTTTTGTGATATACTTCCCTGGTTAAAAGAAGGAAAGGAAACTATACAATATGTTTTTCATACATTTTCCCCCATACTCCTGATTATTTTTCTGTAATAACTTGATCCGCATTCCCTTAAGCACCTCTACCTACCAAAATTCCTTCACACTCAAGATTTAATTTCTAATCAACTACTTACTAATTCTGTTATGTGTGGTAACACAGAAATGACTGTTTCATTTGTGTCTTACTATGGTTCAGTTCATTTGGATCTGATGTATGCACCATGTTAAAATACAAACATGAACTTCTCAGTAACTGGCAAATTTACATGGAAGACGTCTTAACTGGAAAAACAAGGGCATCCATAGAAGACGACCTTGGATAATGCTCCAGTTTTATGACTTCTTGCAATTCAACAACAGTGTAATTTCAATCACAAGATAAAATGTGTTATGTCCACCAGTACTGATCTTTCATAGATGGTGGCTGACATCTAGGGATGTTCTGCAAATGAAAAGCAGTGAATGTTATGAATAGCATTAAAATTCCCTAAACTGTCTTTGCAATGGCAAAATAGAGTGCTTTAGCTGCAAATGGCTGTCTTGGCTGAAAAATCAGTCTGGGGGCATTCTATGATAGTGTCTCCAACAGTCTGAAGGATGAAATGGCAAATGAATTACTCAGCTCTGTGGATTATTCTGCGGGAGGATGGGTTGCAAATGTGATTCATTTACATTAAGAGTTGACTAAAATGACCTAAAATATCAACAAATTAAATTAATGTAAAAATACTGCAAGATGTTTCCACTGGAACACATCAGACCAGAAAATGGAAGAATAAGGGTACACAGTAATGTTGGAAGTTCAGAGAAGGCAACAAAGACAGATGTTGTTTAGGGCATGATCTCAATTTTGTAATAATAATTCTCCTCTACCCTGCAATCCACTTGGTCTGAAATAGAGTCAATCGACTTGAGCACTATGAGGTAATGCAAACCGCACAGACTCCAAGAAATGAAAATAAAGTTAAAAGAGATGAAAAAACAAAGGGATGCTTAAAAAAATGAGTGAGTTTTGCCAAATGCTACAGGAAAAATAAAAGGACGCCTACAACAGTAACAACAAGGTACTGCATTCTAAGTCCACGAAATTGTACAGTCATACCAAAATACCCTTTAGAGGCACCAACACTCAATTAGCCCTCTCAGATGACAAGAGACTTAAGAACTCCAGAACCATGACATAACTCTTTAGGACAAAATTGATTATTGGATCCAAGCATAAAGTGACTGGAATTCTTTAACCTCAAAAGTCAGAGGAAAAGGAACAGTATATGCAATTAAATATTTGGGGTAGAAGTTTTAGAAAATCCATTCAAACATGAAGTAGTTCATGAAGTTTGAGATCAACCTTATCCTTGGTCTTTGGAGTCATAAATCTGGCAATACACCTAAAGGATTTCTTTCAGAATAACTGAGATCTATTTTAGGGATGATGTTTCCAACTAAGGATTGGTATTCTCATCTCACACAACACACGGGTCAACTTGGAGGTGTGTTTTCCAAGAACTGAAAATCTGTTCAATTACACATGTGCATGTATACAGCTACCAAGAGTTGCGAGGAGCTTAACACTGGGAGAGGCATGAAGAATAAGAACAGCAGGCAGAATCCCATCAGTCTGTTTGGACCAAAACTGACATGGTGAAAACAATGCAAAATGGAGGGAAAAAACCAAACAACCAAAGAGGAAGACCCTGAGAAATACTTTGGATTTTTAGCAAAACATGCATTTCAGGAAAAAGAGATTTTTTTTTTTAAACATATTGTTATATGAATCAAAATGTAATTCATACAGCTACTGCTAAAAATTCTCTGACTAGAATTTACTGCAGTCTGTTACTGACTACTTCCGTTTCATCATGGCATGAATTTTTCGTGACTTCTGTTACCTTCAAGGTAACAGGATGAGGACAGGGAAAGAAAAGGTCTGCGTGGAAAAAGCTGCACAAGACCTTGGAATTTTCAGAAATATTTATAAATCAAGCTACACAACTACTTTTTATGTTGTTTGCCACCTTTTACTCTTCCCAACAAAAGCAAATCTCTTCAGCACCTGACAGACCCATTCAAAAGTTTTTCACTATAAGCACAAGACAAATTCTGGCCCATTGTAACCACTAGAAATTACTTGGAAATTGTTTTAAACTACACTCCCAGGCTCGCCTTTGATAATGACCTGGAATGCTGCTGTAGATGGACACGAACACATCCACACACAAAGAAACATAGTAGTAGTGTGGCCATATGCTTCTGGGCCAAACGGCACTTTCAGTCTTGCACAAATCCATCCAAATTTAAAATTTCATTAAGCTTTACCGAACAGGATCATTCAGCTTATCAGTCATATTCTAAGTACAGAATCTCATAACATTATACATATGCATTTTATACACTTCACCTCTCCACTGCTACTGCATTTCAGTTGTCCATCAAATTCCTCTTAGTTCTGACTTCATGTACTGACTGATAATTGACCTAATGCTGCGAGTAACTTTTCCACCTCTAACTCCAGGCAGTTTTGGTAGAGGAAGGCCTTTTTTTGTTACCAAAATCCCTCACATTCAGTAATTCTGACTCACGTCAGGAATTACAATATTAAATTCTCAAAGTTGAAAGACTGAGCAACATAAACAAATGCCATAAGCTATAACGTTCCAGATATTCCTAGTACATGACATAAATGATGGAACTGTTTCTCATTTCCCATTGCTAGGAGGAGGAGCTGAACTGTGGCAAGAGCTCCTGTCAGCAATGGATATGCTGGCTCAAAGTATTTGCCTAGAGAATAGTTACTGGATCTGTAAAGAGAGTAACTCTCACCTTTTTAAACTGTTTTTTCTTGCAGCAGACCTGGTAGTTCTTTTAGTAATGTCTGTACTGTCAGAAATGCTAGGTTCAGAGGTTTTATTTTTCTGAACACTGGACTGCAGAATTACTCTGAAAAGAGTAGGAAAAAAAAAGATTATATAAACTGAAAGTTTCTAGGAAAACACGGAAAAGAGGATATTACAGTTGCAACAGAGCTAACAAGTATCAGCTGGCTTTTCACAAGTCATTCTGAAAATCAAAGTTGTCTTGCCTGAAACACATCCTTCTCTTTATAACATCCTTATTATAAGTTATTTTATTAGGAGCACAGCAGCTTGTTTTTTTGGTTGGGTTTTTCTTTTTGCTTTCAAAGAAGGGATTAATTTAATGTTTTCTAATTTCCTGTTAGGTTTCTGGAAGACAAAAAGCTAAGAAATTGTATTTTAAATTATTGCAACAAAACAAAAAAGAAGAAAAAAAAAATCTGAAGTGTGCAACAAAAACATATATCGTTTTCCAGACTGACACAGAAAGGAATTCAGAAAAAACCACAAGTGATTCAATTTGTGAAGATCAAAGTCTAAATCTCCTGCAATTAACCATGAGATACTCCCTTCAAATTCAGTAGGTTGGGAAAATCATTGCATATGCTAGCATTTTGAGCTTACAGGAACTTACTACGCCATACTCAGAACTCAGCTTTACACAACAGCTTTGCTGGTTGTGCTCAGCCGCTTCTCTGAAAGACTCTAGAGCAATATACAGACTATTTCCTGAACAGGCAGGTAAATCCTACTGTTGCTTACATCATGAACAAAAGAATTCCAGATTGTGAAATGCAAACAACTCTTTTTAGCCAACAGCCAACTGGTTCATAGGGAGACATCATCTTCTGTATTCCTAAACACCTGTAGTGAAATTACGATACTATGGAGAAAAAGTGACAACTGGTCAATGGAGTCTACAGATACCTATTTAGTCACCATTTTATACATCTATTCCCTAGTCATTCCATCTCTGCAAGTTTCCAACTACAAAGCTACGCATCATTTTAGAGATTCAGAGCTAAGAGTAACTTAGCTACTAGTGGTTTTTTTCCCCTGCTGTTACTAGACGCAGTGGTTTCACTTGAGTCCATCTGTGTCAGCAAATTATATTAGATTGGAAATCAAAACTTTATAAGTTTTATAAACTGTAGTCTAGTTGATTAATACTCTGAAAAAAACTGTTTTCAAGGAGTCCTAGATATGAACATAAAACATAATTTTTTTAGCAAAAGTGGACAGACATACATCAGAGAAAATACGAGTATTTTCATACTCACGTAACACATTCACCAAAAACAGAAATGTAAAAAAACCCCATGCTTTCACTGTTTTATATGGGTTTGATACCAGAATTAGAATATGCATTGAAGATAACACAATTTCATCTAAAATCAGTTCTTTACAGCAATAAAACTGATCAGCAACCTTATTTACCACATACTTCCAGGTTGTTTAGCAAATAGATAACTACAGAACCAGACAGTTCAAGTATTTTAAATTTCTACTTGAAGAAATCTCTCTTAATATTCCAGACTTGCAAAATCTTGTCACTTGATTTGCACAAGTGTAAACCAAGCAGTCTTCTCTTCCTCCGAGATAAGATACAAGATTGCAATGGCAAGTACTGTCAAAATGCAAAGCAAATTTTACTGTAAACGCAACACATTCAAAGTCAGAGGAATTGGTTATGTGAGAGGTTGAAAACAAAAACCAGATACCTCCAACATCGTATCATGCTTCTGTAGACAACACAAATCCTTCTAACAAAAATCTGTTTTGCTTGCATGCCCAAGGTGAAAAGGTTCAAAATCTGGAAGTTCAATAATTCCTATTGTGCTTGTAAACCAGTTCTAACAAGTTCTAATATCAAAGTTCTAATACTGACACTTAAAATTCTCTTTTCAGTGTCACAGTTGTCATAAGATGTGAACAAATTCGGGATACTGCACTTTCAACTAAGCTTTAAAAATGACACCAGTGGTAGAAAAAAGACCTGCATTGTACCTTTCTTCTGTGCCACTAGCAACTTTCAGGACTGAATGGAAAGTTACAAAGCCAGCTTAACCCTGTAACATTTAGTCACTGAAATATAAGCATGACCAAATCATGGTGCCTGCTGGTTTATTAGTACTCATGCAGACAGAAATATAGAAAAATCATATTTTCTCCTTAAATCTATACAGTCTCTCTCTGTAGAAAATGCATGTAACGTACATATTAAAAAAAAGCAGAAGTTATTGGAATGTGACCTAATGGTTATAACCTTTCTCTTACAGATGTCCATTCCTTCCAGACACCAGAAGTTCAGAAAACAGGTCGACATACATGGCTTAAACCCATATACTTATCTAATATGAACTGGAACACTGTTAAGTGTTAAGATATCATCTTGCACAAACACTTAAATAGTCATCTTTTCAACAAATTATAGGTAAGTCCTTACTTCCCACAGATTTTCATTTTATCTGTTCAAAACAAAGAAGGAGAAGAAAAGAGGTTCTAAATGGAAACATGACTCATGAAAATAGTCACCATATATAATTGCACCTTAAAATCAAACCAACCACAACATCATCCTCTTAAGATTGCTCTGTCTGACAAAGGGTAGGGAGAGAAGGAGCTGGCTGATGGGATCAGCTCAGAGCCAGCTGTGAGCATTGTAGAACCTTTAACATCATATGCTCTTCAGTAGATACATCATTTTTACAGCTCAGCGACACACAACTTCACATGGCTAGGCAAGGGTGAAGATTAATTGGAATCCCTGTGAAAAAAACATTTACTGAATGATCAGACAGGCATGTTTAAATCAGACCAAAATTCTAGACTTCCAAGGCTGACAGCACCTCAGGGAAAACAGACAAGGTCCTATTAACACCATCGGTCTCACATGGTGTCACAACTAAACACCCACAGTTGCCTTAGGGCGTAATAGCTGCCAGCTTAGGAGCAGTAACAGGGCTATCAGAGCTTTTATTAGAATGCTACTGCATATATATTTAAGGTAAGAGAATAAACTACCTTTAATGTATGAAATTTTGTTTTAACACAATATCCTGGTTTCAGCTGGGATAGAGTTAATTTTCCTCTTAATAGCTGTGTTTTGGATTTAGCATGAGAATAATGAGGTAACACACTGATGTTTTAGTTGTTGATGAGCAGTGCTAAGTAAAGGACTTTTCAGCTTCCCATGCGTTGCCAGCAAGCTGCTGGACAAGAAGCTGGCAGGGAGGACAGCAGGACAGCTGCCCCACTGGCCAGAGGGACATTCCAAACCACATGACATCATGCTCAGTACATAAGCTGGGGGCCGTTGGCCACAGGGCGGCGATCCCTGCTCCACACAATCGCTGCCTGGGGACAGGCTGGGTGTCGGTCGTCAGTGGTGAGAAGTTGAATCACTTGTTCACCCTGAGTTTTGTTTCTCTCTTTTTGTTGTTTTCATTACTACTACTATTATTATATTTCAATCATTAAACTGTTCTTATCTCAACCCATGAGTTTTCTTTCATTTGCCCTTCCAGTTCTCTCTCCCATCCCACCAGGGTTGGGGAGGGTGAGCAAGTCGCTGTGTGGTCCTTGGTTGCAGACTGAGGTTAAACCATGACACACAATTAGACTAGAGGCCTCTTGAACTTTATAGCAGGTTTAACAGACGGGTTTTATAATAGAAATGACATAAGGCCACAGTAGAGGAAATCCTCCCAAAATTTCAGCACCAAAAAAAAAAAAAAATCCCAAAATATATTAGAGAAGGGCAAGATCCTCAGGACACCTGCCTTACTGCTTTCTAAGCATTCATGCAAAATAGCATGTCGTGCTGTACAAGACAACAACCAACTTCCAGAAACACCAGCAGGAAGTGCACCTGATGTACACAAAGGTTTTCTAACTCAATGAAATACGATTTAAAAAAGAAAAAGAAAGAAAAAGCAGAACATTTCCTGAACACAGGCTAAAGGAAGCTGTAATAGCCACACTACTAAAATAGGTAATCCATACATTGTAAGAATTTTTCAGCTCCATTTAATCTGTAATGCAAGCATCACTTGGTAGTCCTGAACCTAATATACTCCTCGAACCACCCTAGTTTATACACTACTTTCTTATTCAAGCTAATATACTGGCCTTTAAACAAATCAAAACCTGCTTAAATGGAATACTGTTTGGGTCAGTAGCATGATCTTTTAAATAGTTCAAAACTTCTTTTCACCATTGAACTCAGTGGGGGGTGGGGGGACAGGTACACCACCAGGACACATAAGCCCAAACCTCACAACTCAAGACAAAATCCTCATAACTTGAAATGCCAGCAAAGTAATACATCTTGGAGAGAAATCAATCCATGCAACAAGCTCTTTTAAAAGAAAAATGATTACAGTATCCTAGGGAGGAATGAATGGAAGAGGTTACACAGGAGCATGCCTTCTCTGACCTGCGATGGGCATTTTTTTTCTTGCCAAGGCTACCTGTTTTACGAGATCTGTCAAATGCAATATTGCTTTCTCCTTGATCACCTCATGATTTTTAGGAAAATAGGCCTGAGACCTCTATCACTACTCTTCAATCTACAGGGCTCCGGCCTACAGGACTACCAGGCTAGCGCAGAGAGAGTCATGACCCTGATTGATAATTTCATCCCTTAAGGCACAAGGGACACCAGCTGCATAATGGAGAAAATGTTAGTCTAGCTTTTAAGAACAGCCTATGCATTTTCTCTTCCTGGACATAAACCAATATTGTATGAGTGTCAATCCTGGATATGAGGCAGCAGCATCAGTAGCCCACTTGCTTGCATCGTGACACATTTACCTACATCAGAGAGTCTTTTCTCTTTCCCTCTAGCAAGGGGGTTTTTACACAGAACACAGAAACCATAAGAGAAAGAAAAGATGATAGTTGAGTGAAACTGATCTTACAGTACAAGAAAACAAAGGACAGATTGTTTCATTTTTTTAACCAGTGTTTTAAGTTTAGCTTTTTAGTCTGTGTTTAGAAGTCTGAAGTCTGACTTCCGGAAAACACTGAGACAAGAAATACTGCTACATTCAGTGTAAAACTTTGAAAATAAGCCTCTCATTTAAGTATGTACTTTGACAAAGTTAGGTGCCAATGAAGTAAAAAAAACACCTAAAGTGATCTTTCGGAGAAAAAAACCCACCAAAACCTAAAGCATAGATTAAGATGACCTCAGCTAAAGCTAATAGGATAACTAAGTTGTCTACAAGTCTGCCAGTTCTCATTCTTTAGTTATTAGGTCATTTACTTCAGCAGAGTATTTTAAAAGTGCTTTTTAAAAGTGCGGACAAAAAGTTTCAAGGCCAAAGGTAAGAAGGATAGCAATCTTAACCTTAATGTTCTGCCAGGAGTGAATGCCTTTTCTTACTTAGTACTCTGATGTAAAACACATTTTCTGACCTATTTTCCCTCTGAGAGCACCAAAGTTTCAAGCATTCACCCAAAGTAACCATTTCACTTTGAGGGGGGGCGGGGGGATGGAGTAGCTCCAGGGAGGCAGGGTAGCAAGGAAAAAAATCCTGTTTGGGTTTCCTGGCAGTTCTGTGTGTTGCTGAAGTTTTGTTTGGCCAAAAGATGAAAGTTGTCATCTGATGAAGATATTGCACTCTTTTTAAGTGGAAGTGAGGCACAGGAATCACTGCTGCCACTCCAACAAAAGCAGAGTGGAAAAGTGAAAACTGTACTCAAGGAACTAATATGTTTTTAATTCTTTACTCAGCTCCTGAATTCAAGTAACAGAAAGAAGGAATTTAACTAGCCTCATAAAGCTCTATAAAAAATAATTGAGAACAAAAGAAGATGAAACCTGATTGGCTGAATAAACAAGTGAGCCTTGACCTAATAACTGCAACCTGCCTCATCTTCTGTTATGTTAAAAAGATAAAAAGAAGTCCCATTTTACTGCCTCTTATGGCATATAATACTATACTCTCTTAATAAAAACAAAGACCTACTGACATTTCTAACAAATCTGAATTCCTGGCATTTCACATGAGTAAAGCCATCCTTTGGGAAACTAAGCTCCTTTGCAAGTTCATGAATTTCAAAGTAAAACTGGAGCTAACACTTCATTTGCACTACGCAAAGGTTAGGATCATATTTTAAAGCAGTACTTCCTTTTTACAAATACAGTTTTTCTTGTATAGTTTTGTCTATTTGCAGAAGCATGCAGAGAAGGAAGGCTTCAAAATTATAAATTATCCTAATTATAAAAGCTCTGCACCTTTTTGTATTGCAAGCCAGCCATAAAAATCACTTGTTTATTCCAAATAATATATACGAAAACACAACAAAGCCAGAGCAGTGAAATTTACTCTTGCAACAAAGCCAGTAAGAAACATGATATGAAAACATGCATTTATGAGACATACTAGACAGAAAGCGTGAGCTATTGTAGAGAAATGGAATGGGACACTTACACAGTGGCTCTCTCTCAGGGGGGTCCTGATGGTTACTATGTTCTTAAACCATCTAGACAGAATAGCAGGCTGGGCAGAAGGGAGCCACATACAATCCACCAGATGACAATGCTACACAGTGTAGACACCAGCATAGCTAGGAGCCATCTAAAAAAGGGGTTGGAGGGGGAGGAAAAGATGAACAAAAATTCAAAAGCAAAAGCTATTGCTGCATTTTAGCTTGTTTCAACTTCTTCAAAAGCATATTGCTCTATAACTATCGCCAAGCATTTTCTTACTTTCCATGACGGTAACAATACATGCAACCATAAATTAAATTGCCACATGTAGTATCCATGTGTTGCTGGAATCAAAGCAAATTGTCTGAAATCCTCACTGAAGTAATCTATTCAAAAGGAAGCCTGTAATACTTTTTCGAAAATAAGTGCATGCTCGAGCAGTACATCTCCGACCATTTGCTGCCATCTCTTCTGCAGTTTTATCAGCCTGTAATTCACACTTCCTACTTCACAGTCATGTGTTTTAATACTAAAACATTACATCAGAGCCAGATCAGTCTGTAGGAACCAACAATTTCTGCAAACACCCAGTTGATGGGGTACCTTACCTTCCTGTGTTCAAAGTAGCAAAAGCTAATTCATAATCCTTTGCCAAACGTGCAGAACATTGCGAATTAGAACATATACAAAGCATCCACCCATCAAAGCATATAGAGTTTATGCAACCAACTGCAATAAATATTAACAACCGTTATACACAAATCTCTTGCAACTTAAATGTAAGCAAAGCCTCTAGTTCTCAAAGACTGTAACTGCCTCAGCTTCCAGTGCTCTTATTTTGCTTTTTCTTTTTTTTTTTTTGTGAAATAGAACTATGTAGAGGATTTATAAACTTCTTATTGTTTGCTTAGATGAAATGAATCAGTTTCACTGTAAGATTAAATATTTTTAACAATCTGAACTAAAAGGGGAAAAGACTGGCACCTCTTCTAGTAGGGAAGACTTCTGGCTCAGGTAGGGCAGCTAAATATTCCTAGTGATATTTTGGTTTAATAATAGTAACACAAAGAATGTAAGAAGTTATACATCCATATTTCACCAAATTATTTCAGTACAAACTGCAAAATATACAAATAACCTGGGGGAACAGGAGGAGGGAAATTGCAACTCCCTGTGCCACAATGCACACTACGAAAAACAACTATAAGCTCTAGATCAGTTATTTTAATTCTACAGAAGTGTAAGGTAATTAGTTTTAATTACAGCAGACATGTTGCATAATGCTTCATGAATGGAATAATATTTTAATAGCTGATAGGCTTTCTGCATATTAAGACAATGGCTCTGAATGGATTATCATACAGTCTACATTCATTCTATGGAACATAGAATAAATGAGATCTTTCACAACCTTTATTACATGCCTGAATGTACCTTTTACAAAAAATATTATGAAATGGAAACTAATGCACTGTGAACCTTAGAAACTAATATGCAAGGCAGCTGTTTTTTACTGTGCTATCTGAGGTACTGAGGTGATGTGGGTTTTTTCATGTCAGGTTTTTTTTCATGTCAGCTGGGTACAGGCTTTGCTCTGAATCTGTTGTTTCTTGTATGATTGCCTGTGTAAGTGTGGACCATGAATAAAAGAGAATCTTTTAAAACAAAAACAGAATTCACACATAGTAATTTCTGAGGGTTTCCAAAGACATATTCCTTTGCCTTGAACACATTCTCATTCCATACCACTCACGTTTTCTAAAAGCCTGGTAACAGTCTGGTCTTAAAAAAAAAAAAAAGAAAAATAAAACAGCCATCAGCTAGCAGCACCATCCTCTACAGAAAGAGAGCACAACAAAAGCCAAGTTGCCTTTGGTCTGTAACTCTGGTGCTGCTACTTGGAAAAATCTGACAGCCAGGGGTCAGCACTCCTCTCCAAGCAATCAGGTGAAATCCAGATATGTCTTGCAAGTCTTGCATTCTCTTGTAGTTTATTTAAGGTCAGACAAAGTTTTTCTACCTACAGTTGCTACAAACTACAGCAGATGCAAAGGTGACCACAAACTTTCTTTTATAGGTGGTGTTTCAGTACTTGTCCAAAATAGAGAGACTAGCATACCAGGTTCCCTGACAGAAATGCACTCCTTTTGAATTTATTTACTGAAATAGTGCTATCCCCTGCTTTCCACATCTACCAGCCATTATCCCAAATCCCACAGGATTTAGGGAAAGTTCATCTCCAAGGAAGAGGAAATGGAAGGAAGCTAAAGATTCTTCTTTCAACTTTTCTTCTCAGGTAGCTGACTTTACTTCAAAAAACAGCACATACCTTATTTCAGCCAGTCAAACACCACCACAAGGAGTCATATTCTTCCATTTTTATACTACCACAGGAAAGACAAGGGCATGTTTGTGATTAAACTAGAAGTAAAGCATTCAGAAATACTATGGGAGCTTGTAATGCCAAGACAACTGAAATAAAAAACAACGCAGGAAACTAGAAATTGAGTAATGCACTTCTTTAAACAAGCTCCCCTGCCTTCTTAGCACTCACCAAGCCTTCAGAAAAACAGTGAATCTCATGCTTATTTTACATGAGTAAAAGCAGCCCTGGCAACAAAGTTTTGGGGACAAAGGGAAGTATGCATAAAGAACAGGATAAAAGTATTTCTGGCATTTATGCATTCAGAAGCTGACTTACGTTAGCGGTGATGTAGTTGGAGCTTTTGCTTGCCTTCTACTTTTCAGAGCACGAAGCTTATCACCTTGTGTTACACAGTTTGTTTCATCTTCATCACTGTACTGGGTAAGTGGAAGCAGAGAAGGGATAAACCAGGATTAAAATACAGAGACTTAGACATTTAAGAATTAACTTTATCTTAAAGTCAGAATTATCCCAACAGGAAAGTTTGCCAGCATAAAATCCCTGCGGTCCCTTCCAACCTGGGATTCTTCCTGTGATTCTGTGAAAGGAAATTCACTTGCATAAATACAATTCTTTTATTTCCAGTTTCATGTTTGCTGCTTTTAAACCTGTAAACCATTAAGTGGTGTCATTCATTACATGCATCAGAATGTCTACCATTAAAACTGTCTACCTTTAAAACAGTGGAAACACATTATCAAATCTTTGCTTAGGTACAGTATAACCTTCACTCAAGTACAGAATTTCCCTCCTTCACCTGTCTTTTTAAAAACGCAGTGCCCATTTTTTTTTAAAGGCAACATCAAAAAGTATTACAGAAGTTGCAGTTACATAGAAACTAAAAAGAGAAAAAAACCCTTTCATCCCTTCCCTTTAAACACACACAATGAAGTAACAGACAATCCAAACCAAAATCACGGTGGTTTTGACTGCAAATGGCGAGTTCTTTTTTGTTCTAATATTCACCTAATTACTAAAGTATAAGGATGCTCCTACTTCCTCTGTGTACTCCACCTATTTTTCCTACTTGCTGTGGATAACTTTACCCCCCCATATCCTTTGATACAAAAGGGCAAACAGAAAAAGAATCTGATTAACATAGTTTTAATGCACCCACAGGTTTGTTCAGAACCTGAAAGATTCTCAACAGAAGTTACAACTTCTACAAGAGCGCAATATTCAGACGGTTACCAGTTCAATGTCCTTTCGGATGGTTCTCCTGTTTCTCGTGTCATTAATTGAAATATCATCTACTCCTGACAGAATTCTTGTTACAGCAATTTTACGGTTTCCTTTCAACTTTGCATGGAAAATATCTCCTTCTCTCCAAAGTTCTGCCTGTTTGCTATCATAACATGGAAAGAAAAGGCCCAAAACACAACAAATTAACACCAGAGATTATGAAGTGTACAATAAAATAAGAAGAAAAGGACATCTAGATCTGTTTTTGAAATAATTTATAGTCAATCTACTTACTCCATCAGGAAGTGTTGTTGTGGTCCAATCACTGAACCAGGTCTATTTATTCTAATCCAGGCAATAGTTTCAGCAGCTGTCATCCGATAATGCTTCATAATATAACAGGCAATGAGTGTGCCAGTTCGTCCAAGACCAGCTGCGTAAGGTAAAGGAAAGAATGGCTTCTTTTATATACCCATCTTCATTTGGAATCTGCTGTAGCTACAGACATTGTTACTTAGACATACAGTTACTTGCCTAGTTTATTAAATAAACCTGTTACTGATCAAACTTGGGAAGTGCAACTCACCTTTTGAAATTTTTTTCCATACACAAGGTTACTAACACATTGTTCACATGTTTTTCAAGTGAGGTAACCTTCTAAAGCTAGCAATTTTTCAAATACCTACCTATCTTTATTTACCTATCTATCTAAGAATATGTACATAGCTATGAGAATGTTATTATGCATGGAATAAAACAACTGGCTTTTTTCCAAAATTCTCAAAGTACCTTCTTGCAAATTGATCATATATTGCACTGAAACCAGTTGCTCTTTTCGTTCCCAAGGAAAAGACAACTTTTGCAATAAGCAAGTCCAGGGTATTAGTCAACACAGGCAAGAAGTGCTCCTCCAGAATGGGGAACCTTCTTTGCAACGGCCCTCAAGACAGTTCTATTTACCTTGGGAAACAAAAGGAAAGAAGGACAGCTCCAGCTAAGTGGCTCCTCTCCTCAATCACTTGCTGTAGATGTCAAACCACACATCACCTTCTCTCATTTAACAAGCAACTGATTAACATCAGTGTAAAATCGTCAGTATATCCCGATAGCCAAGACAATCACACAGCACTTCCATGCCTTGATTGGCTTTATGAATAGGCTACAGAATTCTACTCTCTCTCAATAGTAAGAGCAGGTGGAGGAACATAAGGTAGTCTAGATACCATCAGTGTGATAAATATCAAAGCCCATCCTAATCTGAATAAAACCAAAGCATTGTACCACTGATACTCAATATTCAGGTGCACTCAATTAAGCAATATGCCTGAATTTATCACTTCAGCAGAGAGTAAGAGCATGCACTTGCTTCCCAACCGTCAAGATGAAGCTTCTACCAATTCTTCCGCTTCACAGTATAATCCTGTTAAACATGCAGCAAATGGATAGCAGATCCAGAAGAAAAATGCAGTCTTTGCAGGTCCCAGGCAAATGGGTTAAGAAAAGGCCTTTCTCCTTCAATCACAGCATTATCAGCTCCACTAGCAAGACAGAGTTTGCAGAGAACAAATGTCTAATAGGCTATTAAAGATGGTTTGGGAAGGGAAACGTAGTTCCTCTAGAAGCACAGAAAACTGCATCTAGCTGCATTGGGCATGTCTGGGCATGAGTGTCTTTTCCTTGGCAGTCTAACTCTGGAGGCAACAGATATTCAGAGCATGCCCAAGGTAGCTAGTATAAAGGATTTCTGAGGGATAAAGATCTCTGTGGTTCTGAAAGAACACTCTATGAGCAATCTCCTTGAAAAGCTGCATTGATATTTAACATGTATTCTTCAGAAAGACCTACAAGCCTTGCCAGGACTTCAAATTCCGGCTCAAAAGCATCCTTTGAAAGTACTAACACTTTCTAGAAGAAAGAGCTGTTAATATTGGCAAGCTTACTTTCCCCAACATCGTTCTTGGAAACAGCTGGGAAGATTTTTCTGGAACTTAAAAAAATTCGAAGATGAAGTGCAGAGCAGAAGCATAGAACAAATTTGTAGGGAAAAGTTGCTGTTTGGCAGAGATGTTAATAACCAGATATAACAGAATTATAGTGCAAAATACCTCAGGAAATGTAACTATAAGCATCACTTTTAATATAAATTGTGTTTACACTATACCTTTGCAATGAACGGCTATAACACCTTCAGCATTTTCACAAATATTTAGAAATGTTTTAACTATAGTATCACTAGGTGTGCTTCCATCAGCAAAGAAGAGATCAAAATGCTCAAATCCAGCATCTGTAAATCGCTTGGCATCATACAATTTTTTGTTGAGGCGTATTATAGTGGTAACTTTATGTTTCCTGAAGTATGGGAAATAAGCCTCTGGAGCATGGTGGGGATAGCCTGTTTGAAAAAAGAAGGTGAAGAAAAAAAGAGAGTAAGGTTCAAACTGCAGAAATAAACAAAGACTCAAAAAAAAAAGAGATGAAAACACTCTCAAAATAGAACTCATGTTCAACATAAAGAAATAGACTAACTGAAAATGGAATTTTAACATAATCACCTAGGTCAGATACAATTAAACCAAGCATTAAAATTTTACTGCCAGGGTTCTTATAAAAGAAAAGAGCCAAGGGAAAAACACACTGTTTGAGGAACAATTTTTAAAGCTTGTTCTTACTGATAACAATCAACTAAGAAAGCAGTGGGCTTGTGTCCCCCACCTCCTTTTTTAAGCATACCATTTTCAATTTTACTTCTTGAATGAGGTCCACTGAAGGCAATGAATTTGTTTGGTATTATCCAGTTAAAATCTCCATTTTCTGCTCTCTGTCAAGAGAAAATGCTTGGTTTATCATTATCCCTGTATTTTCAGGCTTTTCCTTATTGCTTCAAAATACATGCTAGATAGAAGTGATGTACAATTTTTGCCAAATGAAGTTATGTTAGTCGCCTGCTTTCTGTTCCATTGGGAGGATGCCAGATGCTCTCAACCTCACTTTTCATGCCTGTGTTCTCTTTCTAAATTAGAGTTTAGAACAACACAACCATTGCCCTTCAGACGAAGGGCAACTTCTGATTTTTAATTTTTTATAGGTTTCTAAATTATGACTTTGTCTTTATCTCATTCACAATTTAAATACTGATTTTTGTTAGATTCTAAGAACACATAATTTTCTCTTTACAGATAACTTTGCATTTCTGAGACTGCATACAATCAAGAGTTGCAGTCCTTCATTGTCTCATTCATTTCCCATGCCCCAAAGTGAATTTTGTAGGCTTGGAGTTTCCCAGCCCTTCTTTACCTCAAAGAGTGTTATTGTACCTTTGCTGTGTGTTCACAGATACATACTTTGATTGCTCTCCAGAACTTAGTTAGACTCGGACTTGTATGCCCTCAAGTTTCTCATCAAGACTGCTCACGAATATGCATGACCTCTAAAAGGTGGCCAAATTCCCACTCCCCAATCATTTTCCAGGGCTTTAATAATATGAGAAGAAAGTATTTATTTCCAGTTGTTTTCTGCTTTCCCCCCTATGTTTGCAGCTGACTATGCTTATATCTGGATTTTAATAGTATCTCTCTAACCACACACCTTTATTTAACATCAAAGTTTAAAAAGACAAAACAGAAATAAAACCTAATACTACAAAAAGAAAGCACATATTATAAACAACAATCATCTTAGGATTAGTAACAGCAAACAAATCAGAAGACTGATAATGAATACTTACTTCATAATGCTCGTATTCATTTACATCAAATGTATTGAAATCCAGGAAACCATATTGCAAAGCCTAAAATTCAGAATACAGCTTTTAACAAAGACAACATCTTTTCAATGAGGAGAGTTTATTAGGTTACTGAAAGCTTCTGAACACCTTTCACAGAGATTTCTTCATATATTTGAAAAAAACACAGATCAACTAAGTCTTGGTTCAAAACAGATTTCTAAATTTTAATACAAGTGAAGTTATATAAGCAAATTCACTCTTCTGTTTTCATTGAATCACTACAAAATTCCACACTACAGAAGCATCAGTCTTTTTATTACTGCTAGGAGTACAAAATAAAAAAGGGAATAACTGGCAAAAAATATCTATTAAAACTCTGAGTACATTCTAAAGTCTGCATTCAAGGATTGCAAATATTTTTGTGCATAAATGCTATTCGCTCTCATCACAATGATAATATCTTCATTGATTTTAAATTGTTTGCAGACACACAGTCCTAAGCATACAATTTTTATACAGTATTAAATATAATGGTTGTGTAAACATTTGGGTAACTGGCATTTTACCCACTTATTAAGTCAGGAAGCACAAACACAGATAATCCTGTATCTCCAGATATTTAAAATACTACATTCTAATCTCCTCTTTCATAATCTTCTGTAGTTTTCCTTGCTGTTTACCGGTACTAAGAAGAATAGCAATTCACCACTCTTGGCATACCAGCAGCAAATGCCAAAACACCCAAAAAATGAGAAAAATCACAAATCTGCAAGAAGCTGATTTAACTGGTAAAAACACTAGTATTTGGCAGAGACACACATAATACAAAAGACAGTAGTAGGGTGGAGAGCTGCAGAATTCCCCATTTCACTACTTGCACCGAAGAATAAGAGAACAAGAATGCATATAAATTCCCCTGTCCTTCAATGCCACATTACTTCATGACTGTATTGCTATAAAACACTGGATTATGATAATTTGTAGTTAAAAAGAAAAGCACCTGCCTCCTAACATCTGTTCTATTTGTGTTACTAAAGCAAAACTTGAAGTCTTTGCCCATGCTGCAAATATCTACAAGGTATCATCAACCGATTCAAAACCACTTTCAAAGACTATATTCAGCCTACAATGTAACACCAGGGGGGCATATAATAAATTTACCACCACACAACCCTTTTGGATTAAAGGTGTGAATGACTGTCCTGAAAGATTACATAAATAAAACTCAAAATTCCCTCTTTAAAATCTTCACTAGCTGATTCTATTGGTATCGGTCAACTTCTATGGATGCTGTATCTAGAACTTTTGTTACAATGCATAATACATAATAAGCTAGGCAACAATCAGAAAATCTGCTACTGTGCAGCTCTGATTGGATCCTAGCTTCCTAAGCTGCCTTTTTCTGCTGGGCAATATTTATTGACCTTTTGCAATATGAAAAATATTGTTTTACTGACCTTGCTTATTGCGTGAAAACAGTCCAGCAATGTCAGATGAAAACTGCAAGTACCAAAGGAAGCATCCCTATAAGACATGATGACCAAAACAGCAAAATCATCACATTTTAATCCAAGTGAAAGCAACTGAAGGTATTTCTCTAAAACACCTTTAAAAATTGTTTCAAGTTAATTACTATTATAATAAAATAATTATGCCAAATGATTACTTAATTTCCCCACCTTGCATCTTGCAATAATAACAAAACATAAAATAAGTTATGTTAACAGATGATCCAAGAGTAAGATATCTTGTCATAGTTTTGGTAAAGTTGACGTGTTCAATTTCTGACATGAACATTGAAACTGGCATGTTTCAGTGTCCATGTCAACAAACAACAGACAACACAAAGTCCTGGTGGCTAATGCCTAAATTAGTATCATATTCTAACATACAGTCTTAGAACATTTTCTCCTGAAGTACACTTTCAAAGAAGTCCAATTTTCATATACTGCAACTTTTTTCTTCGAACCCAATTTAAAAGCAAAAATGATGCTGTGCCCATGCACACTCTGTATACATGAACAGCTTCTTCTTACTAAAACTGTCAAGATATGTATTTGTGGGGATATATTAAAAGACTTTCCTTAAGATGCATAAAATAGTTTTTGTGCTTAAACATGAGGAGAAACTGGTTTTCATTAAAACCCCTTCTTTCAACTTTTTTTAATTTTAAAAATTCTGTTAATCCAAGAATGGCATGTTCTTAGTATGTGACCATTATTAGATTCCATAAGCACTGTAGGGTAAGCATTCTACAGGAATACTATCGTCAAGTCAAAAAATAAATTTAAACTGAATCTATATCAAAGAATATTATGTCTTGGCAGAACACCTTCTTTTGTGACCATGCAGTCCTCATCAGCAGAGAATCATTAATGTGTCAAAAAAGTAAAAAATACATCATGTTCAAATTTCAATTGAGAGGAGAAAGAACTTCTGAAGAGCTTGGATGGCTGTCTCTAAAATTTTTTTCTATCCTTTTCCTCCCTAAAGAATCAATGTGAAAGATAGGGGGAAAAAATCAGCAGAAAGAAATAACAGAACCCCATTCAGGCAAAAGAGAGGATGGGTAAAGGTGACTTTGTGGTCGGTGTCTGTTAGGCCACCTGACCAGGAAGAACAAGTAGCTTAGACCATCTACAGACAGAGAGGAGCAGCCTCACATTCGCTCATGGGGAGCTCATGGGGAACTTCAACCATTCCGATATCTGTTGGAGGGACAACACAGCAGCCCATAAGCAATCCAGGAGGTTCCTGCAATGAACTGGTGACAACTTCCTCCTCCAAGTGATACGGAAGCCAATGAGGAACAGTGCTCTGCTGGACCTCATACTCACCAACAAGATGGTGCTCACTGGGGATGTGAAAGTCAAAGGCAGCCTTGGATGCAGTGACTATGAAATGGTAGAGTTCAGGATCCTGAGGGCAGGGTGGAGGGTGAAATGCGAGCTGACAACCCTGGACTTTTTGAGAGCACTTTGGCCTCTTCAAATATCTGCTTGGAAGAGTCTCATGGGATATGGCCCTAGAGGGAAGAGGGGCCCAAGAAAGCCAGTTAATATTCAAGGATCTGTCCCTTCAAGCTTAAGACTAGTTCATCCCAATAAATATGAAGCAGGTGAAAATGCCAGGAGGCCTGCGTGGATGAACAAGGAACTTGTGACCAAACTCAAACACAAAAAGGAAACATACAGAAGGTGGAAGCAAGGACAGGTAGCCTGGAAGGAATATAGAGACATTGTCTGAGCATCCAGGGACAAAGTTTGGAAAGTTAAAGCCCAAATGGAATTTAATCTGCCCAGGGATTTCAAATAAAGCATGAAGGGCTTCTGTAAGTACACAGGTGACAAAAGTAAGACTAGGGAAGACGTGGTCCAATTGCTCAATGAGACGGGGACCTGCTTACACAGGACATGGAAAAGGCTGAGGTACTGAATGCCTTCTTTGCCTCAGTCTTTACTAGCAAGACCAGCCTTCAGGAATCCCAGGTCCCAGAAACCAGGGGGAAAGGCTGGAGTAAGTAGGATATACTCGTGGTAGAAGAGGATCAGGTTAGGGAATACTTCAGCAAATGGGACATGCCTAGGTCCATGGGCCCTGAGGGGATGCACACCCATGAGTGCTGAAGGAGCTGGCTGATGTCATTGCAAGGCTACCCTCAGTAATCTCTGATGAATCATGGCAACTGGGAGAAATGCCTGAAGACTGGAGGAAAGCAAATGTCACCCTCAACTTCAAGAAGGGCAAGAAGGAATCCCCAGGTCAGTGAGCATCATCTCAATCCCCAAAGAGGTGATGGAGCAGCTAATCCTGAAAACCATTTCCACGCCTATTAAGGACAAAAAAATCATGTTTAGTCAGCATAGATTCACCAAGGCAACATCATGCTTGACCAGTTTGACAAACTTCTATGATGAAATGACTGGCCTGTTAGATGAGGGGTAAGCAGTGGATGTTGTCTACCTGAACTTCAGTAAGGCCTTTGATGTTGTCTCCATAAGATCCTCACAGACAAGCGAGTGATGTGTGGGCTGGTCAAGCAGACAGGAGAATGGAAAACTGGTTGAATGGCTGGGCCCAAAGGGTGGTGGTCAGTGGCACAAAGTCTAGTTGGAAGACAGGAACTAGTGGTGTACTCCAGGGGTCAATACTGTGTTTGATCCTGTTCAACATCTTCATTAATGATCTGGATGAAGGGGCAGAGAGTTCCTTCAACAACCTCAGCAAGTTTGCTGATGACACAAACCTGGGAGGAGTGGCTGATATGCCAGAGGGTCATGCTGCCACCCAAAGGAAACTTGAGAGACTGGAGAAATGGGCTGACAGAAGCCTCATGAAGTTCAGCAAGGAGAAGTGTGAAGTCCTGCACTGGGGAGGAACAACCCCATGCACCAGTACAGGCCAGGGGCAGCCCAGCTGGAAAACTGTTTTGCAGAAAGGACCTGTGGGTCCTGGTGAACAGCAAATTGAACATAAATCAGCAACGTGCCCTGTGACAAAGAAGGCTAATGGTATCCTGGACCGCATTAGACAAAGTATTGCCAGCAGTTCGAGGATGGTGATCCTCACCCTCTCCTCAGCACTAGTGAGGCCACACCTGGAGTACTGTGCTCAGTTCTGAGCTCCTCAGTGCAAGAGAGGTATGGACATACTGGAGAGAGTCCAGCAAAGAGCTGCAAAGACGATTAAGGAACTGGAGCATCTCATGTAGAAGGAAAGGCTGAGAGAGCTGGGACTGTTCAGCCTGGAGAAAAGAAGGCTTGGGGGGACCTTATCAATCTATATAAACACCTAAAGGGAAGATGCAAAGAAGAGAGACCCAGGCTCTTTTCAGCGGTTTCAGTGTGCCAAGCTCAGTGACAGGACTGAGGCAATGGGCACAAAGTGAAACACAGGAGGTTCCCTCTGAACATCAGGAACCATTTTTTCACTCTGAGTGTGATCAGCACTGGAACAGGTTGCCCTGAGAGGCTGTGGAGTCTCCATCCTTGGAGACATTCAAAAGCCATCTGGAAGTGGTCCTCGGCAACCAGCCCTAGGTGGCCCTGCTTGAGGAGGGGTGTTGGACCAGATGACCTCCAGAGCTCCCTTCCAACCTCACCAAGATTCTGTGATTCTATAAGTGAAAGAAATTATTTTCGTCCTGCTAACAAATGTTTTCATGTTGATAATGACCCTAAGTAGCAACTACCTGACTGACCTTTTATTATTCCATGGGAAGGTACTGGTTTTTGCACAGATAGGAAGATCTTAAAGGAACAGAGCCCAGACCAACATCTCAGCTGATCATTAACATAATCTGAATTCCTCTATTTGCACCAGGTTCAGTTGCACTAGTAAACTCAGGAAAACGGTAAAGTTTGCAGACACTTCAACAGACTGGGTCCTTTATCACAGAGACTGGACATGTCTTCAGAAGTCAGCTCTTAGTAAGTCTTATTATTTAACATATCTTCGCATTTCTTTCAATAGTGCTGTTGAAGAGATGGCCTGTGAATTTGGGCAGGGTGTATGACTTGAGTGAAACGCTACTATCTTCATCAGCCACATACACCTCTATGATATTTAGAAACAAACCTTACAGTCTTCCTAAGTACAACTTTTGTTCTTCTGGGAATATAAAAATGGAATTTAGAAGTGAGAAATGGGATGATGGAAGTATGCAAATAAAGAGAAGTGCTACTACACCATAATACTGTGGTGGCAGCAGTGGGGAAGTAACAGAAATTCGAATCATCAAAAGCCCATCTCTTAGCAAAAGAGCCAGAAAACACAAACAAGCAAGGACTGAATTAATCATCCCATAACAATATATTTGGACAGTAAACTTGCCTTCTAAAAAGTTTTTTTGGCCGTTCTTTCCTGCATATTGCTGCAGCCAATGGAATGTTAGTTTAGTCCAACTTTTACAAACTCTCGTTTGGAAGAAATTAAGAAGTTGTTCGTTTGCAAAATGGATCAACTTTATTTGCTACATTAATCAGTGCAGTGTATACCACAAAGAGAAGTCTGTGGCCTGAAACATTCAGGATTACATTCCTTCAGGGTTGAGCAACGATGAACCAATGGTTTTACACATTTCCTCACTGGTGAAAACAAATACTTTAAAGTTACACTACATTATGAGGTTAGCTAGCATTCTTTATGCACAAAACAATATTTGTAGGTTGCTGCATACATTCAACAAGTAGGAAAAATGGAGTGCTAAAATTATTACAAGCCATTGGTGATGAATGACAGCTATTTTGATATGTTTAACTATCAACTACTGGCACAAAACCAGACTGCCAAGTGAGAAGCAATGTAGATCAAAAAGCTCAACATGAGTGCATACAAAGCAGCGCGGCTCCTTCACCTTCTGTCAGTATACTTCAGTACCAGCTGCTAACGCCCCTGTTCAGCTGTCTGCACTTAAAGCTCAGGCAGTGAATGCGTCACATGTTAAAACTTCAGAAAAAAAACCCCACTCAAATTAGTACTGATAAATGCTACACTTTTCTTCAAAATATCAAGGAATAGAAAGTTCTGACACCTTGTTACTTACCTGAAAGGAAGATATGAAATGCTTCCAGCCAATATAAGCCTGTACACGTCTTCTGGGGATTCTCTCAGGTATATTATCTATTTTTGTGGAAAAAGACAGAAAATAATATAAAAAGATTATTTTATTATTGATATTAGTAACTTCAAGTCACTTGTTTACTACAGAAGGCTTAATTATCACAGAGCTCAAAAGTGCTGGAAGAGAGTGGTATCAAGAAAAAATGTATGAAGCGTGCAACAAAAAAAACTAACATAAAGAATATAAAACACTGGTCAGCCTAGAGGAATATGTATTTTTAAACAAAACTCATTGATTTGTGCAGGAGTTGTTCAATTCTACTGCAACTCTGCTGGACCAGTTTGTAAATTTATTTTTTTTTAATTAAGCTTTTAAGATGTAAATCAAAACTCAAAACCCACAGAGATATCAGCAAAGCTATGAATCATCTGGTCCACACAACAGTGTGTACGCTCAGTAGACATGATTAAAACAGTAAATTGTGTATGTTTTGCTTTTCCTCCAGCAGTACATTTGCACTATTCCAAAACCTGTACTTCCTCCTTTGCAGTGGCGAGGCAGTATCCAGAAACTACATCCAGATGCCATAAAGGAAAAAAAAAAACAATCTGTAGCTTCAGAAGCAAAATCCTAAGAACAGAATGAAGTAATGTACTTGATGCACTACGTATCAAAGTTTCTACTGTCAAAAACACTCAGAAGAAATCACAAAGGACCAACTCAGTAAAAATATCCATACGGTCTTCCATCATGACATTTCCAATCCCTCTTGGATAGCCTCCAACACTAAGGTCTCCTTAAAGAATACTGTAAAACTCCTCTTTTATGCAAACCATGTCTTCCAGTACCATCAAACACCATCCCCAGCATGGCCAGGAGATAACAACTGTTAATAACAAGCTGTCATTCACTGGTCAATATTCAGTAATTTTAAGTTAATTCTTTTTCTTTAAAATGACATTAACTAAGCTTTAACACACTACAGAAAGCTATTCTTTTCATTACTGTTCAGTAAAATTATTTACATCTCTTACATTAATGACCTTTTTCCTTAAAGGTTTTTTGAAAGTATGAGTATTAATTAAAAATCCCCCAAAAATCGAAGTGTGGCATTTTTGCTTTCTGTTGCTGTTGACATTTTTTTTTTTTAGAAGTTGGCATTGCCTTTCAAATTTCTCTGATGCTGCTGCAAAGCCAGTTTGAACAAATTTAACATCCTCTCTCCACACACACTTACACATATGCATTCTTGTGAGGTGAGAATGAGAGGAGGAACAGATGTTGCTAAGGAAAAACACCCCAAACAAATCCAGCTTGAAACACATCCTAAACATACAGCTAAAACATACATGGCAACAGGTGATCCCTTTCATTTTTCGCGAGTTGATTACTGTGTTAAGTATTTTCTGAGCATTCTTCCTGTGCAACTGGCAAAAACAAAGGAAAAAAAATCTGTCTTGTTTAAGTAGTTTAGTTAAATAATAAAAACTGCATGTTTTCTGTGCGTGTGTGCTTTCACTGGGGAGGGCTAAGTGACTTTTGCATTTATATTTGCAAGCATACACCCAGAATAGAAAAGACACTTAAGAGGCCCCCAAAATATCATTGAATAGCTGCTCCTCAGATGCCAGAGTTCACTTTCTATTCTGCAGGAATATCCATTGCCTGAATTGGATATAAAGGTTATGTTCCAAGAAATTTCAACTTGTGTGCTTTGATACGGTCATACTTTGCATCTTGCAGCACAGCGAACACATATTGCTAGCAACCATACAAATCTAGTACTGCTTGCTTATCAGAAACAGAGCCCTGTCCCAGAAAAACTTAGAAACCAGAGACATGATATGGCATTAGCAAACAGAAGGTAATCAAACAGCAGAAAGGGTTTGTAGCCAGAAATGAGTCACCTGGAAAAAACTTGGGATTCAGTGCTCTAAGGCAGGGTAACATACAGAGAGTACTACTTGTACAACAAGCAAGCAGAAATGCAGCTAATACTAGCTAATGCTGTAAGCGCATGTATCTCAGAAAGACCAATTATTCCTCCTGTATCTCAGCTGAGCTTTAACCAGTGCATACAAAAAGCACACTGCAAGAAGATGGCATTTTTGAATGTGGACAAGCTACTAAGCCAAATTACACAGTACTTCCTGTACAACTGAATCACTGTTTTCTGAGTTTTATGAAACAAAGAGAGATCCTGCTATACTTCAGCTGTGACACTGCTGCACACACAAGATACGACATGCGAACAGTTGCAGAGACAGCAGTTGATGAAATGGTCAGATGTTCTTAGTGAAAAGTGGCTTACAAAAAAATTAGGTTAGTATGAGGATGTCTGGACAGGTGCAATGGTGTGGAGTGCTTCAAAAGGGAAGAATGGCAATCAGTCCCTACACAGAACAGGAAAGACCATAAAGAGATACTTACTTCATAACGAAATTATCCTGGCAGTAACACAACACAAGAAGCTGTGACAGTCACAGTGGAGACAGGATCAGTTTCTGTCACAGCTTAAGACCATAAGAGAGCACCCAGCTGGAAATCTTGGATGCAAGCAAGGCTGGATGGAGGTTGAACACAGGGGAGCATGGGTTCAGGTTGTGGGTGAACCAAATTCCAGATATGGAAACAGGTAAGACTGAAGGAGTGAGGGAAGGAGCAGCAAAGCCCAGGGAAGCAACAGACGTCAAGGCAGCAGATGCCACATCTGCATTAGGAAGTAGTGCGCACCAGCAGAAATGCATCTGTAGTCTAAGAGCCAGCACTGAATATGTGACATCTGTACCATACACTTCCAGCAGCTTTTAACCTTGACAGCTAGTTCTGGTCTGGTCCTGTGGACTGAACACCCATTTCCTGTTGGGATTGCCCCTGGACTGCTCAATGAGCTGAACCAAAATGCAGTGAGCAGGCTTTAAGGAAAGAATCACTTCAAAAACATACTCTGGACACAAACTGAAACTGCAGTATAGTGGGGTTTTAATACACACACACGCACGCACATATACACGCACACACGCACACTCACACACTGTTTCTGACTGGGAGGAAGCCACTAACGCCTTAAGGATGAACAATTTCACTGGAATAATGTGGGTGAACAAAGGACTAAAGAAAGCCAGTAAATGAGAAAGAGCAAGTAAAAGTGACCAGGGTGACCTCTAGTAAACAGAAGTGTTGAAAGAGAGTAGGACTTTCTGAGGCACTAAGCAGAACTGAAATAGCAGAGAAGAATAGAAATGTTGCTCTGATGAATAGCAAAACAAAGATATATTTGTAAATTCATGTACTGGGGGGAAGGAGGGGAAATGGGAAAAGACATAACCTCCAGAAATCAAAATACACAACAGCTGAAACCAGTTTGTCCAGATGCGGATTATGTTATGTTTCTGCTGTGCCTTCTAAGATGACAGAAACTTTCAGAAATAAGTTGTTTTCTTAAGTTAATGGCAATAAAGCAACCACAAGTACTACTATTAGAAAGATTAAAAACATTAAAATAAATTTAAAGCAATTTTATTAACTGTTATTTAGCAGAAGGCATTTTTGAGGATAGTTTTCATCCATTCTTGTATATACAAATGGAGAAAAGTCTATTAGAATTTTACATTCATTTCCCAAGGGGGTCCTTTCCTGCAGGTCAGGCAAATATTAAAAAAAAAAATGTTAAAAACTGCAGCTTTTAAATAAAACTCAGAAAATTCAGCAGACCTGAAATAAATCATCCACAAGTACAGCTGCATTGGTTGTACAATTCTCCTACAAACACGTGCAAGTGCAGATGGGTGTCCATACACATCTACATGAACGCACACACACAAATACACACGGAAAAACTCTTAGAATCCTTTACAAAGCTTTTACTTAAGTTCCTTCCAGAAGAATTGTTACTATAGGGACTTGTCATCTTTCAAGCCAGAATAACATACCGTTACATCACACTGTGCAATCACTTGTATACCAATAATTTAAAAATTTGCTTTCTTTCTGCATACAAAAAAATATCCTACTGAACTTCAAAATACAGCCAGAAATTTGCGATTAGCAGTTGAACCATTAACATTGCTCTAATCATCCTTTTCATTTAGGACATCTGTTTCTAATTAAGGGACCGCAGGCAGCTCTATGAATGGTCAAGAACCATCCAAGCGTGGAGTACTGGGAAAGGTGCACTCAAGCACTGCTCCTGCCAGTATCGCTGTGTAGTCAAACAGGCACTATAATGTTCTCTGAATGAAACCGAAGGGTTTGCAGGACTAGGTGACCCAGTCTTTATTTAAGAGCATTTAAAATCAACCACAGAATGAGAGTTCTTTTAGCAAGCATGTTATTGTCTGAGTCATATTAAGTGTTTTCAAACCAGCCTTATTTTTTAGACAAAGGTGTCCTAGATTGGCATTACGATCATGAAAATGGTATTCACAACAGAATGAAAAGTATTCCTGATGAAAAAGTAAAGGAGGCTCTCACTGAAAAAGGCATCTTAATCTTTAATAATATATGGGACTGTCAAGTGAAATAGTAATGCTGCATGCAAGACAAAACATATTTGATAATAATCATTATGACATAACTTGTTGCTTTTTCAGGAAAATTAAATAGGATATTAAAATATGCTGTTAGATATCAACTCAGGTCTGTAAATAACACTTTAAATTCATGTCTACGATGTGTTTAGTGTAATCAAGTTTATCCACCTGCTCTTGCTTAACTGCAAAATCTACTTAAGGTTGCTACCTAAATCACACATTTTACCAACCGTACTGATTTAAAAGCAGGAAAATGATGAGATGATTCATTTTATACCGCTTACAAGAAATTTCATGTGATATGACTATGTTCCAAAAATGCCACTCACCCAAAATAGCCTGAGGTGCTCTGAACTGCAAATAATCACAACCCACCCATTCTGAACAAATACAAATAACCACTGTGTGTGACCAGACTAGAACACAAGCTCACACATGCATAATTTTACTATAACTTAAAAGTATTAAATATTTTATTTCATTAAAACTTCCATTGGACATACTAGTCAGTTAATACATTAAATTTTCTAGCAATATTCCGTAGAAGAAAAGGTTAAATCCAGCAAAATTAAAATAGAAATGTATTAGAATAAAAAGCTTCCTATATGGATTTGTGGTGTACTGAAGAAATGCACATGTGGCCAACATTCCCTTCATTAGCAGAAACATGGTCATTAAGTGGATAAAAGTGGCAGAGAGGGAATAGCTGCCTGTGTCTGGCAACTCTCTTTGTTTATCATAAACAAAAGCAAGAAACCTCCAATTACCTTTTAAACAGCGGAGGGGAAGTATAGAAAACCCTGTTAGCTGGGAACTGACTGGGCTGGGCACATCAGTACTTCACTGCAGCTAAGAAAGCAAGCTAGTAGTATAGTGAGGGACTCTCAAAGAGCAACTCTTCTCCTATGGAGACAAGCAGTCTGGCAAGAACGTCGTGAGCAAGAACCTAGTACAAACAGCAAGAAAAGCTGCCCTCATGAAGAATAGTCACGATTTCCCAAATGTAATTCTGAGAAGGTAGCTTTTTAGAGGACACGAACACAGAGAAAGCCAAAAGACTCGAGGCAACTTCTGCTTAAATGGAAGGCCAGTACTTTGTCCATCTCATCTCTCCCACTCACTTGTCAGGCACATGCACCTCTCACCAAAACATAGCTGAGGGTAAACTTGATTAACCCACTTGTAATTTATGCACTGCCGCAGTTACCCATTTACCACCAGTCAGTCTGGACCACTAAACAAACAGTTTTGCCTGCTTTCCCACAGCTTAGCCAGAGATAATTCTGCAAATGCCACAGTAAGAACAGAGAGCAGTTCAACATCACACAGATGGGTGCTAATTGCTTCTGCAACCTCCAGCTTCTACCCAGCATTAGGCCCACAGCTAGGAAGGACACTAACAAACTGAAAAGGCAAAAAAACAGTACTACAGATCAGAACGGATGAAGGAAACACTGCTTACCCTGAAGAAAGAAGATGAGAAAATAGACAAAGTACAGAGATGAGTCCTGGAGAAGGTGACCTGAATTACAGCAGTTCATGGGGCGGTACCCTCGGAGGGTCACCCTCCAAGTACATAATTAGTGCCAGGCCTGAGAAAAAAAACACTGTTACTAAGTTAATGCAGCCAAGGGGAGAGGGGGGAGCTTGGGAATTGGGTGGACAGGGCACAGAGGTACATTTTCTTTCTTAATATAGAAGAAGCAATGATGAAAGAAGCAGACTTTCCTCACCACAGCCAAGTCCTGGCGAAAATCAAGAGAAGCCACTGTAGAGATCAACTCAGATGATCACTGCTGCTTTGGTAGAGTGGTAAGGCCTGAACAGTGCAGATAGCTTCCAAGGGAAAAGCAATTTTTCTTTAAAAGGTGAAGAACAAAGGTTTCCCCCCCACTCCCCCTTCTTTCCCCTCATCCCCTCCATCCAAATAAAATGTAAACATTCAACCCCAATACAGTGAATTCTGGCTACCTTTTGTGTGGCTGAACGTGCCAAATTTATGCTAATCTACACAGAAAAATATTATTCCCATTATGCACTATATCATCTGTAAAAATGGAACAGAATACAGAATTAAAATAGATGGAAGATGAACAATAAAGGGATTAAGATCTAAACTCTTAATATTTAGTCTAAAAATATTTTTTTTTCTAAAACTACATATATAACAATGTATTTGAAAACTTTGTTCTTCACTTTTAAGGCCACGTTATACTGAAGAGCCCTGTAGCTTGAGTTTGGCTGTGCTGTCACATCAAAGTACACCTGGAAGAAAGCAGCAGATGTGGGAGGGGGGAGAAAGAAGTGTATAACCGGGAGAGTTCAAAAACTACCTCCACTGAAGAGAAAAGAAAGACAAGTTAGATGAATGGGAGTGGGGAAAGCATTAAAACACACCAACTGTGAAGAAAAGACTGGGAACAGACTTTGCTTGTAAACCAGAACACTAACAGCTGTCCTTACACTTCACCACAGTTAATGAAGACTTCCATAATTCCATTACTAGTCAAAATGAGCATATCCCCACATGATATACATACATACACATATATATTTAAACAAAAGATGTTGAATGATAAACCATGCTAGTATATCCCAATTCCTTTAAGCAGAAGTTAAATAATATTCTGTTCAAGAATACAAATTTAAGGTCAACATTTAAAATGACAGGCTTAGAAGTTGCTAGCAGAAAAATGTTGGATGTTTATGAGGACATACAAGTTCAAGAGGAGAACTAGTTATATACAGTTCATTACAGTTTTCTAGTTAAAATGTGACTGTTTTAAAAAAAAAAAAAAAAAGAGAACAAACCCAGAAAGCACACACACGTACCATGTCTGTGCTATTCCTGAAAACCTGGCAGCCTGTTAATCCTAAAAAGTAACTTAAAGCTCCTGCATCTACAGAGCACCTTGCACCCAAAGCTACACTTAAGTTATCAAAGGCCTTACAACACATGCAGACGAGCACTATTTTCATGACTAAGTCTGTGAAGGTTACTTTCCCTTTCTCCTTCCTGGCTCTTCCCACCTGAACTCCTCCAAGCTGATGCACTGCCATGCAGTTCCTCAACCTAAGGTAAACTGTGGAAATGGGAAAACACCATGAAGCCTAAAAACCAAAATCGGACAAGAAAACACATTCAATCCACAGAAAACAAAATACAGTGGCAACCTACCACTTACCCTGTAAGGGATCAGAAATTAAATTATGATACTCGGCTGAAGCAGCAAAAAGCATTACCAACAGGACATGGTCTGATTAACTAAAATCATAGAATATCTTCTTAAAGTTTTGACCAATAGCTGAATGGATCCTTTTTCATCAAAAAACAAAACACTCTGAACTGAAGAAGTAGGTGGATGCTTAAGTCTACATATGTGTTAAATAAAGAAGGTCTCAATGTATTTCCCTTCAATCAGGAAATATGCTTGTAGACAAATATTTATCATGCATTCTGAACAGATCCTATACCATTGGTCACCCCACAGAGAACAATCCAATTCTCCCTCCAGAAAGCAGAAACATTGGAAATGTATGTTTGAACACTTCAGCAGTAAGTCCTGTAATTAACCCTGCCTCTTCATGGAAGATCATCAAAGGGTGCCAGATAAAAAAGTAAGCCCTAGGGGCACAGACCTTCTGTGATCTTCCTTCACTGGAATCCCTCTCACATCGATCTGGGAAGAAATTGTACCCTACTTTATAGAAAAAGCAGTACCAAGGACCAGGTCTGTTGCACTTAAAGAATATCAGCATCTAGCTAGAGCCACCTCACCACCTAGGACTTCAGTTATGGAAGACAGACATGCTCCCATTAAAGGAAGGGACTGATACTCACATAGTGCTTCACTCTGCTGTAGGTCTTTATGAGAAACTGCCAAAAGTATTCTACCTCTGCAATGCAATAACCTAAGCACAACTCTCTGAACTCTGAAAATTACTGGTGGTTTTGACTAGCCTCTTTCTGCCACATGCCAGCTGTCCGCAACTAGCCCTCCCACATGCATTGGCTGGTCAGTCATGATCTGTGTCATACTTCAGCCAGATCTGTGTTAGCATCCCTTCTCTACTCTGCAACTCCTACCTCCTTCACTGCGGTTCCCTGAAGCAAAAACTGCCTCCTCCTCTGTCCAACATTTTTAATTACTGTGTTTTGGACTGTAGTAATCCATACATATTAATCTTAGAGCTTTATTCCAGCCTGTCCAAGCATTCCCGTTCAACTGCATGTTGTCATTGCAACATGGTGGGGCTACTGTCGATGAGAAACAAGATTTGCGCTAGTTTATTTGTATACTTTTACACAGTCAACCACAGTATTTTTGTATTAGATTGTTCTGCCATCAGTTAATTTTCCATACCATGGATTCTGCTAGAAATGTCAGCTGCTGTGCTGCACAACACTACTACATATATTCAGAATGAAAGTTCAGGGAAAAACAAAACCCACTTCCTTCCAAATAATGGCTGGTAACTGATGCCAGTCCCTTCTAGCTTTCTGGGCCTCCATTATGATCAAGTCACTAGGAAGATGTAGTCTTCCTAAAAGCTGAAGCTGTTTTGTCAACATAATGCCTTAACTGTGAACAAGTTGCCAGTTTCCATGTAGTTTAAGAATGCAAAGGTCTACAGCAACATTCTTAAGTGCCTGTGTTTCAAATACCAAGAGTGACACATTCTGAAACCTAGTTATTAATTTGTAAAAAGTACTGTAGAAAACAGACAACAGAGAAGCCCTGGCAAGCAGGAAATGGACCTCCTGCATGATGTAGAGAGGCACTAAGGAGACTGCCAGCATCATAGCAGGTACTGTATAGCCTTGCACCTAGTAAAGAGGAATGACCTAAGGCTACATGAGCTTTGACCCCTCAAATCTTCAACATCAAAAAACGCATTGGTTCTTACTTCATTTTATTACTCACTAAACAAGGGAGATGGTTACAGTCAAGGTGTGTTACAAGTCACAGCAGAACACGGATACAGTACATCACATCTTTCATTCTGGAGCATTCAGCATTTTATTCCTTGACTACACTTTTGTGTACCAAACACATGCAGCTGTAATGTAAAGCCAGTCATTTTCCCCTCTACAGCCAGGGACCTGGCTCAGTACATTTCCAGCCACCTTGTATATTCCCAGGCTTTATACTGGCTCTGAGCCTACCACATGATCGCACTCCTTCTCCTAGGTTAACTGAGAAAAGAAGCTGCTGGGGAAGAAATGGTATATTTAAACATGCATGCAATGGGAAATGATATATTGTACTTTGTGCAAGATAATATTTCTCTATTTTAAAGAAGAAAAAAGAGAGTATCTGTGGGTGGGAGAAAGGAAAAACATCAAGAAGCAGTCATTTTTTCTAAATGACTTTCATTTCTTTCTTTTTTTTTTCAGTGGTGCTCGTACTTCTAACATGCATAGACTGCAATAGAGGAAAAAAAAAACCCAAAACAGTACAACTCTTTTTACATACCTGCTAGACTTTAAAAACTGTCTTAGTATGTGGTACCTTACTATAAAACACATTAGCAGGAAGATTATTCAAGAGAAAAGAATTGGTTTTATCTTGCTGTTTTAAAAACTGAGTATGAAAAAATGAACACATTTAGCAAGCTGATGTAATGTAAAAATTTAAATACTTACTGCGTAGGAGCCTATGAGGAATGCAGCATTTGCTTGTTTTTTCTGATCAAAGCCAGTATAATGAATTATTTTCTTCCTTATCAATGAAAATGACTGTATCAAGAAATGAACAAGGTTATGATTTTGCATTTTAGGCTTTTCATGCCTTCTTTTACAAAATTAGAGGAATGCAAGGGTTTGTTAACCTACTTTCAGCCACCTGTATTCAGGGGACCAAGTATACTGTACACTAGTCCCTCAAAAGCTTTGGAAGACTCTGTTGCATCTCTGTCTAGATTGTTCCAGTATTATTCCTAGTATCCAGCCTAAATAAATTTTTATACAAATTACAGTAATCTTGTTCTCCTTAAATTCTTTTAGTATTTCTGACTTCAAGCCCTATGTAATAGACTGGTGTTTATGAGAAGTAAATACAAAGTAGTATTCTCAAAAGTTTCACAGGCATGTCAGAGTCAAAATAGTTTTGAAAACAGAATTTAGACTTTTTTTTTCTTAAAGAAAACCTGACTCTAGATAAATCAACTACTAGTTGTTTCTACGATCAGAATCCCTGGAAAATAGATGCTTAGATTAAAATACTTTGAACGGATTTCTGATCTTTATGACAAATAACTTCTTAAAATTTCTTCTCAGCTTGGCATATAGTTTCTCCAATTATCTTAGAAAGGAAGTGGAATGGCATTGCTAATGTAAAGGCCACTTTTGTCTGTGGTGGCAGCAAAAACTATCCCCTAACTGGCCCTTAAAAGAAATCCTGATGCGCTTGAAACTTTATAATTTGATCAACTGCTAAGCTATCATGAAATCTCACTATTTAAATAGCAATGTTACTTGCTCAGATTGTATTCAACGCACTCAAAACCACTGGCAGTAGTATGTTCTCAGCAATCCTAACACACCTCTCCAATAACAACCCAGGATACTCAAAGGGATTATCATATAGACTTGTGCTGCTTCAGAGCATCCTGTAAACAAAAAATCAGAAAACCTTGTCTCCGACAAATCTGTTCATAGTGCCACAGGGACAAAGCGAGTCTGAATTATGCAAACTAATACCAGTGACATACATCAAGGAATAATAAAAAAAACCCAAACCTCTGTTAAAACCATAACATTCTGCATACTTCCCAATTTTCACAGTTCAGTGGCAGTTTCAAGATCTAAGCAGTTTTGAAGAGGCAAACTGTGATTCACATTAATGCTAATAAGCTTTTTTATCTGCCTAACAGGTTTTATACTCCAACAACTGTTAGAGGTCAACTAATTTAAAGTCATTCATGTTAATTAACATAGGAACAGTCTGTTTTAAGTACACTATGCTCTATCAAGAGGCCAATCCCAGAGATTACTGAGCATCCCTCAGAGAAGATAATCTTTTAGGAGCTTAACATTAGTTACGGCCACTGTAGTGCATCTTCTGAATCTTAAAAGTAAGCAATTTTTCCCTCCTGATCCTCCTCCTCCCTAAATTCACCTTGATAAAATTCAGAGTTCATATTCAAAACTTAGGTGGATTAGGAACCCAGGAAAGCACATGAAGAAAAAAAACAACTTCTGGCTCATTTGATTTTGTTCTTTAAAAAGTCAAGAATATTGAGTAAAAAAACCCAACTGTTACCTTTAATTTCTTATTTAGCTTGCAGCAGTATCTGTAGACCATTGCCAGATTGAGTGGTCCAAAGTCTGCATAGAAGCTGGTAGGAGAAAGGGGAAAATTTGTACATGACCTCTGTAAATGACTTTTTTTTTAAATCAGATGCACAAAGCAAGGCATAATCATATATATGTGATATATGTGCATCACTCTAAAAACAAGAATGCCTTCTTACATGCATGCTATTTTGCTGGAGGAAACAGTCCTGTCATGTTTAAACAGGGACCAAAATTTTCTTTGTTTTCCACACACTATCACTTAAAAACAAACTGGAATACTCAAGGTTTGAAAAATTCTCACTACTGTATCACTCTGTGACACCAGTTTAGAAACTCTATTTTAAGAGCAACCCAAAAGCTTTACTTTGAAAGAAGGCAATTAATATTGCTAGAGAAAAGCGAACACAGAGAAATCAGTACTTTCAAAAACAGAAAGCACGCCCTTGGTCAAAAATATCTGAAGAATTAGCAGCATTCCAGATCACATACAAAGGCATGCACTGTTCACTACAGGGGAAATAACATATCTGTTGTCAACTCATAAAGGCTTGAATTGATTTTGCCAGTTTTTTCTCCTATTGTAGGAAGTTCAGACATTCCACTTAATACTTGACCAACCAAAGACATCCCCTTCAGCTCATCAGTCCAGTGCACACTTCTGAACACGTATAGCTGCCATGTTCCTGTGTCTTCTAACATGAATGGGTACAATGAAAGCTTCTGCTTTGAAAAGATTTTAAGAAATCCTGATGGGAAGCCAAGAAACATTTCTAAGACATATAAATCATCATGGCAGATAAGTCTGAGAGGACCAAACTTGTGTAATTAGTTTTATAATGGCAATGTATGTTTCCCTCAGCTACATTTAAAAACAGAACGTCATTTAGACTGGTTCTGACTAATTTATTTCAATGATCTGTAAAAAACAGGAAAAAAATAAGTTGGTACTTACTTCTCATATACAAGTTCATCATCTATGCAGAAATAATGGGTATTTGCAGCTCCACTCTTTGGTTTTTGGCAGAGAATTGCAAAATAAAGGCGATCTAAAATGCAAGAACATTTAAGCTTTTATAAACATCACACTTCTCTGCTGAAAGTCTGAAGTATTACCTGTCAACAGAACAACTTTAAATGGTTTAAAATGAACCAAATCTTCTTTTAAGTATTATCGAACTAGACATTATTATTTCTCCGGTGTTAAGCAACAAGGCACAAAAAGATTGAGGCTTTTTGCTCAGCAGTGTTCCCATAATCCACAGCTCTTTAGTGTTCTTTCCCAAACAAAGTGTTCCCAGGAAAGCTACCGGTTTGACGGCTTTGCAATACAGCAGGAGCCTGACTTGCACCCACGCACACAGCAGAGACCCACCTCCTTTTGGCAACAGACCCCACCTGTTGCACTCCACATACCAACACGCGCACCCACCTCCCACACACACACCACGAAGCAACGAACCCCTCAGCACCCACGTTACGCCGAACAGTGACGCGCGCTTGCGCCGACAAACAGGCACTTCCCATCTTTCCGCAAAATGATGATTTTGATAGTAGTGACATGCAATTAAAGCCTGCAGGCGACAGACGCTGGAGGGACGCGAGGGCGCGAGGTGGCAGCCCACTGCCACCCACGGGAGTGCCAGCACAGCCATCACCTGGACATCCCCATCTCCGCCCCAGCTGCCCCTTCAAAGCCTGCATTCAGGCAGGCAGAAGGCACCTTGTGCTTGCCCTGATTTCCTTTCTTAAGCTGAGGGGAAAAAAACGCCTGTGGTATTCACATAGTTATAAATTATTTTTATGGCCAGGGGAGCTGTAGCCCCAGTGAACTTTAAACACTGACTGTGCTGCCGCTGTAAATTGCTGTGTTTGCAGTAATTGGTCAATAAAAATTGAGGCCTTGCAGCACCACAACAATACTTTTCTCTCCTCTGCTGAAAAAATATCATTGTAAAATACATGGATTAAAATTCAAACCTAATAGGAAGGATTTTATTTTTCGCAAACCAGTTGCCTGAAGCAGGTATATTTCTTAAATATCAAAACAGATCACCTGCATACAAACATATAATTTCAAAGCATAATTTCTGATAAAGAAAAACCCTTATCTCCTTTTCCAGAGAGTAGGGGAAAAAAAAAGATTCACTTTATGCTTCAAAACAAAATCCTCCATGACTAGCACTTAGAAATCATTACTTAGATCTTGGAAATACACTGTAAAGTATGCCATGAAAGGAGTCCCCCCGTCTATTATTTCAACACTCACACGCTCAGTGCTCACCTACGTACAGCAATATCTTGGGGGATGGAAGCACACACCACCACCAAAAAGCGGACATTTGCTAAATACACATTTCAGTAGAGCAGCAGCCTGATGTGAATGGTTTGGCTTAAACATTTACAAGTCAGGTGCAACCAGTGGGATGTACAGCAAATCCTGAGCAAGTCAGACACCTACTTCCTACTCTCTCAGCAGAAGCGCGGTACCAAACTTGGTTATTTAATTACTAATAATTCCACCTTGTAGGCACAGCAGCTGCAGTACCAGCTGGGCAGTGCATTACCTGCTTAGGAACTTCTGTACTTCCCAGCACTTACCAAAGCATCTCCTGAAAATGAGCCAAAGGATAAAATTTAGGGTAATGCTGTGCATTTTAAAGAAGTGACTAAACTGGCCCACAAAGGGAAATAGGTGTGGAGAAGCAAGTGCACCAATACCCCAGCTGGATGCAAAATATGCTATGGGGAAAACTACTTCACAGAAAGGCAGTCCTGGGAAAGTGTTTTAGGCGAATGCTTTGCGGATGGAGGGAGCCCCAGCTTCCCACAACTGCCCTGTGTCTGTTCCCCACCACTATGTTCCTCCCAGTGCTGTGTCAAGGTGGATTTGTATGAAGCAGAAAAAAAAAAAAAAAAACCCAAACAAAAACAAAGCCGCTTTGCTGGTTTACTTCCCTCTGCCCCGAGAATAAGAGCTGTGTGTGGGAGGGAGGACTGTGGGCAAAGGAGGAAGCAGAAAGGAGAACCGGGAGGATATGGTGTCTAGGGATTGTGTTTTAACTGGCATTGCTAGATTAAACACATGTCACGCTACAGCCTCAAGCTATAATTTCACACCACTTCTAAACTGATTTAATGGCTAGCTGCCACCAGGTTCCTTAAAAAGAAAAGCTTCCGAGTTAGCAAAGTGAACCAGCCCAGTGGGGGTTAACAGTGGGAATATACAGCCAGAATTTTCCCCTCTATGGCATCTGCCCTTTAGATCCAGTCTAATTATTGATTTAGACTGAGCTCTCCCGGTACATGAACAACATCCCCATCAAAGCCTGGGCAGAATGGCTGTAGTACTCAAACTGACATGCTACATTCTTACACGCCAGCTTCTTCACATAAACTTGGCATCACTTTTAAAATATAAAAACATCACACAAAGTGTAATCCAAAATCCTCAAATCCAAAAGGAGGACCTAAATAAAGAGACATATATTTGCACAGGTCAAAGATCTAAAATAATTTAGCATTGTGCTCCTAAACAGGATTTGGAGTAACATAATTACTGGCTTCCTCAGCACTCCTGCTTTTACTGAAAATCTTCTGCAGCTTTTGCAAAAATATCCAACAAAAATAAGAATTTCTATCTTGAGTGAACAGCGTGTACATGGCCTTTTGAATTGCTGTTGGCACTGATATCTCTGGATCGTGTTAATTGTTGCTATTCTTGAAACACCTGAAAGAAACTGAAGTTTAATGAATTTACAGAACTACCTCACAATAAGAGCAGTGTGTGTCAAATGCCAATATCCTGACAAGCTGTCCGTTCCTGTGCACTGCTAAAAATTGCTCCCTATTATGTAAACACCAGGCTCCATCTTTTTAACATGGGGGATTTTAGAAATGCGCTACACAGAGAAGTCCTTTCCCATAGCCGTATTTACCTTTCTACTGGCTTACCAGTCCGGTATCAGACAAATGCTGTATTACTCGCCATGTATGTTTTTATCTGGTTTTTTTTTGCAAACATTCCCAGTTCTGTTTAGCCAAGGATCAGTGTGTTGGTTTTTTTTAACAGGAGTAGCACATGCTGAGAGAGGAGAATTCCTTCATTAAGGATCAGATTGCAGGATGAGGACTTTACATAAAATACACCAGAGCACTGATGAATTGATTTCACTAGGACTCCACAAAGGTTTGGACTGCAGAAACATTTTATTATTTTATGCTTCCTTTGCTAATTTTAGCATGTCATTTACATATAGTGTGCTTGAGCACTTCCAGATTCCTGCAAATTTCTGATAAAAGGTCATCCTAAAACTATCCAACTCGAGCAGACCTTTCTAATCATCTCTCAGAAGAATGAGAGTCGGGCTCACTGCCTTGCAGGCTGCATCTGCACTGCAATTAGGAGATATGACTGCAGTATGTTAGATACACTTCAATTACACTTAATTTCGTTAGCGTCATATAACAAAACAGTTAAAATACAGAAACATGGACGTCACTGTAGGCAATTAATTTGAGTAAGCATCCAATGTACAACAAAATGAGCCGGCACACCCCTAACCGAGGACAATGTTACCACAGCTTTGCAACTGCTGGTACATGAACTAGTGAGATTAAAGCTAGTACAAGCGTGTCTACACAAGCTATAATAATCACACATCTGATTGCAGCGTGCATATAGAGGGAAAAGCATTTTTCTTGTTTTCCAGATCCAGAGTGTTCTGTGGAAACAGACGCGTAGAAAACTGAGAGCTACCACTTCAGTATCATGTTAATGGGGATACAGAGAGGACAAAATAATCTCCTTCCCTTTACTCTCAATAAGGCTGATGCTTCTCGGGATCTGCTGCACAGGCCTTGGAGAAAGACATTTCAGCAGTTCAAGAGACAACTGAACACCAAACAGGCACTTGCTGCAGGACAAGTCTGCATATGATCAGCAAAGATTTGTTTCATAAAAAGAGAAATTCTACAGTTCTATTGTTAAACAGACGCCTTAGATGAGAAATTCACAGGCTGACGCTACAACAAAACCCAATGTTAGTCTGTTTTCAATTACCAGGAGTGTAACCAGAGAGTTATTTACTATTGTAAGGGGAGTGTTTTTCTAAATTCAGAGTCGGTACGTGCTACTTTGTTGTGTTTGATTTAAAAGACTCCAAAATATCAGGAAGATGCATGAGAAAACATAAAAGACAAATTGTGTTGCAATGTCAAGACGCAAAGCAAAATTATAAAATATTTGCTTTTTAGTCATTCTATCCTTGAAAAGATTGATTTGCTCATCACTATGATAATTCAAATTTAAGTGATGACAGAGTTGGCAATTAGAACAGCCTGGTATCTGACAAAGAAAATGAAAGCACTCTAAAAAGCTAAAAGGACTTTTTATTTAAAAGCAAACCATGAAAAAAAAAATATTTTCAGGGCCATGCCATGATGATCAACAGCACTGTGTTACTTTACTCAGATAGAGTCCTTGGACTCTGCTGCTCTTGTCTGACACACAAGACTACTTTACATATGTTCCTACGCTTTCAGTGCTGGATTAGATTCTAAAAGCCTTAAACTCATTTTTAAAATCTTAACTTTGAGGAAGACTCACAAGTAAGTGAGTCTTGATAAAAGAGTAAACACAACTTTTGTACTGAGATATTTGTATAATGAAAACTAATCAAAAGTATTGACAGTCAACATGTTAGAAAGCTTAATGATACTCAGTAGAAGTGTCCTTAGCATTCAAAAAAACCAGTTTTCTACACAATACACAAAGTTTATCATGACAAGCCAGTAATACTGGAATAACAAAAGAGAACTGATGGCTTGGAAAAAACCCAACACAAAACCAAAAAAAAAACCCGACTGATCAATGAACATACTAAACCGAATGCCATTTCACAAAAACTCCAAGCAATGGTGTAAGTAAAACGACTCTCAGTAAAGGGAAAAAAAGGCATACGAAGTACTACTTAGAGCATCTTTTATGATGTTAGTTCCTCACTGTAAACAAACTGGACATACATTTAGCAGGAAGACAAACAAATGCCAAGAAATGCCCCATAGTGCTACACCACTTAAAATTTAACTCCATGTGTAGTTACTGTAGCTACTTCATTTTAGAATTAACTACTGAAAAGAGGTGAGAGAGAAACACACACCTTCTGCCTGAGGTTTATGCATTATTCCACATCTTTACAATGTTATTTATAAAATCAGACCAATGACAAAGAAAAGCAGCCAAGGAAAGGAAATCAACAGCTTTCAAGCATCTTCACACAGGATTGTTACATTTTCTTTAGATCATATAAATTACTTCTTTCAGAGATCAGAAGGATACAGGAATATGCTTCTAATAACAGAAGAAATGCATTCAGTTCCAGCAAATTGAATTCATACCAGCAAGCCTCATGCATTAGTTGACGAAGAGAAAATGGTAAGGCTTACCATGCAGCTTAACAGACCAAAACAAGCAATTTTTTTTTTTTACAGGAACATCTTTCTGAACTAGTCTTAATAGTAAACAAAAATATTCAGATGATTCTGATTAAAAATTATTCTGACGTATGGCTGATGCTTACAGTTCATTAGGAAATAAAGAAATGCAATAATTACTGCAAGTATTTTGAGTGTAAAATCCATGCAAATAATGGATTACAAACTTTGCTGTTCATGAATGTAACATCATGCAAGAAAAGATCCATAAATTTTTACAGCTATTCAGGTTTGTTTTCTGCCTCTGTCTTTTAGCAAATATGAAAATGAGGGTAGCCTGCAATGTTCTTAATGAGTTTGGCACTGCTTCTGTAAGCAGTTAAGCTAACGCAGATCTCTCAACCTTTACAGAGGCTAAAATATTTACCAATATGTCCATTTGCAAGAATAAGGCCTTACGCTTTAATTTATCTCCACTCCAGAACTATTCATTCATTTCTCAGAACTGCATTATGAGAAGGCAGAACTGACATTTCAAAACTTGAAATAACTTTTAAAACAGCTGAATAAAAAGGTAAGCCTTGTGGGCTTACTCTTTTAAGGTTTCTCTTTTTTCAAAAAGACGTATGACATAACAGCATAATAAAAATTAGACTATAATTGTTCCATTATTAGAAGCCTGTAAACAGCAGCCACTGTGCACAGTAAAGAAAAGAAGATTGAGGCAAAATGAAATATTATTAGATATAATAATCTACCGCATTTTAATCAAGTTTGTTATACTGTGTACTGCTGTGTATAGTGACATCCCACTGAAAAAAAAAACACAAGTCAAAACCTAGCTGCTCCACTGTATTATTTAAATGGGTGAACATTTCTTTGGAGGAGAAAATAGAGTAAGGGGCCTGTTGATGTCAGACATGCATTATCAGATCCAAGCAACTGCTGCGTGAGAATGATTGCTGGAGATCTGAGCTGGACAGGGCTGCACGGTCTTCTAGCTAGTGAAATTACTTTGATATCAAAAAGTCATCACCTGCCAAATGAGGGGTTTCTACATTTAACTTTAAAACTGTACCATCACCATTTCCTAGATAAATGGTTGCAGTTACAGAAAAATACACATATGGAGTTAATGTAGCATTAGAGTTCTGCATGTAAGTACACCATTATGTTTCTCTGTGTAGATCAGGCCTAAAACGCTGCATTTTAGGCTGGAGAATTTAGAATTTCATTCCCTGACAGTATTACAGCTATTTAAAAAAATGAATCTGGTATGCTTTGGGCATTTACATTCTTCCTGCATCCTATACCTAATTTTCAATACAAAACCTTACAGTTTTCTAAATATATTGTCATCAAGGAGACACACAAGTTAATTTAGGGAACCCTGTTTCTTGGCACAGGTAAGACTGGTGCCTTTTGTCCACGTTTGCTCTTCAAATTTTCGCTTGCTCTGCGTACAGGCAATTTCCCATGTCCTTCACAAAGAAGCGGTAAGTGAGGTTTATTTCTTGATTTTTAAGAGCAGTTGTAAATGCTACCATTCTCAGATTCTGACAGATAACATAAAAAGTAAAATCTTAAAATTAGGAAAACTAAACTCAAGCATGTCTTTTAGCTGGGGAACTCAAACCTAAATGGAGAATTATTTCGGCTGTGATCCAATACACTTCTCCACAGACGCAGGTTCCTGTGCCAAAACAAAGCACGGCTCAAATCACAGGGCCGCGAAAAGGACGGAGGACGCTGAGCAAACCTGCCGGCAGAAGCCGTGGGCACTCGAGTGTCAAGAAGAGGTGCGATGCTTGTCCATTACGCTACCCATTAGCCAGCACGCACGACATCAGGGGGAAGATACATACCCCCAATACAGAGAGAAATATGTTACTTCTCCCACCCCCCACACCCCGCGAAACGTGTTTTATGGTTCAATAGATCTTCGCTTTACTCTCTCACAAGCAGAAGACAGCGCAAGGCAATTGCTCGGCACAGCCAGAGTTATGAAAAAGCGACGCTATTTATTCTCCTGGAAGACTGGCCGGGCTAGCGATGCAATTCGGAAGAACACTTCGCCGTGCTGAAACGCCGGCGGGACGCAACGACCGACCCGCGGCACAGACGGCGGAGGCGGCCGCCGCCGGCCGGGCGCCCCGGGACCCCGCCGGGCACAGCGGCCACGCAGCGCTGAGGGAAGTTTCTCCTTCCCGGCGGCCGCGCCTCCCGCCGGCGGACCCGCGCGGCGGGACGGGGCGGGACGGGACGGAGGGGACGGGAGCGGACACCCCCACGCCCCCCGCACCGTCCCGTCCCGCCGCCGCCAGCCCGGCCCCGAGTCGCGCCTCAACTCTGCCGCCGCGCCGCCGCCGCCGCCACCCGGCCCGCCCCCGCCCCACCGGCACGCCCCCCTCACCGGCGATCCTCAGGCAGGTCTCCGGCCCGCCGGGGGGCGGCTGCCGCCGCTCCGCCTCGCCCCCCGCCGCCACCGCCCGCGACGCCGCGCCTCGAGTTCTCTTCAGAGCCGGCGGCGCCGGGGCTGCGCGGCGCCGGGCCTCGGCCCAGCTCTTCCGCTTCATGGCGGAGGCGGCCGCGCCGCTACGGTGGGTGCGAGGCGGCCCGGCTCATCCCCGCCGCGCCGCTCCCCGCGGGGCTCCGGCCGCCGGAGGGGAGGGACCCCGCGGCGGCGGCGGCGGCGGCGGCGGCTGACGCGTCTCCCCGGACACCGCCCCCTCCCACCTCCCCATGCACCTTCGGCCCCCCCCGCCCCGAGCCGGCGGCGGCTCCCGGCCACCTCCCGGCACCCCCGCCGCCTCTGATTGGGTCAGCGCGATGTGGCGTCACCAGCGCGGAGCGGTGGGGACGGTGATGTCATAGTGGCTGCTGTAACAGGTGGGCCGGGGGAGCGCGGCTAGGCGCCGCCCGCCCATCGCCGCCGCCCCGGGGGCTGCTGGCGGGCGGCGGGGCCCCTCGGCGCCTCGCCCCTGCCTCGCCCGCCGCTGTCAGGGCTGCTGACGTGGCGCCGGGCTTCTCCCGGAGAGGCGGGGTGGGGCGGTGGTGATTGCGTGAGCTAAACGCAGCGCTCGGGGTGCAAGGGGCCCGCTCCCACGGGCGGGGCGGCAACGCCTGCGCCGGCGTAAAGCCACCACCTTGGGAAATGAGCGTGTTCAGTTGCGTTTCTTGGGGCATGCCGGTCTTCCAGGTGCCTTCTCATGACACAAACGTTGGTTTGCATCCCAAAGCGTCCCAAAGGGACCTGACATTGTGTAAGGCCAGCTGAAACTGGTCCATTATGCGCAGTCTTCTGAACGTTGAAATGGGTTTATCTGGTAGATTAAAATCTCTCGGCTTGGGTCTGCTGCTCAGACTTTAAAACACACCATTGTTTTAAGTAGGTGTTGAAATAAACCAAGCTAGTAGTTAAAACAGCCTCTGAAAAACACTCCCTCCCCGCCTCTGGTCATGACAAAAGCCTTTGCTGAAGGATCCTACCATTTGCTGAGTATGAGGTCAGTGTTTATTTCCCACTGGTTTCCACCTTTCACTCCATAACTTTTTTTAAGTACTTTTTCTAAATAACACCAGAGACCTAAAATTCTCCTGACACATTGAAAATAATTTCTCCTGGTGGTGCATGTGGCCACTGTTGTTCCAATTCACTATGCACTCGGGAATCATGCTCTCGCAGGGCGCCAGCGAACTTGGTGAAGCTGTGGCTGGATGCAAAACGCAGGGCTGATGCCCTAATTAGGATTGCTGTTCTGCTGAATCCTTCTCCCTGTCTTCTTCCCTCTTTTTGTTTGTCTGCGCTCTGCGGCTCTTTCTGAAGAAGCGATTTCACTGGGATAACAGAGAGGCCGTGGTGTGGTTCCTGTCAGTGTTGAAATGTTGAGGGCGGGTGAGTTCAACATACAGAGCTGTCAAACTACAACTGAATTCATTCCAGTCCCTTTTAAGAGTCCACAGTTCTTTCAGCTCTAGTTGGTTTTATTTAATATACTAGCGGCAATAGAACTATTCCTTGTTTGTATATTGTTTTAATTCTGCTGAAAGCAGAACAAGCACAAAAACAGCTAGCCAAACACTTTCTGTAAAATCAAAAGCACCAAGAACGTGAAAGTGAGACAACTGCAAAACGAAAGTGGAATTAGAGGCAGTGTCCGTGCCAGTGATGATCAGGTGAATGAAGCAGAGTGGAAGCACTACCAATAAACAGAATATTTGTCATTCTTTCTCTCTGAAAATAATTTAAGTTTGCTGCATTTCCTGTCTTTGTTTTACAAGCGTAAGACCAGTTTCTAGCTTGCTTTCTCTTCTGGTCTAAGTAACAGAGAGGCAGCCGCATTCCAGAGTGTCCACATACTCAGAAAAACTGGTGAGCTGGGGGAGCCCTGGAGGGAGGGAGCAGCTCTCTTTTTCTGCATGTAGGGGCAGTGTTGCAGGAAAAGCGGACTTTACTCCCCTGTGAGCCTCAGCTGCCAGTCCCCGTACGTACGTTACGCCAAGTTCTGAGGAAGACTCTGGCCAGCTCTGAAATCATGCGGGTTCAGAGTCTGCACGTGGCTACTTTTAGCCCTGTGCCGAGTGCTGTTTACTCAAAGCAGTGAATGGAACACAGTGTTTTTACATTAATGATGTCCTCCTCCTAAACACACTGTATCAAAATGTGTACGTAATTAATAAGGTGCTACGGCATAGTACCTTTAATGGAATTACATTGCTCTGTGTCATTATGTTTCTTAAGCAAGCCTTCTATTTTTTGTCAAGGAACACTGAATTTAATTTCACATGCTCTTAATGATGTAGAGCTCTCTGCAGCTTGCTCGGGGCCTGCCAGTGACCTTAGTGGATGCAGGGACAAACCTCTTCACACAATACCATTTTACAATTGCGTTAGAGTTAACGCTTAAAATGGGAAAGAATTTGCAGGTGAGATACGTATGAATAGTAGCATTTTACAGTGAAGGCCAAAGATCAGAAACTGCAGGGGAGGATATGCTCCTCCATAAATCTTGGACAATCTTATTTTTAAATTGCTAAAAGAAGAGGCTCATGGTTGAAAGAGGGCACATGTACTTTAATGAAAGCAATAGATTCTGAACATAAACATTTCTAGAGACATGGAGAATATGAAATCTGTCAGAACTGCAAACCAACGTGCTGTTGTCCTTAGCTCAGTTGTCTAGGACAGAAATACGTAAGGATGTTTTTTCAGAGACCTCTTGCTCTAAGAGGAAGTACCTACATACAAGGGAGAATATTCTGCTGCGAATCTTCATAGGAAAATGAGTAACTCCAAAATTGACGATCTGATCAGAAATATATTGACGGCTCACCTCTCCCTGGTCTTACAGACCCACCTTTTTGTATGACGCAAAAGAACTGCAGACAATGGATGATGTACTTAAAATATTTATTTAAAACTTTAAAATGTATTTCATAATGTCTGCCAGTGCCAGATGCAAAAGTAAGCATAAGCTTAAGTCCCAGTGTTTGATACAGTGATTTTTCAAGGTTTATTTTAATACAAGATTGTCACATGGGGCTGGAAGCTTTAAAACATCACTGAGAAGTGTTGGACTGAAAGCCAGTGCCATCTGAAGACAAGAGTTCCGGATTCTTCCTCAGCAAAACCCGTTTTTTAGCTTAGTGTGTCTTGAACAAAGATTTTTGAAATACATTAGCAAGACTGTTTGATGAGGAAATGATAAGCTACAGGATTTTTTGCAATAAGCCTCAGTTGTGTTATAGTTTTTGTTACCTTATACGCAATGGAAATAGCACTTCCGCGTCCATCTTCAGTGCCAGGTAGTTTATTCTGTGCTCTGATTTTCCAGATAAGGTTTCAGATATCCCATAAAGATGCAACAGTACTGATGCTGGTGGGAATTTGCTGGAGAATTTTTCTGGTAGAGCACAAATTAAAAAAATGTATGTGTTGTGTCAGTGTCATATGTCAATAATCTGGGGTTGGTTTGTGAAATTTACTGTTTTAACTCCTGCCAGCTGCAAAACTGTGTTAATGGGAACATGATCCAGCCTGTTTTTATCAAGGTGTAAAAAATGAACTTCATTGCCTGGAATGGAATGAGAATAACATATAAATAGTTGAATAAAATATTTATTTATTCAAAGACATAATTGAATCAAAGAAATATTCTGATTTCCTACTAGTTCTTGTACAAATGTATACTAGATCTATAGATTACACAATATACTGTATTTTAAACAATGACAAAGAATTTTTTTTAAATTAAGTTATAGAAGCAAGGAACATTAAGCATCTAAATTAATTAGATCTGCTGTAGCATGATGTTTCCTAATGATCTGATGAGATGAATTTATCGTTGCAGCCCCACCTTCATGCATTATTCCTCTACTAAAACCACATTAAATGCTTAGAATCCAATGTGAGAGCAGAATGTCGATGTACACCACAGTGTCAAAAAAATCCCTCCAAACTTGGAGGCAGTTGTTCCACCACCACTCCTGTCCATTTCTCCAGGACTGTGATCAGCTCTGTGCCACCTCTGTGGGAGGTGGAACTACACAATGACACTTTCACAGGTTCCTTCAGCTGGCAAAATCACACAGTACCACACAAGACTGCCTCCTCGGGATCCATGGGGACAGCAGCTGAGATGGTAGGGTTAAAGCAAATAGCTGAAGGAGAAGACTGTAACTTTCACACAGAACAAAGCAGCTTACCTGGGCCTAAAATCAAAGCTCCTCCCTGCTGAGCTGGGTCTCCTTGAAAATCAAAAGCCGGGCCAGTCATTGCTCTCCACAAACTCCTAATGCTTCCTAGGAGCATGTTTGATTTCACATGAGGGCTCCGCGCTAAACAAAACGGAATAATACTTGTTATCTAGAAGTATAAAAGTATAAAAGGAGATCAACAAAATTGAACAGCTGCTATGAATAGTTTAGAGTTTCCTGATTACCAGTGTTTTGACAAAATAGAGCCTAGAAGAGCCCATCTGGTGGGCAACTCACTTCCTATGTACACTGTGATCATACCATCTTATCAGTGCATTCCTGTTTTGTTCTGTGTAAACCCAAACAAGGTGAGAAAATTCTTACCTGATACATTATTATCTTCACCTCTTTTCATGCCAAGCGTTTTATAAATTTCCCTTTGTGGATCTACATACATTTCGTGTGCATACCCAGTTAAACTGCAAAAGGGCTGCAAAATATATGCATACGAAATAAAGTAATGTTTTAAGGTTAAGACAGTAATTAGTTAGGATCTACTGACAGTGGAAAAAAAATACTCGCACATGTCCCCTGCCCCCAATTTGGAAACCTGTGGATTCATCATGTTAAATTAAAAGTCAAAAATTTTTAGCCCCGAAGCTTTTACTAAAACAAAGCTTCCAGTGAAATCAAGAAAACATGTTTCCTTAGCAAGCCCCAGTGGTTTTTAAACTGAAAGTTTTTATTATTTGCTTTATTCATGTACTATTAGAATTGCTCCCGGAAAAAGAATACTGTCCTCTTTTTTCTGTGGTTGCAGATGACCATCTTTTCACTCAGAGCAAAATCCCACAATGCAGACCATTAAGACACAATAGAGGAGAAAATGTATTTAATGACTATTTTATTTACCTTGATGTGGTGATAAGATGACTGTCCAATAACGATAAGCCTCACATTTGCTTCCTAGAACAGAACATGTGTATTGAAACTGTCAGGAGGAAGTCGGTGTTTCTGCATGGTTCCAAAGCATTAGCAGAATCTGGTGTCCTGAGTTAACAACTACAGTGCACTGAGTTAAAATTATTTGAAATTAATATCACTTACATGTTTGGAGCCTGCACCTCTGTCTATCACCCACAATTAGCAGCTACATTAATTTATTAAGCAAAAAAATATTTTTAAAGAGAACTTTAAAGTTACATACGTGTGAACTTTTAAAGTTTTTCTGCAGCATTAGTACTGTCATCTTCAATTGACTGCAGCCTGCTATGATCTTGGAAATTCAAAATTTCCATTCAGCTGCACTTGCATCTAAAGAAGCAGCATGCAAATACTGGTGCACATGTCTGATTTACATATACTGATGCTCATTAATAGAACAAAAGTGCAACCACATGTACTGCTGTCTTTTGCAAGTGCAACATTAGGCCTAAGTCTAAAATAGAGGCCAAAACTTAAGTTCCTCTAGATGCCAGTAAACCAGTTAATAAAATGTAAGGTTGTTTTAATATTATGGTGTAGTACTTGCCTTTCCCATATGGAATCATTTTGCTTGCTATGAAAAGAAGCCCTCCTAAAACCAGAATACTCACACTAAGAAAAGCACAGGCAGTTTGATTCTTTGTGTGCATTTATCTGAACGGCCAAATTAAGGAAATGTCATTCTGAGTTACACTGATTGGGCAGTTTAGAATAATGTGTCCTGAGGAGGGGAGCTAGCAAAGAAATTGCCCCTTTTCATCCCCAAGTTCCTAGTCCGTCCAGGCTTTCTGCCAGCAAGGAGCTGAGTCTGTGTCATCGGCTATGCTGCTGTTGAGAATAAAATATAACAGAATTTCAATCAGCAGCCTAGAAGAGACAGACTGACTTTCCACATTTAGCAGGGGATCATTGTCTTTCCTGGTATCTCCTACCACTCAACAAATACCCATCCATAGCAACCCCTGCCCACTCCATTTCTCCTTTCTGTCACTATGTCACTCCTGTTTGTGCAGCTGCCTGGAGAACAGGCCACACAACTGATGCAGCTTACAAATAACCATAGAGAAAGAGACTATTTTTAATCCAGATCAATTTTCTGATCTTGTTCCATGCACAACCATCGGTCAGGCCTACCGGCATAACAGAAAGGGCAGTAGTTAGTTAGTTGTCAGGAGAAGACAGCTGCCCAGGCCGCTGCTGCTACCAAAAGAAATCCCTGTCAGATGTTGTCTAACTCTTCAGAACACACCAGAAAAAACAGCACAAGCTCATAGGGTGGGGAAAATAATGCTGCTGTAACAGAGCATGTAGTGCAATAAATCCTTTCCTGTGTCTCCTAGGCAGATACATTATGGCTATTGTAGCCAAAAATGAAAAAGCTAACTTTCTTCTGAGCCTTTTTTTTTAATTCCTAGAAGGTTTAAGCCTCATGCAAACCTGCAGCAGGACATAACAAATCTGCTCGACCACAGAAGCCACACGTACATATTAAGGGCAGAGTACTTACTTGTAAAAATGCCTTGGGGACTTTTGCCAGGTCTTCTACGTACTCCTTACAGGTGTAACATAGAAAATTCTGCAACATAGCCAGTCGGACGTGTCAGAAAGAGACATAATTGCATAGCAGTGAAGCATCAGATTCTGACTTTGGGCAGAAGCCATTTTGGGAGCGATCAGGAACTGGGAACAGAAAAGAATGAAGTTCTTCGCAGTCACCAAATTTGGATTAGGATCCTGCTTTAATCCAAGCCTGAACAAGGACACTGGGCTTGGGGCCTCGCTGGTATTTTTATCTCTGGATATTTTAGGAATGGAAGGGCTGGCTTGCCAACTGGGAAATCAGGAAACGCGGTACTCGTTTCCCTAAACAACCCGGTTGAAGAATTGTTTCCTTTCAGGTAAACACTGTGCCATTTTACCAAAGAAGGGGGGGTGTTACAAGCAGAGCTGAACTGCTTGACATTTCCTCCTCTCCCTGCTCCAGCCAAGCTTGTGCAAACCCCCCGCCGCTTTCAGAGCCAGGCCGGGGCCCCAGCCCTCCCCCGGCCCCTCGGGCCCCGGGTCCGCGAGCCGACCCTCCGGGCACGCGCTCCCTCCTCACCCGCACGAACACCACGATCGCTTTTTGCTCCCCGTACAGGGCCTGAAATGGGACGCTCCTCCCGTCTGCGTCCACCACCAGGCAGCGGGCGGCCGCCCGCACCTCCCGCGCCTCTGGCCGCTGCCTGCGGCCCGGCGCCCGGCCGACCTGCTGCGTGACGGGGGGCGCCGGCGGCGGCCCGGACATGGTCCGGGCCCGGGCCCGGGCTCGCTCCTCCCGCTCCCACTCCGCCGCCTCCCGGCCCGGGAAGAAGAATGAAGAGGAGGAGGAGGGAGGAAGGCGGAGCCGCGGAGGGGAGCTCTTGGGCCGGGTGGCCGCCGGCAAGCGCCGGGGCTGGCTCCCCTTGCCGGCCGGGAACCGGAACGGGCAGCTCCGCGCCCCTCGCCTCAGGAGGAGGTGTCGGGCTTGGGGCCTTCGGGCGAGGCGGGAGCGTCCCCTGCCAAAACGGCCGCGCGCAGAGGGCAGCGGGTGCCTGTGGAACGCAACGACACCAAACGGAGCCCCTCAGAAATCGCGTGCGAGCAGCAGCAGCAGTGACGACATGGCACAGTCCCAAGGTCAGGGTTCGCTTTGCAGGTTGCCGCGGCATTTCAGAGGACTGTGAGCGAGCTACAAAGTTCTGTTTTCGAGGAACTGCCGAGCTGCTCTAACAGAAAAAACAAACCCAGTTTCCTTATTGAAGTAAAAGCACAACTCCACGGGGCCTTGGCAGGTGAATGGCAGAGGATGCTGAGCCGTGCAAATGCTCGTGTGAGCATGTGGAGTGCACACAGGAATGAGTCAACGGAACAGGTCTCCCTAAAGGAAGAAAAACACGAGGCAGTTGAAGAGTGCCTTAGTCTCTTGGATTGTTGTGTTAGGTGAAAGCTTATGAGGAGGAGGCCACTTCCATTTTCTTCGTAGGCAGACAAAAAGAGCTATCAGAAGGAGTAGGAGTCATGGTATCTCCAGAAGTTATTATCTTTTATGAAGCGCTCTAATAGTGTTCATTTCAGACTCTCTTGGCAAACTCTTCCCGTGTCTATAATGTCAATGTTATTCAAATTTATATACCCTGTACTTTGGTTTAAGCCCATTGTTTTTATATTACCAGGAACGAGCACATAGAACAGGTTAATCCCTTTATTGCATTGATTTTTCAACTATGCCCAGACTATTGCTCTGTTGCCCTAGACTTAATAATCTCACTTTTTTACAACTCTTTCTTCTCATACGTCATGTTTTCTTAGAATTTTTAGAATACAGATTTTGTAGTTTCTTCTGGACTTTCTAGATGGTTTCTGTCATACCTGAACTTCAGTGCCTAAAACGAGACACAGTATTTTAGCGAAGTGTTAGGTTTTCTACACGTCCTCTTAAACATGCTGGCATTGTGCTTGTGCTTTTTGCACCGGCAGTTTCATTGACTCCTTTTCAGCCTGAGAGCCACTATCACTCCCAGCTGCTCTGCTCCTGACCTTCCCTAGAAGGCAGTACATTACCACCATCTCTCTTGCAATGCTCAGTGAAAGAAATTGTCTCTAATGTCACAATGTCTGAAAAATCAAGTTAGCTCTGTATAAGACGTTTACACAGGATGATTCAATATAGTTGGCCCTCCAGCTGGGATACCACCCAGCTCTGTTTTAAACTCTTGCCAAAAAGACCTTCGGTGCATGCAAGGTGCTTTGTGCTGTGTCAACGGCAAAGACAAGTCAGCTCTGCATTATAAATAACAGCATGAGGGAAAGTGATCCCTGGCTGGTAGCTCTTTACAGGTTTCCAGCACATACACACAGGTGAAACTATGCAGCCACTAGTATGCCCCTCTTGTTTCAGTAATGAAAGCTTATTTCATGACATGGATTGAGCTTGTGGCTTCCCCAGTTTAACTGTGAACTGTGATAATACTACTTTGCTAAGCTAGCAAAGGAGTGTTTGAATGTTAGCGAAGCACTTCTTGTGTATTTGCCTGTGGCTGGGTGCTTCAAGGACTAATCTTGCAGCCCAGTATGCCCTCACAAATACTACGATTTAAAAGGCAAGGAACTCAAATTGGCAAAGGCTTTCTGAAAATTGTGAAACTTACACTCTGCTAAGTAGGAATTTGGGCAGTATTAATTCCCCATTGTTGTTGTCATCAGGTTTCTTTTTTCATTTAACAGATAGCTATATATTAGACTGTCAGCCAGATTTCTTCAAGTAGCAGCCTACAGACCAAACATGGGCTGTGCAGCATTGCTTTGCGGCCCCTCAGCAGTATTGATGGGAATGGCCTGCCCACCTTGACTACTGTAGGCCATAGCAAAGCAGGAAGAACTGGTCACTTTCGATGTGCTTTGGTCTTCGTCTTGAGGCTGAAGTGGGCAGGCTGTGCACAGAACCTTGCTGTGTTATGGCTGCAGTAAAACCACCAGGTAGCATTGGGCAGGGCCCAGGGGCACAGCCCAGCACCTGATCATCAGTACAGCTTGGCCCAGGACCCTTGCTGTTGCAGCTGGAAATCAGAGCCTGCAGAAGAGGCAGCCATACCACTACAGGGGATCTGCTGCCACAGCCTCTGCGTGGGAGCACAGATAGGGATGACCCTGCTGATGAAGAGTTGGGCAGGGTGGTGTCACAAACTCAGAGGACACTGCCCTGGCTCAGTATGTGCATAGCTAACCTTGTGCCTAGAGTCCAGAGTGCTCATTTGAAAAGGAATCTCTGAGGAGCCCAGCCTGTCTGGAAGAGCTGGTAAACTTTCGTACTAAGCCAGCCAAGACTGCCTGCAGACCTTGCTCTTTTATGCTATTTGGCATCCTTATACTAGCTGAAGAAACATACCCTTAGCACCTGGTTTCAGCAGTATACAATAGAGAAATAGCAGGTTTCTTCCATGGGTATTTGCCAAAGCATTGTCTAAAGCCCCTCAAACAGCACGGTTCTAATTTTTGATTAAGATTCTTAAGTGTTGCTAGAATACAAATATAAATTGCGGTCACCCCTAGTGTTTCAGAGAAAGAACAGAGGCAAAGGCAGTTGAACACTGACATGTCGTCTGAATGAGGAATTGCTCAAAATTAGCAGTCACTTTTGAAAGCCTGTCATTTATGTATGCTTAACAAAAATACAGATATAAGTTCCACTGACTTAGATGGAAAGAAAGACTCTGTATCTGATTATACTCTGGACAGTACTGACTGTCTAAAAGTGCAGTCTACTAAAACCACAAAATTCTTCAATGCTAGCTGTGATTAGGGAAACCTCCCCCTTTTTCCCATCTCCTTGTTATAGCTCTTAAATACAAAGATGTTGATAACTTAAAAAACATAGTCATCAGAGTGATGTCTTTTTCAGTGTCTTAAGGAGAATCAGTACATTGGCATTATTGATGTAAGATTCAAGATGCAAGTCACTTTCTTCACTGCAGTGCAATTTACAGATGTAAAGAGAAACTTAGCTAATATTTAATTAACCAAGGGTTGGGTTACTTTGTGCCGTGGATAGGAAATTCAGATTCCTAATGTTTCAAGAGGAAGAAAAATAATTACACACAGATGTGGAATAATTTATTTGTTCTGTATTGACTAGTGAAACAAAATACCAGCAGTAATTATGCAACCTGATTTCCTTTATTTACAACAGCTGAACAAAATATCTGTCAAAAGAGGTGTGGCGTATATCAGCAGCATAAACACTGTCTGGAGTATGTGGTGTGTAATTGTAAAGTGACATGTTATTATCAATTTACTGCAAGATGTACTGTTTATTTAGCAGGAGTATATTTGTTGTTCTTGTTTATCTAACTATAATTTAGCTAGAGGTAACATGGTTATTACTTATCAGCTAAAAATAAATTAGTGTTTACAAATCCAGAGTAAAAACATCACGCTAAGTATTGGTTAAAATTGAGTTGTTTTTAAACTGTTGTAATTAAAAAGCAGTAAAATATGTACTGTCCTGTAGATAAGAGGCTTTTTCCTTTATGACTGCCTTTCATGTACCTTGATATACCAGGGGTACACTAGACTTCTCGGCATAGGGTGTTGGGACTGATTCTTCTGATCAGCAAGGGCAGTCATTTGCAGCCTTGAAAGTCGTGTTGCAAATGCTGTCCTCATCTCCATTTTTTCTGCCTGGTGTATGCTCTCTGTCCCCTGATGTGGTTTCTCTTCAGCTTTACTTTCTATTTTTTTTTGCTGAGGGAGGAGATAATACAGTTTCAACTTGCCTAAGTTTTGCACTTTGCTTTTTCACTTGTTTTAAAAATTCTTGCAGATTATTTCAAGACTAAGTGATTTGTAAGTCTTGTTGCAGCATGCTGCAATAAAACAGTGATTAACTGTTGCTTCACAACACAAATAATGTAAATGTAATTAAAAATCTACTATAACAGTTCAGTGATCATACTGACATATGAAGAGAGAATTTTTCTCCTCTTATGATTGGTGTATTTAGTTTTGTAACACAAAACCTATGAGACAGCAGTAACTACAATCTTTGCTACACAGCGAAAGGTAACAATATTAAGTGAAATGCCCACACTTTGGTTAATATAGCCTCAAGGCATAAAGAAAGCCTTTAATGCATTTAGTAAGAGCTCTCTGTATTTGAGGTATTTCTGTTTTGCAGCTACCTACTCTGTGTACTGCAAATGAAAAACGGAGATGACCATCTATATGTCAAGAATAATAAATTATATGTGAAGAGGCTCTTTAGTTGCCTTAAGTGCCACTGGTTTGCATCTTTCTTTAAAGAACTAAGAGGAAGCAAGTCTCGCACCTGAAAAAATCACTACTTAAATAGGTGAGACACAGTCAAAAAGCAAATAAAAGATATGCTGCAATCCCAACTGGCCAAACAGAATTGTCCAATATCTCGTTATCAATAAGGTCCTTAGAAGGTAAGCTAATTATCTTTAGAGTTTAAATTATAGTGTAAACTAGATCAGAGGATTAAGAGATGAAGAATGTGAAGAAAAGCAGAGGTGATCTCATGGAGGGTTCACGCCAAATTAAGCCTTGTTATTTAAGACTCTTGCGCTGGTGTCCTACAAGGTAAACGAAAACTTTCTTGGAAGCTTTAGATATTGGTCCTTCTTTTACTTTGAGCAGAACAATCTAAAACTTCCCTCCCCCCTGCCCCTCATTCTACTGTCTTTTTGCCTCTGCGGGAAGAGCATACTGTAGGAAGGTTGTAGCTCCCAGCTGCTAGTTCTATTTTCTGTGTTCAGAGAAGGCTGGGTGTGTACTTAGCAGTGGATTCAGTTCAAATGGCTCTTTTACATATGGCAACGTTGACATTTAGCTACATTTAGGAATTCCCTTCTTGCGGCCAGTGGATGGCATAATATATTTGCTGCAGGCTAATAACTTGAGCAAATTTTAGCACACACTTTAAACAGATCTCATTTTTATTTCCTGGTATATAATTAAGAGTAGCATCACTTTAACGTTAGGCATATCTCTTGTCCCTTTTTGCTAGAGGGATTAATTAGGAACCCAGGCCAATTCCCATATAGTGGTAGACTTTATTTTTTTTCTTTTTTTGCAAGCACTTAAGCTTGACTGACTGCTCATATCCTGAGGACTACAAATCCATGACCCACGTCCACCCTCCTCCGTTTCAAAATGGCTAAAATGTGTTGCCTAATTATCTCTTATTATTGTGTGTCTCACTGAGATGATGTACGTGCCAAACTTGGATGAAGTAAACCACAGGTTTCAGGTAGTAATGGCTTCCTGAAGAAATTATTTAAACACAAAAAAGGAGTCCAAAGGTAAAGCGTCTAATGGCCATCATGTGAACCCTCTCTCAGGAACTTTAGAGATCACAGCTTTTGAGCTGTCTCTCCTAAGAGGGCCTTTAAAATCTTCTCCAGTGGAGATAACGTGTTTGGTTTGTTAACGATGAAAAATTCCACCACAGGCAGTAAAATTCATGCTAGAGCTGAGGCGAGGGCCCAGCCCCAAAAGCCTTTTGGGTCTGGAGTTTGTGTGGTTGTCAGCGTGAATCCTGCACTTGGTGCTTTAAGAGCTGGTCCTTGGCTTAAGGCTCAAGAATCTGGCCCCTGCTGTACCTTCTAGTGTTTAAACAAGAAAGCTGGTTTTCTTCCTGCTGTTTGCATCATAATTATGTTATTTTCTTCAACAAATATGTCAATCTGCTTCAGAAGATTTTTACTTCTTAATGAAACTATTCACTCTTTCCTTATTTTTCAATTGCTATTTTCAATTCTTTTTATACATACATTTCTAATGCAGTCATTTGTTTATGCACAAAGCGAGCAGTAAAAGTAAAGAACAGAAAAAAGGGGGGGAATACAAATATGTTAAATATACTTTAGTTACAGGCAACCATAAATAAAAATGTGTGAACATATCAGCTAAAATACAACTTCTCTAACTGAAACATCTGTAAATGTAAAAAAGTGTTATCTTTCTTTGCAGATTGGTGAAAGGTCATTTAATTTATTTCCAATTTATGTACTATTGTTCTGTTACACCATCATCTTTCATGTTATAAGTTAGCATGTGCAATATCCTTCTGCCTGCAGCCAAAGATTTTGTACATAAAAGCAGAAGAATAAAGTACACAGGCACACAAAAAAAGGGAAAGAATTGTAAAGGAATGAAAAATGGCTGATTACATTCTCCTCAAAACTCTATTAATTTATTTTTTCATTTTCCTCATTGTTCCTCTATAAAATGTTTGCAACAATTTTAACTTGGTTTCCTTGATGCTGATTTTCATGCACCAACAATTTGTTAAAAGCAGCTTCTGCCATTTTTGCATAGCACATGAGTCAGATTATTTTTTCAGACTGAATTGACTTGCTCTTGTGCTCTCTCCAGAAAGAGTGATCAACAGCGATTGTTTAAAAATTCTTGTTAGGCACTTTAGCATTCAAACTGTTGTCCTGCTCTGGTTTCCAAGGTCCTGACATAGAACTCTCAGGACTTCAATATAGGTTTGATCATATGAATAAATTAGCTAGGTATCGTAACAGTCAATCTCTAAAACATTTGTTTCTATGCTGCTGCTACCATTAATTCTATAAAGGTAAATTCTTTAAAGAAGCAGTGGTTGTTGTTTGAAAATATTAGATGAGTGAAGAAATCTGACAGTCCAAGTGGGATCAGTGCAGTGTCTGCGATTGCCCTGTAAGCAGGAATCACTTCTTGCTAATCTAATTTTTGTGTCCATTTCTGAGTGGTTATAACCACTGTTGCTTCTCTTAAATGAAAAGACCATAAGACAGAAAAAATGAATCAGAATTGTTTGGGTCATCTTTGTGGATCCCATCCTACTTCCCTCCTGCGGCTTAGTAGGCTGCTAATAGCTAAAACAGAGGAGCGTAAGTAGGGATTGTGTATATATCGATGTATGTATGTATATATACATTTATTTATTTATTTAAACAAACGTATAAAATGGCTTTTGATTGGTTTAGACTGTGGGCATATTTATTCCACTCTAAAAAAATCTTCTTCAGGAAGTATGATCCACTTGGGAGATATATGTGTAATTATTCTTTATAATCTATTTTTCACATGGGCGGGGGTGTGTGTGTAGCTACTTCGGGAAGCTTCTTCTGTGGCCTATGCCTCTGTGTCCTCATGGCAGTGACTTTTGAATAAGAGCTTTAATAAGATATTTTTTAAAACCATACTTTTAATTATTTTTCCTTGTATATCTGTGCAGCTATATTCTAACTAGATCATTGTAATTCAGCCTCTGTTTCCAACAACGTAATAAGGAGCTTGTTCACACTTGAAAGTTAATTCTGATTAAAGTAGATGCAAATTTAATTTCTCTAGCTATTGCTGAGTAACTCCACTCATGGATGTGCTTATTTGAACTCTGCTTATCTGAAATAACTTTCAAATAATGAGACTAAATCAGAATAAGGGATAATTCTGCAGGAAAAGCCATGTAAAAACATGAAGTTGTTCAGAATATCTATACCTCATATTGTGCAGAAGCTGTAAGAAGTATTTTACTGGGGTAGTATTTTAACTTTCTATGGGAATTTCAGGTGATAAAAAATTCTGAAGTCTCTGTTGTTATCTCTGATGTCACTTAGATAAGAGAGCTTTTATTTAATTTGAAATTGAAGTAAGGTGACTGCTTTCTTTGAAGAAAATTGATGGCAATCTTCTAGAGTAAGTTATTTACTGGGTCCCAGCTGCTTTAAAAAAAGCACGAAGATCAGGGTGTCAACAGCTGTCTTGCTCTGCCGAGTGATGGATAGACAATTCTTTGCACAAAGAGGGTGACACTGTCCGTCTGCAGTCTTCCACAGAAATTTAAGTATTTTAAGAAAAAAGAGAAGTCACAGTTCTAAAGAGTTAGAGTCCTAGAAAGAGTTTTCCCATGTAAAAGGGAAAAGCTGTCTGTTGTGGGTGTAAAAATTCCATTTTCCTGGGTGCACCATCTCCTTCAGCGTATGGTTGAGGCATTTGTGGGATCTAGACAGTGGCTTGCTTCTAAGTGTAGCGTGCCACAAAATTTGGTCATACTACTTGCAGGATATACTAGAACTTGCACTGAAAGGCTTGTAAAAGATGGAGGGAATGGGGAAGTAGTATGTCATGAGTGCAGAAGTATCTCATATTAGTTCTCCTGACTGAATCACAAATGTCAACCTGAAATCACAAGTTTTCATTAAAAAGTTACTAGTTCTGCTTCTGTAACAAACAGAAGCTTGAAGATGGTACTCATGTGTCTAAAACTTCAAATTCAGCGTAAAAAGGTCCCCAAATGTGCCACCCTTGAAAGGTTTCTGGATCAAGAGATACCTTTATTTGAAGCTGGCAATACTGAAGTTACCACTGGCCACCTCTTTCTAATGCTTCCTGTAAACACCGCGATGTTTAGTTTGTCCCGCTTCAAATCAACAGTGCATGGCCTGTACTTGAAGGGAGGAATGTGGTTGTACCACTTGTCTCGAGTCTGAGTGAAATAAAAGCACTTTTCCCATTGAAGCTGCAGCATGACCTTGTATTTTCCTCTCCAAGCATTTATTGACATGTGGTCTTCTAAAAGTATGCACAAATACAGCTCAGCAGTTTCAGACAAGAGGCAAAGCAGTGTACAGTAAACAAAAATGCAGTGGAAATTTAGGTTGACAGAATGCAATTGTGAAAACGTGATTAAGTCAGAACTCCAGGGATAACCTTGTTCACAGTGCAATGGAGATCTCCAAGGACTGTGAATTCTTCAGATATAGGTTTAATACTGCAACTTAAAGACACTGCTTCCAACAGTTCAGCCTGGCACCCTGCTGGCATATTATGTCACCTCAAGGGTAAGGATGCTACTTATGGAGGCACTAGTTCACTTGTGCTAATGCCTGCTACCTAGAAACAGATGCTGTTTGGCAATTATTTGTTACCTTAAAAAGAAGAAAGCATACCGAATACATTTTATATAACTTACAATTAACAGTCAGATTTAATAGTCTTTCAGAGGATTGGTATATATAGCACTTAATGGAAACAAGAATTTGTGAAGCTGTAGTGCCAGGAATGAGACAAATCCATTATCTCTGGGTTTGCAGGAAAAGCCAGTGGGGGATCCACCTCTCATGTACCCCTCACGTGAATACATCTCAGCTGCAGGCTCCATGAGTCTCTTCCTTCACTGAATCATGTAAAAGCATCGTGAGTCAGTGGGATTCCACTGGGAACCAGCTGAGGTGGCATCACAAGCAAAACAGCCATGATTTGGGGAACCGAGGCTGGGATTTTATACTAATGTTTTTTTACTGCCAATCTTTTCTTCTTACTTGTTTTCCTCTGTTCCAGTGTGGTTTAGGCATAGGTCACAGTCCCTTTTGGGGAGTTTCTGCCCTGGCATATATTCTCTGTGAGCCACAGTCCTTTTGGGACTGTCCCTGCCGTGGTGGTGATCATCCATGAGCTGTAGCCCCTCAGGGGTGTCCCTATACTAGAGCATGTCGCCTCTGGGCCACAGTCCCTCAGGGCATCCCCACTGGGGTACAGGTTCCTCCAGGGGCTGCAGTCCCTTCAGAGGTGCACCTCCTCTGGCATGGACCGTCTCTGAGGAGCACATGTCTATCTGTGCCCTCAGCAATGTCCCTGTAAGTGTGGCTGCTCTGTTTCTTTTTTCCCATCAGCTGCCACTCTTTCTTAAACATGTCTGAACTGAGGCACCATGTGGTTGTTCGAAGTTTTGGTGTATGGTATGGGGTGCACGCTGGTTTCAGTTTCAGAGTCAGCTGGAAGCAGCTGTGACTGCACAGGGCAGCTAACGGATTCCTCCCTGCAGGGCACCCTTGCAGCTGCTGGCTACAGAAAACCTGACGTTTGTGCCCAATAACAGCTGGGTGCAGTTGCTTGGCGTAGCATGCTGTGCCCCTGCAAGACCAACTCTTACTGAGTGGGTACCCAAAACATCCCAATGTAGTTCAAGGTCTACCTAAATAGCAAACTCTGTTCTGCTGCCTTTTGGTTTGTTTATCCTGCGGTTGTGTGTTGTTAATTGATATCTGTTAAATACTTAAAACTGAAATATAGATCAGTTGCACTTCTGGTATGTTAGTAGCAAAGTCTCATTTGAAAATGGCTTCTCCTCAAGGATGTCAGTGTCCATTGGACGCAACAGTTGAAAACAAAGGAACAAAAATTAAAGCAAATGGAATTGAAAGTGAGGCTATTCAGGAATTAAATGTGTTAAAGATTTGTCACAACACTGGCTTTCTTTGAAGGTATCTGCCTTCTATTACCAAAGATAAGTCTTGCAGAGCTCTGAGTTAGTATGAAGACTGAGGAGATGATTTCTTTCATGTTTAGCTGGCTGGACAAAAATTGTTATTCTTTATCACAAGAAACTAATGACAACAATCCATCCCTGTGATCATCACCTCAGCAAAGACTGCTGTAATAATTTATATCTGAAACTTGTGCTAGGCACCAGCTTTACCTGATGTAAATGCTGCAGTTAATTTTCTTTGTATAAAAAATACACTACCAGCAGGTTGCTATAGTTCCCAGGATACTCCACAGTCTCTTATTTGACTTCTAGTATAATTCAAGAGCCCTTAATCTATTTTTCTTCATTTGCAGCTTGATGCAAAAGCTGTGCTCTCAGGAACCGCATAGTTAGAAAGCTCTGGACAGATGAGGAAGGTACTTGGAGGAGGTCACCTGGCTGCAGAAGGAGCTAATGGATGAAATAAAAATGAATTTAAACTGCAATTTGCAATGCTTACCTGATAGGAATTTTTTTCTGTGTTTTTGCAGACAGAATCATATTAATAGAAAGGTCAGGAATGAAAGAAATCAGCAAGCAAATGAGAATTTGGACATACTTGGCTTAAATATCCACAGAGAGCAGGGTCCACTGTGAAGCATTTGTTGAATGTTCTAAAGACTTGAAAATGTGTAGGAATTGTGGTGATGACTGCCTTACAGCAAGCAGAAATAAACATAATAGTACTCTTTTTAATTGTTAATTAGGCATAGAAATTTAAAAGGAAAATGGGATTTTTTTTTCTGAAGGCTGATCACAGGAGCAGATTTTTTACTGTTGAGAGAGTCTGAAGACATCTGGGTCCCAATAATCATTAACTTTGAGAAACAATTGGTCTCAACAAAATGACAGTCATGCTGGTGTGTGTTTTTCTGTTCTTCTTGGCTGGTGCGTTTTGTTTTCTGACTTGCTTCTGTAATAGCAGTAGGGGAGGGGGTCAAGCCTGTTCCATGTCAGGCTTAATTTTGACTTCTCTTGAGGCTCTTTTATTGGTTATGAGTTAATTTTAAAAATATATTGTGTAGGTGTTTAGTAGCCTCTACAGAATGTGAGTATGGTTTCTCTTAAATGGGATTTTTAAAAATACTTAATCTGGTTTCCAAATTGAACACCACTTTGAGTAGGAACAAATGAAAATTTGTTGGAAAAGCAAAAGGTCTGGAGTGAAATTAAAAAAAAAGAGTTCAGTTGACATTACGTGGCATTCTTAGGAACAACCATCTTAGGACCTGTAACCCAACCAAGGGTGGGCTGGGGAGGATTGTCTTTACAAGCGCCATTAAGTACAACTTCCTTTTAACAGCCTTTTGAATACGGAGGAGCATGTTCAAGCGATCAGCTGAATGCACTTTTACAGATTAACCACTTGATGTCGTGAAAGCATAGCCCAGCATTGCTCAGATGCTGTGATGTCAGTCGGGCTGACTGTGCCTAACGTTGTGTATGCTTATTTTGAAGATTTGGCTTCAGCAAAAGGCTGGCTTTTCTGTTTCTTTATTCCTAATTGTCTTTTCTCTTTTCCAATCTTTGGCTTTTCATTATTAAATCTCCTCTCCCCCCCCCCCCCCCCCCCCCATCTTAATCTTGCTGTTCTGCTGCACATTTTGGTTTGGTAAAATGCTGGTAAAACCAAATCCTGCTGGAATGTGTTTGGCAGGAGTTGTGCGCAAGAAACACAAGCCTTTCCTGGGATATTTTCTGTGCTCAGAATTTGCCCCCTTAATTGCAGCCTGAAAGAATGAATCTTTAAAAGAAGCTCTCTGAGCTTAAAATGATTTGTACAGGGGAGTAAGGAAGTAGGTTATGCATCTACTCAAAAATTAACAAAACTCCCCACTGTTCTAATTAAGGAAAAGGATGCTATAAACTGAGCAAAGAACATCAAGGACAGCTAGGTAACAACCTGATGTTCCTTTTAAGGATTTAAAGAAGCTTGCGGGGGGTGGGGTGTTATTTCTTTTCTGTATTACATTGTTTCTTACCTTTGTACAAGCATTCAGCAAGACACTGAACAATCTGTCTCCATCCGTCCCACCTTATGGACATCTTACAAAGCCGTGGCAGCGAAAGTTTTGCTATCTTTGTCCTGGGAAAAGCACAGTTCATGTTGCAGCCAGTTTCCATGCGCCGTGCCTGCTTTGAATGTGGAAGGGTGAAAAAGAAAGCAAGGAACACATCTGATCAGCCAGGTGGAGGATGTAATACAGAAATGTGGAGTAATATACACATTTCTAGGCAAGAACATCCTCTGGAGAAATATAGTGTGTTATATTTCATGTATCTCAAATTAAAACACAGAGTCATATCTGATACCATGGTGTCAAGGCATTTTAGAGTATATAAAATCTAGGTCTGTCCCCAGATTTAACTGCTTGAGTTCATCTTTGAAAGTATTACAGCTTCTTAGAAGTCCTGGCTTCTCCTTCAGACACAGCAGAACTTACTCTGAAACGAAGTAGGTTCAGCTGTATACTCAGTTGTTTTCTACTTGTTTAGTTAATTGTAGTTCAGGTGCTCATGTTTTTGTGCCAGTACATGTCAGAGAATCCACAGTTCACTTCAGATTTGTGCAAGTTCCCCCTGCAACAAAAAGTAAATTGTGGCTGCCTCTTCAAGGAAGCATTCCTCGGAAGATACATTTTTCTAGTAACAAGTTAAATTTAGGCTGGGATTTACTGAAGTGGTGATTTGGGGAAAACACCCTCTGAGAGCAGAGGCGCACAAAACCAGAAGAGAGTAGATCCTATTAGCTGTAGTTTACTGTGGCTAAGATGAATACCATCTGAATGGTGGTTCTTTCAAGCCACAAGCAACCCTGTCAGAAAAACATTTTGAAAGGACACTAACCCACTTTTGAATTGATAACTAGAAGCTCTAGTGAACTCCGGAAAGTGAAGTTGTCTGACTCTACTGCAGACTGATGCATTAGTTGTGGTATTTTTCAGAAAATGGAAGGAAAAAGTGAGATATGCTAATGAGGATTGTATGTTGTTGTGTATACAGCCTTTCTAGTTATGTAAATAATTGGCTGTCACATCACCTGCTTGCTATCTCCTAGCTAAACATACGCATTTAAGCTTTCTGATACTTTAGTGCTGTAATTCTTTGAAATCTAATGCAAATATATTTAGAATGCAAGTATAAGGGTATGAAGCATTGTGGCTTACAGGGAATTTCCATATACCACACTTTTAATGAAGCTTCCTATCCATTTCCTTCTCAGTTCAATTGATCACCCCAGCCTTTGACATGGTCTTCTGGTACTTGACAGCTTTTCCTTTTTCCTAAATCAAAATTGGCCTGTGGGTATCTTAACCACTTGGATGTGGAAATCTCATTTTCTGTCCTCCACGGCTGTCAAAAATAGTCCAATTTGGAAAAAATGTCTGGGCTCCTTGAAATGAAGAAGAAAGAAAAGGAATATGTACAGCTACAGAATAATCTTGCACTTATTATATGCCATATCCCTGTCACTGCCCTGACTCTTTACACATCCGCTCTGAATTAGTTTAAATAGTCATTAGCATTCCACACAGTGCAGCGTATAATAGGGATTGCAGCGCTGATTCTAGGCGAGTGGCAACGTGAACTTCAGGGGGTTGTTTAATATTCATTGTACACACTTTGAAAAAAGACAGAACGTGTTTTTCAAACCTCACTGCACATCTGTGCATCGTTGCATGCGTATTGTGGGCCCTGGTGGCCGCTGAACAAGCCGGGCCAAATCTGCCCTCCATTGCACTGTTAAAAATCTGGATAAATTCCATTCTTTTAAAAACAGAGGTACCCTATTTACACCACTGTAGCAGAAGGCAGATCAGGCCTACTGTTTGTTTCTGGCTGCTGTGATCGGCTGATAATCTGTGCTTAATGATATTACAGGCCTATAGGGGTATGTATACAACAGTCTCAATTCAATTTGCTGGTTTTAAATAAACACACTGCACTGAGAGTCTTCTTAGGAAGAAATAAAAAAGAAAAAGGAATGAATGCGGGCATCCTCTGATTTCAGAAAGAATCTTTTGGTAGAGCCTGTTAGTCCCTAATCTTCCATGTTCTTCTACATGCACCTGCTCCCCCAAGAGCTTCTTGCGCCCCAGGGTCAAAGCCTTAGATCCTCTTGGATTTTCTTGGCTGTAATGCTGGATTTCTGGGTTAAAGTTTTGCATGATAGTGTATCAGTTTACTTAAACTACTTCATCTTAGGAGCTGCAAGATCATCTCTTGCTGTGTATATTCTGCTGGATCTTCTCGGAGAGTGCTAGAACCAAGCCTGGTTCTCATGTACCAGAACACATCACTACTTACAGAGAAGCTGTGTGTCAGGTAGTCCGATAAATTGATTTTTAAAAAATTTATCCTGAGTTACGTGGTTCTGGTTTCTCTTTTCTAACTTTCTTATTTTATGTTACACAGCATTGATACAATTCTTCCTATAGCTACAGAAGTTTCAGGGTTAACTTGATATTGAGCTGTATTTGAAGGAAACTAAGATATACAAAAATGTTAACTGTGGTAAGTAATTTTTGTTTGATACTGTACGTCTGTTGTCAGTAGAAATGATGCTAATAAAGCACCTATGAGCTAGGATTCTTTACTTCATGGCCCTTGGTATTTAGAAACAGAACATTTCTGAACTGACTGTAAATATGGAGAAAACTTTTATGCCAGCTATCATCGATAACTAGTTCACTGTGTAAGTATAATGTATGATGGTTATAAGAGGTGCTTTGTGAATATGGCAAAGATGTATTATTTTTAGATACAGCTTTTGGAATTAGGGGAATATATTGAATCACCTTTATACAGTGCCTGGAAAAACAATCTATTTTTCTAACCTCTGCCACCACAGTTTATAAGAATTGGTGTTTATAACACTTCATTCTGAATCACTGACATTACGTGACAGTATATTTATGCTTTCAATGATGCTGGTAACAAATTTGCTCAGTTCATAATGTAGGGTTTTTTTTTCCTGGCTGCCAACACAACCTGTGATCTGAATTCTGAGCATTTTTCCTAACTTCATGGGCCCCATCCTGCTTGGTAGCAATGACAATCTTAATGAAGGTGTAGGAGAAAAATAGTTTATCTGACTCCCACCTTGGGGCAAAGGCTAAGGAAAAACACTGTAATAAAAATTTGAATGGAAAACATTATATGGATAGAAGTATATGATGCAAGATGTAACTGATCTGTACAGAATTGCAATCAATGGGTGCAGCTTAGACTAGGAGTTTGATGAAATTTAGATACAGTTGATATATTTTCCATAAGTACATGCCACTATTAGCATGCACTCCTGGCATTTCTGTTTGTGGTTCCGAGTCGTCTTGCTTACATGAAACCAATTGAATAAACGGTCAGTAAGCAGCTACTGACTGTCTGTAGTACTAAATGTGACTTGCAAGCTCTTCTCACAGCTGTTGCTCAAGTACAGCTTCATGTCAGCCCAGATCTGTGGTCCTGCTTCTGCTTACTGAAGAGTGATGCTCATGTTTTCATTTTTACCAGCATACTGCTGTTCACACCCTTCCTGACACCTATGACAACATCAGCTTGCGCCAAATATTGACTGCTTTCGTCATTTCCACCTGTGGTAGTCTACAAGAAAGACCACAACCACCAATTAATCGGTTTAGTACTCTAGGCTGAGCAGTGCCTACACTCTGTGTTGCACTGATTAAACGTGTGTGTCTTTATCTTTACCTAACCTTGAAGGTGTCACTGTGTGACCTTGAAGCCATTTTTGGTGGTGCAATGGATCCATCTTTTCTCCTTTCTTCTCACACCACAGCCACATTTACTTGCTCAGCCAGATGACCATGCTATCTGCCTGTAAACCCATTTACCTCGTTTCCATGTGGTGATGATTTTCATACCCACTCTCACATTAGTCATGTTGACCACAAAATAACTGCCATCAATTTCATTCTTGTTGGAGTTCAGCTTTCATCAGCTCTTCAGCAAAGTGTTGATTTAGGCAAAGTATTATGAAACCTGTGTGAGAATAGACTTTTCTTTGTCAAAAAAAAGTGCAGAAGCAGGTGCAAGCTCTTGTATTGTTGCTCTCTCTGGCATGGCTGTAGCTTACCAGCTGCTCCAGTTGATAAATTTAAGGAGTGATAATGCTAGAGAGGGGACTGAACTTTGTTACTTCATAGTGAAAAGGCTTTAGGGCTAACAGTAATTGACTCAGGAGGAAAAATATCCGGAGATTGCAGTTAGGAGATTGTTTAATACCATGTCAGGAGGACAAATACTTCCTTCATCTGTGAGTCAGCTCTGTAGAAAAAAATAATTAAAGAAACTAAAAATGGAGTGCAATAGCTGGAAATTACTCTGAGTGATGAGAATAAACAGATGAAGCAAACAAAAAGGCACAAAAGGAGTAAGAACTAGAGGGCTTGTATTTCTTTAGTATTATGGTGATATGACTCATCCCTCTGTGGCTTTCTTTATTTGGTATTCATTAATTACTCAATGAGTAGCTACCTGACTCATCTAAGCGTGGAGCTAAACATCTCAGTATTTTGAAAGAAGTTGCATGCTTGGGAAAGTTGCTGAGCTGGCAAAATTGTACAACCTCTGGGTCTACAAATTACTAGGTCATAGGTAGGAGAGCTTCAGATTTTCCCCTAGTGGCCCACCATTCTTCTTCAAACCTGCCCTAAAAGATACACCTCTGAGCACAATAATGTTCAGTTGCCTTGTTTGTTGAGTTTGGTCTTAAATGTGAAATAGACCACTTTAGCAGTCATGTACTACTTGTAAAATGGAACAGACAAGAGTACTACTTCATTTTGCTTCTGATTTAAAGCAGTGCTTTAAGGGTGAAAGGTTTTTTGTTTTACTTCCCAGCTAAGGTATCCCAACAGAGATTCAGCTGTAACTGTAACATTATTTCTGGCTTTGCAACTTGTGTTTAAGACTCTCTGCTGCTTATTGTTCCGGTTTTGGCTGGGATAGAGTTAATTTTCTTCACATTAACTAGTATGAGGCTATGTTTTAATACAGGGGTGTTTTAGTACTTGCTGAGCAGGGCTTACACAGAGTCAAGGCCTTTTCTGCTTCTCGCCCCACCTCGCCAGCAAGTGAGCTGGGGCTGCACAAGAAACTGGGAGGGGACACGGCCAGGACAGCTGACCAAAGGAATTTCCCACACCACATGACGTCACGCTTAGCATATGAAGCTGGGGGAAGAAGAAAGAAAGGGGGATGTTTGGAGCGATGGCATTTGCCATTCCAAATAACTGTTAACACGTGATGGAGCCTTGCTTTCCTGGAGATGACTCTAAATACCTGCCTGCCAATGGGAAGTAGTTTTTGCTTTACCTGTTAAACTGTCTTTATCTCAACCAACAAGTTTTCTCACTTTTACCCTTCTGATTCTCTCATCATCCACCCCACCGCGGGGAGTGAGTGAGTGGCTGGGTGGTGCTCAGCTGCTGGCTGGGGTTAAATATCAGTACCAGCTCCAAACGGAGCTGCTCCCGAATAAAGCAAGCCTTGAGGACTCTGGAGTATGCTCTGTCGGGAGGGCTCCACTAGATGGCAATGTGTATCCAGATTCTGTTACCATGTGCTTTAGTGGGAGATCTTCCAAGTGCATCAGCAGATTTTGCTTGTGGAATAGAATATTAAAGGTTCCATATGACAAAAACCTCATTTAATTAAATAATCTTGATTATTTTGTTTAAATTAAAACCATCATGCGTTGTTTTAATATTGCCATATTAATGTGCAAAAAAAAGGATTGTTTTGTAAAATATGTTTTCTTTCCCTGCCCCATTCCATATCATAAAATATATCTTTGTTCACACAGTATTATTTTATTGAGACAGATGACTGTGTATAGCAAATACAAGTAATTATGTCCATTCATAATTCAAATAATACCCTTTTTCAATGAAGCAAACATTGCAAATTAATTGTGCCTGTCTTTGTATCACTTTCTTTGCTTGTCTCTAGCTTAGTTGAAGATTGCTTTTGAGAGCATCCTGACTCGTGCATGTAAATTGCAAACCACCAGTGAGTCCCTTACATATTAGGGAGGTCTGGGGGCAGAGAGGTGAGAGTGTGTGTGTGTGTGTTTCTCTTGTCAAAAAACACAGGCAGAAAATATGTTCCCAGTGATGAAAGGCAGGAATAACTCCCTTTTCAGCCTTTGTAGAAGATATACCTCACTCCTTTATTACTGTTGGGCTCTGGTGCCTTCCTTCTTTACATGAAGTAAAGGATAACTAGAGGCAGTTGGTCCCACGGGGTGGGTGCAGTAATATGTGGCTAGCAGAAGGACTCAGTGCACAAGGGGCTGCATTTCACCACAGAAGTGAAGTGGAATCAGGGTGATACTGAGGAAGACTGTTTTAGGAGATTTTTAACGGTTCATCACACACACACACAAAATGAATCTAATTTGGGAGACAATGAAGGGAGACGGAGCAGGGCTGTGGGAGAGAGAAAAACAGTTCCTCCAGGAACTACAGTACTGTTAAGACCTGGTTCCCAGTGGATGTCTGTGCCTTATGGGGTCTAATAGGTGTAAGCTCCAGTCTAATCTTTGCTGGCAACTGGAATATTCAGAGACTGCTGAGAAACACCAAGTTTCTCTTTCAAGGGGTATCTCAGGTGACTAATAATGTCAGAATGCATGCTTTAGCCTTTCCATCTTTGGGTCACTAATGCGGTCTCTCTCCTTTCATTGCCTGCCTATTTCCAAGCAACTTCCTTTGAGACCCCTTTGTCTTATTTGGCTGAAATTGAACGTAAGGTTCAAATATTGTCAAAGGGAAAGAGACTGGCAGAAACAGATTGAGGTATGGGCACATAACAAAAGTATGTAAAAGCAAGTTTTCATCCCTTAGGGTGGTGGAGGGAAGAACAGAGTGAAAATATTCAACTTTTGTTCCTCACCTTAAACTTTTGAGGAGACACAAGGTCAGTATTGGAAAAATAAGGCTGAACTGTATCTCTTGACACACATGAGACGATATGTATTTTAACAAAGATGTAAATATTTTGGGTGATGAAAATTCAACTGAATTGCATTCCTCGGGGTGAGTGCAAATGGACTTTATTTTATATGCTGGTGGGCTGCTTGTCTCTCATTTTACACTCCTTCTAGCCTCCTGAATTGCCAAGAACCTGCTAATTTTCACCAGTAGAGCACCCGGACAGTTCTTACCAGATGTCACCACCAACTTTCCTATAATAAAGGCAGGTCTGTAGAAGTGCACATTGCTGAGGGAATTCAAAAGACTTGTTTCTGTGTAACTAAATCTGTGAGCTGTAAGCATGCATCTTTAAAGATTTCATTCTGGCATGTTGTTGAGTTTGTTTTGATTAATCTAATAAGGTAAGAAACTAGTCACGCAATGTTGCTGCCCTGCCTAGTTGTAGTCTCATTAGAGAATATCTAGGAGTTTTGCTATATGTTGGAACACCTCCATTTTCAATTTGTTAAAAGCACTGAGCATTTTCACAACTGTGTTTCAAACATATATCTTTTGGTAATATAAATGTGTTAGGTAACATGTGGGCTTGTTGAGTCACCAGTGGAAAAAGCCTGTTTATTCATGCTTCTGTCTCACTGGTGGCATAACTGATGTCCATATTGGTATGAGACTGGCAATGTGATGCTCATTTTCTGACAATACCTAGCTCATGCAAGCCTAAAGTGACCCTTCTTGATTCTTTCTGTATAAACAGAAGTGAAATTTTGACTTCAGTGAACATATAATAAAATTCTCACCTACCTTGACAGTGGCCAGGATTTCAGCCATACCATGTGAGAAACTTGCTCTGAAGGACTTAAAACAACCTAGACAAAAGGAGGCATGAGAGAAAGCTAGGTGAACTTTTTGAAAAGCACATAGTTGATACGGAGAGCTACGTGGGAGCTATCAGAAATGCCTGTGTATAATGCCCAACTAAACAGGATTCTCAGCAGTCCGCCGGTACTTTCTATACACCTCTAGTAACTCTAGTCCTGTGTGATTACCTGATGACACCTCGGTGGACGTAGGCACTGTTCCACTTTCCACAGCCATGCATTGACATGACTGCTGAGCTTTGCTTTCCCACGCAGTAGGATTGTGCAAGGAAATACCTTATTCAGGATAGATGCCTCATTCAAAATAAGGCCTTGTGCCTTTGGTTGTTGTGCACTTGAAAAGTTCTGAACTGCCTCTCAGTCCTGCAGGGAGGTAACTGCAACTGCTACAAAGACAGTATGCAAATGAAAATCATGCCCTGAAACTACTTTGGGAAAAATAAAACCCAGCAGGAACCAAGGATACAGAAAATTCCCCTCCAAACTGCCACCTGATGTCCTATGACTAGTTCTGCAAGTCAGTCACCAGTGTAAACCAGACACCTTGAGCATACTCAATGTTTTTGCCTTGCACAGCGCAAAACTGCAGATATGCGTTTTGGAAAAAAATCAACCCAGAACTGAAACGCCTATTGAAAATTGGAGATGTGGTAGACGACAGCATCAGCAACATATGTCAAACAACATATGAATAAATCAAGACCCATCGATGGCTAATGAAAGGCTTTTCGATATGCTTAACACTAAATTACTTTTGATTAAAAAGCTTACTGGAGAGGCAAATGTAAACGATAGCTAGGTGCGCTCACGTTAGACAGTTATGTGCTGAATCTAATTTGAAATGGATAAGTGCTAACACATTTCATTTCCTGCATACTCAGTGAGACAATGTTCGCATTTTTTTTTAAACAGTAATTTCAAGTGAGTCTTTCAAAGTGCTTGAGTCAGCAGCACAGTAAGAGCGTTTGGAAAGATGATCATGCAAATGGAACTTCAAGTGATTTAATATGCTTACCATCACAGGTAGATAGCTTGATCTATGGCATACTTAGAATGATGGAACAAGCTGTGTACATCAGCGACGTATTTCAAGCTGTTAGTATTCTTAGCAAATAATGTTTAATATGGGTTTATTTTTAGTTGGGAGAACTTACTAGAAAGTGTAATGAATAGCAAAATTATGGAAGCAACAAATAAATGAGAGTAGATATCTGGATGTAACAGCAGAAGAGGCAGAGAAAATAAGCTGGCTGGGCTGCAAAGTAACTGTTTTTGAGCTCCTTATGCTAAATTGTGTCAGAACTGTGATTTCCTCAGACCGAAACCTGGCAATCTAAGAATAGCATGCATGGTACTAGTCATCACAGGAAGGAAAGTATGTAAGTATGTGGGAGAGGGTGCAACAGTGAGTTCAGTCTCACCAGGTCAAAGACAAGCAAGTACCTCACTAATATATGAGGTAATGGAAGTACTGGAAATCGGGTAGCTTTGTGCTATACAAGGGTGTTTCTGAATGTAAAAAGCCTTGAGGTGTAGGAAAGAAATGTTGTGCACTGACAAAAGCTTTTTAAAAAGGTAGAGTCTGTAATGATTTTTTAAAATGTAGCCGTTCTGTTTGTGATTCTTTTTGCCCATTCTAAACAAAGCAATAGGCATGTAGTCCTGTTGTAACATCATCCTTTTAAAACTCCCAGAAAACAATGAGTACACTCACTCTTTACTTAGCAGCACTTCCAGAGTAGTTATTGCCCTCTGTAGCAATCAGTATAAACAGAATTTTTACAAAAGAAAAGTGTGCATTTTTGGAAAAGGATGTAGTCTTTGCAGCTATGGAAGGCTGAATAGGTAAACACTATTTTTTTGCACTTTTGATGGCACTTAAAATGGTTTTGAAAAGTACTGATATCACTGAGTTTTTCAATGCAAAGGTATAGTTTGAATGTAACTGGTATTCTTATTTCTCTTCTGACCAGACTTCGGCTGCAATTTCTGTGACGGCAGCCGTCTGCTGTCTGGTTTAGTGCCTGGTCCGTAGCAGGAAAAGGAGATGTGAGGCCTCTGGACTATGGTGAGGCAGGGTAGCAGCTGGTCTGTGCTGAACTGAGCAGACATAATAACACATTTTAAGAGCTCCAAAACAGTTGTTTTATTGTGCTTTTTTTTCCCCCTGAAATTTCTGCTTCAAAGTAATAATTATTATGGATAATAATTTGTCTTTGGGTCCAATCTGTTTGCAAGCAAATTAAAAACCCATTGATTTCCAGTAGGATAGAAATTATTTAAAAAGTCTGCATTGAAAGGGACCCTGGAGATCACTTCGTTCAACTTTCTGTTGAAAACAGGGTCCTGGCTTAGGTTATCCACGGCCCTGTCAGGTTGAGTCTTCAGTATCTCCAGTGAAGATGATTCTACACCTTAAACATGTAGTTGTCACAGAATCATAGAACAGTTGAGGTGGGAACGGACCTCTGGAGATCATCTGGTCCAACCCCTCTGCTCAATCAGGTTGCCCAGGACTGTGTCCTCAGTGAAGTATTTTTTTCCTATATCCAGATGGGATTTCCCCTGACTCAAGTCGTGTCTGTTGTGTCTTCTGTCACCATGCATCATTGTGCAAAGAGTACCTTCACCTCCTTTGCATCTGCCCTTTAGCTATTGGAAGACTGTCATTATGTCTCCCCGGAGCCCTCCCTTCTCTAGGCTGAACAAACTCCACTTCTTCAATGTTTCTTTGTATACCAGATTTGTTAATCCTCTAATCAACTTGGTGGCTCTTTGTTGGACCCTGTCCAGTTCTTCAGTGTCCTTCTTGAGCTGCAAAACAGGATGAATTATTCCAGGTGTGGCCTGACAAGCACCAAGAGGAATAATCACAGCCCTCAAGCTGTTGGGTTACCTCTGGCTGATGCAGCCCAGGACCTTTTTGGCTCCGTTGTTGCAGGACACACTGCTCACTCAGGCTGAGCTTGCTGTCCCACGGGGACCTTCCTAGCAGGGCAGTTAGCTGTCCCCCAGCCAGGCAGATAAGTCTGTCAATGGGCTCATCCACCTGATCTGACAGTAATGAACCAGTAAGAGATAGTAATGACTTTTCTTAGTTAAGATGTCTTCCCAGACTCTTCTCCACCACTCTTTACTGCCTTTGTATGGATCTCTTGTGAGAAAAATATAAAACATGCGTTAAATGGTTAAATTTTTCTAGTCCAAGGGAAGTAAAAATACAGTGCTGCTGCTAAAGGTTTAGAAAACAGGACAGGCTTGACATGTCATGATGTAGTAAGCTTCCTGTCAGAGAAAAGATACCCCAAGACCAAATTGTGCTTGAGCTGGGCCATTAACAAGGAGTCAGCCTGAATACTTAACCATCCCGTCTCTGAGGACGGGATGGCAGGCTGTTCTTTTTTCTGTTCAGTGAATTATATAATTAATGATGGGTATGTGCATTTTATCTACCATTTACCTAACTGCTGTGTGTTTCTTTTTTTATTCTTTTTAAGTACAGAAGAAGGGAGTCAAATACAAAAAAGATGCAATGGAGGTTACGGAAGAGGTACAACCAGCTCTCCAGTCCAAGTGTCAGCCTCTGTGCTGATTCCTTTTTACCTTATCTGGCTGAAATATCCCAGCCCTTCATGCCAAAATCAATTACATCATAGCTCTTCCTCAGCCAGACCAATGGTACTTCTGAAAAGAATACTACTAAACCATTACCTCAGAACAGTGTTTCTCCTCTAGCGTCAAAAATGTCAAGAGTTTAACAGCATTAAGGGTATTATACATCCTGTGTTTTTAACTGGGCACTGTTTCTAATGTTCATGTAGACTATCTAGCCTACTGACACAAAAGTCTGTTTTTTCACAATCCATCACCATTACTGTACCTGTGGAAGAACATGTATTCTTTTTGTGCTGGGGTTAAAAAGCACTATTTTTTAAATTCCCTCCATCAATCATGGACATACTGTAATTCATCTTCTTTTGGTAAATCTTAGATTTATCCATACACATATGCTTTATACTGCCCTTTTCATTTTCTGCAACCCAGAGGAGAACACCTTGTTTTTAAGGTAAAGAAAATAAAAGTGGAAGACACCACAGTCTGTACTCCATTTGCAAAAACCTTTGCAAATCTGAACTCTGTGCCTCATAGAAATATAAAGCAAAAGTTAGCATTTGAAAAGGAAAAAGTAAATGTAATACATGTTGTGTGAACATATTATATAAACTATCTGAAATCAAATGCTTTAGAAGAAGACACGGCTTGAGTTTATAACAAAGGCTGACGTTTAGTAGATCAACCTCTGACCTGTAGCTGGGAATAAATAATGCTGAGATAGTTGGGTAGTGTTTAAGAGAGAAGTCCATATAACTCCCAGTGATGTGTCATTGGGCACCTCAAGGAATAAGTAGTGGGATTCAGCCAAATGTTTTTCAGGAAGGGCAATGTACTGTGGCTTTAGGATATCATCCCTCCACTTCCCCACTTCTTGCAGCGATGGAATTGGGTATGCAAGCCCCCTGCACAGCACACAGGTCTCACCAGTCATTTCCTCATCTTCTGCAGTACTGCTTGCTCAGCTCAACGCTTGGGTCACAGCAGTCAGTGGATTACAGGGCCGTATATACCCTCATTTAAAATCTTTTCACACACAGTTACGCCAGGGGTGGTACCCCCTCTTGGCATCTTCGTTACAGCTTTGCTTCTGAGGCTGAACAACATAGGATAGGTGCAGAAAGATACTCCGGGAGATGGGGAGCATGGAGCCTTGTAACTGAACTGAGTCAAGCCTGACACAAGAGGAAAGGCTGAGATATAGATAACAATCTAGTTACTATAGTGACGAAGGGGAGTATATATTGAACCTGACAGTGTCCTTTTAAGCACTTGACATAATATGTATCTTTCCTAAAATAAAATTTACAGTGGCCAAAAAAAGAAGGCAAATGTATAAACCGTACGCTCCTTTCTGGTATATGCATATTTACTTCACAAAGCTACAATGGGAAAAAACTGCAAAATATCAAGCCTGGTAACACAAAAAACATGCATAAATAGGTATACATGAGCTGTTCCATCAATGAACTAATGACACACTAAGGCTAATGCTTTCATGTAAGCTCTTTGGTTACCTGGCAATACGTGGAATAGCATCTGATCAGTAAGAATAGTCCTGTTTTTAAAATCACCTCTCAGTTTCTGTTTTATTTGTAAACACCTACTGTTAGCCTCCTTTGTGCCACAGCTCCTACAGAGTGCATAAAGAACTGCATTATCAATTAATTTGCCTGACTTCATTTCTCAGCTGTACGTCAGTGTCACGCTATGCATTAAAATAGCTGTCTTCATAAATTTTCCAGTAGGAAATAAAAACAGAATGATACTTTTTGAAGCCTAACTGAGAAGTGATAATTCAGACATACAATGTTTTCACCAATGCAAGGAAAGAACTTGCATTTCATACTGATAAAAATCCCTCCTAATGAAAATTAGGAGCAGGAGTCCTAGTAATTTTTTCCCAAGAGGCTTTAAAATTTCTTTTTCTCAAGCCTTCAGTGTTCTCTACTGCAGTGCATGTATTAATTTTATTATTTAATTATTTTTGACTTTTGGATACTGTTTCAAATAAAGTTAACTCTTTGCAAAAATACAGTATTTTCTTCAACTTCCATAGAATGATTGCATGCTTTACTTAATGACACTGTTTAATTCTGCGTTCTACTTTTTAAAAGGATTTCTCCCAGGTCTGAATCTTCCTGCGTGGAGCTTTAATGCAATCTTTAAACGCTGATCTGTCTTACGGGTTAAATCTGTATGAAGGAGGAGCTGGGAGGAGGTGCAAAACTAATGCACAATAACTCGAGGTGACTGGCTGAGGAGTCCCAGGTCCTCCTCCAGACTATTTTCTCACAATGATTGCCCTGCATGTCAAGTCAACACCTCTTATCCCTGGCTTGGGAGAGTGACTTCTACCACATGAAAGTTCATGTGTATACAACACTCATTTAATCTTTGGCTGACTTGCTGATACTGCCAACAGAAGGGCGAGTTTGAGCCATCTGCAGTGGTTGCGTTCCGGAGGACAACTTTGCTGTAGGATCTGGGCTGAGATGGCCAACTCATTTCACATAGATTACCCAACAGCCTTCAGATATAGCAGTGATGGTTGTTACTGACCTGGGCTGGATTCAAACTGGCAGTTAAAGCATGAAAGGCTCCATATGCCAGCATCTCCCTTGAGCCATTAGGTGACATATGGTTTCATTCTGAGAAAAATGATGCTAAGCTGATCTGGAATTATGTATGCAAAGGTTAAAGGCGTCTTTTGCTATACCCTGTGGGAGCTTTTTACAGATATTTATATCACAAGGGAGAAATCCATGGTGTGGAAATTATAAATCCCCTCATTCATTTAGTATGCCAATTCATGTTAAATTGAATGATCAGTGGTATCCTAAAATGACTGAGGAAGCCTTCAGGCCTTACAGTTGGGTTTTTTTGTTTGTTTTGTGGGGTTTTTTTTGTTTGGGTTTCTTTGAGGAGAGTGAGAGTAAAGAGGGCTGCATACTTACTTCTTCTGTTTTCATCCACCTGTGTTAATTGCTTATGAAAAATATGTCTATTAAATTAACTTCCATCCACAGTTGCCATGTCACCTGTCCAGAGTTCTTGTATAGCATGGCCAACAGGATTCCTAAATCTGCCTTTGCTACTTTCAGATGATAGACACAGCTGAACTCCTGTTCGTGTACTACTCCAAAATATGCTCAGAAAAGCTTTTGTGACTATTTCAGGAGGTGATTGGAATAAGCTATCTACAATTGAAGATCATGTTGAAATTGTAATTTCTTCCAGGCTATGGATAAAATTTAAAATATTCAATTTTCTTTTCCCATTTGAGTGGATGCTGGTATCTAAACAACAACACAGAGATTAGCTTCACCTAATTTACATTTCATGCAGTTCAGCAGAAAAAGAATCAGCAGACTACATTTCCTTCCCCCACCAAATTTTTAAGAAATCTACTAAAATGGAGCTTTAACTACATGAATATTTAGCATAGCAAAGTGACCACATAGCTACGTCTTGACTGCCAGTCTGAAAGACAATTTATTGCCAGTCTGAAAGACACTGAGTGGGGGAATGGGCCCAGGTTCACTTTCCACTACTACTAGAGCTGCCCAGAAGTTTCAGCTGGAAGGAAAGAGAAGACTAGGAGGAGCCTAGGATCTGGACTTACAAAAATCTGGTCACAAATATGTCTTCCAAGGCTTTCAGAGACACCAAAGAATTACTGCTATGCTTGCCCCTACTAGTTCTCACCTAAAATGCTTACGGCATAGTAATTTTAAGTTGAAAATATGGCACAAAAGCTGACACAGACATGATAATTTCACTGAGAATTTTGTTGTGTTTTTATTCTCCTCACATTTCCTTCTTTGTAGTGTGCAATATGAGTGCAGATACTACAGTGGGCGTAGGATACATGTTATTATCCTCATGCATGGGTCTACAACTGTTGCACCAAATAAATGTTACTTCTGACTCCCCTGAACTGTTGTTGTAAATATGTCCCCAGAAGAAGAAAATATGCATGTTAAGGGAGGGAAATGATATGTGAGAGCATACCTCAAGAGGAGGAAGAGAATGATTGAAGTTTCATGAGAAAGCCATAGGAGAAAAGGTCTTTTATAAACCACAGAGAAGCCTGGAGCACATTCTGTGGGATCTGGCGGAAGATATAAAGCCCAGGAATAAAAAAGTGTGCACCGATAGAATGGTGTAAGCTACCAGGAAGATGAAAAAGTTGTTGTGAAGAATGAAAATATATATCAGTCACCTGCTGGAAATAAAGGTGTGACAGACTAGGAGCCAATTTAGAAAGGGATCCTGTCACTAACAGTCTTAAATCAGTTCGTAAGCAACACTAACGGAAAAGGTGTTTTTAGTCTTTACTGCAAATAACAGAAAATAGCCTGTATTTTTGTAATTCAACTCCATATGTCATTTTTGTAAACATATTATAAAATACTACTTAGTCAAAGAATTTTTGGAGTTGGGCATTTTCAACCACCGTGGCTGACTGAGTGGCTGACTGCTGGAACAATTCTGAGGACTGAATATATGAAATACGATATGTGTATTATCCCACATTCAGAATATTTTGCTTCATTTTGTTTCTGTGCCATGTCAGTCTTCTGTTTCTTTTTCTGCTCTGTGCTATCAGGTATAATTAACTGCAGTTTGTTTGTGGTTTTTTCCTAGAGCCACCTACAAAAGCTCCCACTCTATGTGTTTGTGTAGCTCTCTTAAGAACAACCATGAAAAGAGCTGTCAAAAAAGTCAGGAGTTGGGCAGGGGTCAGTGCTAATTAACAGAAGGACTCGGAAGAGGAATAGTCTGATTCTGAGATCAAGCTTGGGATGTTTGGACAGAAGAGAGCTAGGCAACACAATTGTTTCTTTTAATGTAAAAGCTCATAAAGCCACAGAGGAGGAAGCTTCAATAGTAAAGACACGGAGATGAAGCTGACGTGTGAGGATTTCAGTAGTGATGCTTTTCAGGCAGCGTCACTCCCAACGTACTGCTTGCTGTGTGGTAAGGAAGGAGAGAGGGCAGACAGCTCAAGGATCAAGTTCAAGGTTCAAAACCAGCTCAGATTTTTCAGTTGATTAAAATTTTTGCAGTCTCGCTCAATTTTAAGTGTAAAACAGTACACTTCCACTTAATAGAGGCTAGAAGGCCTGAAGGTATAGCTGGGGATAGAGTGAGGAAAAACCCATAAATTTACCTGTTCATGGGAGACAGAGAAGAAGAGAAGCTACTTGTGGCATTGCCTGAGTGTCTTCTGAGCAGAAATGGCAGCTGAAGATCATTTCATTAAAACTGATTGTACTGTCCCAAGACTGATTTGTAAGTTTTCCATGGGAGGACAAGGCTGTTTTATCCCAAGGCAGCTGTGTTCCATAGGGTAAATTAATAATTTACATTCAGAGTCTAAATCACAGCTAGACTGTGTGAGCCTAAAGATTACATATATCTCTGCAGGGTCCAGACCAGGATCTGATATAAAATTTTTGCCAACAGTGGATATCAAGCTTAGTAGTGTGGCTCAGGTTTTAAGCAGGTGGTTATTCTAGTGGATCTGCTCTGTTTTTTGCTATTTTATACTCCAGGGCTATAAATCTTTACCACTTTTCAGTGTATTACCCCTTAGAGAAGCTATTTTTTTTTAAAGTTACATTCTGATCTCAATTTTAACATAATTATGAACCGAGCATGAAGTGTATGCCTTTTAAAGCGTTTTAACTTGATATAGTTAAACCAACGCTTGGCTAATAATTTATTATTTTATGCAGGTTAACCAAGGTCTTTTTCATTTATGCATCTATTTCCAGTAGGTGGCACTCCAACAATTTCTGTAATGTTATGCTGTTTGAGTCTGAACTCTTGCAAAAGCAGAAGAGTCTGTGCAAATAATGAAAAATTGATTTTTAATTCTTTTATTTTAGACATCACACCAAAATCTTATGTGTTTATGAATTTTATGGTCAAGGCTGGAAACTGGGGAAATAACAGAGGAGGAGGAGAAAAGGAATTTGTGGAATTGTTGCTTTACAAAATGTTGTGAAATACACTACAGTAATTTGATTTAGTATTCTCCAGTCATCTCCCATGACTACTACAGTCCTTGACAAGGAAGTCTGGAGTTCCTGCGTGGAGGCAGCTCTCCTGCCTGGGATGCTCTGGCATTTGATTCAGTGAAGGAGAGATTCCTCTGGCCCTCAGAAGAGCTGCTGCCAGTGCGAAAAAAAGGGAAAGAATAGCATTGAAAGAGGGACCAGATCAAAGGATGACACAAGAAGGAGCCATGAGGCTGGATTTGCCTAAATTCATAATAACGGTAAAATATTCTGTGCTTTAGGAGTGTTTACTCCTAAAGCTTAGCTGACTCCAACTTCCTGCCATTCTTTAGCTGATGAATGGAGCTGAGGTGAAATACTGGCAACACTAAATGTGATGGCAGAGCTCCCATAAATTGAAGGGGCTGAGGTTTTACCTTGTGGCACTTATCCTCCATCCATCTACAGCCATCAACTCTGCTATGGAGAATAGAAAGTCTGTGGGAAAAACCATGACCTTTTCTGAATGCTCTTTAAATATAGTTTAGGGGGAAAAAAGCGCATGTGCTTCGCTCAAAGCAAGTTTGGTTACTCAGTGCGGTCACTCTGTGTGCCAAGCAGAGGAAGGGCATACAATTCAAAAGGCTGGTGCATCTCATTCCAGAAGAGCTTGATCTGCCAAGCAGCAGCATTATGACTAAGACCTTGCTATGGTGCTGGTATTATATGTGTTTCCCGTGGATCTTTAGTTTTATTCAGGATAGTCAAACTTGCAAAGTGAAACTTTGGCAAAGTGAAAAATAATACCTTGGTGATTTCTTAGTTTATGGCTACTAGTTTAGACATTCAGCCTGTCATTCTGGGTAACAGTTCATGCTTCTCTCTCCCCAAAAGAAGCAAATTTGAAGGTCAAATATGTTTCTGAGTTAACATACAGTGTGTTAACAAACTGCTAGTTCCAGTTCCTAAGGGACAGTTTGGCATGGTTAATGGAGGTGGCAACCAAATCCCTGAAAGGTAAAAGAGTTTTTTAGCCAAACTTGCTGAAATCTGGCAGGCCAAACCCAAAGGTAACACTAACTAAGAAGTTTAGGCATTGTGTAGATTTAGTTTCATTTTTGCAGTAAAGGGCATGGGATTTGCCTTCACTGCAGGTTTAGTTGGAACACAGAGAGCTTTACCCTATATTAAATGTGTTATTTTTAATTTTGGTGGGCTGAGTAAACATCAGTACACAAAACAACACATAAACCTGCATTGCCTGATTGTGAAGAGCGGTTTATAAGAACATAATAGTGAACTTTTTGGAACATTAACTGCATTGTAGAAAGTCTACCCTTTTCACAGCTGCTCAGATTGCTCCTTTGCCATGCCCTTCAAATCATGTTTGGTCAGAGCATCTCTTTGTCTTTTTGTGTTGTCTATATTTGTGTTGATCAATCTGTCACACCAAGTTAAACAACACTACAGCTGGACTGTGCAATATACTTTATTTTTAGGTTTCTGGAAAAGGTTTGTGTCCTATGTGAGAGCTATGGAGGAAAGACATCATTATGGAGGAATCCTAATTGTAAAATGAACCACATAATTTCCTCCATCCCCAAATTAGCAGTATAAGGTAAGAGAGATTGGATTTCAAAAGCTGTGGCACTCTTCCCTCTGCTCCAGTTTACTTGTCCTTGATTCATCTGGAGGGAAAACAAGCATGTTAAAAGGCAGTATAAAGCAGATAACTTCCATGTACAAATAAGCATCTCGCAGCCTCATGAAGTTTGAAAAGCCCAGCTATTTACTGTGTTACATTCTTGCTCATTGCCTGGTTTCAGATATCAAAGCAGTATGATCATACTTGTCAGGCAGAAGAGTAAATTTCTTCTCATGCTTTCCTTGAAAAGGGTTCAACATTTTAGCTCCTCTCTTGCCTCATTTGTTCATCCTTACTGTCCTAACAAGGGCTAAGTTTTGGCTCCTTTGACAATTTGCTTGTTTTAATAAATCTGAAAAGTGGTTGATTGGGCTGCATAGACCAACCCTGACTTTTCCTTGGTGCTGACCAAAACGGTTCACATAGGCTGGCTCTCTGTAACAGCTTCAGCTGGGGGTTTAGGACTCCAGCAGATCAGCTATAGCAGATTGAGCTGCAGGAGTTTTGGATACTACCACCCCTACTTGCCTATTTCTCCTTACCATCAGCTACAGGTTACTGCATTTCCTAGCCAGGAAGACAGAATGCAAATTGTTTCTGTACTTCAGTTCTCCCAGGTCAAGGACTTGTGTTTCAGTGCAAACTCTTCACTCTTGGCTTAAGCTAGTTCACCAAATTGTACCTGTACACTTAGGTGGGCTGGGAGCACGGGAACCTTGGAGACAGACAACTGGGACCAACAGATAGGTGCTGCAGTACTACATCTGCTAAAACGTCTCTGTGGGAGCCCTAGAAAACACCAAAACCTGGATCTTCTGCTTTGTATTGCACCAATAGATCAGTTTTCAAGCCACAGAGCAGCAGCTGTTTGGGAGGGAAGAAAAAATGAATTTACCATTTAGTTTTCTTTTCTTAAAAAATAGAATCAGATACATCCAGGTATTCTGGCTCTTCTTCTCTCTCTCCTTTTTCTTTGAACTCAGAAAAAACATTTAAATATAGATTTCAGCTTGGCTATGAATAAATCGGTGAAATCATAAGTGGGGAAAATCTATATGCATAATTTCTAATATATATTTATATATGCATATGCTGTATTTAATATTGATATGTTGTACATTGTATTTATTATATTGAATATAGAAATAATATTTCTGTTAATTATTACCCATCATTTTATTTTGTTCAAATACATGTATATGTTTTATGACAGTCTATGTCTAGACAAAGTTAATTTTTAAGAGAAAGCGTTTAGATTGGATATTAGGAAAAATTTATTCACCAAAAGAGTGGTCAGGTGTTGGAACAGGCTGCCCAGAGAGGTGGTGGAGTCACCATTCCTGGAGGTTTTTAAAAGACATGTAGACGCTGCACTTCAGGACATGGTTTAGGAGACATGGTAGTTTTGGGTTGATGGTTGGACTTGATGATCCAAGAGGTCTTTTCCAACCTTAATGATTCTATGATTCTGTGATTCTATATCTTGGGTTTGGTTGTACTGAAGATGTAAGCTATATGAACATCTGTGCTATAGAAAGAAAAGTTGGGTTTTTTGACAGATCTTTTAAAATACACAATTCTCACAAATATAACTTGTCATGAAATTTTAGGATATTTTTAAGACTTCGTCAAAAAAGCAATACCGTGTATGCTCTTGGAGTTCTGTGTTATGACATAACAAAACCTTTCTTCAGGGAGTAGGTAAAATAATGTCAGTGTCAATACCTGGCAGTTGGGGAAAGATGCTAATTAAAGCATGAATTCGGTTACCTGAGCTTATTAGCTTATCGCTAACTAACAAGGCAAAAGCCCCCTGAGTTTTGGGAACTGAACTATGTTGTGTTAAACTCCTTTCCCCTGTGAGAATTGCTGAGCTGCTTCTTTTAATGATCCTTCCTCTCTTTAGAGACAAAGAAATGTTAAATGTTGTCGGTACCCTCCTCCCCAGTTCCTCTTTTAGCTCTGTCTGAATAACTTTCTGTTTTTACTTATTCCCCTGATGCAAATTTTATTGAAATCTCAATTCCTTGTAAATTGGATCTCAAACTATCTTTTGAATTTTATCTAGAGGAAACATAAAGCTAGTGAGAATGACTGTTCCTCCTTGCGTCTCTCTTGATACACTCTCAGTAACTCCATAGACAGTGAATTATTATTTTACTGATTTCTGTGGCACCTTTGCTCTGCTAGCTGACTAAGATATTTATGTCTTGTAGTGTGGCTTGAAGGTCATTAATGCTGGACTCTGAAAAACTGCCAATGAAGAGAGAATTTTTAAAAGTCAGTCATCCTCACCAGTCCTGCTAATTTGATGAAGGAGGCACACTTAATCGATTGAGATTCATTACTGATTTGCTGGATTTCCTCTGCTGTTGGGTGTAGTCAGAACTAGCCTCAGAGTTTTGAATCCCCTGAAAGCAAGGGCTTTCCAGTCAACCCTCAAAGCCTTGCCAGGACTACAGCCAGAAAAGGAGAAAAGGTTAGCCAGAAGATGACTGCTCATTCTCAGGTCACATGAATCACTGAATGAAAAAAGCAGGGGGCCAACATACCGTGGCTGTGTGTTCACACTTACCATCATAAAGCGGGAAACGAGAAGCTATACTCTGCATTGATTCCATCTCCCAGGGGAGCTTCCAGGGTGTCTGGAAACACCCTGCACAATTCTCAAGGCTAAAGGCAGCAAAGAGATAGGTGAACTGTGTGGATGTAGCCCTAGATATATAAGACCATTGAATCCAAATGATTTTTTGCACATTAATTTATTGCATGTGGCATGAAATTGCTTGGTGTGGATGCAGCATATTTAACGCCCCTGGTCAGGTGTGACATTAGGCAATCTGAATGTGAAGATACACTGCATATCTCTTCCCCACTACAGCTTCACTCTCAATTTCACTTACATTAGGTTTTGTTGTGCCTACCCAAGGAGGGTTGTCAGACCCCCATGGGCAAGCCAGGTCCTCCTTAACCCAGCAAAGTCTCACCCAGAAAAACTCTGGCTAGATTTCTGTCACACCAGAGGATTGAATTAGCATCGTGTAGAGCCAGGCAGCCACAGGGTGGGAGAGGCAGAGCGGATGCACAGACAAGGCATGGGAGAACATGGCCTTTCTGGTAGCAATGAATTATTACAGTGGCTCGATCGTTTTCTGTGACTTTGTGAGCTCAGGAGGATGTAACTAGTGCAAGCCTCTCTTCAATAAAAGTAGTCCTATAAAGCAATTTGCTTCTGTGGCAGAATAGAATCATTGAATCATTTAGGTTGGAAAAGACCCTTAAATAGTGTTGTCATTATTTATTTACAATTTAATAATTTGGGTATTTTCACTTATAATCAGCACTGGCAGTTCTTAAGATTGTATCTCAGATGTCAGGATGTTTCAGGCTTTTTCAGTAAAAACCTCTAGAGCTTGAAAGGCTGAAGACAGGCTGAAAGTCATGTTTTGAGGCTGACTGGGGACTTAAGATACAAAAGATGCTTGAAGCAGGTGAAGTTATAGGAAAAGGCCCCAAAGCTTGAAACTCCAGAACAATTAAGCACTAAGCATTTTTTGTGACTGATCTCTAGATTTTTTAAAAAAAATATTAGGAATTTCAGGAAGAATATTCCATGGAGTAGGAATGCCAGGTATTGACAGTACCAAGTGTTTTCTGTGCTGTTTGGGTTAAAAATTAGCATGACTATAACGAGAAATCTACGATAAATTCTGAGAAATGTTAACGTAGGGAAAAAGGGCACCTGAGAAAGCAGATTTCAAAGAATGCATTCAAAATTTTCATTTAAAGAGTCTTTTATTTGCCTAGAGAAATATACAAAACCTGTTTAAAAGCATTCTTATCTGGACCTTCTGTTTGGCTGCAGGATGCCTGTTAGTCTGCTTAGTACTGTGCCCTGGCTTTGTTGCCTTGACTATAATTTCCATCTTCCATTTCTCCCTTGCTTATACATTCCTCCTCCTGTGATAGAGCTGCATGGGAACACTGAAGGGAAGCTGCCTCACGTGCATTGACCGGGTTTGCCCTGTGACTGCCCTGCTGCAGCAGCCAGTTGCATTTGTGACTAATATGAGAGTAGCCAGCAGTTCTCAAGCAGCATCTGTTACAGACAATATCAGGGTGACAAGTCAGGGTGTATCTGGTTTCCTGTCCACACAGCCCATTCCCACATTGCTACTCATAGAATCATACACTGTTGAGAAATGATAGAGGGTGGTCACAGTGCTCATAGACCTAGCAGGCTGTTGCTCCTACTGCTGACAGCTGAAAGGCAGCTTTAAGTACCTGGGGGAGGCTGTGAAAAGTGGGGTGAAAGAAGAGTGGGCAGTAGCTTTGGCTCTTAGCCCTGCTAGCAGCATGGCAGTTGTGGAGGCCTATGCCCTGCCACCCCTCTCGCACGGTCTTATTGCACAAGTCTGTGGGTCTCTTTGGCACTTGGAAAAGATGGTGGAACTCCCCCTCGTTGACACAGGTACAGAGGTGTAAAACACCTCCTGCTGGAAAATGCAAAACTTGGTTCCAGGCTGAGGGAGCAGAAGCTCAGCTTGCCAGTTGTATCATGGGGACTTAAATGTCCCTTCTTTGACCTTGATCCTCTGACACTCCCCCCACCCCACCCCCCCAAACAAAAATTAAAAAAACCCCCAAACCAAACCAAAACCAAACCTCAAACCAACAGAAAACCAAAACAAAAGAACAAAATTCTGTTGCTCTGGAAGCAGCTTTATTTTTTGTTTAGAGCTTCCTAGAACCTGTGTGCCTGAGGCTGGTGGGGGTGTGTGCTGGATCAGTGTTTTACATTCCCTAGCATGGTTTTCCTCTCTGATGTATTCCTCCTATGGCTGGCAAACAGCCAGGTGAAATTGTGCAGAACACCAAATATTAAGAAACCAGGAGACAGAGCACTGTGTCTGTGTTGCATCCAGATTGGAGACGGAGCATTACAAACAGACATTTTCCTAAACTTGGGATTAGAATTGCTGAAGCACTTAGGATAGTGTGTTTGCATGTACTTTTCTTTGGAACAGAAAAACTTACTTTTAACTGTAATTCCAGTCCCCTATGTTGGGCTCCTTCCTGTCAATGAAACCCTTTCCTTGTTTCAGTTGCAACTGATTAAACGATGCTGCTAGAAAAACTGTGTTTCTTGCAGGTAAAATTCACATACATGTGTTTAACTTGGTTTACTTTTTAATTGACATGTTAATCTGGAGTCATTTGAAGCATCTGAAGTCATAATTGATTGCTTTCATTGCTATTTGTTTTCAATGATTAAAAAAAATTAATTTTCTGAGACAAGTCTTTCAAGTACAATTTTCTTGTTAGAAAATATATGTGTGCAAGTCAGCAATTGCTCTGCAGCTTAGGAGAAACAGCTTGCAGATCAGGGATACATAGTAATTACATGCCAGATCAGAGCAAAGCTCAAGAAGCCTGTCACATCGACTAGAATTTATGCTAGAAGACCATATTTTTCCAAATTCAGATTTTGCTCTTGTCTCTTGACAATATAAATAAAGCTCCTTCGTTCAAAAATCTTGCAGCCTAACTGTGAATTCTTGTTGCCTACTTGCCAACAGAAATACCAGACTTTCTTAAAGTGCATTGAGGACTGGCAGGCAAGAGAATTTGCACTTGGATGGGAGCTCTTACAGCTGAGTGCCAGAGATTCCAGGTAAGAGGGTACCTGAAAGAGAAGATGGCACTGATGGAATGAGGCAGTGTATCTGCTCAAATTTGCTGGCTATTGTTTAAAACAATGGCTCAAATCTAGCAGTATTCGGGCTAGCCACCATTACACTTTTCAAAACTAGCTTGGTGGGAGAGATGCTAGCCTTGCCATTGGGGCTGGCTGTCTTCCCTGGTGGTTCCAAGTTATGTGATGGCAGTGTCCAAGTTAAACTATAAATATAGCAGCTAATGTAGTTGAAGGTATACTTATTTTATGCATCCTTAATCTTTGTAGTGATATATTGACTGAGAGCTGTCAAAATGCCTGCAGTAAAGCTGTAAGCTACACCTGTACTTACTTAAAGATCTTCTTCAGAGGTGCCCTGGAATGAAAAAAACCTGTTTTGGTTTTGTGATAAAAAGCATATCCTTTAGTGCATCCACCAATTAAAGAAATAAAACATCCCACAAGACACTAGTATTTTGTCAGAACACAATGATGTGTTACATATTAATTACTTTCATGTATTGCTCCTAATTATCTGTAATGGCCAAAGGTAACCAAACTGAAAATAAACAAAGCATATGCAGAAACTCTCTTAACCAAACACATGCTACAGAATTTCAATGTGGCTCCTGAGGGGCTTATTATGGGTTGGAAGTACTGAAATTTGCCTGTGGTTTAGGCATAAAACTTTTCAAACATGGCTGCACTCTGTTAGTTTGTTGACAGACTCATTCCACACAATTGTCAGCCCCCTAGTACATATTATAGAGGGGTCATTAGTTCTAGGAAAAATGGAGTATTTGTCATCACTGCAGCAGAAGTCTGTACATATCATAAATGGAGCCTGAAGGGATTTAGTTCCAGGTTATTAAGTGTTCATTTGAGATGGTGGATAATAACTGCTGTTTCTGGTATTTTAGATTAGACTGTCCTTACTGCTTGTATTGCTTCTTTTCAGTGACTGTTAGTCTTGTTATTATAAGTACATATTTAATGATTGAGGCAGTGTCATGGAAACCAGTAAACTTGTGTACTGTCCAAAAGCTGCAAAGTATCAACTCATTAGTTAGCACTTTATCATCAACTAAGCTCTAAAAAGAACTCTGCTGCAAAAATATCCAGTAATTAATGAGGCAGCACTGTTATTTGGAACTATTTACATGTAAAAATTAACAATTGTGTGGTTTGTTCACTTATTTGAATACATATAAAAGCACTGATACAGATCTTACAGAATAAATTTCCGTATGAGAAGCTGCAGTGGAAACAACATCACCCTGAAAAAAACTAAAATTAAGGTATCAAGGCAAATACAGGTACTTTTTTAAAAGGTTTGTCTGAAATAACACTGTTGGCCACTCCAGTAATGTTTTGGTTTCCTTCCCTAATTAGAATCGTAGCCTATGCTGCAACCTCAAACTCTGATAATAGTGATGCAGTTGTTAACTGGATAGCACATTAGAGGGAGAAAAATAACATTAAGTATAGTAAAACCTCTTTGAAAACATAATTTCCTGTTGCTTATTTGCAAGTAGACAATACAGACTGAGCTTTTTGTATCAGTATTTTGCAGATTCACAGAATCACAGAATCACAGAACGGTAGGGGTTGGAAGGGACTTCTGGAGATCATCTTGTCCAACCCCCCTGCTTGAGCAGGGACACCCAGAGCAGGGGGCACAGGACCACGTCCAGGTGGGTTTTGAATGTCTCCAGGGAAGGAGACTCCACAGCCTCCCTGGGCAGCCTGTGCCACTGCTCTGTCACCCTCACAGGAAAGAAGTTTTTTCTCATATTGAGGTGGAACTTCTGTGTTCCAACTTGTGCCCATTGCCCCTTGTCCTGTCATTGGGCACCACTGAAAAGAGCCTAGTCCCATCATCCTGACACCCCCCTTCAGATATTTATAAGCATTGATAAGATCCCCCCATAGACTTTTCCAGGCTAAACAAACCCTAGTCTTTCAGCCTTTCCTCATAAGTGAGATGCTCCGCCCCCTGATCATCTTGGTAGCTCTCTGCTTCGACTCCTCTGAGTTATATATTAAATCTAATAGAATCAGAAGCTTTTCACTATTAAGTTAGTTTTTTGAACTGTTCCCTATGAGTCGAAATGTACTGAAAAGTTACAACTCTGATCAAATGGCACCAACATCCAAGTAGGATATGCAATGCAATCATACTAGAAACCAAACACAAAGGGGCTATTCTTTAAAGAATTGACCGAAATAGCTAAACTAAATATTATAGTTCAAATTTGCTACTGCTTCTTTTTTCCCCCTTTGATTTTTTCTGATGGTTATTTTATTACTGCAGTTGTTTGAAATTATAACTTTCCCTGATGCTACTGGTCTTTGCTATGGAAAAAATAGTGAGCCTGATTCTGAACCTCTGAAGACATACCATTGTGAGTAGACCACTGAGGCTGAAAACTGGCACTGGGTACCAGGTAAAGGTTAGGCCAGTAGTCTCTCACATATCAATAGTCAGTAGAAGGAAACTGTTATTTCATTTAAGGAATGACATCTGAGACAAGTACACTTAATTATAGAGGTAACACATAACAACCTACCGTTAAGTTTGGCTTCCATGGTACTATAACTCTTTTACAGGCTATATGTCAGACTGTCATTTCTGGGGCTGGAATTTTCATAGATCATCAAGTCCAACCATTAATCCAACACCACCATGTCTCCTAAACCATGCCCTGAAGTGCCACGTCTACATGTCTTTTAAACACTTCCAGCGATGGTGACTCCACCACCTCTCTGGGCAGCCTGTTCCAATGCCTGACCACTCTTTCAGTAAAGAAATATCTTCTAATATCCAATCTAAACCTCCCCTGATGCAGCTTAAGGCCACTTCCTCTTGTCCTATCGCTAGTAACTTGGGAGAAGAGACCAACACCCACCTCACTACAATCTCATGTCAGGTAGTTGTAGAGAGTGATAAGGTCTCCCGTCAGCCTCCTCTTCTCCAGACTAAACATTCTCAGTTCCCTCAGCTGCTCCTCATAAGACCTGCTCTTCAGACCCTTCACCAGCTGCGTTGCCCTTCTCCGGACACGCTCCAGCACCTCAATGTCCTTCTTGTACTAAGGGCCCCAAAACTGAACACAGTATTTGAGGTGCAGCCTCACCGGTGCCGAGTACAGGGGCACGATCATCTCCCTACTCCTGCTGGTCACACTATTCCTGATACAAGCCAGGATGCTGTTGGCCTTCTTGGCCACCTGGGCACACTGGTGGCTCATGTTCAGCTGGCTGTCAAGGAGTACCCCCAGTTCCTTCTCTGCCAGGCAGCTTTCCAGCCACTCTTTCCCAAGCCTGTAGTGTTGCATGGGATTGTTGTGACCCAAGTGCAGGACCTGGCACTTGGTCTTGTTGAACCTTATACAGTTGACTTAACCCCATTGATCCAGCCTGTCCAAGTCCCTCTGCAGAGCCTTCCTACCCTCAAGCAGATTGACACTCCTGCCCAATTTGGTGTCATCTGCAAACTTACTGAGGGTGCACTCAATCCCCTCATCCAGATCATTGATAAAGATATTAAACAAGACCGGCCCCAACCCTCAGCCCTGGGGAACACCACTTGTGACCGGCTGCCAACTGGATTTAGCTCCGTTCACCACAACTCTCTGGGCTCGGCCATCCAGACAGTTCTTTACCCAGGGAAGAGTACACCTGTCTAAGCCATAAGCCACCAGTTTCTCTAGGAGGATGCTGTGGGAGACATTGTCAAAGGCTTTACTAAAGTGCAGGTAGGTAACATCCACAGCCTTTCCCTCATCCGCTAGGCAGGTCACCTGGTCACAGAAGGAGATCAGGTTGTTCAGGCAGGACCTGCCTTTCATGAAGCCACGCTGGCTGGGCCTGATCCCCTGGTTGTCCTGCACTTGCCTGGTGAGGTGACTCAAGATGAACTGCTGCATAATCTTCCCCAGTGTCGAGGTTAGGCTGACAGGCCAGTAGCTCCCTGGATCCTCCTTCTGGCCTTTCTTGTAGAAGGGCGCGACATTCTCAAGCCTCCAGTCTTCTGGGACCTCCCCTGTTAACCAGGACTGTTGAGAAATGATAGAGGGTGGTCACAGTGCTCATAGACCTAGCAGGCTGTTGCTCCTACTGCTGACAGCTGAAAGGCAGCTTTAAGTACCTGGGGGAGGCTGTGAAAAGTGGGGTGAAAGAAGAGTGGGCAGTAGCTTTGGCTCTTAGCCCTGCTAGCAGCATGGCAGTTGTGGAGGCCTATGCCCTGCCACCCCTCTCGCACGGTCTTATTGCACAAGTCTGTGGGTCTCTTTGGCACTTGGAAAAGATGGTGGAACTCCCCCTCGTTGACACAGGTACAGAGGTGTAAAACACCTCCTGCTGGAAAATGCAAAACTTGGTTCCAGGCTGAGGGAGCAGAAGCTCAGCTTGCCAGTTGTATCATGGGGACTTAAATGTCCCTTCTTTGACCTTGATCCTCTGACACTCCCCCCACCCCACCCCCCCAAACAAAAATTAAAAAAACCCCCAAACCAAACCAAAACCAAACCTCAAACCAACAGAAAACCAAAACAAAAGAACAAAATTCTGTTGCTCTGGAAGCAGCTTTATTTTTTGTTTAGAGCTTCCTAGAACCTGTGTGCCTGAGGCTGGTGGGGGTGTGTGCTGGATCAGTGTTTTACATTCCCTAGCATGGTTTTCCTCTCTGATGTATTCCTCCTATGGCTGGCAAACAGCCAGGTGAAATTGTGCAGAACACCAAATATTAAGAAACCAGGAGACAGAGCACTGTGTCTGTGTTGCATCCAGATTGGAGACGGAGCATTACAAACAGACATTTTCCTAAACTTGGGATTAGAATTGCTGAAGCACTTAGGATAGTGTGTTTGCATGTACTTTTCTTTGGAACAGAAAAACTTACTTTTAACTGTAATTCCAGTCCCCTATGTTGGACTACTTCCAAAAGTGTTAAGCTCTCCCTTTTTTCCTGCCAGCAAAAGCTCCCTGTTCAGCCAGGCTGGTCATCTTCCCCGCCAGTCAGTGTTACGGCAATTGGGGACAGCCTGCTCCTGTGCCTTCGGAACTTCCTCTTGAAGAAAGCCCAGCTTTCCTTGACCTTTGCCCTTTCAAGACTGTCTCCCAAGGGACTCTCCCAACCAGTGCCCTGAACAGGCCAAAGTCTGGCCTCAGGAAGTCCATGGTAGTGGTTTTGTTGACCGCCTCCTTATTTCGCCAAAAATCGAGAACTCTGTCATATTATGGTTGCTAGCCCAAGATGGGCTCCAACCACCACATCACACCTCCCACCGTCCTCTGTTTGTAAACAGGATTGAAGTGAGGCACATCCCCTGGTAGGCTCACTCACCAGCTGTGTCAGGAAGTTATCTTCCACACACTCCAGGAACCTCCTAGACTGTTTCCTCTCTGCTGTGTTTTATTTCCAGTAGATGTCCTCTAAGTAGAAGTACCCCGTAAGAACAAGGGCTAGTGACTGGGAGACTTTTGCCAGTTGCTTCTAGAAATTTCTGCAGTGTATTGTATGCAAATACTATAATTTTATAATGATATTAATATATACTAATATATTAATTACTAATTAATATTATTATATTAGTAATAGTAATATAGTACACTATAATACATTCATATGTTATAAATGTAGAAAATGCTTTTAGCATTTTCCCTGCTTTGAGTCCTCTTTAGCTTGAAATATGGTTAAAACTCTGGCCACTAAATAACACACAGGTAAATATACACACCACACCCAAAATAGATGGGAAATAGGAGAAAGAAATAGATTTTTGCATTGTCAGTCCTGACGACTGAATTTTTGTGTGAAATTTTGTCTCAAATGCGTAACACCATGGATAACTCATGTCCTTCTCTGTAAGAAATAAATAGTATTGTAATGTTTAATTCATGAAGTGAAGCATCCTCAGGAAGTATAAGATTTGCTAGAGCTACTCTTTGTTTCATCCTCATTTGTCTACAGTTGCCCTTTTCAATCCACAAGTATTTTTGTGTACAAGTTTTATGTGATTTACTATTCCTTATTCACACTGTGGCAGTGAAGCCCCAGTCAAGTGCTGTTTAATAGGCAAGGTAGAGAACAGCATCCCTCAGGACACAGCCAGTTTGTAATTAGGAGGAGCATTTGGGCTGGGAAATTGGTAATTATCCTCATAGTCCTATCATTTAACTGTAGAACTGAACCACACATAGCTGTTTTATAGTTCCAGAAGCCAGATCTCTGCTAAGTTTTATTGTAGCATGGATAAACTCTCTTCTAACACATGGAGCTCCAGTAGGCCAGTTGACCAAGCTGTACATAGTTATGCATGCTAGCACATCTGCATGGCTGTATAATTAAATTATCATTCCTGACCTTGGTTGTTGCATCTGCTAAGGTCCAACTTTAGATCTACAAGAAACATATTAATGTGCTTTGATCCCTTCTCTGTTGTTTTCGTTGAGTTACACTCATCTACGTTGGCAAGTGAGTTGGCACATTACCAGCAGCTCAGTGGATCAAAGTGGCTGCTGCTGAGGTCCCTACATTAGACTAGGCATGGTTCAGGGGTTTATGTCAGGCTCAATCTAATTTGGTTAGTTGAACCAAATATCCCCACTATGCAGGTATTTCAAAACTGTCTGAAGACCTAGTGCTTGTCTCAGATCCTTAGAGGCTAGGGTCCTTTGATGTGCATTGGGAGCATGGATTCTGGTCTGGTTTAGTTTCCTCTGAAATAAATCTGTTTTGCATGTCTTAAATTTGCTCTATGATCCAAACCAGTCTGTGGTAAGTGCAGACAATCAAGAGTTTTGCTTAAAAAAGTCTCTCCTGCTCTGAATTTAAGTGCTAATTCAAGTGTAGCAGCTGACAGGTGTTGAGTTGCTGCTTATTTAAACGTGTCCTATCTGTAACTGATTGTGTGGGTGCTTCTGGATGGTGTCCGAATGAAGTCAAACTGCAGGTCAATGTAGTTTATATTCACCCTTTTGACTGCCTTGATTTGAGTAAGCGGGGCTTCAACAACTGGCCCCAGCTCCGGGACAGTTTAAGAAAGTAGTCCTGTTGCCTCACAAGCATTAGTCACTGGTTCCCAGATCAGACACAGCACTTAAGAGTAGCCATGTGAATGAGTGAAGTATGTGCTCACATTATCTGCCATGCACATAAATTTGGGCATGTTAAGTCGGTGTTCTGCAGCTGACATCAGTATGCCACTTTAAGTACATTACCTCATAGATATAAGCCACACCTATTGCATCATATATCATATGATTAAAGTCCTGTGACCAAAAACATTAGTCTCTGCCCTGTTCTATACAGTTTCAGTTGTTCTTTACTGGCTTAGGCCAGTGCCGGACTGGCTCACATGCATATGTAAGACATGGTAATGACTTGCTAATGCGGACTCAGGGTTCTACTGGTTATGCAGACTAACTGATACTCAATTCCAATTCTTCTTCTATTAGGCAAATTAATAAACTCCAAGGAAAAAATATATGGGTAATTAGTTTTTCTTCTCAAATAGCTAGTCCAACTTCCTTTAATATAGCTACTGTAATCTAAATTTTCATTTGAATCTTCTCTTTTTTTTCATTGGAAAGGGGGAGAAACTAGGGACAAGGGAGGAAGAAAATGCTGTGTTCAGCTGAAAGGGCCTATTCTCCCAACAGCTTATGCTCACTGGATACCCTGTTTTATCGATGGGTGCTGTGTATATGAATGAGCCAGGTGTTTTTTAATATAACAATTCAACTTGAACTGACTTTTTTTCCTTGCTTTCTTTAATGAAAGCCAGGTTTGACATTTTCAGGCATGTCTGAAATGCCTAAATTCAGGCTTGAATTTCACCAGTTCAGTAACTAAAGCAAAAGGACAAAAAGCTATCTGTCACCTTACTGTCTGCCTTCAGCTTTGCAATTTGCAAACAACATATCTGGCTACATCCGGCTGCTAGACTTTATTATTTCTAGTACTTGATTCCTTTCTCAGTCTGACAGTGTGTGCAGTAACAGTGAAAATGGATGAACACCCACATTTGGGAACAGAAAGCATCTGGTGTTCAATATCATGGAGGTGCAGGATAGAGTTGTCCTGTGAAATATGTGTTAAAATAGGTAAGCATGACTAATGCATATGCACTTGAACAACTCACAAAAAGCTGGTTTGTACTAAGAGTGGGAGGGGTTTAGTCCTTCACACTCGTGATATACACACTGCACTGCAGTAGAATGTATCAGAAACCCGTTCACAACCGAAATGGGTTCCATGTGCTTGCGAAGATAAACAATGCCCCCAATACTCCTCTGGTATGTAGTCAATATGATGCCACCTGCTTGAAGTGGAAATGATTTCACACATCCCTCAACCACCTCAGATGTCCTGATGTAAAAGCTACTGCTTGGGGCCTAAGGTGGTTTTTGGGTACTCTCTGGGGGAGTGCTGAAAATTGCTGTGTGTGGATTCCATCTACTTGTGTGGTCTTTTTCCTGTGTCTTCTATAACTTCATAAATGGTCAGATATACTGTCATAAAAGTGTTCCTAATAATTACAAACATTGACATTAAATATAAAAGAGCAATATAAATTTACTGGGCCAACTTTTCTTGGATCTTCTCTTGTCCCGCTGGCGTAGAGTAGGGGTAAACTGCAGTGATGTGGGCAACATTACGCCATAAAGCAGTGGTTAAGTTAGCAAATCCAGAAGATCTGATTTTTGGAAGTGGGGAATCTGGATTTCAATAGACCCAATCTATGTCCGTTAGCTACCAATACAGTACAGTGAACTACTATGTTTTTTATGTAAGTGGCAGCAGGTTCAGGAACTGTTTGATCTTCACCAGAGATAATGTTTAACTTGGGTGGCTGCAAAAGAACTTTTTAGAGAATAGTGGGAAATAAATGAACACAGAAGAAAAAGACTGGTCTGCAAAGGCAAAAGCAGCTACAACTTTATTATTTTTCAGGATTGCTTTTCTAATAGAAAAAAACCACTGGAAGAAACAATTGCTTTTTGGGTTGAGTTATATGAAAAGGGACTGATTCTACATTCCTTTCAGTTTTGATAACTAGAGAACATATAATGAGTTTTTAATTGCTTTACTCTTTCGTGGAGTAACAACATTTTAGTGCTAACATGTTTTTTTTTGTATGGGAGAATGTCACTATGTAAAAGTGGGAACATTCTGTAAGATTGTGTGTTTTAATGAAATGTTTTAAAAGGATAAAAAAGCATTCCTGTGATGTCAAAATGGTTCAATTTTTGTTTTGTTTTGAAATTTATCAAATGTATTGCTATCTACTTCTTCAGTTTAAATAAAGATGCAAGGTAAATTCCAGCTGGCTCAATACTGTTAGAGAAAAATAGTTGTTTAGACTTATGACTCTTCTCTTGCATATCAAAGAAATTAATTGAAGAGATAACAAGTAAATGTTTTAATCCAAAAGATGTAGTATTGAGATACACAGACATGTACGTAAACAGAACACCCTATTATTACCCTGTGTTTAGTTATTTCTCCCTATATTCTACCTGATCTAGAAGAAGATGAAACGCAGCAAGTGTTTGGATTAGTGCACACCAGGTATAGCAAATGATACCCTGCAAAACATTCTGTGCTGCTACGATGAACTGATTCACTGCCTTCTATTTCAAACTCTCTTTCATACTCACTTGCTCTGACATTTCTCAGACTGGTTCATAATAACCTCAGTAGTCTTTTTCTTACCTACCCCATGAAAGTAAAAATCTGTTCCTCTGTTCTTTTAATGATTAACGTCTGTAAAATTTCTTTTATGTTCATCAGAAAATGTCATTCTTTTTTTTCTTTATTTCAATAAAGAATATATTTATCCTTCTGTCCAGCTGATCAGACTAATCCTTAACTCCCTTCACTGTGGCTCATCAACACAGGCAGAACAACTTATATCTGCATTAAGCCAGAGCCCGTGAGCTCTGTAAATAGAAATGTGCAATTTTGCATGCAGCTGTCTGAATGCATTATTCCTATTAAACAAGTGATCATTTTTCCTAGAAATATGTTGTTGTCACTTGGAAATGCAGAGTTACGTAAGAAAGTCCTGCTGCATCGCAGTAATAATATATCATGGAGAATTAAAGGTGTCTGCTTCTGATTTAGTACTGTGGCCTTATTCTTGCACTGAATTTCAGTAGGACTTTATTAGTAGGTCTAGTAAGTAGTCTGGAAAAGGGCCAGATCCTGACCTTTTGTTTCAGCAGTGTAACTGCTGGTTTATAGGTGCATGCAGAAGGTCAGAATCGGGCCCAAAGCTTTCTCTGTTTTCACAGTAGCTTTAAGAAACAGTTTTATCTGGCGAGGGAAGAGCCTCAATGGACAGCAGCGTCATTTGTTCCTTCTGTGTTTTTGTGTGCGCCTGGACCTGTCTTGCTCGGCCTTCTAGCCGCAGAGTCCATTCCTGGCGGAGTCTGCAAAGAGAGGACAAGCGCTTAGCAAGTACTGAGCCAAATCCTTCAACAGTACCCAGGGCTTTTCAGCAGGGTTGAAGCTTTCCTCTCTTTCATCACCATAGCACTTGTCTCGTATTTATTTACCATCTACCCATCTCTCTAGCTTGCTAGATTGGGAATGCAGGAGAGAAAGGGATAGTGCTGATGCTATCAGTGGTTGACATTGCTGGATTCCTAATGAGTCAAACAACTGCTGAAATACTGTCAGTGTGAAGAGCTCTGTTTTTTCCTCTGGGGTATTCTCAAAGCCACACAGAAGTACTGTCTATCCAGTAAGGTCATTCAATGTGTAAATTAAAAAAGACAACTACACCCCCTTATCCCCCAGGTTTACCGTTAAATGCTGTGGAGAAGGGCAAACAGAACTTTAAATATGTCCATTAGGGTTTACTAAGAAGAAAAAAAAGAAAAATATGTAATGATTTTGTACCCAAAATCTCTGCAAACCTTGCATGTGTTTAGTGAGAGGAATTGATGTCACAATGTGCAAGAGGAGCCACATAGCTTCAAGACACAAGTATAGTACAGACAGAAGAGAAAATCACTAGGGATGACTGCAAGATATTGTTGGCTGGGTCATTTTCCAAAGGAAATGGTGTTATGAAACACCTGACCCAGCAATGTTATAGGATTAGATATCACATGGTAATGCCAAATACATCATGGAATATATGGGTTTTTATATTACAATTGGGGTGTTAAAAAGAACAGCAGCCAATTATTTAATCTGAGAGAAATTTAGCAGCAGTTGTTTGACATAGATGCTTTTGTTAGTTTGGTTTCTGAGTTGGATTTCAGATTGTTTTTTAAACTTTTCTCATTTGGTCTACCCTGTTGTGGCTTCACTATTCTTTTGTGCCTATAGTTAAGCTTCAAAAAATTGGTGCAATTAGTTAGTAAATATCTGCCATTGAAAGCACTGGTGTTCCTTGTCAACCAGCATCCTAGGTGTCACAGAGGGAGTACTTGCCTATACTTAGAGCGATATAGTTCTCCCAGGTGCCACTTATATGAGGTAGTGGACCTGTAGATTTTGTGATGACGGTGTCTATTACCACCTGAAAGTATCTTTTTTTCAAATGAGAGAACACTTTGTGAACAATCTGGGCTTTGGTCAAGTGCCCTTGAAGGAACTAGCTTGGGTCTATTTCAGCTGTGAGCACTCAGTTAAGACATATTGAATATGTAAGTTAAGACATATTCAAAATTCTTTTTCTGCATCTTTTTCTGTTCAGAGAAGATCTTTAAAAGCTTTTATCATGTTTAACTTTGTGAAGTTAAAAATATTATCTAATTATCTATGCCCCTAATTACAATTGGTTTGTGATATCTATTGTGGTAGTTTTTTGTGAAGCTGGAGTGACAAAAGTTTCCAATGCAGCTGAACACTTAATGGGTTTTACTATACATATTTTCTCTCCAACAACTTGGCGATTTGTGTTTGGGAATATTACTTTCTAGCCAGAGTAGGATACTGGGAGCAGGACTGTCTACATCTGACTCTGCTGGGACACAAGGCCTGCCCAGATCTTGATTTCCTCATCTTTAAAATGATGATAGTCGCTTCCTCCTTGGGCACTAGGATCAGAGTATCTGGAATTTTTTTAAAAGAAACAGCCCTTTACCAGCACATTCCAGTTTGTTGAAGTCAAATTAATTCATGTGAATATCCCAGCTGGGAGGAAATTTTATGCAGGAAAACCTTTATCAACTTCAGGAAGAAAATCCATCAGAAAAACAAAAGATGCACAGGTATTTTTTAATCTCTTTCTCAATCTGTTACTAATCAGGGTATTCACTTAGTGTGCCGGAGACCCTGGTTCAAACTCCTGAGGTGCAACATGTTGAGCAAATATTTGAAACAGTCTAACATAGTTGTGCAGAGCATTTATATCACAGTCACAGCTCTTTCTAGGTGGTGCCTGTTGTTTTGTACTGTGTTGGAAAAAAATTAAATAAAATTGAATAGCTTTATTTTTTATCTCTTATATAGCAGGAATGCTTATGCAATGTGTTTCATGGGACAGGAGAATCTTATCATACCATTTCTAACCATATCCTGGGCTGCATCAAAAGAAGCATAAGCAGCAGGTCAAAGGAGGGTATTCTTCTCCTCTACTCCACCCTAGTGAGACTCCACCTGGGCCCCAGCTCTGGAGTCCTCAGCACAGGAAAGATATGGAACTGCTGGAGCAGCTCCAAAGGAGGGCCACAAAAATGATAAGAGGGATGGAACAGCTCTCCTATGAGGACAGGCTGAAAGAGTTGGGGTTGTTCAGCCTGGAGAAGAGAAGGCTGTGGGGAGACCTTATTGCAGCCTTTCAGTATATAAAGTGCACTTATGAGAAAGAGGGGGACAAACTTTTTAGCAGGGCCTGTTATGATAGGGCAAGGGCTAATTGTTTTAAATTAAAAGAGGGTATATTCAGACTAGATATAAGGAAGAATTTTTTTACAGTAAATGTGGTGAAACACTGGCACAGGTTTCCCAGAGAGGGGGTAGATGCTCCATCCCTGCAAACATTCAAGGTCAGTTTGGACGGGGCTCTGAGCAACCTGATCTGGTTGAAGGTGTCCGTGCTCATTGCAGGCGGGTTGGACTAGACGACCTTTAAAGGTCCCTTCCAACCCAAACTATTCTATGATTCTGTGATTCTATGATTCTAACTTTGGGCTTACATGATGCAAAGGGCTGTTAAACAAGACAAATATGCTATGGATTTATTTATGCTACCCATTAAATGGGTGATTTACCTGTCCCTTTAAAGTAATACTATTTTATTTATTTGTGTGGCTGTGCCAGTTCCAGGTGAAAACCCTGATATTTTCTGACTGTCACAAGCCATAGTGCCAAAGTGCTTTATTTTTATGTGGCTATGCTCCAAGGCCTTTGAAGAATGCTTATGAGGTTCAGGGATGAGGGGTGTCTGAGTTTCCATGCAGAAGAGCCATGGAAATCTGAGACAAGCAGCTGTGAGAGGAAAAGTGCCAAAGATCCAGAACACAATCTGTGCTATGAATAAAGCAGTACAATAACGGGTTACCTTATTTTAAAGCACGTGATGGCATGCCTTGCTGTCTTGTGCAAAAGAAAAAAATACAACTTACTTTTTCAGGGCACTTTTGCTTAACCTAGACTCTTCACCTTCTCGTTGCTTAGTTTGCTCTTGGATGACTTTTTCCCAGAAGTTCTTCAGCCCTTCTGCATCATGACCACCCATCTTGTGGCGTCTAAAGTTGTTATGCTTGCTCATTTTCTGAAAAGCAATTTGGAGGTCAGAGCAGTCAGCAGCCTAACCCAAGGCAGATATTGTGTTTCTTAGCCCCTTGCAATTTCTTTCTCATGAAGTGCTATTAAAATAAAGTATGTCACCTCAGAAGAATAGGTAACTGATGTTTACTCTGCCTTGAAGCAAAATATAAGGCATTGAAACAGGCCTTGGGTGATAGTTAAATGGTATTCCTATATTTTTGTTACTGAGTAATGACTACAGATGGCACAGTTCACTGAAATATTGTGAAGGCCACAGTATGTGTGAGATTTTAAGTGGTTTTGGAGGAACTTGGGAAAAAATACTTTCAAATATAGTGTCATTGTCACTGAAGTTCAGATGAGATGTTGTGAAAGGCCTTCCCTTATTCTACCTCCTGTAGTTTTAAAAGACATCATAGATGCTTGTTATCCAAGGGCAATGTGTTGCTCTTAAATGATTCCTATTACTACTCCAAATTATATCAAGCACAAAATATGCAAGGGAATTATGAAACTAAAATTGAGGCACACAGAGTGCAAAGCCCTGGAGAGCTTGTTATGTCCTTGTTCTTTAATTTATCAAAATTCAGTCTTAAATACTGTTAAAAGTAGAGCTCTTTAAAATATAGAGGTGAGTTCCAATAAATGAGAAAAAGGACAGAAAAAAGTGGATTTCTCCCTGCTAGATGCATAGTATTGGAACATGGAGGGTTTTAAAATTCTTAGCATGTCTGAGGCACTTGCTGATTGGTTACCAGACCTTAATGGTATTTTGAAAAGTTCTGTTGTTTGTTCCCAAAGGAAATAACCAGAAGAAATTGCTTCATATACTATATTTGTTGTTGTCCAAATATTGCTTTGCTATGACTTTAAATAAGGTACCAACAACCCACTATACTTCTACCCCAACTGTGAAGCAGGATTTCCTGCATCAGTCTCCTCCACTAAGCTCCTCCAGCAAGTGGGAATGATGCAAGAAAGTAGAGACCATGCTCCTGAGTTTTCTATGACTAGATCAGCACATTATTTGAGCATTCCTATGAAATCCCTACGGTTTCTTGTGTTCATCTAGTATCTGCTGTCACTAGATACTTTTGCCAACTGTCCACTCTGTACTGCTGATGAATTAATGCCTCACAGACCCTGATATGTACTTGTGACTCTGCTTCATAGACAATGTCATACTTTATGAGCTATCCTTGGAAAATACTATGAAGGCTATGCTAATGTAGGCCAATCTGAGGAAACCTTTGATATGTGCAATGCTGTAAGCAGGTCAGAGAAAAAGGACAGTCAGATACAATAAAATTAAGGCAGACTTGTGTAAGGTCTTCCTATCAAATACGGTGTTTTAAATTCCTGAATATTTAGAAGGGCATGTAAGTAAGATCTTGGCATCTTTCTAGATTGATTATTTTAGGTTTGGTATAATTTTCACAAACTTGTTTTTTAGAAAGATCAATAATAACAAATAATTTTGCCAAATTCGGTGCTAAGTCTGTCTGGACTGAAAAACCTGCTTAAAAAGAAGAAAAATCTCTGCCACTTCCAGATGCACTATTTTTCCATGCAGAAGTCCAGTTGCTTAAAGACTATAGTTAGACTATAGTCTAACTGGAGTAGTAAGTGTGAACTGGTTAGTCCATCTAATATAATCATCTCCTATGTGATGGAGTATCAGACATGCTTGAGTAGTTAGGATACTGGTCCTCCTCACAGCAAGGTTAGCAAAAGCTGCAATATCACCAAAATAATCAGATATTTTCCTCTGAGGCAAACAACAGTTTTCTGGTGTTTCCTTTGCTGTGGATCAAGGATGCCGTAGATAATAGCACAGCAGGATGCAGCAGGAGTCGTTACATCAGTGTGGATACAGCAGTTCTACAACCTTTTGCTAAATATGCTTTCTTTATCAATGATCTGGTCTAAATGGGAATATAGGTACTCTTTTAATGATCTTTTGTCTCACTCTGAGGACCTAAAATAACTATTATTTAAGACTTCATCTTGCAAAAAGGTATGCATGTCATGGACAGACTGGAACATGCCCTATCTGTATCTTAATTCTATAGGCTTTGAGCAGCGTTAGAAGAAATGCTGTGGTAATTCATTGTTGCAGTGAGTGATAGAATATGATTATTTCATCATTACTGGACCAGCAGGTCACCTGGGTCTTTGTACCATTTAAAAGCTCTTCTATCAGTAGCAGCTGTCCACTTGACACTCTTCAGATAATTATCCCATTGCCTCAGAAGCCAAGTGCAAGCTTCTGACAAACTCTGTAGGTTTGCCCTCTGAACCCTATTATATGTTGCCTCATGTAAGAGTCTGCCATAACACATTAACCTTTCATTAGAGATTAAGTTTTTAGGATTATTAAACTTCTATTAGATGTTCTTCAAGTGGTACAAAGAAGGCCTCCAGTCTTTATCTGAGGTCTAAATTGGTTAGATTTTTGAGGGGTGGATGAGGGTTTTGGCTGCTTTAAATCTTGGCCGCTACACTGAGAGGAATAAGCTGTGGTCAGATGGTACGCAAAAGATGGAGCTACTTCTGCAAATATTAGTCTGACATGTCTATGGGACTTTTTGCAAGACAAGAACATTTGACTTGGTAATAGTTCCCAGGAATGTCAGTGACATGAATATTTCACATGGTATTGCTGTGGTCCTTGCTAAGACAGGCACATGATGTAAGACTTTTGAAGATTGTGCTGTCTGACATTATTAGCCAGAATCACTTATACTATGATGTGCGAAAGCATCCTTTCTTTGAGCCTGGCTTTACAACATCCATATACAGAGATTAGATTTCACGTATACTGTGTAATACCTTCTTTTCTTCTAACTGAAAGAATCTACTTAGGAGTTTGGTTTGGATTTCTGAGTAATTCTCTAGGTTTGTTTCCTTTGTATTAAATAAATTCTTTATTATTGCTGTATTGTTGTAGTTGTTGTTGAGCGATTTTTCTGATTTCTTTTTAGATGTCACAATAACATAAATTGTAATTACACTGACAATTGGACTTAATTCTGGAAAACTTGTTCTTGATTCCTTCACTCAGATGCCTCAGGGTTCAGAAAATAGCAGGACAGTTAGATTTTTATCTGTAAGTATAAAACACACTTTCTTAGAGACATCTTACCAGTTTTTCCTGGGTAGACAGTGAGCAGGGAAAAGAGGTTTTCTGTCATCTCTATTTTCCTTTTGGAATGCGAGTTACCATTCCAGGGAACTTAAAGGAAAGCCGAGGAGGCATCTTTCTGGCTACTAATGGCAGGTTGTTTTAACATGTTTTTCCACTGATATGAAAACAAAATAAGCAACAACAACACTTCCATAGGTTCAAAGTTATTCATTCAGAAGACGTGAATCAGTGTAGATATTGTTCATGGACTGAAAACTTATGAAAATTTCTGCAGTACAGTTCCGGTGAAGGACTACTAAAATGTGCATAACACTGGTGCAAGGCAGAATTCCTTATTAAATCTTCAACTGAGATGGTTGAAGAGGGGCTATTTCTGTATGGGTTGTGCAGTCCTACCTGCCCATTTGAAGTATAGTTGGCTGCTTGTTTGGGGAGCCAAGCTGATAAAACAATATTTAAATAAAGTTTAGACTAGATATCGGCTAAAGCACCCTATGCATTTCATAGCTCTGAAACTCTACTGTCAGAAATATGTGTATGTGTGTATGAAAGAGTTTTTACAGCATTTATAATTTATGTGTTAACAAATTATTACTGTATAAAGAATGTCCACAATAAGAAGTAATAATAAATAAAAATAATGGCACTGCAAAGGAAGAAATCTCCTACACTTATAATCAAACCATAAATCACATGGCCATGCAGCAAACTGTAAAACAGCCAATTGCTCATGAAACACAGATAGCATCTACATACAATACATTGGTTTAAACTCTTTGGGCTGCTGTCCCAGAGCATGTTTAAAGGAGGTTCAAAGTGTCAGTGATGAGTAGTTTTTCCTCAACAGATCTCTCCAGTGCAAGGGAGAAGAAATTTTGCCTCTAGCTGGAAGTTATTATATGCACAACTTTTATTCACCGCCATAAAATTTATATAGAAACAGCCAGTGCTACAGCCTTCTGTCTTTTAATCTGATCTGCAGGCTGAAATTTGGTCTGGAAAGGTGTTAAATTACTATATTTCCAAATGCTCTGGTCTTAGCCCTTTCCTGGTGTGCACATTTTGAATTATTGTAATCTCAGACAACCTCCACTGAGGTACAAAAAGGAGTGTGACCAAATATCTAATGCAGGGAATTTCTCTTCTATGCACTTTGTAATTGTATTTCTACTTTGGGCTCTTGCCAGAGAAATTTTGGAGTCAGAAATGGTTCTTCATGTTTTGAACAGAAGTGCTATTTTTAGTAATCTTTCTCTAAAATAAACAAGCAAAAGGAGAAAATCTTATCTGATATGTCAGGAGGCATTTTTTATCCTTTTTCAGTCTTCCTATTTAGAGCATGTCTTGAGGTAGCCATTGTCTTCAAAATCCAGTATTTTATATAGAGAGACAATACTTGTGCATACAATGAGATTCTCTGAAAATCGTTTACTTTTTAGTGATAAGTATTTTTATGCATTCAGCAAAACTGTTAACTGAACATATTTTGAGAAAAATGCCAAAGTAGTTTTTAATCTAAATTATGCATAATTTAAAAAATCAGTTGGTTTGGCTAATAAAAAAATCCAACCTTATGTTTCTTTTCTTATTGGACAATATTTTAAACAGCAAGATAAAATAATGTTTGAACATTTGTAAATTTTATTTCCAAAATGTTTGATGAAAGAAAAAAATCTTTAACAATAATGGTTGGGTTTTTATACCTTAAAAAATGTTTCCTTTCTAAAAGGTGAAGGTAGGGCTAATTTTAACACCTTCAATAAATTTGGGGATTCAGCCAATTTTAATGTTGAACATGAACATGTTTCTGAAAGAATTTCCACAATCACTTCAGAATGTTTTGAAGACCATTGTAAACAATGGAAAGATTAACTTTGACTTCAACTGGACTCAGTCCCTTGGGTCATATCATGACCGTGAGCTATTTTATCTTTGTCAGGACACTAATTAGTGTCCTATGCCTTTTGCCCTTCACTGGAGTTTGTTTGCCTGAGCCCAGAATATTTTCTAGCATTATAGAATTATTACAGGACAGTATATGGGTTCAAAGCATGTTTATGGTGCTTTGTTTTTTTTATGTTCTAAAAAGTTTTAAATTATGCTTACAGAATGCATCACTAGGATGAATAGCCCCTTACACGTTCATTTTATGGTGGTTCTCCTTTCAGCTCAAGTATGTGTAATAGAGAATTTCTAGTAATACGAAAACCAGAGACAGGAGCAAATAACAGGTTAATAATTCAAGTTAAGATTAGAGTTAAACAAGACAGAGGCAGGATACCCTTGATATTTTATAAATCAGACAGGATCAGATTGTCTTCCAATAAAATATACCATAATATACAGAATTCAAGGTCATGGAGGGAAGAAGAAGAAAGCATTTTTCAAATTCGTACTAATTATCAAAAAGTAAAATAAATGTATAGGCATGTACATCTAGGCATGTTTAAAAATCAAGACAGGAAAAGAAAATCTTATTTTGGCCAAAACACAAGAACATAAATGCTTACTTTGATTGTATAGTAGCTTCCTCTTCTGTCAAAGTATGGATTTCTTGAGTGATTACTGAATAGTGTCAGTTTTACCTCTGGGTTCCCCTTTTCAAGAGGACTCCAACTGCCAGGAATAACTGATGAAATCTTTTCATCCGTCACTCATTTTTATTTGGGAGTGATGACATCTGCTATTATGAATTATTTTAATGGCAGGGAGGAAAAAACCCAAACCCACAGTCTCATTTTGTGAAGTCTGCAACACACCAAGCGGAATGACCAGTCAGTTACAGGGCACAAACTCTGAATGCCACATTTGATCTGTGCTATAATTTTTGGCAGGTGCCGCTGATGTCATAACTTGGCTCTAGAGAAACAGTTATTCTTTGACAAGTGCAGATCACTGGAACATAACTTCCATATGACTTGCAAGAATTCAGTACCGTCCCCTCCAAGAAAATGGATAGATCTGAAGAGAACATGTTGAATAGCACAGCTATTCTCAGGATAGTGCTACTGAGTGACTGACAGATAAATAGATTCCTTTTTCACCCCTTTTGATGTGTTGGTCTGTAAGAGCACCTGGTAGGCTACATGATAGGATTCCAGCTAAGCTGTTAATATGCTGAATAGCGCAGGAATCTGAACTCAGCCAGCTGTGAGCCGGAATCATAGCGTATATAATTTGTTACAGAATTTAGCACTTCCACTTCTTGACAGATTCTTCCTGCCTTTACTGGTACCACTGGGTGAACAGAAAAACACAGGGAAGTAAGGTGCTACTTACTCTGACAAAAGGAGAGAAGACTGAGAGGGACCTCCTGCTCTCAGCTGTTATTGGCAACCTGAACTGCATAACCCCTCTGATAATTTGGCAAGTTCCATTTTGGAATGAGTTATGTTTCTTACTCCAGGTATGTCCAGTGAAAGGTCACTCCAGAACTTTTCTGCGCTAAGTACTATAAGTTTTCTTCTAATTTACAGCTGGAGTTTATTCAAGAGACAAGTTACCCTTCTCTTGTCTCCATGGTATGCATCGCAAAAATTACCTCCTTTCTCCTTCCTTGTTTTGAAGATAAATCAGTCAAGGTCTTTGGACTCTTCTCATACTCATTCGCTTGATAGGTCTCATGGCCCTGCTCTGCAGTCTTATTGAACACAGGCAAAGAAAACTGTATGTCATATTCCAGCTGAGTACTAGTACCTTATACACTTCCTTATTTTGTTTGGATATAAACATCTGAATCACATTTTTCTTTTCCAGAGATATACCATGCTCATAAACACTCTCTAATCGATTAATGCACCCACATGGTTCTCCTATTATTTTTCCAACTGATAAGCTCCAGCATATAACAGACATTTTAATTAGATCCTAAGTTCATGACCTGCCTGTTGTGCCACTTCTCTATTTTAGTCCTTCAGGTCATCTGTCTCTTTTGTCTTTGAAATTCAGTCCCCTGTGCTGATGACAACCTTTGTGTCCTCCAGAAAATATCTAACTCTGCTTCATTTTGTGCCAAACTTCACCACTCAAAACAGTAGTAAGACTGCTTCTAAGACAGCTCTGGAGGAATTCCTTTTTTAACCTTCTTGCAGGTAGGGAGCTTTCGGTAGAAGTTTTTATCTGATCTTAGCCACTCCTTATCCACTTAAATGTCTTATATGAGATATTTTTTTTTATTTGCAGCTTATCTAATATTTTCTCCTGTGGCACTATGTTAAATATTTTACTGAGGTTCACTGTTTATCTGGTCCATATGTATTGGCCCACATTTATCACAGTCAAAAGGAAGCACTGAAGTAATGTGCCACCTCTGACCTTTGAAATCCATTTTGTATTTATTTCATTTGCCTTCAGGTCTTTAATTATTAAATCCTCCAAAGTTTGTCTGAAAGCCTTAAATGGTGTAAAGTCAGACCAATATCTCTATTTGAAAAGTGACAGAATATGGCTCAACCTATAACACAGTAGGTTGTATTCCAGTTCTCTGTCAATGCCTGAAGTTTGGATGAGATTCATATGTAGAGGTAATATCTTTTCTTAGATCAGCTAGTATAAGCTGGGAAAAATGCACAAGGTCTGAAATAGAAGCAGCTAACTTCAAGGCTAAATATCAGTTAGGAACAATTGTTCTAAGTTTAAATAGATAAACCTCAATGAGACCATCAGAGAAAAATGTTGGTTTCTCTAGAAAAGCGGAGAGGATAGTAAAGGAGAGGTAATAAAGTTCATCTTATCTCTTGCCATAAAGAGAAACTGGTTATTTATTGCTTTCTGGGTGCAGTTATTAGATGGGGAGGACAGAAAAGAGAGGGAGATTGTCATGTGTCCATAGTTAGTTTAGATGAACACTGAAATTAGTTTTTCCACTAATCATTCAATAAGACACTCAGCACCACTACTGTTAGTGGAAGGTAGCCATGAAATGTAACACGAGGTTGGTAATTCACTGCTCCAGGACAGACTGCTCTGTCTGATAGCTGATCCTGGACCCTAGGCAAATGCCCAAGTTGCTGATGATGGTGACAGACTCTTAGTTTCTCTTCCTGGAGCTGCTCCACTTTATATAAATAATGCAATACTTTGAGCTTGAGAGACAGAATCAACACTATACTTATTTAATCTCCCGTATGACTCAGAGTGGGGTTTTGCACTTTTCCATGTACTAGATACATTGCCTCACATTTTGGCTACCAGGTATTATAAGGCATATTTTTTCTTGGCAAAGGACTTACTTGGAATTTCTTTTGAAAAATCTTTATTTCACTGCATCCCTGACATAAAACAGATATCAAATCCTGCTTGTATTCTTGTTTTAAAACTGCCCAAATTCAATGTGTCTGAGAACTAACCCACACTGCTGCCATGTAATTTCAGTGGTGCCTAGTGGCAAGAAAACATAAGAAACTAGGCAGAAGACCAGGCCACTACAGGTCACACAGAGAAATAATCAGAACTCTTTGATCTTTGTAATTAAAGTGGCTGAGACTTGGCATGCAATACTGGGTCTGATACTACCTAGAGATCAGCAATATGGTCTACTCTGGCCTTCTGTTAGTACAGAGTCAACTGCATGAATATTATGTTACTTTAGAAGTTCCACAGATTTACTTTATAGACTTGCCAGACAAATCAATATTTTGAGTAAATTGTTTCAACTTTAAAAAACATATAGGCATCACAATATGTTTGGACGTTTATAGCCTAACCTGACAGTTTCAGCTAAGAAGCTGACAAGTCTACAGTGTACCTCTCCCAGTATGGCACTTAGAGTTGCTTTTGCTTATTTATAATGATTTAGAGCTATTAATACATTTTACGTAGTGTTGCCTTGCACTAACACAAGCTTTTGTATAACTGGTTGTGTTTTGGATGTCGTATTATAGTAATTCACTTTTTTACCCTATCATCACCTTGTATTTTTTTGCTAGTTGGTGCAGAAATCACCATTTATATGGGGCTTTTTTCACTTTATGTAAGCAATTGCAGAATATGGCTGTGAACTCTGGCTTTATAACAGTGTATTATGGAGTGTTTCCTTACTGTATTACTGTCAGGGCCTGAAGGACCTCAACAGGCCTTCACAGACCTGCCCAATCTCACTTGGGAGCCACACCTCTGCCCAAGCACCCTGTTTCAGCTCAGGTTCAGGAATCTGGTTCCTGCCTGAGCAATGTCAGATGAACCCCCATCTCCAGCCTGGTCTCTCATCCTGCCTCTGGACAGACCTCAGACCTACATTGCAGAGCAGGCATCTGGCAAGACTATTTTGTGACAGCGTCATAGATAGCTTGTCTCTGGATATGTTTCCTGGATATGCCCTAGACTTGTTTCATCCCCTCACCATTCTTGGGGCTGACGATCAATGCTATTACCAGCACCTATTACCTGAACCTGCTTGGCCTGCCATTCTGAGATCCCACAGGATCATGACTTCTTTTTTTGAAGGTACTGCCTGTGCTGGGGTCACACTTGGCTCCTGGCTGATTCTGCTGTCATGGGGCAGCCCCACTTTTTTTTCTACCTGACATTACCATAGATGCAACTCCAGGAGTGACAGCATTATAGGCTCATCAAAGATGGTGGAATACCATCATTAAAACGCAGAAAATATGTGGATTAAAAGACTGCCTTGCCTACTGCTGTGGCTTCACTAATCTCTGCACAATTTTGTAAAAAATGCTTAAAAATGCTGGTTTGGCAGTACTACATTCCACCTTGTTGATGTGGAGTCTGTGCTAAGACACGCCCCATTTTAGCTACTGACAGTCACTAAACCATCTTCTACGCTGAGAAACCATGAACCCATCTCCCATGGCTGTCACTGGTGTTTGAGATGAATGCACTTATGTAAGTGGCTAAGAACAGTTTTGTTTGATCTGAATGACTGAAGAGTACCTTATTACTGTCAAGTACATTAAGAAGGTGGAGGACAGCTGGACACAAAATACTCCCCTAGCAGTTAGTGGATTCTGTGATATCATATGGTCAGCTGTGTAGATACCTTTATCTAAACTAGGTACCTAAAAGTAGATTCCTAAAGCCAAGCAAATTTCCTTGCAGTGTCTGAGTTCATGACAAGAACACGTGGATTGTGTTGCAAATGTGAGAAGGTTGTCAGAGAGGAGAGAACTTGAGGCTGGGGAAGGTAGCATCTGTGGAGATTAGCCCCATTGCTAATTTGATGCAGATGAGCAACACATGATGCCACAGAGCATGGAGGTAACAGTCACCCTTCCTGCTGTAGTCTGACAACAGTGACTCTTGTCAACCTGTTACCAGTCAAACTGTGATTGGAAAATAGTAATTGCTGGGATGAGCCAGAGACTACCTGAGTAATAGTAAGTCTCTCTGCCCCAAGTGATTTCTAAATTATTTATAATTTCACAAATGGTTTATAGTGAATTTTACACAGATAGGCTCCTCTAGCTATGTTGATGCTGTCAATAAGATGCTTGTTTATATTAGGTAACCATGCCTTATCCTTCACTGAAAGGAAGAAAATTAATTTGTTACAGGCCACTGAAGATTTTAGTGGACACTTAACTGCAGCGACTAGCAGGCTGCAAAGCGCCTATTTCTTTCTTGAGTTATGCTTGGTCATGTGCACTTGACTACCTGAAGAGGAAGGTGCCCAGCCTCAGATTTTTGTTTGACTTTCATTTACTTATAAGGACCATGTTTGTCTTTGTGTATTGCACATTATTTTCAAGCATGAGTGGAAGCAGACATCAAAAGGAATGAAGACTAAATTGCACTACAGCAGCTGGTTTCTGGTTTTTACTCACAAAAAGCTCCTCCCACTTGCGGGGCCTGCAGTACATCCTGTAATCTCCCTCATGAAAGGGCTATGTAATAGGTGCATTAAACAGGACAATGTGGGAGGTGTAGATGGTCCTGTAGTCTTTCTATAGTCTGGGAAAATATTCTTATTGTCTCAGCATTGTTCTTGCGTTGCTACTCAGCAAACACAGCCACCAACTGCTTATTCAGGATATGTCTGTAGTGTTCACTTACTGAATGTTATCTTACTGCCATGTCCTTCTTTTCTTTACTTCCAAGCTTTCACCTGTCCTGTGTGGATGTGTCTTCAGTTGTGTGGCTTTGGCTAGCAGGGTCAAACTTCCTTGAGCTTGAAAATCAGGGTGATAAATGTTTTATCTGCAACCAGACAGTCAATCAGGATTTAAGGTTTCGTATTACCATCTTCTCTTCTGTGTCAGGGGACGACGCTGCTAGTGGTAGGGTCTATTCGGATACTCCTTGTGTGCACCAGAAAGGGAGACATAGCACAGACAGTTCCCAAGAGAAGCACACTAGAAAGAATGCAGAAATAGGGGACAAGGTGAAAACAATGCAGTGTGGTGGCCCTGTGAATGATACCATTAAACCCAGGCAGACAGACAGACACTATGCTGGATGATGTGACATTATTTCATCTGTCTTGCTTCATGTTGGCAAGCATGACTTTCCAATGAAGTCACTGTATCCTGTCACTGGTCCTGCACAAGCTAACTGAAAAATGTAAAATTATTGGACAAAAAAAACAGTTGGAGAAGCCTGATATCTTGAGAGCTAGGGCATGCTGTAATACTACCTTCATCTATGGCTTAAAGGAGGACTTGAAGGACTGACCAATGTGAAGCAAAAGCCTAAGTACAGAAAATATCCAGAATGGAAGACAACACAGGGGTCCTATGCAAGGGAGGTTGCAGGGTCCAGACAGGAACCGAAAGGGTGTAATACCAAAAAATAAATATTTGTGAAAAGTCCAACTGAAATTTGGCATGAACAGACATTGGGGAACCAGCATAAAATCTACCAATGCAAAATTAACCTGTCAAAATATTTTGAATTAATCTGATTTGGCAATCTGAGTTTATAGTCATTCAGTGCTTTGTACTGTGGAATTGTGTTACCGGAACTGAAAAGCTAGCTTCGCTATTGCAAGCGAAAGTGGCTTAAAAATGCTTGCCTAAGAGGCTGTATCAGGGTACCAAACTGGTTCAAAATACACTCTTAATAACTTAATAACTCTCCAAAGTAGAGAAGCAGTGGATGGATTATACCCATAAAATCTGGGAAAATAGCCAGTGTAGATAAACCTATACTTCAGCTGTCACTGGGAAAGGATTGTATAAGAACTGCTATTTCCCAGGTTGACGTTTTATTCATATTAACACGTTCAGATCTACTAATTACACTTTAACTTGCTAAGGAAGAAATGCAGTGGTTTTCTTGTGTTGTTTTTTTTTTTAATTTTATTTTAATTAATTAGTTCATCTACAAAAAAGAGTTTCTGTTATTATTCCATTGAATTTTAAGCCAACCCTGCTTCATGGTATTTGCAACTTTTTCATGTTCTGATAACATTTCAGGAAATCGCTTTATGGACGTGAACATTTAAATTCTAAGTACCTTCTAATTAATGAGTGAGCTAATCCCAACTCCATATTAGTTATTGTGCTGAACCCATCCTTTGAACTACTCCTTTACTGATTTACCATACCCTCTCTCATCAGGGCAGCAAGCTGTTCAGGATGCAAGCCATCTTTTACATCACAGAATTTAACATAATCGGTCCCTAGTCCTAAAGGGCTGCTTGGTCCTTGATATTCTATTGTAATACAAATAAACAATATTTCTGTTCATAAACTTTATTTATTTTTAATAGTACTTAAATATTAACCTGCTTTTATGTTTTTGCATGTTGTCTAGAGGTATCTGAGGGCTTAAATCCACAGAAGAATCAATAACTTTTTCTAGATGTTATTTGAGGCTGTGGCAGAAGTGAAGAGCCTTGAGGTTGCTTAATGTGCAAAGGACAATAACAAATAGTGCATGATAAAAAAAGCATCGTTAGAGCAAAACAATTGATGGTGAGAGCCTGAAGCCTGTGCATTTCAGGGTCTTTAACAGGCTCACATCTCTATTACAGACTAGCCCTACTCTGGTCTGAAATTCTGTTAGTAGTTGGTTGATGTGTACCGGGTGGGCTCTTGGAACATATCTTTAGGTTTAGCCTTACCTGAAAGTTTGGTGGTTTCTTTTGGTTTTGGTTTTGGTTGGGTTTTTTTTGTTGTGGTCTGAGAAATGAACCAAAGCCTGGTAAGTGAGGGCAGTTGGAGAATTCACTTCAAAGGTGCCCTTTGATATCAAGCACCAGTGCTAAAGTATGAGCAAAGTAAGTATATTTGAATTACCTTGTGATATCGGCTAAGAAAGTGAATCCACAGGATTAACATGAATCAGATGATGTATAGTAACTTAGTACCTGTAGGAATATGTTTATGTATCCAAGCTATTAAGTCTTTATTTTCCTTTGTTTTTTTTTAATACTAAACTAACCTGATTCACGTGGAAATATATAAGAACAAAAACTATGGAAGAATATAGTCTTCTGACTTACAGTTAATATTTCTTTTTGTAAGGGAAACCTAGGACTAAAACCCCATTGCCTCAGACATTTTAAATTGGACTGAGTAAAACACCACCAAGTGCACTGAGGAGTCAGAGTAAAATGGCAGGAAATGGATTAAATGACCTCATAGGTCTCTTCCATTTATGATTTTTATGGTTCTATATCTCTATGTATTTGCTTGCTTTTTTGTGTGTGTGTGTGATAGGCTAAGTTAGGGAAACAAAATTAATTCTATGAGGCACAAAACAATAATGGAAGGGCCAGCAGTTTTTAACAGTGTCCAGCATTTCAGAATTGGGCAGGTGTAATATGCATTTTAAAAATTAGTATTTGGTTGTTCTTAAGCTTGGTATAAGATTTGATTAAGGAGAGCTCTGTCCTGAAGCGATGAATCTGACAACAGTAAGACCAATCAGAAACAAATGAAGAGTCTGAAATGCCGGAGTCTGGGGAAAATTTGCCACATTCAGAAAACACCCCTCCTAGGCAAACCTCCTGTACTTTCTTCTATAATGATATTGCACAGCTTTACAGTTACTCTGCCAGTTTCCATAATTTGTGTAGTTTCTTTATGAGACCCAGCTAGTACTTTTTCTTAGCTGACATTGTCTGGGCACCTGGTTCCTAAATTTCTTAAACACAGACACTGGCAATGCTGAAATTTCTGATGGCAACAAAGCTCATTTTCTGGCCAGCTATAAGTGACTAGCATCCCTTCTTCCTCTACGTCAAGGGCAAAGGGAGCCATATCACAGTGGGGACTTTTACTTTTGGCTGCTGTGCAGCATATCACAATATATCAAAACCTTTCTATCCCTTTCTAAATAAGCAGTAGATGTCTCAAACTAAAAAACAGTTTGTTTCCAGCAGATTATTTTTTTACTTTTGTGCCACGCCTTTGTTTTAGCTCACCTTAAAATCTTAAAATGGTTTATTCTGGAGATTTCTCCTAACAGGTTAAAGAGTTCTTAGGCTTCATTTTTATTCTACTGTTCCTCCTTTCTGATTTTATTTAACATTATCTATCAATGTCAGATGTGTTACTGACACCCCATTATGCACGTTCAATACTTCCACACCCTTGATGAGCTGCATGGCTTGAGGCAATGGCTACCACCATCCTGCCTCGGCTACTCATCGTGTCCCCCATGCTAACAGCTGCATCCTCTCCTGCTCTGCCAGATGCAGTGTGGAAAGGAGAACCTGAGCTCTTCATCCACCGCAGCCCAGAGGCTTCAAGAGTCTGAAGAGTAGGTCCATGATCACACAAATGTTTTGATGAAAATGGTTTGGGGCTAGAGGAATGCTGAGGACTGTCACAGGGCCAGCTGACTGCAGGTAAAACCCACTTCTACCAGCCTGTATTACCTCAGGCTTGAAGAAGAACATAAGTCTGTGTTTTCCCAATGCTCTTATTTGCTCCCTCTGGTCACACAGCCATATTTCTCTATTCAAACCTGTGGGTTTTGTTGCAGTTATAATTTACTTTAGAACAATACTTAACTCCAGGAATATAGGAGGAAATGGTAAAAGTTTTTTTAAATGAGCAAAATATCACCTGAAGGTGGTAGAAATAATTCACATTCACAAATATTTAAAAAGGACAAATGTCCATCATAGTGATGGATGTTTCTAGGTGGGGAAAAGGCTTTGGCCAAGAGCATTTGCTACACTGGGTTTTGTGCAAATATGGATAAGACTGTGAGCACCCTGTCACCAAAGCAGTTTTAATTTAAATTAAGTGATAGCCTAAAGGCTGAGAATAAAGATTAAATCATTTATGTCACAGTTGGACATGCTTTCCAAAAGGTACAGATTATGTCTAACAATGTATTTAAGTGTTACTGTCCACTGATTCTCTTTCAAGGCACGGATTACTACTGAGAAGTTATGCCTTTATGAGGTAAAATATGACGATTTAGAAAAGTAAGGATTTTTTGAGAAATAAAAGTATTTTGGCAACTATAGAAATAAAACTTAATGCTGGCCTCAGACCTCAGGAACTCCAGGGTCCTGGGCCCTGGGTGGACAGCCTGATGAGCTTCCTTCAGTCTGTCACCAGGTGAGCGAAAATTACTTCAATTTTGTCAGTCTTATTCCTTTGCTTCTGGCTCCTAAAAACAATGTTTTGTTTGGATACTCTATGCCCATTTTAAAGAATCTGTTTCCTTAAACTGCCGTTGTAGGAAAAGAATTGCAGCAAAAGAGGAGAAACCTTTTTTAGAAGACATTTTTAGAAAAGATGTTTCCCACAAACAAGGTATTCTAAATTTTGGTCTTCTCTGCCTTCATCTCTCTTTTAATTATTTTCTGTGTCTTTGGGGTATGCTATGAATGGGAGGTGGTGGGCAGGGATGTGGACTTTAGGGTTTCCTGTTTGACGGTGTAAGTGCTCCTCATGTGGCAATGAATGTCAGTTTTTCAAACTAATTTCCTTAGAGGTGGTCAAGCAATTTGTAAACTCTCCCAGAAGGAGAAGGTTCCAAATGTATTGGAAAGCACAGATAGAAGAAAAAAATCAAAGGAAATTAAATTAATAGATAAATTTTGGGGAAAATAGGGAAACCCCCCACAAGTTCTAGTAATTTAGTGCAATTTTGTTTGGTTAAAAAACATCTTTCTGTTGAGATATTACATCCAGGTTAGTTTAAAATTAGGACTGAATCTAGTTATGTTCTGCCAAGCCTACTTTAAATGTGGTAATTGTCCTTTATAATCAAGCTATTAGAATAACATTAAAATGTAATCCTCAGAAACAACATAGTTATTTATCAAATGTTGCATTAGCCTGCTTGACAATTTAATTTACAAGCTTTTCATTATTAGTTTGGTCTCTTGGTTATTAATTGCTTGAAAAACATGTCATTTTTCATGTCTTATATAAATGAATACAAGAAAAAGGGTCAAATTTTAATCTTGGAGAAACCAGCATAAATCAAAGATAACTGCGCTAAGTCAGTGAAGAGTTACCCCAGTATAGGACAGGGAGACATCTCCTCTCATATTTAAGCAGAAACAAATGAAAGTTTGATTCAAGCATTATGTAGGAAAGACATAATTTCTCTACCTAGATCAAAAAAAATTTAGGCTGGGTTTCTTTTGACAGCAGAAGAGACCCTTTTTTTCTCTTTTGTTTCTTCAGCAGTAAAATCATATAGAGCATCATGCAATTTCTCAGCTATTGTGTTTCTTCCAGTCAAGCTATGTCTTGAAATGTTTCCTATAAGGACTTGGATGTCAGTTTCTGAAGCCTATAAATAAGGACTTCTGAGCAGAAGAAAGAAGTAAAATCACCTTCAGCTCCCTTTGGAAAAGTACTGGACTTGTGCTTGTTTATGAGCTGGTATGTATGGCACATATATTTATTTTATGGAAAAAATAAAAATTATTAGTTTTAGCTGAGAAAATCTGGCATTGACAGAATGCTTATTGTCATTTTATTCCATTGTTAGGACTGTGATTACCAGGCTGCTTAATAATTTGCAAGCTGTGCATGAACAAATTCACCAAAATCCTCCTGTTAAATTGTCAGTGTGGAATGTAAAATGTTGAGCACATATAACCAGCTGACCTGGAAAGCACAGTACTGTACATCAAATCAAAACTTGCCCTTTACATTCACATCTCAAGCAATAAACCTAAAAAAAAGTGATAAGCTATCACTGTGGAGGTGATATGAGAGGAGACGTGACTTTTTTTCAGAAATTTGGAGAAAGCAAGGGTGCCACAGCTCTCTGTACTGGAAGCAGGAGGAATGCTCCGCTTATGTACAGAGATTTTTATTTACAGACCTGGCAGCTTTTTATTTGGAATACAAGTGTTAATGTTTTCATTTTATAGTTGGGAAGAATGAGACTTTGAGGAGTAAAGTGATTGTTCAAAGCAACTCTATAGCTGATCCAGGAACCCATTTATTATATAACTGCAGTGAACCCACCCTATCCCACACTTACACTGGAGATTGAGACAGAAACTTTTGCTGAGTTACTCACTTCCTCCACATCTCCTTTTTCATCTTAACGTGCTTTCTTTGGGCCACTCTTGGGCATGAACAATTGCTGGGATAAAATCTGTTGTTGTGATGTTTCTAATGCAGGAAAAATCAGAAAATGTCAGAAATGTTTCATATTCTGCTTTTGCCACAGAAGATCAGTAGCCCTGTAAATAAGGGTAATGTGGCTGTGTCACCAGTGATGAATAACTTTTCTTTCTGTGTCTTCTATCTTTTAATCTCATTCAGCCTACTATTTTCTGATTTGTCATAATTAGACATTGATAACCTATTTTAAAGACAGAGGAAAAAAAAACCTTTCAGCATAATGCCTGGCTACCTTCACAGCCTTTAATGTGTATTTTGGAGAATGCCTGTGTGTGTTATGAAAGCAACCTTATTTCTCCTCGACCGTGGGAAGTCAGGGCATAAAAGAACTGACATATTATTACCACTCTGTGTCTTCTACAGACATATCATAAGAAGTTACTGGATTGCTCTGCATTTTTTTCTTAGTGTCTTCTCACATTCATACTCTGTCCTTTTTCTTGCCATCCTTTATCTCCAGATAGGGTTCAAGGTCTTAATCCAAATAACCCAGTGAAAGACATTAACTTAATCTGTTAAAAGCTCCTTATGGGACCTGACTTAATTCCAGACAAAATCTGCATGTTTTGCATTTGTTTTGTGACAGTTTATTTATCTGTCTGATGTCCACAAGTCTACAGTTCACCTTGTCTACATATTTTTTTTTCATTTTTCTTGGTTTTCTTTGTACATATATCTCTACTAGACCTTTCCTAAGCAAGCAAAGTCTTCTTAAAGACCCAGCTCTAATTCTGTAGGGCTAGCTGGACCCAACATCATATTTTATTATGATTGAAATTCCTTATTCAGTGCAGATTCAGTGGTGTGGTACTACCTAAACATGTCAATTGCTTTGGACTGAAAGTTTTACAAAAATGGAAAACTACCTCTTGTGGATTTCCTGGACTAGCCCAAATCCTGTATCACTTCCCACCATAGGCAGGAGATATGCAGTCTCCTTTTCTTCTGAAGAGGAGTTTCTAGGCTTTGGAAACAAGGGTAGAAATCTGTGAATGCTGGAAGGTATCTGAGTGGTGGGGATGGAAGAGAATGGGAGCAAGGAGATGGAGGAAAATAAAACTATGGAAGTGGAAAAAGTGAAGTGAGTGTTTTATTTTTATACTGTGAGTAGCCCATGTGTGGTTTGGAAAGTCTACGTTCCCTGCTCCTCTGTTTTGAGCGGGGTTTTCAGACTTACTATAAATGACTGAACAGGCAGTTTTAATTATAGTAAAACATGACAACAGAAATGAATCCTCATGGTTAACAAGTCATAAGACTGCATTGCAGTCCTCAGGGACTGAGACGTGAGGACTCAAATGCTTGTAAATAGTGCAGGTGTTGAAAACCAATATGAGGTTATATAATTTCTTGACCAGAGAAATGCCAACACATGTCTTGCAGCATTGTGGTGTGTGACAACAGATTTCTAGTGGCAATTTACAGGCAGGGAAAAAGGTCTTTGATCTCTCTACAGCTGCTAACCTTTACATTTCATATTCACTCATCACCATCTCAAGATGTGCTAGTTTTCAGACAGAAGTAATAAGAGTAAGAACAAGTGGCCAACTGTGCTGCTAGTTTTTTTAAGAAGAGATCCACACAGTTCATGTGAATAAATTTTAGCCCATTATATAGGAAATACTACTGTTATTAGTTTCAATTTGTTAATTATTCTTGCATTACTAGGGTTCTAATTCCCACAACTCTGTGTCTGCTGTTTAACTGAGTGACAAAAACTTGACAGGAGAGCAGAAAAAATGATGAATGGCTAATGATAAAGATCATCAGTCAAAGATAATTGGTATAAAAATAGTGGCATTTCTGCAATTGAGAGGTAATCCATTGTCGCATGTCCATGAAGACTCAAGATGGTTGTCAAAAACTGCATACCAGTGACATAGGTTAATACCATTACTCTAAACAGGTTTTTGTACTATATTTTGTAATTTTTGTTCACTGTTGACACCCATGTTAAAAGCTGAATTTCTTCTCTCATCTGGTCAAACTTGCTGTATTACATAAGGTGATCCTCAGGACTCAATTCAGGCATAAGAAATAGGAGATTTTATGAGGTGTTTGAAAATATATATGCAATACTTCCACGGCAAGATTTCCAGGAATATTTTCTGTTTTGTTTTTGTTTTACTTTTCTTAAAGGACTTGTGTTTCTGTAGTGCTAAAGAAATATTACTTCTAGAATTGCTCACTCAACCCTCCAAAATGTTACAATAATGTAATTTCAAGTCAAATGATAAGACATTCCATTTAAACTGCACCGTTGCTGTGAGCTGTACTCAGGTTCCTCTGTATCCAGATTTATTGCCCTCCTTATTCTCAGCAAGTGTGAGCAAACATGAAATAGTTTTCTGTAATTGTATAAAAAAGAAATATAAGCAATGTTTGAAAACCTTCTATGAGATAGCAAGGTCAGCCATATGCCACTGAATAATTTCCTGAGCATCTGTTCATTCTAGCTATCACAGTGTCCAACAGTGCAGATATGGTACAAATAATAATGACAGTACTGTTTACTGGGGTCTAAACCTACAACTGGATGTTTTGCAATAGTCCTACTGAAGGACGTGGAGTTTTGAACATGGAAATTTTGTGGGGCTGGGCTGATTTTAGACCGAACATAAAAATCGGTATCCTGCTTGACCTTCACTGCAACAAAGTCTAAGTACAGCCTGAAATCAGGCATGAATCTACACAAAGGGAAACAGGGTTAGTGGATCCCAGCATATGGAATTTACCATCCTCTTCATAGTTGGACTTTGCAGAAGACAGGGGTTTGCAATGTGGTGGGCTACACCTGTTAACTGCTATTAACTGGTGCACAGTAAAAATCTGATAGGGGACCTCAGTTCTAAGTGTGGCTTTTCAAATGACTTTCACAGGTTGCTTTTAATGTTAAGTTCATAAAGGACATCAAGAAACCAAAGACCCGTTAGTTCACAAGCCCTTTTCACAGAAGAAAATGTCACAGATTTTACCCCATGGTTGCACTATTTCAGCTGTTTTGTGGTATGTCAAGAGAGACGTCATCTTGGTAGCTTTTTTGGTGATATCTCCAATATATATTCTCATAAAAATTCATACTTTTATAACTTTGTAAGAAGGGCCTGAGTCAGCCAGAAGGGCGTGGTCTCTGTTCAGGTCATTCGTGCCTTTCTTGGGCTTCCTGGCAGCTGTTCTTATGTCCCTTCAGGAGAGGGAAACTCTCTACATACACTAACAGCACACAGACCTTGTTTACAGCTGACAACACTGCCTTCTGAACCAGAGACTGTGTCTCTGGTGCTGTCTCAGCAGATAATATTCCAAGCAGGGCTATTTAGTGTCTCCCAAAGGCTGTAATTTTCCCAAGAGCAATTTAGTGGTGTGTCTGTTCCAGGCTAATCGAGCAAACCAGGTGCTATGGGATACCTTTGTGGCCAAAATCTATGGTAACATGCTGCAACAGCTCCTCTAGACAACACTGGAGCTGGCACATGTCTGGGTCATTGGCAAAGCACACATAGATGTATCTGTGGTCCAAATCCAGACCTGAGCCTGTTGTTTGTCTAGCCCTGTGCAGAGGCATGACAACCTGCACAGGTGAAATGGCCTCAGTGCTTCCCTGAGAGAGAAGGATAGGGCCAGTTGTTTCCAGCTGAGGAGACAAGCCTTTAATTATGACTGTTGTAGTGAAATTGGCCATTCCTTGCAGTTCCATAAGTAAAAATAAAGAATAAGAGGAACTGAAAACTTCTCTGTACTTCAGTATAACTAATATTTAAAGTAAGGTAATGAAGAGAAAAAAACTCTGTTTTGAAAGAATAAGAAAAGTCACCTGGGTAATTAAATAGTTAATAAGTACCAGTTGTAATTAATCGATTTCATCAGAAAAGCAGAAGTACAAATATCTTTTGACTGATACTTCCCAAGTGCACTCCTGTCCCATCCGCTTCAGTTGCCCGATAAAAACTAATGATCACCTCCATGATGGGATAATGTGTACAGTGGGATAATGTGTTTAATCTAATTTAATTGTGACTAAGGGGTGTGACTTTTTTTCTTACTGGTGTCTCTGATTCTCCTTTTGTAGTGAGAGATATCAAGATTAAACTGGACTCCATTGAAACACTCTTCCCACATTTACGTCTAATGAACATGACTGGAGAATTAGTGTTCTAGTTGCTTTCTCATTTTCATTTATTTGTACATGGATAAGAAAAAAAATGTACATGGAACGTACCCCCTTATGTGCTTAAACCTTACTAGAAAAAAAAATTGGCGTTAGAAAGGATTAACACAAATTTCTGCTATTACCTTAACTGCATGTCTGTGTTTGCTATCTTGCAAGGTAACACACGGGTGGCCAGCTAGGGTTTTATGGGATGCCTTGGGTGGTTTTTTTTTAGCCTGGAGCAATGCCGATCAGTTATTAGGTCAATCAGATTGGGGATATTGCTACATGTTTGTGTAGGTGGAGATGGGAAATGTAGAGCCAGATATTGTTGGCAGACTTAGTTGAGTGCTGCTGTATACATTGCTTCTGAAAAGCTCTTGACTGAAAACAGAACTTGTCCCACATATACATAGAACTTATTTGTCCCAGATTAGGCTGGGTGGGAAGAAATCAATTTCTAAAGTCTTGATGACTTCTCTGTTTTTTTCTTGAAAGAATAAAAATATTTTGATCACGTTGCTCTAAGGGAGGAAAAGGCAGAAACTCTTAGGCCCTATGGCGAACCAGACAATCTTTGAAGATGTTGGTTAAGACATTTTTTACCTCTGTTCCATCAGCTCCATCATGATCAGCTCACATGTTTTAAAGCAAGATTTCTGCAGTCCACATTGGGAGTAAAATATCTACTGTTGTGCTGAATAGAGCTGTACCTGAACACATTTTCCCGGCTGTAGGCAGTGGCTAAGTTACTGGTGGTCTGTACAAGAGCAATTATGTGACTAAAATTCCCAGCATAGGAATTATGAAACTATTGCTTATGCAGTAGATCCCACCTGGCTATGAGCATATGTTGTTTTTCATACACCCACCTCACTGACACCACACAGGCTGGCAAAAATGGAGCTCTTTTTTGTGTAGAAGTGTTTTGTGAGATATGGTGCCATATAAGGTTACCTTGAACTTTCTGTGTTAGTGCCCTGGTTTCAGCTGGGATAGAGTTAATTTTCTTCGTAGTAGATAGTATGAGGATGTTTTGGATTTGTGCTGAAAACAGTGTTGATAACACAGGGATGTTTTAGTTGCTGCTGAGCAGTGCTTCCGCAGAATCAAGGCCTTTTCTGCTTCTCATACCACCCACCAGCAAGGAGGCTGGAGGTGCACAAGAAGCTGGGAACTGGCTGAAGGGATATCCCACACCACATGACATCATGCTCAGCATTTAAAGCTGGGGGAGAAGAAAGGGGAGATGTTCAGAGTGATGGTGTTTGTCTTCCCAAGTAACTATTACATGCAACGGAGCCCTGCTTTCCTGGAGATGGCTGAACACCTGCCTGCCCATGGGAAGCAGTGAATGCATTGCTTATTTTGCTTTGCTTGCACTCACGCTTTTGCTTTACCTGTTAAACTGTCTTTATCTCAACCCACGAGTTTTCTCACTTGTACTCTTCTGATTCTCTCCCCATCCCACCGGGGTGACGGGCTGGGGAGGGAGCAAGTGAGCAGCTGGGTGGTGCTTAGTTGCTGGCTGGGGTTAAGCCACAACAGGATAGGCAAAAACCTCTTATCTCTTATTATTCCTTTGATTCCCCCCTGGAAAAAACATAGAAAAGTGCCCAAAACCTGCTCTTGGAAGTGAAGAAATCAGTCCCTGAATATGTTAAGAATTAATGAAACAATCGGGACCCAAAGACGTTGTGTGTGGTCTAGGTAAATATTAATATTATGAATCCTACTGCAGTGATCTATGTATCATAAGCAGCTTCCTAAGACTGCCAGGAAGATTAGATTTTCATTGCTAGTTTTAAAGACATCAGCCTCAATAAACAAATGACAATAAACCATCATTGAACATACATTTTAGCATTTGGCTTCAATGATGTGCTAGCTCTGTTGTGATGGGCATTGGTATAAATCTGCTTTGCAATAGTCCCAGACTCTTCCCTAGAGTTAAAAAACATACAAAGAGTGGAAATGAGAATGAATTTTGTGATTCTTCCTGCCCCTCTTTTTTTTTGTTTCAAATGAAACTCTTTAGAAAGTAAACAATTTGATCAGTTACTTACCAGAACTGAAAAGGCCCTGAGTGTGCACACTGAAAATAAAGACATCTTTAAATGTTAAATGAAAAAATCAATAATGCTATTTTTGTTTTGAAAGAAAGATTTGATATCTCAGAATATCTCTACTCTGGTAAACGAAGTGTTTTCTACGTAAGTTACATGTTGGAAATACAGTTTCAAAATTCTGACAAACCTTAGTACCATATACTTATCACTTCTCAGAAATGGAATGTGCTAAATATTTGAATTAGTTTTGAAATAAACATTTATTTACACATGGCAGTAGTAACTAGTAGAAAGATGAAATACACACCTAAAACCCAATAAATATTTAAGATACAAACTTCTAAAACCATTATTCAAGATAAAATTTTACCTTGGAAAAAAAACCCTGAAACACCAAACCAAAAAAACCCACAAAACAAACAAAAAACCCCCATTCCCAAATGACAACGTTACACATAACACTATGAAAACAGTTTTATCTTTTCAGTAGCTGAAATAGGCAAACAATTAACATTAAGTTATAAAAATAGGTAACAAGTATATGAAGCTTTTTCTTCCACTGGAAGAACTGGCCTTTCAATACTAAACAATATGTCAGTTGTTGGATCTAATAAGGCCATTTCAAGATTCACAGAAGTGGCGTTTTTTTTTCATCTTTCTTCCAATTTCCAGGAAACATGCCATCCTTCCAGTTCTGTAGCCCGTCCATTCATGCAGCTGTGAGGAAGGTGGACACGGAGGTGCCCCGCAATCCTCCCACCACAGGCAGGTAATCAGTCAGGTCTGGAGCTACCAGAAGCTCCATATACGAACTGTTTTGTCAGTCAGCCTACCAGTGCTTTGTTCCTTTCTGTTGCTCCTTCGAGAAGCTGCCAAAGCAGTGGATCAGGCCTGGCACAGTAAGGAGGTAGGCTTTATGCTGAAGGCTCAGTCCTTCAGACCTGGGTCCAACCTGCATCCAGTCAGGTGGATTTTCTTTTGTGAGACCAGAAGAAACAAAACCCTTTCATTTAAATAGCTTTAAATTTAGCAGAAACAAGAATGATTTGCCTGGGTTTTTCAAGTTCTTTATTTCTCTAAACTACTTCCTTTCAGCCTTCCCAGAAGCTACTTCAGCTGAACAGGCTTTGATGGAGGGTCCTTAAAGACAGTGTTCACAGTTTTGAAAGAGCAGCAAACAGCAGCACTCAGAACGTTTAAGAAATGACTGATGAGATTTTATGGTGCTTAGGAGAGAAAATATCCGAGTATTCATATGTAAATCTCAGATATTCACCAGAATGTTGCTTTTTAAGTACTGCCATATTTTTCTTTGCAAGTGCATATGAAGTAAGTAGCTGGAGGTAATGTTCCCTCTAGAGACTCAGAAATTTGTTTTAATGTGAAACAAAAATGTCAGAGTACTAAAGCTCTCAGGCTTTTTCTTCCTTTGCAAGGGAAGTCCTCAAGGGAACATGTATAGAAAAATTCATTCTAAAGAGATTAACAAAATCCAATTAACCTGGTAAAACCATTACATAAATTAGCAAATTTGGTAATCAGAATGTTGTCCTTTTTTGTTTGCTTAATTCTAGCATTAATAGCTTAACATGGCAAATGTTTAACAAAGAAGAGACCTCTTTTTTTTTGTCACACACAAACATAGATAAATTCATGCATTAGAAGACTTTTTAAACAGAAGAGCTTCTGAAAGAAATTCACCATAGTTGCTCTTGAATCAAATTTGATCAACATCACTTTGTTTGGATATAGAAAGTCAGTGGTTTTGTATTTTAGTATATTGTGTGTATATATACACACTGTATGTAGATAAATATAACTGTCTGTTCATATCTCTACACGTGTACATATTTTTTCATATGTATATATGCATGCATGCACACACACATACTTATCAGATCTCTTCTTAAGCTTCTGGTAGGTCAGATAAATTAGAATCATTCACTACAGAAAGTAGGAAAATTGACATGTTCTTCATTTACTTGCCCACAAAGAGTAAGTTTCAGACTTTGGACAAACCTAGAAACTCCAGGTATTATATATCCAAACCTTTCAAGCTTCACATTTAATTTAATGTGAAAAAAACCCAAACCAAACCCAAACCAAACCACTAACAAACACCCAAACCTCTATTTCTTTCTGAGGCTAACACCATAAATAGAAATTATATAAACAGTAATCTGCATGTGTCTCAAATCTGGATGTAAAGGAGTCATTGTAAGGCAGAAAAGACTCCTTTTTTTTTTTCAAGAGTCTCTCCTCTACTGTGGTGGGTCAAAGGTCGTTGTTCCTAATGTAGAAAAGATTTGTCAACTGGTAAAACCTAAGGTAACTACTGACAGGCTGGTTTCTAATGGGACTGATCCTGGCTAGCAGAGCCTGCCTCACATCCCCAAGAAGCTTTCTGCCACCCACACCCAACAACCCCAAACCCCATCTGTCCCCCTCCAATTTGCCCCAAACCACATTTCACCCTCTTTTCTGTGGGCAGAGTTAAGTGCCACTTTTGTAGCAATTATGTCTTTCCATCACGTTGGTGATCAGGATTATGAGGACCTGGTTGTGGGGCCGGGTGAGGGGGTGTGAGAGAAGGGAAGTATCACTAGATGCCTAAGTGCATTTAACATTTTGATGAGGCTGAAAGGGATCTCCAGAAACAGTTTGTCATTGTTTTAGCAGGTGAATTGACTCAGTGATACTCAGAGGCATGAATAACAAGAACGGACAGCTGGGTGCTAGTTTAAGGACTCCCATCATACAGAGCATCCTGCGTCTCTTACCACATCTGCCTCTCAGACCATGAGGAAAACAGTGAAGGACCCCATGGATGCACTGGCAGAGTAGGCAGCTGTCCTTGGTCTACTCCCCACGCCTCGCCGTGCCCCAGAATCTGCGATGTCAGGAAATAACAGCAATAATAAGAAAACACCTAGGACAGTGGAATTACATGTCTGAAAGTAAGCTTGTTACTATTTCTGGGAAAAAAATCCACTCTACATTTTCCTCACCTGAGATGTTTATCATGGGTCACAATGTCTACCAGTAAAATACTTTGGACATATGCAGGCAGTCCCCAGGAAAGAGGTTCCTCCATTTGGCAGCAGTTCCTGTTCAGCTCACAGGCTACAGTCAGAAATAAGAAGTTTTTGCAGGAAATTTGTTGAGCAAATAAGACATCCACTTTAGCTGTGGACAGCTGGGCTACCAGGTCAAGCCTGATGCTTTTAAAATTTTCTTTATTTGTCTATTGCAAAGGCTCTACACAGTTATCCTGGCTTGTTAGGTCAGGGACTAAATTAAGCAGTGTCCTCGTAAGTTTTAGTTACTCTTTCAGTAACAGATACAATTGCCTACAGGCTTTTGTTTTTGTTCCTGTGCTTAATCAGGGATTAAATTTCATAGAGGCACTCAGTTGATGACCTGACCTTTCATATGTTCTTTAAAAACATAGCAAGAGTTACTTTCTTTGATCCAGTTTTCTGGCTACAAAGACTGGAAAAGCCATGCAAACCCTGGTGTCTGAACAAGTGACTACAGCTCTCAGACTATTTCTAAGCTAGACTAGAGGGGTCTGGATTCTTAATAAAAGGGAGTGGGTAGGAACGTGGCACCAAGAAGAAAATTCTCTTTGCTACTGTGCGTTTTCAGAGATGTTTTGGAAGATGGTTGAAGACAGCGAAGAGAGACAAGTGTTGTATATTTCTAGCAAGCAGGCACTGCACAGATTGCTGCAGTTGAAAGCTGGTAACACACATCTTACATCAAGTATAAAAGTATCTTTTCTTTATACTATCCATGGGACCTGGGGAAAACGTTAGGAAACATGGAAATAGCTCTCCCTGAATCTCTTCAGCACAGATCCCTTCATATTGCCATGGCAAATAAAATGCTCCATCTTTGTTAATAGCACTGAGAGCAGGCTAAAGGAGACATCTCTATTACTGCCATTTCCTTTTTCCTCTAGAAATGTAGAATAAAAAATTTAGAATTTTAGATATTGTCTTCTCCCCAAGTGAGAGGAAGAAGGGAATTTATAGGCAGCAATAACAAGTGCTGCTGATCCATGTCCCAAGGCACTGACTGGGGGTCTGAGATTGGCCTTCTGGGCCCTGTGTATGAAACACAGGGAGCAGTTCTTCACACATTGGCTTCTTGAGCTTGAAATTGCCCTCACATCTCAAAATCAGGACCATGAGGTGAAAACTGTTTTTCTGGTCATGTACCATCTGGTGTTTAATTGGCTTGAAGTTGTTGCATCCCTTCTGAAGCTGGGAGGGTTTGGCACAAGCTTCTGAACTTACCTCTACATCTATTTCCTTTTTTTAAAAACAAAATCATCAGCCCTATCTAGCTTTCTGCACCAATTAACAAAAGTAAAGAGAGGATGATGTGGAACTTCACATTTCTTCATAGGACCAACATATTTCAAGTACTTTGGTGGATATTTTAGCAGGCATTTGTGATGCCTTCAGGAGCACAGAAGAGTGCATTTGTGTTCATGAAAGGGATTGCTAACTGTATTGCCGATGGCGGCCTACATACTTACTTATCGGGCTTCACAGGTTCAAGGACTCCCTGCTGTTTGCTGAAGAAACCACACTGTGGTGTAAAGGTCCTTTGCACAGAGTCTGCATGTTTTCATTAATATGTAGGGCTCTGTTTTGTCTTCTTGTTTTTAAATAATATAGCTACCAGTATCTACCAATGCCTTTTGTGCATGTAATTGTGCATTTAAAAGGTGGTAACAGTGGTAACAGGAAGTATCTTCTGGAAAACAGACTATTATGTGACCTTCATGCCCCTTTTCCCTCCTCTAGAAACACCTTCACAGTAGACATGAAAATCAATTATATGTGATGTGTGATGAACAACTTACCATGTGTTAACCCAATAAAAGGTAAGACATCAGAATGGTTTCTCCTGTTCCTCTTGGAATTGAGGTTATTAGTTTCCTTAAAAGTGTTTAAAGACATGCTCTGATTTTCCTGGTTTGGGGAATTCTTACGGTAATTCCCCTCCACACCCTTTAAACATATAAATTAAAAAAGCACGGTGGCATTCTTGGGAACAACTAAACCACAGAATTAACATATGACTCTACTTAGAAAAATTGACAGCATAAAATTATTTCTTATGAAAGTAACAAGCGTCAAAGCTGTAATTTTAGAAAATAATAGAGAAGGTGTTGCCTGTTTTATATCTTATGATGTTAGCTATTTCTCTTTCTGCTTCAGAGTTCAATCCAATGTTATTACATGGGTTCAGGAGGTGGTGAAATAGTAAAATAAAAAACACTGGAATGTTTCAAATGTTAACTTTGTTATTTACATGAAGAGCAATAACAGATCAGGGCACACACTGTGGGTCCTGAAGAAGCAACAGATAGACCCTACAACCAGATCCTGCTCACTCTTAGACTCCATGTGGATATCGTGCATCCTTCATCATGCAGCAGAGGTTGGCTACTGAAGAAGCTAAAGAGAGCAACAGTGCAGAAAATCCTAAACCTACAAATATGAAGGTAATGTCATTCACAAGAGTAACCCCATTCATGCATGGAGATGTCTGAAAGATGCGAATATAAGACAGTAGTTATTTGGATTCTAATTATTTACAGGAGTGGGAGAGAACAGTCTTTAGTATTTTATTTGCTTGATAGAACCGCTGCCCCCCCAAAAAAAAGACAGAAAGATTATGTCTTACTGGTTTCAAACTGGAGCATTTGTAAAGGTAGTGGCATACTTAAACAAATCTGCAATACAAATATAAAGATACATGAATAAAGAATTCACAAAAACCTTGTTAAATTATAGCATGAATTTAGTGAGACGTAGTTATAGCTATCATTTTGGAACACATAAGGGGAAGAGAAGTAAGCCATTGTCTAGGTACAACACGAGTATGGCAGGAGAAGCAATCCCCACCCCTTGATTTTAAGTAACTGCTAGAAAAAGTCGTGTCAAAGCTACAAAATACAGAAATTTACCAAACAAAATTCATAGACTTAACTTCTTTTCTGTAAGCAGAGACAAACATTCTAAAGACTGTACTTTTATTATTTAGAAAAATATTTTCTTACCTAAGAAGCTTCATATTTCTTTTCTCTGGTATGCCTGTATTTCACTCCTTTTTTTGCACATGAAGCTCTTCTGCTATAACTTTAAACTTTACACTGCTAGGTACACAAAAAGAATTATTTTGACAGGGAAGTTTTGTGAAATATAGAAACGAAGGTAAAGCCAATCCTCTGCTTATCATCCAAGAAAAAATTGGTGTACTTCACTCTCTGAGCTTTAACAGCATACTCCCTGCAGCAAGTCATTTACAGACGATCAACACCTTTTTACTCTCTCTTCCCATTTCCCTACTTGACCCCTCTTCATTAACCCAGCAATTTGAAATGGCATTGGGTGGTGAATTTATCACAGGACCTGCTCTGAAGTGGTCTCTGGGGGCAACAGAGCTAAAGGTAAATTGAATTTCCTACATGAAGGCCTCTTTTTCTTTTTTCTCTTTTTCGTTTTTTCTTGTCTTAAAATGTAATATTATTGCCATGACTCAGGTCTAGTTAATGACATAAATATAGAGCTATATGGTCAACATACTATAATCCCTAAAATAAATCAGGAATTGATCTGAAAGGTAATATTTTAAACTTGATTCTGTTCTAAGAATTTCTATTTTCTATATGGGTTTTTGGTTTAGAGTATATTTTTTAGGTGACATATAATATTTTCAAGATTGGTTTATATTAGCTTGACAATATTGGGGTCTCAATGTTACTGTCCTGGTAGGTGAGAAAAGGAATTTTGAACCTAGTCTGTTGTGACCTCATCTAAACCAAAAAGACATTATTTGCCAGAATTTGCCTTGCTTTAACTGAACAAATGTCACTAAACTCGTGCAAGTCTGTGTGGAAACAGTCGCAATGAAACCTATTACCCTCCTGGACATTTCCATGCCTCTGAGAGTGTGTCTTTCATACATCATTTGCAGTACTGTCAAATCTCCACCTTTTTGAAATAACTGGTTGACCTCACCACAAAACTTTCTTCGAACAGCTGCGTTAGGCCCGAGCCTTTCAGCCTCACTTGGTTTGCATTCTGTTTTCTGATGCTGCTTTTATTTTCTCGTCTTACTTTTCCAAAGATTGCTCTGCACTCATAAACAGAGGAGTCACTGAATTTCTACTAAATGAAGACCAGGATTGTCACGTGACTGTGTGGTACCAGGAGTTTAGATTAAGAATAGATTGACATACCAGGAAGAAGACACATAGGCATTATGTAAAGGAAATACTTTTGAGGTTTATTTGCTGGACTCTTCAAATTTGATCAGAGATGGAGCCAGTGTAACAGTCCTGTTGCTTGTTTGGCTTTGCCCTTGGAGTTCAGTTGGGAAAGAGTGCCTATTTAAGAGGCATAATGAGCAAGGAGTAGCTTTACTCTATTGGACTAATCTCCCAGAGCAATTCATTGCTCCTCTAATGATTTACTCCCGAAAACTGATGCTATCTTTTCCCACTATATCTTCTGCATACACACATACAAATGACTTTGCAATAATTACCATCCTGGGACAATTTAAGGAGAATAAGACTTGCAAATTGAAGTGGTGGTCATTTCTATCAACTTTGATTTAGGCTAATGATTGTAAATAATAATTAGTAGTTGATATTTGAACACCTTGTCATTGAAATCTCCCCGGTGATTACAGCCCATCTAGGCCATTTAGATGAACAGTTCCACTCATTCCAAGGCAGACGAGCAGGATTTGTGGCTGAAATCTAGGGCCTTAAGCATGGCTTAAACTTTTGCATGCCTTGAATAATCCCGCTGGAAGTCATTCAGTGCACTCTGTCACATTTGTCTTACATGAATTACTGTTTCACCATTTCATCTCTCAAGATGAAAATTCTGGCAGCACACATGATAGATTAATAATTTTAAAACCTAACATTTCCTTTTTTATTCTTTACAACATCTATCTATTTTTAAAATTACATTTAATTAAAATGAGGATAAATATGCAGCTGCTGTAGTAAGCCCTGAGGAGTCTAGGATTACCACAGGAATACGAAGTGTGAAATGAGCTTGCTTAGTTACCAGCCATTACGAGGAAGTTTAAAGTCCTTGCTACACTATTTGATTCAAAGCCTGTTTATTTTCTCTACTATCCTGTCATTTCTTTAAGGTTTGATTTTTGCTAAGGTTTATAGGTTAAGTTCACGTAAAATCAGCTTATTGAAGATTGTATTAAAATACTAACCACTGTTTTAAACTTTTTTTTTTTAAAATAAACAGAAAGTAGCAGTAAACCTCAGAGATAAAATTGGGGTTTTATGCTTTCTTGTTAGAATAAAAGTAACTATTTCCTGCTTTCTCTTTTGATTTCTTTTTTATTTTTCTGCAAGTCAAAATTGAAAGGCAATGCTTTTGGGTAGGTGCAATAAAACTTAGAAGCTTTTTGAAACCTAATGGCTCTCGGGATGGGAGTGTGTTTGTGTGCCAGGGTGGAAGGTGTCAAAATAGCGAGGCAGTTAACACAAAGACTATTCGAGTTTGTCATTGTTGGGTCTTTGCCTGACTCTGAAACAGGTGTGGTTTCTCAAAAGCACAGATTAAAGCTCAAGAACATTAGAACGTAATAGTAAACTCAATAAGTATTTTTTCAGTTCTATTAAGATAAATTACAGATTTCCTTAACTTGCATACTTCTTACGTGAGTTTTGCAGTTTCTCTCCCGTTGGTGTGTATCTATGTGAAGGGTATAACAAAACCCAGTATTCCTACAGCACAGTAGTGACTGAAGCCCCTTAGCTGCATGCTAACCATAACTTAGCATGAGTAAGGGGAGTAAAGCTGGTAAATTTCTCCGCTTCTAAAGGCATCATCCAGAAAGTGCTAATGTTCTGTTACCTGCTTGTTGTTTCATATCTCTGTGTTTTAGTTCCCCATTTAAAAACGCAGATGAAGGTATTCCCTTGCATCAGAAGAACGTTATGAGCCTATATTCATTCATAAATGTGATGAGTTACATAAAGATGTTCATAAACGTATTGCTGAGAAAGTAGTGTTATAAATGGCTTCAGGGTAACGAGCTTACCTATCTAATGGTTAAAACCATTTTCAAAAGAGTTACTAAGATTATGGTTTTCATCTTTTTGATACACATATTATACAAGTAAAATGCAGCTGTCTGAACCTTGTAAAGATGATGTATAACTCTATTCTCCATAAGCTCATGGAAATTTTACCCTGGGTCACTGTTGTCAAATATCAGTTTCATATTCTACATTTGGCTGGAGATAATTTACAGACTTACCTGCACACTTTGTGCAGCCCAGTGTCACTATTATGCAGGAATTTCTGCATGTATTTTTCTGAAGGAAATGAAGGCTCCTAGGATGCTTGAGGCATTCAGGGATAAAGAACAAGAGAACAGGGAACTTCAGGAGGCTGGAGTTGTCTAAACATAGTTTCTTTGTGCAAGGTAAGTCCGTAGTTAAAGTAAGCAAAAGAAAAACAAAAGTCAGATATTAAGGTTAAAATTGACGGGCAAAATTGTATATGGAAATTATGCTAATACTTTAACTAGATCCTTATGATTTTTTCCTGCTGTCAAAACGTTTAGGAATTGGGAAAATCTCCCTTCAGTAAGGCTAATTAGAGAGAGATTATCTGTGTGCACACGTAGGAATCTCACTTTTTTTCAGGTTTGGCTCATACTGCAAATATCTGTCAATGCTGCTCAGACATTGTGATTCTTTGAAACAACAGGATTTTCTTTGTGATGAGAACAAATAAGTCATCCAATGAAAAGAACTGGTACATTCAATGTGTACAAGGCCTCACTTTATAAAACTGAGCATGGGTGCTAATATGTTTTCTCCTTGGAGTATGTCTGGTTTAAATGCAGGTAAATCCCATGGTTCATTACTCTGTACCACACTATCATATTAGATGTGTCTTGATCTGTTATTAGCATTGTCCAGTCAAACAAATATAAATGGAAACTTACTAATTGGTGTTTAGAAAAAATCCATTTCCCAATCAAGTTTAAAATGAGAACATAATGCTTTGTTTTTCAAGAGCTGCCTATTTCAAGGAGAGGTCATGCATGATACTGACACACATAAAGTGAGAATTAATTTCTTGTTAATAAGTTAAAGATGTCAAAAGGACAATAGCTTTAAGGCTCAGTTATATCTCAGCAGAAGCAGATAAGAGTGGAGAAGAACACTCAGTTCAGTTTTTTTCTTACCGAGTCATGTTTTATCACAGAAATGTCAAAGAGTTCCTCTTTTTGAAGTCCTTTGGGCTCACATGTGCTGTTTCTGAAATAAATAATTTGGTGTTTGAAAGTGTAGTTATAAGGACTTTTTTGAGTTGTTTTAACACAGATTATTTATGTCATCTGTGTTACAATTTGACCCCACAAATGTTTGTGTTGCAATCTGAATGTGCATAGAGCTGTGACACAGGGCTAGGAGCCAAGATATGGTGTTAACTTCATCCTGAAGTTGCATCAACCATCTTCAGGGCAAGAATATTTCCCAAAGGAGTTTCTTTGTTGAAAGATGCAGTTGAAGGATTCACAAAAGGTCCAGACACCATCCCACATTTTGCAGCTCCATACCTGGAGGGACCCTTCCCAGTACATCTGTGCATAGCCTTTGTCACTCCAAGCAGTGTCTTATCTCACAAATTAACAAGCAGCCCAAGAGAAGGGAGAGGAGTATCCACATGTCTACTGTAAGCTACTGCCTTCTTCACTTGTATGTGTGAGGCTGACTGAGGGAAATGTGTAAATTCGTCTCTCCAGGGCTGTAGGATGTGACATGCTGGCCATGCACAAAAATCTACACTGAATGAAAACAGTGTTGAGGAAAGCTTGCTAACAGCCAGTGTGAAAATGTTACAGAGACAACTCGTTTCTCCAAGTGCTTTGTGCAGTGTTACAGTACAACTATTATTGAGGTTTTCAGCTGTTTCCTTTAGGGGTTAATTATACACTACTGTAAGAGACAGAAGTAAGAACATTTTGCTGAACACGCACTGTTTAAACTTCAGTGATGAACATGGCATCTCCACCGTTGGCTTGAAGGTTTATGCCTATTTCCCTGGTATATCTGCTTCACCTTGTTTATAGTTACAGCCTTCACTTGCTCTTTATTGTTTGGCCTGCTCTAGCACCTCCAGCCCGTGCACTGGATCCCTACCCACATGTGTTCAGAAAATGGGTATTAGCAGTCTGACAATGAAATGTATCTCTTCGCATTATGCTTAAAGAATAAGCAGACATAAAGAAAGATCTTAAAATAAATTTAAAAGTGCCTTGGCCCCAAATATCGCTAATGCACAGAACCTTTACAGCAGCTGAGATCCCCTGAAAAATATTTCTCCAGTCAATATTCTTACAGAGATTTTCAACTTGGAACAACAATCAAGGAACTCTGCTTGTTCTTGCTGAATGTACAGATAATGATCTTTATTTCCTCAAGTATGCAAGGAAAAACATTTGGGACTGGTCATGCAGCCACTATTTGTTTTGCTCCTCTTACCCATGCTGAGGGCACATGATCCTGTTCCATGCCAGTCTTACCTGTCTTCAGGATTTTTCAACAGTTGGACAATGTGCCTGTAGATTTGGCCCTTTCTACCTTAAAATTTTCCACCACTGTCAGGAAAAACTTTGTTTCTCCAGATACTCCCATGCTATTCTCTCACCTTACCCAGGGCATGCAAAGACACAACCTCTGCCAAATGAAGATTTCCCTCCCAGTGGCTGCAAACCAGCCTTCACATTAACAGAGAAACCAGGAGCTCAATCCCTCCCTCCTATCCGCCCCCCCCCCCCCAATAATTATTATGTCTTAAGGCTCTTAGGACATGACAAGGGGATAAGCTTTCTATAGTGCAGCTGCAGCCAGTGTGTACAACTTCAGCTCACAGGCAAAGAACTGTCCTTGTCCCTGTTCCATTTAAGGAGAAATTTCATGACTAGTGTTCTGGTGCTACAACTCCAGGCTGAGCCTGATGTAAGTTTCCGTTTGGCCTTTGTGACCTAGAAGTTTTTTCATTTCTGCAGGTCTTTCGGCTCTACATCACTACCCTTTCCTGTAAATCAGTTCTAGATTACAATATCCTGAAGCGGCACTTCCCAAGTCAGATTGGTCCAGATATAGAGTTTGCCAAAGTAAACGTCAAATTCAAATCCCCTGCTCCTCCCCTTCTTTCATCAGTTGAGTCAGAGTAGCATCTGCATCCCTATGAAACAGCAGAGTCAAATACAGCCACCTGCATCACCGCAAATACACGTTCCATCTGTTTCTTATTAAGGGCCGTCAAAATCATATCATTCAGAACTGGGACTTTGCTGCCAGAGAAGCTGTTCAGAAGTGGCACTGGAAAAATAATAAATGCCAAGAAGATAATCAGAGGAAAATGTGTTAGTTTTACTTCTCATATAATTTTTGTAGTCTCTCGTAGATATGCTACAATCATGAGGAGAAAAATGGCAAAAGATGCCTTTTTCATGCTAAGAAATTTGCCTGTAGTACAAACCAGTTAATATGAATAAAGGTAGAACTGCAAAGAAGCAAAGGATTTACCAGGAAAACTATATATGGTAAGATAAATTGTGGTGGATGCTGTTATGCTTAACTATTCGGTTCTTTCATACAAGTGAGGAACGTAAATTAATGTGGTATTGCCATGGAGGCATGACCTTAGTGACACTATGTTGGTATCAAACAGACTTATAAATCATCATGCTGTCCCCACACAGCAGAAACATTCAGAAGTGTAGAGGAAAGAGGACCCTCATAGCCACCAAAAGACTGAGGCAGGCTGAGTTTCACCTTGATCAGTTCAGCTAAGTTAGAAGTACCTGATTTTCCTCCCAAATTCGGAAGGTCATAGTTCAAAGACCTGCTGGAAAATAGGAGTATGTTGGTGACCCCTGATGAAGATCAGAAGAGAGGGACTGTAATTTGGTGAGGAAAGCAGAGTAGTTGCCTGCTAAAACCGAAGTGGAGAAAATGCCTCTGAGTCCAGGAGGGAGACAACTGTGCAGACACTTGCAGAAAGGACAACATTCATTGCCTTCCCAGAAATGGTGTAACAGGCTCAACAACTGAAATGCACGACTGAGCTACATTTACTCTTCTCTGCCTTGCTCTGGCACTAATCGGGATCATGTTCAGTTTAGCCAGTTCCTCTTCAACGTACATCAGAAAGTGGATGGAGATTTAACAGGTCCTTTCTCAGAGACTGACAGCCAGAGGTGCCCTAATTTGGGTTGTAATACTAGGAAGCTTCTAGTCAGTCATTCATTTGTGGTGTGCTTTACTAATTGCCTTCTAAAGTAAGTCCTGAGTCATGTTTAACATGGTAATTAATGGGGATTAGAGTCTTCTAAGGAGGCAGATTATGTCAGAATATTATACTGTGTCACCATCCTTATTACTGAACTATCATGTGGAGTAGTACATTCATTATTTGATTAAAAGTTGCTGTTTACCCATTAATGAAAATCAGCAATTATAGGTGAGCTGACAGCTTTTATGAAGAGGGGATAAAATGAAAGTGAGTAAAACGGCCTCTGAAACCTGAAACACTACAGTGATAAATTGTTAATAGTAATACTTTGTGGTCTGAGCCAGGACCTCTCAAACAGGTTGAGCCTCTGTCCGGGCTTTCATCATATCACCACCAGCAGGGTTATGCTTGGAAGGGAAGATGGGTACGGTGGTTCCTTGGCTGTAAGGGATGTAAGTCTGCCATATCCCATTCCAAAATGACCTGAGACTTGTGAGAGATCCTGGAGGTCCTCTTCCATCAGCTTCCTATGATATATATTATACTGATGTGAAGATTTTCTATGAAAGCTTATATGTTCAGGAAAGCTGGTTTCCTTTCACACATTGCTTATATATACACATGCTGAGCTGCATGCTAGTGAATTTGTTTTTTCACTACTGACTTCAAATACCATGAAACAGTTGAGGTTTTTTTCCCAGAGATGCAGTAAGGAGTTTGCTGTGGCTGAGGAGAATCTGTATCTCCTCCTAGCTGGGAATGTGCCCTAACTGCTAGGCAGAGTACCTCAACTAATGAAATAGAAAGGATTTTCTTTGTCCATTTGTTGTGTATCCCTTCTGTACAGCTGGTATTCTGTCTCTGCTGTTCTCCAGGAGACATGCTTTTCTTGGCACGTGTGAGAAATATGCCAACTACACTGGCCCTGTCAGAGGCCTTGTTTGCTGCCTTGCTTATTTTCATGCCTGAGTGAGGCATGAGTGAAGTGCCTCACCATTCAGGCTGGGGCAGCTCTGGGCAGTCCAGTAACAGAGCTCTGGGTACATTGGGGAACATTTAGGCTAATATGGCAGAGGTTTTGGAAATAGCTCCTTTAGAGCTATGCAGCTGCTGTGTTTTGATCTCACATGTCTTAACCTGGTCTTTTTGATTCAGCGTGCTGGGTATCCTGAGTCTTTAGAAGGAAAAGATCAAATTAAATAAGGAACTGGTCCAAGATGAGTTTTAACACTTGATGTTCTGAAAGAAAAACTAGTGGTACCTTAGCTAAATCATTCTTCCAGCTCAGCTATGTATTGCCTCATTCTTTCAGGGTATGAAAGTATAGAAACATTACATCAATATTACATAGAATCATACAATCATTAAGGTTGGAAAAGACGTCTTGGATCAAGTCCAACCATCAACCCAAAACTACCATGTGTCCTAAACAATGCTCTGAAGTGCCATGTCCTCACGTCTTTTAAATACCTCCAGGGATGGTGACTCCACCACCTCTCTGGGCAGCCTGTTCCAATGCCTGACCACTCTTTCAGTAAAGGAGGCAATCTTTTGCTCCTGAAAGCCACGCTGTTCAAGAAAAGCCAAGTCTCTTTCAGGTCATCTTTACTATGAGGTTAAGGAGTTATATTTCCATTGTCTTGAAAAAATATTGCTCTTGAGCTGAAAGAAATTACAAAATAAAAGATAAAGGTCATCATCATCATGAAATTAATTTGTGGTGTTCTTAACTTCTGTGTTAAGAAGGATTATTTAGCTGAATACAATAGTCTCTGACCTGAGATGGCCACTTTCTTGAATAACTCATTTTAGTGTGAACATATGTTGGATGAATAAATACTTTGTACAGAAGATGTCTGAAACTAAGAAATTCTGTGAAAACAATTGCATAGACAGTCTTCAAAAAATTCAGCCTGGATCAATTTACATAAAGGATTGTTAAACTCCATGTTGTACACATGCTGGCTTTTTCTTTTTTAGTTGCTTTGCCCCCAAATTCTGGAGGGGTTAGACTGCAAAACAATGACGGGAAAAGGTTGTTTCTTCCCATCTAAGCACAGGAGTGAAACATGGCTTTAAAGAGAACTGAAGAAATTGTCCAGGAAAGTTTTGGAATTTGTATCATTATGACACCAAGTATTGTTTTCTGGAAAATGATGAATGGAGTAAATCATAGTACTGGGACATGTAATTTATGAATGAGCTAAAGCCATGCACACTAAAAGTTTGTAATATTTTGGCCAGTTTGCGTGCATTTTGATTATGCTTGGCAAACAGGTAGACAGGCAGTGTTTCCTGGCAATAGGGGGCCGGACTGGTACACAGAGCTGGGATCATAACTAAGGTCCAGTACTGGCCAGTTATGTGCTCTAAAACACAACAGTTCCCTGCCTTATTTTCCCTATTAGTGAAAGAATGAGGTAATAAATCTTATCTTTAAGTGTTCTGAGACCTATTAATAAAAACCACTATCTAAATTTTAGGTATGTGTTACTGTTTGGTGGCTATAAACTTTTTTTTTTAAACTATTTAGAGCAGTTATTAATTAAATGCTTATGCATTCAAAGAATCTGGGGAGGTAGCATGTTAAATAGCTCAGACATGGGCAGAATGGAGTCTGTCTTAAACAGCCAGGATGAGTGGTGTGCTGCACAGCTCTGCTCTCCACCAGCCATGCAGCTGGCACCCCTGTCTCCTGCCCAAGTACGTGAACTGGGAAAGAATAAGATCAGGGAGCAGATCTAGCTGAAAACCACACAAGCAAAAATTTGTGTATTTCTGTTTATTTCAGCTGGTTGGGTTCTCTGACTTGCTTCACTGTGAAGCTTTCCCAGCAGCTCTGCAAGCACAAGGATTGAGGTTGGAAGGCTAGAGGGGATGGCACAGGTCATGGCTAGGAGCGGGGCTATAAGCCACTTGTGTTTGTCTGCTCAGTTATTTGTTAAATTGAAGACTGTGGATCACCCTGTGAGCTTGTGCTGAGAAATCTTCAGGAAAAGGCTGCTTTCCTGACCCTGCAAGTTTTCCATTCAGTGGAGTGAAACCTTAAGGATCAGAGAAAAGCTCTCCTCAAGAATCTTGCAGTACATGAAAGGCCAAGAGATGGTCATGGAGCAAGCAGGCTCTCTTGTGTGTTAAGTGCCTGGGCTGTGCTGCAAAACCCCTCTCTTGAGCTCAGCTGCTCCTCTTTACACTGTGGACCAGCTGGGCTAAAAGGTCTCTGTATTCCCACAAGACAGTAAGTCCCCAAGGGCTGTGAAAAAATCCTTGGTATTTCTGACTCGCTGGTTCTTGTTAATGTGACTACTTTTGGGCTGTTGTGTTATATCATGAGGGCTGAATAAGGGTGCCTAGGGCTTTTGGTACCATTCAGTATGCAAATCTATGCAGTGTATCTCTTGTAACCACTGAGTCACCATTCGCAGAGCTCCTTTTGGGCAGCAGTAACATTCATGGGACCATTCAGCAACCCACAGAGTGCCGCCACTCTTGCTTTTTGGTACAGCTGATCCTCAGCTTTGAAGCTGCTCTCTGCGGGTAAAAAGGCTAGCCCAAGATTTGGGCTTCAGTGTAACATTACCTATTAATAACCCACAAAAAATACAAGGATTATATGAGCTGATTCCTGTTTGCTTTTCTTTTTCAAAAGACTACCTGACAATTTCCCATTCGTTCCCTTTAAAACATGATGTAAATCATGAAACACTGCTTAGATATTCTGACAACAGCATTTAATCCAGGTAAATGAAGTCAAACAGAGAACAATTTTTTTTTCCCTGTTGGTTTCTGCTCTAACCTTTCTAATTACAATAATCTTAAATGCCACATGAAGTTTCATTCACATTGCTTGGACACTAAATGAACTATTAGGTAGTGTAGGATTAGAGCAACATCAAAGCCCTCATAGAGGTTCAGCATTATGCAAAGCCTCTCATTTTCCTTTTGACTTAGAGCACCATTAATATTATAGGTTGTATTCAATAATTCTACTGGCACTGTCCTTTCCTGTCCATGGGTAAGGCTGTGTCAGCATTTCTATTATAATCCCTTAATTTCGAAGGACTTTATTACTTGTCCATAAAATTTTGTTCTGGGGTAGAATTTGGTATTAAATTCTCATTCTGGGATAAGGAGAAGAAAAACTGTTTAAAGACTTGGTGACTGCTCCCTTGTTTTAGAGATAATATGTGCCATTTAAAGCAGTTGGAATCAGTGCCTGAAAATTCTCTGTCAGTTTTACAATTCAAAACCAGCTCTATTTTCTACAGTCAATGTTGGCAGGTTGCTATTAGTCTGCTTGGTGGATTTGTTCTCTCTCCTTCCCAAAGCAGAGAAGGGGCAAAGGGTCACAAATACAAAGCACTCAAATCTCAGAGTAAACTTTGCCAGTGACCTCTGACACAAGGCTACAGCACTGAATCCTCTGGGATAGAAGAGTGGTGAGATTATGAAAAGGAATATGTGCCAGGACTGAGGTGGGAATAAAAACAAGCCTCTGGGAAAGGTTCAGTGCTTTTAAAGTAGCTGCAACCAAGATCTTGCACACTGTGCTCACTAATAAGAAAATGGTTGCAGAGGAGGATGAAGAGCTGAGGGAGTTTTTCTTTGTGAGGAATGCTCTAGGGGTGCTTGCATTAGTAATATGTATCCTAAAAGTAGGATGAGTTATAGAAGTGTAGGATAGGTTGAGGATATCATATTTACTCATTAGCAAAAAGTAGATTGTGTCTGTTAAAAAGTAAGTTCAGAGATGTAAGTAGGGTATCCTGTGACAGAAATTCATAAACTCTTCCTGTATTGGGTTAACTCTCCAAATGGCTACCAGCAGCTACAGACAGCAGGTTGCCAACAGAGAGGTGCCCTGTGAATGTAAGGTGTCAACCTAAAGAGCTGTGAGCTAGGTGTATCACAGCTGTCTTCTCTAGAGGCTCTCAGGCGGAACATGTCTTTGGGCACTCTGGTTTGATTTTCCCTTCTTACTGTAGGCACTGTGCTGTCCTTGATTTAATTATAGAATCAGAAAATCACAGAATCATAGAATTACAGAATGGTTTGGGTTGGAAGGGACCTTTAAAGATCATCTAGTCCAACCGCCTTGCCACAGGCAGGGACAACTTTCACTAGATCAGGTTGCTCAAAGCACCATCCAACCTGACCTTGAACACTTCCAATGAGGCATCCACAGCTTACCTCAGAAACTTCCTCCAGTCTCTTACCACCCTCATCACAAAAAATTTCTCTCTCATGTCCAGTCTAAATCTACCCTCTTTCAGTTTAAAACTGTTACCCCTTTTCCTGTCACTACAGAGGCCCTGGTAGAAAGTGTCCCTCCACCTTTCTCATAAACCCCCTTTATATATTGAAAAGCTGCAGTAAGGTCTCCCTGGAACCTTCTCTTCTCCTGGCTAAACAACCCCAAATATCTCTGCCCCTCTCCATAGGAGAGCTGTTCCATCCCTCTGACCATTTCTGTGGTCCTCCTCTAGACCTGCTCTGACAGGTCCATGTCTTTCTTGTACTGGGAATCCCAGATCTGGATGCAGGGCTCCAGGGTGGGGGTCTCATGAAAATGGAGTAGAAGGGGAGAATCCCCTCCCTTGACCTGCTGGCCATGCTCCTTTGTATGGAACCCAGGATATGATTGGCTTTATGGACTGTAAATGCACATTGCCAGCTCATGTCCAATTTTCAATCCCCCGGTATCCCCAAGTCCTTCTCCACAGGGGTGCCCTCAGTCTGTATTGATATTGGGAATTGCCCTAACCTACAGGGCCACTCTCAGATGGGATTCTCATCCTAAGGGGGAAAATTCAGACCTGTAAATTCAGAGGCCATTCAAAAAGCTATCTATATTTTGACATAGTTTGTAATGGATATGATTCTTCCTCATCAACCTTGAAACTTCAGAACACTCTTACCGGTCCTGCTTGTAGGGTATAAGTCAGTTTGACCCAAATGGAGTCCTCTTTATGCAGGAAGGTGGCTGCAGCTTTTAGCATGGGGAAATGTCTTATCTGAGTATAGAAAGGCTCACACAACACCATGACTTAGGGTTCAGATCTATCTCTAATGTAACTTCCACTGAGCAGCTGCTGCAGATCACGTTTAGTTAATGTGTGTGTGGCTGGGCTAACACCAGCACTGATGTCTAGGAGAGGCTCCACAGAGGTAACATGGAAAGGCAAGAGGATGAGATCAAAAGAGTAAAACCTGTAATCAATATTAGGCCTTCAGCCGAATCTGTTCAAAACCCTTTCAGTTTAAGACATTACCTCTTCTTCATCTTCTTTAACTTCCCCACCCTCCCCCCACCCAGCAAAGATCCTGCTTCTCCAGAGTCAATGATTTCCCAGTTCTCTTAATTAATCTGGCATCCCAGTGGCATCTGACTCTTCATTTTCCTCAGAGTTTTATGGTGAGAATCCAGTTACGTGAGTAGTGATTTCCTTGACATGCAGTGTATTTTGCCACAACTACGTCACCTTTCATGAGTTAGTTTGGGAGGTTTTTATTGCTCAGACCTGCTTATTAGGAGACATTATCTATGGATTAAAGTTCCAGCTGGAGCATTAGCTACTGTGTACATGAATCGCATTATCTGTGTGGAGTAATGGGACCTTGGCTAGGTACCTGACACAGGTACGATGGCTTTTCCCTGACCTCTGGCTGTGGCCCATCTTTTCACTCACCCTCCATTGTTTCTGTCCTGTTTACACAGTAAGCTCTGTGCGACTGGGATTATCTCTCATGTTGCTTGGGTGTCATGAGATCAAAATCTGAGAGGTAGCCTGTAGGGTTTTCTACACTACAAAATAACTCCTCTATACTTAATGTTCACTAAATACAGAATATGGTAGGTGAACTTGGTATTCTATGGTGGGTTTATTTCAGTGCTGACAACTTCAAGCACCTCAAAATTGGCCAATAGATCAGTGTCTTCTTCAGTGAATGTGGCCAGAAGCCCAAAGAATCATAGCTGCACAGACATGAAGTCATTGCGCTGTAGGGAGCACATAACTTTTGGGTGTCACGGTGAAGACAGTCTGCTGGGTGATCCTGCACTGTGCTGCAGGACAGACACCACTGCAGAAACTCTGCAGTTGCAGGGCTGGGGAGCTTCAGCCAGGCATAGCTGAACCATCTCATTGATTTGTTTTTACCGTCTTATTAGAAAGGCATCTTGCATTTTGCCTGACTTGCATTAGTTGTTCAAATTCAAAACTTGGCTGCACTGGCTGAGTTATGGTTATGCTTATTTGCTGCTTAATTAGAGAGCTCCAGAGAGGAGCTTCTTTGTTAGGGAAGGACAACTGAGAAAAGAACTGTATCGAAGCTGTCTTAGTTCAGCTAAACTGCTAAGAAGTCTGTTAAGTTACTAACAGAATCATTCTTCAGAGCTATCAGCCCTTATTCATATGCTAGAAGGATCATTAATATGGTTAAAATGGAGTATCTGTCACTGTTGGTCTAACATACAGCATACTTCTCATAAATACTACTTAAAAGGACTTGGATCCAGATTGTTTAGTGTTTGCTTCAGAAGATGGTAAAACTTTACTAGATTTGATTTTTGTCACTGTTATAAGCTTTTTCAAAAAGTTCTGTACCATGCATTTGTAATGAGAAAGCAACATGCATTTTCTTGCTACTCAGTGTCACTAAAGGAATGGTAAAATAATGAAGGCTAAGAAGATAAGCAAGTATCTACCACATTTTAATTACAAAGCTAATAAAATTAGATTGGCATAACTCAAAATCTCTTGCTGTTACATTCAAAGCAATGTGAAAATATGGATTAAAAAAATCAAGAGAAATGAAGTGTTTCTTCAAGGAGCTATTTTATAAACATTTGAGTTATTAAGTTTAACCTGTTTAACTGAATACTGCACTCCTCTGAAACTGCATATTAGCAAAAAATAGTCTGAAGAGGATTTAAGCATCCTCTCTAACTGTAATGATTTTATAAACCCCAGCTGATTTTATCATTTTTCAGCTGATGGCTTTTCCAGTTCTACAGTCAGGTTTGTCCATTCATTTTTATAACATTATTGCTTATTTCTGAGTCTCACAGAAATTGCAGTTTACTTATTTTTGCCTCCTTTTAATTTCTCTTATGACCTTCAAGGTAAATTAAAGATTTATATTTTTGTGTTTTCAAATTGCTGGAACTATTTTCATCTTGGAGTCTGCTCCTGCTTCTGATTAAGATTGTTTCTTGACATTTAGGTTTGAATTTTAATGCTATCACACTTCTTTACTTTTGCTGATTGACTCTAGATTATATTTATTTTTCTGGATATGTATTCTTATTGTGGTGGTAATTTACAAAACTCCTAGGTAGATTACCCCTGAAAAAGTGTTGGTGTTTGTATCAAAACATGTTGCTAGCACTTCAATAAATAAAGATTACATGGCCCAAAGTCCTGAATCTAATGCTGTGGAACCTGAGCCTGAAATAATTCATCTAGACACTACAGGTGAAATTACAAAGCTCAGAAGAAAAGTGGCTTAATTCTGGAAATGTTTTCAGAACTCCTCTTGGCCTTGGGCTGGAGTAGTTGCAGTCTGCAAAAAAAAAAAGTTCCTTTTTATCGTTTTAAAGAGATGATTTTGGGGTGCCGTAGCTTGATAGGGATCGATTCGAAGGCATTCTTAAGTGACATAACCATACGAGATGTGCAATGAGGAACTCAGAGGCCAGTCACTCACTCACTTGCTTGTACTTCTTTTCCTGACTCTCATTCTGCCTTACTTTATTTGACAAGAAGAAGAAGGATCTCAACTACGTGAGATGCAAAGAAAAGCTTATTCCAGGGATACCTCCTTCATTCTTAAATTATGTCAACTCTGATTCCTTCTGTTTTGCACCTTGTGTTGTTGCTTACACAATGAATGAGGGGAAGTAAAATGTTTCCCTTAGCTCAGTTCAAGCTAGAATTTCAGCCAAAACAGTATAAAAATCAATGCTGTTTCATGATGGAGTTCAGGCAGAGCTTCAGCAAGCACCAGGCACAGACAGATGATGAAAGAACTGAAGTGTGTGAACTGGCATTTTCAAAGAAATCTCATTTTTACTAAAACCCAATATTACTTTGTGTGTCTACCTGGTAATTGTACATTAAAGCACAACTTTATTGCAATTAAACTGTTATCCTGCATATTCCCAGTTGATGTTACTTTAAAAATTGCTTAAGAAAAACACTCAACTGAAGAACATGTGTTTAGCAGGTTTTTTCAGCTGGCAGGCAAACTCTGCTCTCAAGTTTGGTGGCATACCTGCTGATGCCTTGATTTCTGAGTACATGTTTAAATTCCCATAACAGATTTGGTTTGACCTTGGGACACAGAAAAGTTAATTTAAAAGGTGATGGACAAAAAGAGAGAAAATAGCATTTCAAATTTTTGTTTTGCTTTGAAAAGGACAGATATTATAAATATTTTAAAACCCCAAACCCTTCTGTGGTTGTCTTCTCATTCCACTGGCAATTCGAATCTTCTTTACTCTGAAACAATATGAATTATCATGAAGTAGTGAAAGTGTCTTATAAAATGTGATTAAAAGGTTAAGCAATTGAGGCGCAAGATTTTCAGCATGCTCAAAACAACCCATTTTGCAGTACATTACCCCAGGCATTCTGGAGGCAACAAAGCAGTCACCCTAAAAAGGAAGCAATTTTATTACACCAGCCTATTGAAATGCTTTGGTACCGTTGGAGGAAATGCCACATTTCCTAATGAAGCATTAGGAAGGGAGCTAGAAACATTTTTCACTAATTGCGAACGTGGGAGAGGAAAGCTACCATGTTTCTGAAGGTACTGGTTGTTAAGGATTATTCGCTGGTCTTAGAGGGAAAAAGAGAGGAAAAAGTGTGCTTGTCACTCGTAGTGGCAGACAGCTGTGAAAATGCACCAAGCTGCTCTGTGAAATAAACATATTAGTCCAGCTCTAGATAAGCCAAGTCAGGTGCCAGAAGCAGCCTCAAAACTCCAAGTCATTTTGTCTTTGCTGATATAGTGTCTCAAGATAGCTAATGTGGGTTAACTAATTAAGCAACTCATGTTGGTGTCTCACAGAGCATTTTTCTCAGGATACATATTAATAGCTTCACAGACTTTTAGTATGGCAGCAAGGATCTGCAGCTACCACCAAGTTTGGCTCCACTCGTGATCTGGGATGTGATGGCATTGCCTGTGCATGTCCCCTCTTCCTTAGTCTGAGTTGACCTGTGCTGTGTTTAAAAAAATATGTCTCCCAACTATTCATTAAACAATTTTGAAAGAAAATAACTTCATTTTATTACAATCAGTCTATACAGAAACCTAAAATCTCGAGGAAATGTTTCTGTTGAGCACTAGCTGTGTAACTAAACTCTTTTTCCAGGCATCTACAGCTCGGTGAACCATGATTTATTAGTCTTGAAGACTTCAGAGTACTTCAGTCTCCATTTATCAAATGAAGGGATGGATGCATGATCTTAAAAGTAGCAACAGACATTTCACATATGAAACTTTAAACAATGACAGCTAATTAATTATAGCTCATTTAAACCACAAAGTAAAATTGACTTAAGCTTTTGTATCACACCATCATGCTTTCCTACAAAATAATTTTCTTTTTTCCCCAAACATGTAATGAGTGTGGGATCTTCAGCTAGATGAGTCTTCAGGTTGGGTCCTCAACATCTTTATCCGTTTTTCCAGCCTCTCCATCCATTCATTTCTGAGCCTAAGGACAGAAACATGGATCAGCTTGTCCCCATGTTTTTACAGGGAACAGATTTATACTCTTCAGGTTTCCCACCGGTGGTATCCTTTGGTGTTTTTCCCCAGTCATCATGCAAACTGTCCTGCCCCTTTAGAGTACTTTGCTGTATGGCACTTCAGGACTAGCTTTTAAATCCAGATGAGGGCTCACCTGAACTTTGTGTTCATCTTCATCTCCAGTGCGCCCTCTCTCAAGTGCCTCTGTGTGCCGGAGTGACTTGTAATCGCCACTGGAGATTGCCTGCTGCCACCTGCTGGGTAGCATCACCCAACACTTCCCTAGTCCCCCTCCTCTTCAGAAACGCGTTAAAGGCTCCTGAGCGCTATTTGGCTTAGAAAAAGTGTGCATGTTGAAACTTCCGTGAGATCCACAGCAGACAGCTTTAGGTGATATGTGGCACATTTTTTTCTTTTTGGTTGTATCTAGGTACCACAAAAAGACTGCCTCAAATAGAAAAGACAGGAATTTCACAGTTGAGGAATTAGGATGTTGAAATTAGGTTAGTTACAAATGGATTTAACATGCTAGAGACTAATTACAGCTTTCCTTCATCCAGGGTTATTAGTGCAAGGACATCCTTGCTCTTATTTTTTCTAAGTATCAATCCAAAGAGAGGTATAGGAAGATTTCGAAAAAATGCTTTCTCATTGAATGATCTCAAGCCAAAATAGCCATCTTTGCATGTGCGTTCAACTTATGGAGACTTCATGTGAAGTAAAACTGTACTGATGTTGCCACTGACTCATCTTTCTCATTGTGGCTGATTAAGGTAGATATGACTGATGAGGTAAATAGGATATGGATGATGGTTTCCTTGGTCAGTTAGTAACCTTGGACAATCAGCTTTCTAATGGATTTACCTTATGCAAATTGACCAATCTCAATTAATTCAAACTATATTCTTGTGAAAACAAGGTCACAGAGCAAGAAGATGGGCCAGGTACACATCTGTGCTGGCTCTGATGTGAACATAAGCCTTGATGTTCAAGACAAGCTTGCACTGCTAGATGTTGTCCTGATAACTTCAGAAAGTTCTGCAGTTGGACCCATTTATGGAACAAGAGTGAATTATTCTCTTATGCCGTGAAACTATTGCTTAGATATGTTAACATTAGCATATTTTCTAAAATACTTTCAGCTTTTATTTCGTGACTCAAATATAGGTATCACTTTTCTTTAAAAAAGAATTACAACACAATTTCAAATAACCTTTCCAGATACGAACTACCCACTTTGTCAAAGCACTTCTTTGCTGACGTTCTTTTTCAATTTGCAGATACCGAGTTTGTTTTTCAATGGTCTTTTCCCAGAAGTTCCTTAGGTCACTAGTTTCACATCCCCGCACTTCATGACGTATGTATTGGCTATTCATTTCCTCTAAAGGAGAAATCTGAAACAACCATAAGACAAGTTATTCATTCCTCATCTGTTGTCGTGGCTAAAGCATACTCTTGCTATTTTGGATTTTCAGAGTTACCCTCACACGGTCTTCTGGTTTTTTTTCTCTTTTTGTAGGATCAGAGTAACAGTGGGCATGACTCACTATTTAAGCTTTTTATTCCTGGCTCTGACAGTTGAGAATATGCTGTCTGCGGTGATTTGAATTCTTACTTGTTCGCCTCAAAGACCTCTCACCTCCATCTGCCTGTGACCTTTAAGCTCACAATGCAGGACAGTTCCGTGGTACTCCCTAGCTTAATGATTAAGATACCTTTTGCTGTAGTCATAAATGGAAAGGAAATATAAAAATTGCCAGATCTAGCGATGTTTTTCCTCACTGTTTTCATGTCTATAAAACGATAAAGTGGCCATTGTAGGGTAAGATTAAAACAATGAAGAAAAAGACCTCTAGTGATTTACTATTGATTAATATTATAACACTTATCTTAGTTTTATTTGGGAATGGGGAAAATTTACACGTATAGAAGTATGTACGTAATTTTATAAGATGCTGACTTGCAAAAGCCACCTTTCTTATTAAATACTTCTCCTCTTCTGCAATTTTCAAAACAGAGCAAATTCATTGAATATATTAATATATCTGTGCCCATTCTGTGCTTCCTCCTCCATTTAATGTTATCTCGAAAATAATTTTTGGAGTGAATCTTAGCCTAGAAAAAGAATATCTGTCTCAAGATGACTCTTTGTAGGCTAATGGTCAAGCCCTTCTGTCCCACATTACAGCCAGAAAATCATACCATTACTTTCAAAACTTCATTAAATATGGAATGAGTGTATCCATGCTGCCTTCCAAATTGCTGAGTGGTTTTGTATGAACATGCCACTGTAATATTTTCCAGAACATTTGATTTTTTTTAACAAGTATTTAGGGCTCTCTCAAGCATTGTTTGAATTCATGGCAATTATTTATAATTTATTTTAATCAGAGCCATAGAGAGCTAGTAAACAAGCCCCTCAAGGCTAGCTTGGAAAAGCTTGAAGAAACTGCTGCCATTCCCCTGCCAGGCACTGTAAGAAAAGTAAAACTGGGAGCTGGTAATCTTTACATAATTTCATTTGGAGATTTGGCTGTTTTGTGAAAAACTCTGTGACACATTATAAAGAGTCTATGAGCAGAGAACAAAAGCAGCCCTTTTGAAGAGGTCCTTTTCTTGCTGGGATTTCCCTATGACTCCCCTGTGGTTCCCTGTAGAACCTCCATATATTAGCTCATGGCCTCCAAATAATAGAAGCACAGTATTTGAGCCTAAGTTTTGCAGAAGAAATGTACTGAGCATTTTTTCAGGTTCTAAACAAATTATAGCTGGATGTATAAGTGTTGGCATCAGCCTGCAATGTGAATTGCAAGTACAGCTGAACACCTCCAGCTGTGCTAGGGTGTAACCAATTCCAGATCAAAACTTATCTTAACACGAGTATGTGTTTTCATAAAATATATGTGTTCTATAAATATCCACATATATATCAATGCCAAACCAAATCTCTCTTCCCAGGTAGAAGTTTTAACTACTTTTTAACTTCTTGTGTACCAGGAGTAATATAGAAATGTATGAAAAAGGTACAATAACAGCCATCTAGGTCAGAATAATGGACTTTCCACTCCAGCAGTTAATCCCTAAGAATAACAACATTTCTGAAGAGCAGCAAGCAAAATTCCCAGACATCCCTGAGGTTCCAAAATAAACTGTCAGAGAATAGTGTCTTCTGGTTTCTTTAATCAGAAGTGATCCCAGAGCATAATAACTTTATCCTTAGGAATGATTATGAATTCCTGTTTAATATACTGTGGATGTGTCTTCTCAATACATATGAGGGTGAAAACCTCTCCTGAATAAGGCAAAGTTGTGGAACTCATTGCCATGAGGTGTAACTGTGAGCCCAAGTGTATGCTTTCAGAATATACATACCCTTTACTGGTTTTAAATGCTCTGGCTGCTGGTTTGATTGCATGTATGCTTGGTGCTGGCTTGAATGTGTTTTATAGATGTGTCTCTCCAACACCTATTCCCACAGCAAAAAAATCCCAAGGAAAAAGTTTTAAACCCAGTAAATGAGAAGTTCAGATCTAGTTTTCATTGTTACCTTACGTATGATGCTGGCAGTATTTGGAAGAATGTTAGAACCCTGTTGAAGGTACAAAGCATGTACTACACATTACAGGTTTGGGTGGGGATTTTTTTGCAGGAATTAGTGTTTTTCTCTGTGTATTATCTCTGCGTGTGCTTGCTCAAGGACAATAGGAGCCTTGTCCAAGCCTGTCCTTTCCTAACCTTTTATTTTGTGTTAATGTATAGATACTTTGGTGTTGAATTTTCTGTTACCGAGCCTTTAATCTTCCTCTTTATTTTCTTTTCACCTAATATGGGAGAACACTCATGTATCAAAAGAACTTAACTCAGAATTTCTGCATCATTATTTTACTGAGCCTCGTACATCCTTGTTAAACACCAGTGCATCAACATGCCGGCATTTCCTTCTCTGAATTGCAGAATTATCCTACTCTAAATTACCTTTTATTTCAAACACTCTATGTGAGCCCATTCACACGGTGATTGTAGGCTTCACACAATGACTCTGCTAAAATGACCCACCTAGTTTCCTTTGCCTTTATGCATCATGTGCATAGGTGTTTGAACTCACCTCTGTCCTTCCATCCATTCCAAAACTGTTGCCATAGACCTTCAGGGTTGTGTGGGAAATCAGGGATATCAAACCTAGTCTATCAGTATTTAACTTGCCCTAAGATAAAGTTTCTGTGCTAAAATCTTCTCAGTGATGGAAATTATTTTTCCCTCCTACTTCAGCTTTTTTCAGAGGAGAGTAACAGGACTTAAGCCTGTATTGTGGCTTTGTTACTGCAATGTTGTAAACAATATTGTCTGGATTTTGCAATGAAACTAGAAAAGTGATTTATTCTGCCAGCAGTATTTCCTAGTTTGGCAGAATTTGAAGTACATGCTCTTGCCAGGATGCGTGCTCAATCAGGAGTTCATTCTCTGGGTGTAAACTCCAATCAAATTAATTGGACTTTTCCATGCAATGGGAATTTTCTGTGTATGAAAATGACAACCATAATGACTTGACTGAGCGATACTAGTAAGAGTTACCTATGTGCATGAATTACAGGTGCGTCTAGCAAATCAATTCTAATGTGCCAGTTAAGGAGTTTTAACATGCAAATTAAAATGTTTGCACTCAGGCACTATGCAGTAATCTCTGTTCAACCATTCTCCTTGTTCCTAGTTCCCACAGTTCATTATTGCTTTTCTGTGAAAGCTGATGAGTCTATTTTTCTGATCTATAGAATAGCTATTCCTGAAATCCTTTGAACTGTTAAAAAAATAGGACCTTTTCTTATCTTTACCTTTATGATAAAAAAAACATAATAAGACAAGGGTCATGGCAGCTCTCTGGGTTTTACATCTCACACAGCTACAGTGGCAGTATCGGCGCCTTTGAACACTGCACACTGTAAATGTTTTCCTCTGTCCTCATCTGTTCGGTCTCAGTTCTCTTTATCTGCTTTTCACTCTTCCTTGACTACCTGATACCTGAAGGACTGAATTATCAAACTGGAGGGAATGGATTCTCTGCCCTGCTTTTCTGTACCAGAGGGCTCACCAGGTCCTCTGGCTGAGGGTTAAAATTCTTAGAACCTTTTGAGCAAAACACTTGAGGAATCAACAGTTGCATTTCCTTCCAGGTCATCCATTCAATTGTTGCTATTTTAGTTCTGCTTTGGTGCCTATTTATTTATTTAGCTACTTGCTTTCCTCCATTTTGCTGTTCTCACTGACTCTTTCTCAGCCCATAGCCAAGGGCTTCCATGAGAGGTCCATTCACTTTTCCCTTCTCTGTCTTCCTGTCTGTTGAGCTGCTTTTCCTGCCGTCTTCATGTCCCATGCCAGCCCTCCAGCCTAATGTGGCTGACTCACACCTCTGCTTTGAAACATCTTTCCGGCTGATTTCCCCAGCTTTGTTGTTCCCTCTGGAAAATCTCTCTCCACTTCTTGCTGGAGCTGCATTTCTCCCTGACTGCTCATTCTGATCTCACCAGACTTTCCCTGGAGCATCTTTTCAGCATCCCTTTGCTCCCCAGCTTCTCCCACTCCCTGCGCTTGGCTCTCCGTGGCGGCCACCTGCATTCCCACACATCCTGCCTGCTGCCAGCATACAGAAACAGGACTGAGGTGGCAGTTGCACAGAGGCGAGCATCAGGTGAACAGGCATTCATAAGCATTGTGCAATACAGAATGTCCAAATGCCTTTCCTGAGCTTTCCTTAGATTTGTCCCACTCTTATTGACTTTTAATTTTCAACATCGCAGGCATATTTAAAACAGCTGTAGTTTGCTTGCATGATCAAATATTGTTTCTGATCACTAGATCTTCCCCACTGCCAGATACGTTTGAAGCCTGATCCTGTGAAACGTAATATTTATTAGTCAAGGATCTTGAACAAGTGTTTTTTTTGTTGTTTGATTTTTGAGTACAGGAGGACTTGATGGTCTAGGATCAAAGAAGATAAATGCTGCCCAGGGCTCGTGTTCTTTGTTAGATCATCCAGTTCTGACAAAACATGCAAGAGAAACTGATCCTGATTCATGTGAGGGTGTCTACCATTAAATTAAAAAGCCTTTCAGCAGCAGATTGCTGTTAAAAAAACCCCTTGCAAGAGGAGTGTATGTGTAACCTTGGCTACCATTTAACCCATCAGTTGAGAATGTACAGCCAAATCTCCTGGTGTTTTATCCAGGGTTGTGGCATGGAAATTGTCCATAAATATTTTTCTGTATCAATGCTCCTCAGCTTCCTTAGAATGCTGCTAAACTGGGCACTCTTCCCTGGCATTTTCCTCACACTCTCATCTTCCATAGAATATACTTTTGTGAGAATTAAAGTCAGAGAACAAACACATTTCTTGTTGAAATTATTATGAAAGACTCACTACAGAAAACACTTACTTACCTTTGGAGTTGGACTCTTCCTGCAAATAAATCCTCTGGGTGACACAAACAAATGAGGAATATTACCACTGCAGCCCTGGCTTCTCCAGTGTCACAGGGCAGTAATGAAATGCATCCCTCGGTACTTTTTATTTGAAGTGGGGGTAACATAAATCCTTCATCATATCAAGGCTATTTTGAACAGAACCAGCAGTGAGATAAGATCATTTAATGAACTTTGCAGCCCCCTGCCTGAGATGACCATGAAACACAGGCCCCCTTGAGAGCATGCATCCCTCCCACACTGGCAGATACCTCAGAGAGCATGACTTGGCAAGTGCTGAGGATTTTCTTTAAAATGCATGCTAGTATTATCCATTTTAATATTCCTCCTGTGAAGCTTGAAAATTTCCACACTACTATCTTAGCTGTAATGGAGGCTGAAGTGGTGTGACAAATCATGCTTGGTTTTGCATTACCGGGTGACTTACAGAAGTATGCAGTACTTTGGAGCTGTTAATCTAAGGATGTGTTCTTGATTATGACCTATCACACAATCTGTTCTCTTCAAGGCAATCGTCACAGGAATTGTCTGTTTGGTTAACATTAGCTGACAAAATGCATTAAACCAGCACTAGTTTTACCATTTGGAGTTGTTATAACTCTATTACGGATGAGCACTTATATCATTACATTTCATTTTCTGAGGCAAATATTTTGTAGGTTTGGTTGATGACAGATGTATGCACTGATCTCACTTTTCATTAAATCCATCTACATTGCTAATATACCATATGTGACTGCTGGCTTAAGTAGTATTTATACCGTTGCTGATTATTTTAACCTTACTTTGTTGTAATTTTTCAGACCCCAAGTAGCAAAAGCAGCAACCATTAGATGGATATTCTCTGTAGTTCATATTTACTTGCTTATTTTTTCTGCAGTCAGCTTTACAGCAGAAAAACCTGAGCAAAACCTAACAGCTGCAACCTTTCACTGTAAAGGAAAATTTCAAGTCTTTCCAAATAATGATCACTTTGTTTAACTCCTTAAAACCTTTAAGATACAAACTTTCTTCAACGTGTTCTCCCACCTCATATCATATGAAACAACAGAAATCAACTATTCCCTCTACACATGTGATAATAACAAAGGTAATGTGGTCTCAGAGCTGTTGATCCTAGATATATGCATGGCATTGAAAAAAAATGTATCATGGGTAAAGCTGATTGCTCAATTTTTGGGAAAACAGATCAAACTCTGGCTGGCTTTGGAAATCACAAACAAATACAATCTGCTGGGTGAATATTAAAATAATACAGTATTATAAAGACAGGTTGGTGCCCAAGCTTGATACAGCAGTGGTGCTAAATACCATGGTGCTGCAGAGCAGCATAACCAATTCCTTGCCATTTGACTCAGAGCTTGAGTAACTTCCCCTTCTCCCTAAACACATCTACCTAAATTTACAACAAATCAGTTTTGCTTTTCAGTGTTATAGCGTAGGCAGTAACTTCCTTAAATATTAGCAAACCTCTAATTTCAGGAGAGGGCTTCAGTGGTCAGGCTCCATCAGATCACATGTATTTCTGATCTGATATGCTCCAGATGCATTGACATTTCTGCGTTTGTGCAGATTAGATGCTCTGTGTAAAGCACAGCCAAAATGTGGTAGACATTGCACAGACTCTGATCATCTGCAGTACGTTAGATACATATTGCATGATACACACTGATTGTGTTTACAAATGAACAATTCATCTGTGCGTTCATAGTAGCTTCTTATGTAAGATAAATGGATACTCAGCATCCAAAAATCCTGGGCAGAACTAGTAACCTGCTGGGCTACCCATACCTGAAGAAAGAGTCAGGTGACAGCTGACTGGAAAGACATATTTCACTGTCAAAAGCAGGGTAGCTGTCAAGTAAGCTTTTATGTAGTGAAAAAATATTTAGGCTGTTTGTGCACCTCAGACTTTGTTTACTTCATACGCAAATCTCAGAGCTGCTTACTGTAACCTGCTTGTATGACAGCATTCATCTCTAGTTCGCAAAAGTTCTTGTAAACAGCTGCTTAATGTTGTTAGCGGGGACCACAGAAGAACCTGTAAAATGACTGACAAAGTGCAAAACTTTGGAGGGCCTGAGGTGTTATTTATCTGCAGTGATCAAATTCTGCCTTGGTGTTCTGACTGTGAGCTGTTGCTCTTGTGTGGGAGAGTTGGAAATAAAAGTTGCAATCAGCTCATATTATTATACAAGTAATCCTGATACATTTTGCCCATATTCTGTCAGTCTGGTCCCTTCACTCTGTGTGTGTTTTTAGACCTGATGTTGAAGAGGATAAGGTGAAAGGAGAAGACATTATACCAAATCTACAAGAACTTGCTAATTAATTGAAGATCTCATGCTTCTTTTCTCTTCGATGCTAGAGAAAATAAAATCCAGAGAGGCAAGTTTTTAAAGCAGATATTGTACCATGTTGTTGGGATGGCTATCTTCCGTATTCACCGTACATCTGGTATTCACATCCTTCTCCTTCTTGGCTGATGCAATGGCAGTCAGAAAGTTGTGAGGAGGGTTTTCTGTCACTACTGCACCTTGTCCTCACTGGTCCAGGAGCAACACAGGTCACAGCAGTTTTAGTAGCCCTCGCCAAGCTTCACAGGTTCCAGAATGAAGCAGTTGACTGAGAGGGTAGGTAAGAACCTGGTCAGTTTAGGTCTATCTTCCCATAAAAGAAGGTCTTCTTTCATGTCTGTCTTCCCAATCTGCCTTTGAAAACCACCAGACTGGGTTCTTTAATGGGTCTAGTACTCCAGAGTGAGAAAGCAGGCAGGAGGTTCCTTCATGGACTGTCCTGCAGTTAATGGCATGTGTTAGTGTGGAGGGCCAGTGTTCCCCTGTTTCCCTGCTGCACATGCATTGATTTGAACCCTGCTATAGTGCACTGGCACTTCTGAAAGTGCATCTGGAGAAAACAAGTCTGCTTAGAAGTTTCTAGACCTGTGTGCTGGATATGACACTGAGTGCTGGATTAAACTATAAGGGAAAAAATGTCACGACTGGACAACTGAATGGGTCAATTAATTTCACTGAAGTCTTCAAAACCATTTTTCCTCTCTTGGGCTGAATTTGGATTGGGCAGTGAGAAAGCAGCAGGGACTTGTTTAAATAACAGAAAAAAATCAGGATTATATAGGAACTGGGTTTTCACTTTACACACAAAAATACTTTTTATCTACACTGGATTTTTCCTCTGAGTGCATTCTGGGTGGTGTGTACATCACATCATCCATATCTATGACACAAAATTGTTTTCTTTATAATACCTCTTATAGGACAATCTCAAGGTCAGTAAAGCAGTAGATTGAAGAGCTGACATGTTTTATTAGCTGAATGAAACTTCTCATTGACACCACTTACATGACACCTGAAACATTTATAGAGGTCGTTTAGTGTTTATTGCAATTGTGATATTGCCTTTGTGACATAGACCAGAAAAATTACGTATGTAAGATCCACTAGTACCTTTTGGTAATTCTTTTGTTAGTTGCCTGCCTGCAGCTTTTTCGTGATCCTATTTTTCCAGGAATGTAAAGTTTTCAAGCAGTCTAAATTGCATCAGGCTGAAATTTACCCACTGGAGCTGCTAGATACACAGATGCTTTCCCAAGGAAGTGTAATTAGCCTGGCTCCTTGCACTGCAGGGGGGAATTCTGCTACAAAGGAAGGAAAAGGCTGTTGGTGTCACCTGCTCTCTCTCAGCATTTCCGTGTGTTTGAAACTACCTTTAAGTCCACATCAAATGAACTTCTATAGGGACCCGTCCAGAAAAGGCTTCTATGATGATGTGTTGAATTTGCAGGCAATTTTGGCCAGGATGTTTTTCCATCTTAGCATGGTACTGGAGTTAGGAACTCAATTGCTCTAGACACCCTCAGGCATCAATTTAATGAGCGTGCAGGAAAAAGGTTTTTGATGCTCTGTTAAAATCAGCCAATGCAGAGCGTGCTCCAGTGCACATGCTGTTTGGCCTGTTCTACCCCCATACAAAACAGGGAGAGGAACAGTATCTCAGTGGGGTAATGCAGTCTTCTGTGTCTTTTTATAGCATTATACTTCCTATATAGCCAAATTTTAGGTGCTTCACTTAGGTAAAGTTAGATGGTATGTACTGGAGCTGTTGGAGACTTCAAATTCAAACTTGCTACTAGAAAATTAATGAAGGTCCACAGAGATTTTGCTATCGATATTAATTTCCATGCAATGCCAACATACACTTTGGTGATAGGGAAGCAGAGAGTTAAGGCAGCATATCAACTACATGGCTTTTTATTTTCTTTCAGTATTTTCTAGAACTTAAGTGTCTGACCCTTCCCTACCTCTGACAGAGGCAAATACTGCTTTCTTTATGGAAGCTCAAGTCTTCCCCAAGATTGTCTTTGGGTGAGTTTGGACAATTTTACTTGGGAAGAAGTTGAAGAAAGAAGGATGATTAAGGTCCCTATACAACCCTATTTGCTTTAAAAAGTAAAATTAGTGGTCATGAGTAAATCTGTGTTTGGTGTCCCTTTGTAAATACCTCAGGGATGGTGTAGCTGTTGTACCCCTGTTGTACCCCAACTGAATGCCATTTTTAACTCACCTACAACTTGACTTAGTACCAAGAATAGATGTACTTAGATGTATTCGCTTTCCTTCTACTAGTGTATCAGAGGGAAGGGATATGGCTGCGTTACATCTCAGGACACCTCTCTGGTGCTTTAATATAGCCAATTAACTGAACTGAGAAACAGACTGTCATTTGCTTCTTCTTGGCTCCTGTTAAGACTCTATCAGTTAGCATTGAAAAGACAGCCCAGACTTTGTTCTGGCTGGCCTGAGATTTAGGATAACATGAATGTGAGATCTGAGGGCCCATTCTGTCTCTTATGTGTACTTCCTGGAAAGAAATATAATTTTTACTCTTGCACTCAATCCAGTAACGAAAAGTAACATCAGATGTGAAAGGTTGTCATCAACATGTTTCTTGTAAACACCGAGACCCAAACTGACCATTAGCTCTTAGAAGCTTCCATTATAAAAGTCCCTGACTAAAACAATCCTCAGTGAGCAAAGATTGCTGGCAAGATTACAAAGGTACCATGCGTGTGTTAAGTAAAATTTAAGTCATGGCAGATTAAGATCACATATTTACAAGAGAGAAGGGAGTGGCCTGGGCCACTAGATAGCAGCAGACATTGGCATCCCAAGCAGTGCAAAAGCTATTCTAGTTTAGTTTCAAGACCTGCTATGTGAATAGCTTGAAGAGGCAGATCTGTCAGCTGTGAAACAGGCAAACTTGAAGGAGGGATGAAAGCAAATTGAAATGTTTTTCTGTTCCTTTTCCTTTGCTTTAGTACATATAGCTAATGCAAATTAGTATAGATGATAAATACTTTTAAGTATGAGTGCTAGTGCTATGGCCAATTAGACCACTTAGACCACTTCCTAAATATGGATTTAAATGCCTAATATTATGTACCAAGAGCTGAAACTTTTGTCCATAGTTGTTGAAAGAGGACCACAGTAAATTCCAATGGAATAAAAAAGGAATTGGTATGTTGTATTGGCGAAGAATATTTTTCTGAACAGGAACAGCATAAATGGTTTCCTTGCCCGTTGCATACACATGGATTACTGACAAAACTTTAAAATGTTTAATGTGTCAAACGTATCAATCAAATTCATGAAAGGAGCCATTATATCCCTAGCAAGTGCCAAAAGAACTGTCACAAAATGTATTATCCAATGTCTTTAACCTGAAGGCAAAAGTCCTTCAGTATAAGTTTGACCTAAGCTAAGGTTGCTCTGGAGTTGAATTATCCAGAAAATAATCTTAGCTGAGCAGGTGTTTAAAATCTCTCTTTGCAGGAAATTGAATACAAGGTTGAATAGGCTCAGAAAAATCCTTACAACCATGTCAGTGCACAGGGGTGTTCTCTAAGCACATCCCTGCATTTGTTTGACCTCTGCTCCCTGGACTATCATCTTGTCTCCCTTCCTGTTCATCACGTACGTAGAAGTTTTAGTGAAGAGACATGGGTGGTGGTCACTAGATGCCCTGCTCCTAGCCTGTGTCTGTTTCCCTCTTGTGATGTTACTCTGCAGCTGAGCATCTTGCTGTCTACATAGTGGAGATTAAGTCTTGATGGATGAAGCACACAGTTCAGATACTGAGGAAAGATGTCAGGAGGTGGGCCAAGAATACCTTTGACAGAAGAAACTAGTCTGATGTTTATAAACCTAGCTACAAGTCTGGATGAATCCCATCCCTGATGAACAGGACTGGCAAACTGGTAACAATGGATGAGGAGAAGGCTGAGGTACTCAACAACATTTTTGCTTCAGTCTTCAATGGCAACCTCTCTTCCATTCTTTGCAGTGGATGGACTGCAGGGCAGGGACTGGGGGAGCAATGCCCCTCCCACTGTAAGGGAAGATCAGGTTCGTGACCACCTGAGGAACCCGAATATACATAAGTTTCTGGGACCTGAGAAGATGCCTCCCAGAGACCTGAGGGAATTGGCTGATGTAGTTGCCAAGCCAATTGTGGCAGTCAGGTGAAGTCCCCAGTGACTGGAAAAAGAGAATCATTGCACCCATTTTTAAAAAGGGTGGAAAGGAGGACCTGGGGAACTACTGACCTGTCAGCCTCATCTCTGTGCCTGGGGAGATCATGGAACAGATCCTCCTAGAAGCTGTGCTAAGGCGCATGGAGGACAGGGAGGTGATTCAAGACAGCCAGCATGGCTTCACCAAGGGCAAGTCTTGCCTGACCAACCCAGTTGCCTTCTATGGTGGAGTGACTACATCAGTAGACAAGGGAAGAGCTAAGGTTGTCATCTATCTGGACTTCTATAAGGTCTATGACAGGATCCCCGACAACATCTTTCCCTCTGAATTGGAAAGATATGAATCTGAAGGATGAACAGTTGGTGGATGAAGAATCCGTTGGATGGTCACATCCAGACAACAGCTCAAAGGCCAGATGGAGATCCCCCTCGGGAGACAATACTTTTTAGTATCTTTTTAGTATCTTCATCAATGACATAGTGAGATTGAGAACACCCTCAGCAAATTTGCAGACAATATCAAGTTGAGTGGTACAATTAACACACCTGAGGGACAGGATGCCATCTAGAGGGAACTGGACAAGCTCAAGAAGTGGTCCCATGTGAACCTCATGAGGTTCAACAAGGCCAAGTGTAAGGTCCTGTACCTGGGCTGGGGCAACCCCCAGTATCAGTACAGGCTGGGGGATGAAGGGATTGAGAGAAGCCCACCAGAGAAGGACTTGGGAGTACTGGTGGATGAAAAACTGGACATGAGCTGGCAATGTGCACCAGCAGCCGAGAAGGCCAACTGTATCCAGGGCTGCATGAAAAGAAACATGACTAGCAGGTTGAGGGTGGTGATTCTGCCCCTCTACTCTACTCTGGTGAGACCCCACCTGGAGTGCTGCACCCAGCTCTGGGGTCCTCAGCACAAAACAGACATAGACCTGTTGGAGTGAGTCCAGAGGAGGGCCACAAAAATGGTAAGATGCATGGAACACCTCTTCAAAAAGGAAAGGCTGAGAGAGTTGGGGTTGTTCAGCTTTGAGAAGAGAAGGCTCTAGGGAGACCTTATCGCAGCCTACTTAAAAGACACTTATAAGATAGATAGAGAAAGACTTTTACTAAAAAGTGTGTGTAGTTATAGGACAAGGGGCAATGGTTTTGAAATAAAAGAGGGTAGATTTAGGCTAGATATAAGGAAGAAATTTTTTACATTGTGGGCGGTGACACACTGGAGCAGGTTGCCCAGAGAGGTGGTAGATGCCCCATCCCTGGAAATATTCAGGGTCGTGTTGGACAGGGCTCTGAGCAACCTGATCCAGTTGAAGATGTCTGTGCTCATTGCAGGAGGGTTGGACTAGATGATCTTTAAAGGTCCCTTCCAATCCTCACTATTCTACAATTCTATGACTCCATCTGACAACTAAGGATAAGGACAATCTTCTTCTTCTAGGTTTGCAGAAGAATTAATAACTTCATTAAATGAACAAACAGAACTGGAAACTTCCAATTATAGAAAGATTATTTGCATCTGAAACAAGTTATATAGGCAGCAGTAGGCAATATACTTTCCACCTGTGTTTGGAAATTGTTTGTCTTGAAGGGAAGACTATTCTTGTCAGTGTTCTTGTCATTGTCACTTCTGATCAGGGCAACATAGTACCCACTGGGCTTCACCACTCAGCAAAGATGATGTTTCCTGCTCTGCTTCATGTTCAAAGCATGTTTTGTCCCCCCTCTCCAGTTCTTTCTATAGACTAACTGCACAAAGTTTTTTGGCCATTATATTGTGCAAATGCATACAAATCTGCCATATCAATCTCTTCTGGGAAACTACATATAATAATGTGGCAAGTGTCACTGGCCCTAGTGGCTGTATTACGTATCGGTTAAGGCAACCGATTGACTGGCTTTGAATATGATCAGTGCTATACATTTTTGCTTTCAAGAAGGGAAATCAGGAATGATTCAGTCTCTGACTTTCATGGATGAGGGCACTGGATGTCTGTGGAAGTTCCTAGTGGAAGTGCATTAATTTGAGTATTTTACATTAGTAGGGTGAAGACCTGAAAGTGTGGAAGTCTCCAAGAAGTCCTTAATTGGGTTTTCCTCTCGTTATCTTGGTCTGAGCATGTGCTCTTTTTTCAATCCATGCCACAAGTCATGTAGGTACTCTTGGGGTCTTGGTGTCAGTAGCCAGAACACACTTTGATGAGTCATGAGTGCTTAACACCTCTGAAAATGAAAAGCTACATGGACAAAGGGGACCGTTGAGGCAGAGAGTGCAAACACTCCCTTTTAAGTGCCAGTGTTAAGGTAACTATGTAAAGCAATGGCCCTATAAAAGAAATAGGCCTGAAATAGTAACCTCCTTCAATATAATGTAAGCCCCATGAAATCATACCGATGGCTCCTCCGATCCTGGCAAGAAGGCTGCCAGCACTCAGAATGCAGCTTGAATCCCTTGTAACTCCCCCATTTGACTTCATATTCACAATCTTGTGTAGGCAGTTGAGAGACATGTATGATCCTCATCACAAAAATAAATCTTGTTGACGTTCGTCCTTTGCAGGTCTTCCAGTGGTCCTGACACTATTTCTAACTTGACTTCTGAAGACTTTAAAGGAGTTGACCATTTATTTTCAAGGACATTGTACTTTTTGGGGGATTTTGATTGGACATACCTCCCCTTCACATCAGTGAGCTCCTACTGTGTTCCTGGAAAGTTACTGCTTTTATATGACCACTTCCTCCTTTTCTGCCATGGTTTCCCCATTAGCTGGTGCTGAAGTTATCTACTAGCAGCTGTATGAGGCTGCATCCTTCAGCTGTTCCTCTAACTAACTGCACTAGGTGATCGCATAGATCGTGGCAAAATATGTATAGTTATATGAAATGTAAAAATCTAACACTCATGTTAATGACTCCTTCTTCAAATCATACATGCCCTATACCCTTTGATTTCACATCTGTCCCCATGATATATTCCCATGTGTTTTGTACATATCTCAGTGTCCTTGAACCTCACTAACCTACAGAAAGGGACACTCCAAGACTTAGTTCATCATGTACTATAGGGAAACTGTCCTCTGCTTTCCAGACCCATCTTCTGGAATGGATTTGCAGGCTTGTGGTTGCCCTACAACCAGTTATGCTGGAGAAATTTGGGGTTATTTTTTTTGCTCAGGTAATGGCAAAAATGGTTAAAAACATTACTAGTCGTAGAATCTGGATTGTTATTCCTGCTTGAATCACAAGTGCTGGTGGAGAATAAAAAAGGGACCAAAGAAATGTGTGGTAAGCCAGTCTAGGGAGAAGCATAAAGTCTTCAACTAAAATGAAATCCTATCCACAACCTATAAAATCATCTGTTGCAATAATCAGGCATAGCTGAAAAACCCCATCCTGTTATGTTATGTTTCTGTTGGTGAGATAAGGACAGGGAGTAATGTTTACCAGACTTTGAAGTATGGTTCCTGCATTTCTTCTTTCCTAGATTTCTCCTTAGACCTTCCCTTAAAAGGTTACTCTAATTTCTTGTTTGATAACTGGCTAACAGAGTTGATCTTTGCCTACTTTATTTTCAGGCTGTTCCTGAAACTCAGATCCTTTGGCTCTTCCTGGTGCCTTTTCTTTACAGAAGGGGTAGAAATGAGACCTCAAATCTTTTGAGTTTAAACTGAAGTTGTATTAGAGGGTGGGCTCTGTGGAAGATGGTCCTCCACAGATCCATGAGTGCGTGTCTGCTTCATGTGCCAGCTAGAAGCATTTTGGGAAGAAAACGGTTTTGTATTTTGACAGTGAGGATGAGCTGACTATGCTGTCCGGAAATGAAAGAACTTGTGGAATATATATGGGTGTGCAGGTAGATTCTGGCAGGGAATGAATAGGTAGTGAGACAACATTATATCAATACATGGAAGACTCTTGGCAGGAGATAGATACCTGTGTTTTTTTACTGCCTTTTGTTTAATGTCAGCACAGGTGTGGTGTTAGCCTAGCTGTACCTGTAAGGATTTTGTATGAAGTTGGAAAATGTGCTTCCAGCATAGACTTTTTCTCAAGTAATTAACAGAAGGCAGTTCACTGCCTAGCTGTACCATACAATTTTGCCTGACCTTAATGTTTCTGTGTACCCATAGCTTTCTCTAAGGCTAGAGCAACTCTTTAGTTTTAGTTTTAGTTCTCATTGGAACTCAGGAGCAGAATGATACAGTAAAGGAGACCAGGCAGCATATACAACAGTACCTGTTTCAATATATTTTGAATTATTAAATAAATATTTTTAGTGTAACTAAGATAATCACATATGCAGAATATCAAGGTCAGTGCATGAAAGTGTTAAGGAAAAACAATAAATGCAACAGATAACTAATTTATCTCTTGGGAATGTTATTTCACGCACTGACACATTTTCCTCTTTAACATCAATCTATAAGGCTGAGTTCTGTGAAGTGCTTTAATTAACCTATCATCATGTACTTACTTATGGTGTCCCCAAATGATATTATCAAAATACAATAGTCTATTCTCTACCTCCACTCTATAAAATGTTCCAAGATCTGAATACTTATAAGAAATAGTGATTTTTGAAATCAAGTATTTTCAAGCCTACTTTATATTGTATCTTAGCACGGTGTCAAACTTTAATTGCCAGCAGCCAGGCAAAGCATATACTCTTGAAAAATAGCAAGTCCCTGTTACTTCTTTTCATCTGGCTATCTGATAAAACTCCTTTAAAATTAGTATTCAGCACCTCAGAATCCATGCACACAGGGCTGATATAATTTGTCTTTCTGACACACTTAACCCAGCAAGTGGGTTCATTGGTTTCTTTGATAGAACAGTAAGATTAAAGGTAACTATTTTACTTTCTGTAAATCTTCATACAGTGATACAAGAATTACTCCTCATCCCTGCACTAGGTCAAATCATACTTATTCGCTCACTGCAAGTTTGATTTAACACAAGTGGAATGGTGATATGAAAACCACTTGATAAAATAATGTATTATTGCCCATAACTTCAGTTCTGTGATAACCTTTATATAATTGGGTGCTCCTTTTACCAGCCCAAGATTTTGTTTCTCTTAATTGCCTATGAAAAACTCTCTCTCATTGATTCTACAGTAAATATAAGAACAGCCTTTGCTAAGTGCTGACAGTATGTTCACTTTTAGTACATACAGGAGTTATATGGTTTGTAGTCAAAGTAGCAGATAATAACAGCTTCATCTTTTGAAAATTACGTTTTAAAAACTGACACCTTGCGTTCAAATACTTGCTGTGGTTTGCTTTGGGTATGTGAGGTTTTATCAGTAGCGTGAGGCTGAGGAAGTCATTCATTAGCGCTATATTCAGTCTCACACTTGTATCTGGCTGCAAAGTGAAGAGTCAGTGTTATTAACTTCTAATGATGCCATCTCCTGGTGAGTGGCGCCTGTGCTGGTGTTGTGATCTAGGAGCAGTACAGAGAAGATAGAAGATAAACAGCAAAACCAACAGGGCTGATAAAAACATGATTGAAGCAGGATTGTGTACCCACTAAGGGCTTTGCCTTGGAGTATGGAGCCAGACTCTGTGGTGACAGATACTTTATTAACTGTCAGAAAATAATCCATCAGTTTTAGTAAGTTGTTGAGGGCAGTTCACTCTTCCTATGCACTTTTACAGTGCCTCAATCTCAATCTTGGTCAGGGCTTCTAAGCACTCTGCTAATAATATAGCCACGTTGTGACAAAACAACAACATTGCTTGCAATTCATGTTCATGGCTTTTAATTTTATTGTTTGCAGTGAATCAGTGCACAGATTGCTAATAATGTTCTTTGCTAATAATTTTTGCTAATAATCTTCTTTGCTCCATTTCTTTGGGCTTTCTTTTTCTTCACTTGTAACACCTTCAGTGATTGCTGCATCAAAGCCTGCTCCAGAGTTGCCTTCGTTCACCAGAAACGTACATGCACACACCAAAGAGCATGCAACAGTGTCAGTTCGTTAGCTTGATAGATTTTTAATAAGCAACATCCCTGAAAATATTGTGTGAATCTAAATTTTTAACACTGGCTATGAAAGGCATCTTTGTCTACTCATGAAAGGTACACCAGCTGCATTGGGTGACCTTTGTGTAAAACAGTGAAAATGGCTCTGTCAATTCAATAAAGTAATAGGACTGAGTATCTTCCCATGTGATTCCATGGGGGATCAAGCTACTGGTTATTCTTGCCTTCATAATGGACTGAGCTTGCTAAAATTTTCATTGTAGTGTATGTTTTCATATCTTAAATGATGCCTATATAATTTTTTTCTTGGAACTTCTACAAATTTCAATATTCTTTACAAAGTGAAGATGACAAAATGGCACGTAACTTTCTATTAATGGTGTCACTACTGTGAAATGCATAATTATGTTTTTCTCTTGTCCCCATGGGATGTTGTACTACTTATATACTGTAATGGGAATTCATGAGCAGATTTTCTGCCCATTGATATTTAGTTCTTTCCATTGTCTCTGCATTCCAGGTTGCTGTTTTCTTTTGAAAATAGGACCTACAATCTTTCTAACTAAGCTATTAGCATTAAAGCAGTGATTATGTAACCAGTTTTGGCTTGTCTACCTGTGGGCTCCCCTTCACCTTTGCTGCATGTCTCTGCCACACCCCTGTTTCAGTAAAGATGGTCTAGCTGTAAAAAGGCCAATAAAATCAGAAAAGAAAATTTTTGATGGATAAGTGAGTGGATCTGGCTGACAGCATGGCTGTGCCTGATAACCAGAACAAAGGGAACAGTAAACACGCCTTGTAGTTTTTTTATCACCTCAAACTACTTGAGAAAGTTGCAGCATTAGGCATATACTTTGCACCTGGAATTCACATTTTCTACCTACTTTTACCTGCATAGATGATTCTCTGTTGGAACTGTTGGACTGGAGATTGGCCTATATATATTTTAGCACTGATATCTTACAGTTGAAGTTTTGCAGTTGTTTTTGTTTAGCATCAGTAATGACAAGCATACCACTAAGAGGATGTGCTCAAATAAAAGGATAACACAGCACAGGAATGAACTGAATTGGCTTTTGTTGCATGTTACTCACTGCTGGAGATGTACTGCACGGCATTTCTGCACGAGTTTTTTTTTCCACTGGGTTGCTACTCACATGCACACGCAAACACAGCTGGGGTATAGCCTCTGTGAAGAGCAGTGGAAGGGAGAGACACAGAGGAGGGAGCACAATTCTCCATTTCTTGTTTCCTCTGAAGACCGATTTTAAAGGCAATAGGAAATTTCCAGCTGTGTTACTAGTATGCATCATTAATGTTATTGACTTAATTTAGCAAACCAACACCAGCATAGCAGACAGGAAACCAGAGTTCATTTTCAGCATCACATGGCCTTCATAATCTACCTTCAAAGCTAAAGACAATGTTTACTGACACTTGGTTTTCCAACTGGGATTTTCTCCTTGTACAAGAAGTGGCTTCGTTACTGGTGCTGTATTATACAGTTTTGAGGTGAGGGAACATAATGTTGTGACTGCAAGAACAAGGCTGACTTGTAAAGCACAGGACTTGACAAGTCTGTAAATCTTCATTCTTTTTTAAAACTTTTTGGTCCAAGAGACAGTCTTCAGAAGAGTTCACATACAAAGTCAGGTGGGAAGGACCTTTGACACCTATTTCTTTTCATCCTGACCCTCTGCTTGTTCTGTTTAAAGATGCTCTTGCAAAGATTGTCTTTCCAGCATTATACCACTTCATCTTTAATTATATTTCTAATGGTACTCCCTTTCTGTACTTTTTGAAAAGACATAATCCTGGCAATAAGAAAACAGGAAGCACAACTTTCCCCACAAAACTTTCTAGAATTTGACTAGACAGTTTCTGTCAGTACAAGATACAGAACTGTTTCATTTGTCTCTATACAAGATTTCCTCTTAATTAAAACCTTTTGAAATGCATTATGAGTAAGACAATGTAACATAAATCTTTCTGTTTAGTGGGCAGATACAGCTTCATATTGAAAAGAAGGGGCAAAAGACATGCTGCTGGTAAAAGATGCAGGATATTTTGTGCCTTGCCTATAAAAGAAGTTAATGTTCAAGGACTGTTGTGCTGTCTGATGACAGAGAACTCTGTACAGATGGGTTGAAAATGTCTCCCATAGTCCTGCCAGACCCAGACTTGTGACTCGGGGCCTCATAGAAGCCCACATCTCTTTCTGCTCACAAGTCACTGTGCCTAGTAAAAGATGACCAGGTCATACATGTGAAGCTCAGAGAACTATCTCGCCTGGCAGAAAAAGAGATCTTCTGAGTCCACAGGGCCAGCTGCTAGTGGGCTCAGCCAGGACAATGTGTGTTCTGTAACTAGTGGGAATACAATGCTGGTGTGTTTCTGGCTGTTTTCTTTTGAGTCTTTACCAGTGCTTCTGTTCTGGTGGTACATTCCCAGCATTTCATCCAGATATTTTCATACAAACTGAAGCCTTACAGGATGGTTTATGAATTAGTTTTGTAAAGAGGTGGTTGGGCTGCAGCAGATGAAGACAGCTGCTAATGAATGCTATTGCTGTGCCAGCATGTACGTGAAGACAAATGCTAGGCCCAACATGCATAAGGCATCTGGTTTTATTCCAGTGGCATACGGCAGCTTCGCACCCTTAACAAGAAGTCACCCTCACAGCAGCATCAGCCAAGGGCAAGGTCAGTCTGCCAAACGTGGAGGGAATTACATGTTTTAATGTCTTCTCTGTCAAAAAATGTGCTTTGCAATCACAAGGAGTACTCATGACCCTTTGGTAATTTTGCAGAGTGCAAGTATACAGCTGCTCAGTTGTTAAATCTCCCACACTCATACATGTCTGTGCTGTAAAAAGGTGAGACAGGCAGTGAATTACAGGCGATGATTGCAGGGTGACTAGATAGGCCTCCACAAGACATATGCCTATAACTTGCAGTCCACAGGGCTGCTCAGTACATGAGCCAGCCTGCTGTACTCTTATCAGCCTTCCAATAAATGGAAGCCAAAATATAAAGTTGCTATATACTTGCTCAGGCACATGAAAATGGTGGGTGTAATGATCCAGACACATAGCCTGCTGACACACTCTTACAGCCAATGAAAGATGAATAACAAAATGTCTGTGGGTAAACCTTAGCAATCTTAAATATGCTAATTAAGAAAACCAACTCTGAATAAAAAAATGTGGGAAATTACTGCTGATTCTGTTTTGGCTGGCTGGAAAAAAAGGGCCTTTTTCACAGTTATAGGTGAGGGAAGGCTATTAGCACCTATGGGCACCATTAACTCTTCTCAGGAGCAACAGAAATTCATCTCTCCTTGCTAGGAATAAAGTCACCTTGAGAGATAACTATCAGATACTCAAAGAGACTAATGAGTGACCCTTTCTCAGCCTCTGGTGCCTGCAAGTTAGTTTTGCAGGTTTTTATGAGGAAACTTTGGGTCACTAGGTGGCCTTTATGCAAAACAAATTTCTTGCTTTAAACAGGCAGTGAGCTAAGTACAGATGGCAGCATCCTCCTGCAGACCTGTGCCAGCTCTTGGGACTCTTGGCAGCAGAGGAGGCAGCCCCCACTGCCGCACTGCTCCCCCAGTCTGGGGTCCTTATCAGCGGCATGCCCTGAGGAGCAGTGGAGGCTGAAGTGATTGCAGGGGTGAAGCTGTGGAGACCAGTCGCAGGCTGCACCATTTGTTTTAGTCTTGGAGTCAACTGCGAGGAGCGAAAGGTCTAACGGCTCTGGGGCCTGTGAAGCATTAGATAAATATTTCTCTTTGAGGGTCTTCTCCCTGCCCAAACATGTTTGCATATAGAGAGGGCGCATGCATGAACATGTGGCGACAGATGTCTATTTTGCTGGGATGTGCCATGTTTGACGGAGTGGCCCATAAAGAGTTAGCATGAGGCTGGAGAGCAAGCATTGCTGTTTGCTATAAACAAACTTTACCAAAGTGCCTGTAATTGCAGTGTTAGAAGATTGGCCAGGCCTACATGGTAGCAGGGGAGGAAAATAATGCTTTCTTTTATCTGTTCTTGCAAACAGCTGGAGACAGATAAAAGCGGAGACAGTTTTAACCTAAGCAAAGATTGTGACTGTGTGCTTTCCTTTGTTCTTCTGTGCTTTCAGTTTTATTCCTTCTTAGTTATATTTTTATTTGCAAATGAACCTATGCATAGGACAGCTTGTGAATGCTTTTTCTTTTTTCTCTTTTTTTTTTTCTTTAACTTAAGCAGATACCTGTTTCTCCTCAAATTCAACTCCTATGGCTGTCTCTGCTTCAGAGGTATGCAAGGACAACAGACTGTCTGCTTTGTTCTGCCTACTCATGGCAACTTCCAGAGCCCTGACACAATGACCAGACAAACATCTTCCACAACTATCACTGAGGATGTTTTGCTGTATTATGGTAGATGTAAAACAGTCCTGAAGCAATCATTTTCAGATTTTCCAGTAACACAGCATGCAATGGCATAAGGTAGAGAAAGAAAAGGAACTGTTATCTTAAAAACAAATCAACACCTTCTATCACTTCTTCCAGGTACACAGGAGAAAATTTTCAAATCCTAGCATTCAGAGAGAGAGTAGTGATTTACACTGACACTAATTAGAATTACTTAGCTGGATAAGTTCCCATGCAGTGCTTTGAAATTGTAGAAACTGTACCTTGCTGCTTCTAACGAGATGCCTTGGACGGATATTTTGGTTCAGCAGGAAAATGTTGCTTTGCTAGACATTTCAATTGCTCTAATTCTTCAAGTCATACCAACCCAATAATGTATAGCTCCATCAGGGTGACTCTTGCATGCACATGGGCTCATCTACATAAGGAGTAGCTTTTCCTGATTGAGTCTGCTGTGGATGTTACTGCAACAGAAATAGCTCTTCTGTTGTAAAACCTGTATTAGACCACTCTTTCCTTTTGTTAATTGAAATCTTTTATGGCTCTGTATGTTTTCTGTAGGGATTAAAAATAAGTATTACTTCAGATGTATTTTTACTGTACTATGTACTTTACACATATCTTGCTGTTTTCCTTCAAAAATTAAAGCCTATTTGAAGCAGATTAGAAGCTGTATTGCCTACAGGCTTTTCAGGTACGCTTCATGGCAAGGCAAGTGTTTTCACAATGTCATTCCTGCAATTTCAACATCTGATAAATAAAGGCACAACTATTTTCCTCCAGCTGTTCTCTTTGATATGTAATTGTCCTAAGCTGGTACCTCCTTTTCAAATTCTGTGGAAACACAGGCATCTTAGTATGGACAAGTTTATGGGGAATAATGAGAAAAGGACTGTTTCTGGCCTAGTGTATCTCATATGAAGAGTGAGAAACCTTACCCTTTCCACTCAAGTATAGGGTGTGGAAAGGAGAAGGCTGACTCCTTTGCAGTATTTAACATGAATATGTTTTTACATTATGACTTTCTATAGAAGTCTGTTACTGAATAGTCATAGATTCAAAGGTGCCCACTATATTATGTCATTTGTTGGTGATGCATCCTTCTCTGCTTAAAAACTGGATTGTTGCCTTGGTTTGTGGCTCCAAAGAAATTAATAAAGACATTTTAAGAACTAAATATATTAAACTTTTAAAAGTCATTCAGGAATTTATACATCAGTGACATCTTTTAAGCCAATAAAATTACAAATCTTTTAGTTTCTGTACGGTATGCCCACATTCAAAGAGTGAAGGTATATTTCAAGCTTCTCTTTGCAATTCCTCTTTTTCTTTAAGCAAACACGTTTCTGGTGTTTTATAAACTTGCATTACAAATACAGCTACTAGTTCCAAACATTTTTTATTTTACAGCCTAGAAACACTCATACTGAAATGGTATATATATCAAGACAGTTTTCCTATAGAAAGTTTAAAGAGATTGCTCTTTGCTGCCCTTTTTTAAAAGCAGGAGCTTGTATTTCTAGGATGTGAAATAAAATAAACCCCCAAAAGACAAATAAGTATCAGCTATGTTTTCTTAAGAAACATATGGTTCCTGTGTAAGATTATGTATATGTACAATTTAGCTATAATAAATAATAATAAAACCTGAAAGACTATATAACTATTAGAGTTCTTCTGCAACCTAAGGTTTGAAATATACCTACCCTTAAAACCCTCCTTATCTCTTAAAATTTCAGATTGTTCATTCTACCCTGCCCTTTTCTTACTGTTTTGTTACAGGATACAATACAATGACATGTGGTAGATAAGAATTTTCAAGTTTAAGTAAAGCCAAACGAAAGCTCTTCAGAAATGAAATCAGCTTTATTTGTTAAAATAGTTGTACTGTGTACAAAGGAAATTACTATAATTTACAATACCTAAGGCACAGAACATTGGGGTTTTTTTGCTTCCACTGGAAGAACAGTATTTTAGAACTGAAGAATTGTTAGAATCAGACATTAATAGTTGTAATAAAATAATAATATAATAATAAATACTTCATATTCATATAATCTGAATTTATAATAATCCAAGTGTTTCAGCATTAACTAATACATGTTAATCTGCTTTCAACATGTAGGTAAAAGTCTCTTCTGCAGCTCACAGAAGAAAAAATTTGTATGACTCATGGTGAGGGTTATGTCAACCTAAGATATTTGCCTTTGTCCGGTTTCACAACGGCCAGCAGCAGAGCTCCAGGAGGATGGTGAGCAGGCAAGTGAGTGCAAACACTGTTTGCTGTAATCTTAGCCCATTAGAATATAGGCTGGTAATTTCCTCCTTTTCTGATCTCAGTTCTAAAAAAATATCAAGGGAATAAAATGGTTAATGGGTAAAATATGTAAATTTTAAAACATAAGGATTTTCAACAGACTTTGAAAGTCTTCTGACATCTCACGGGTACTTAAGTTAAAGGTATCAGCTGTTAAAGCCAATCAAAGAGGCTATTCTCAGGGGAGAGATGTGAATAGATGTCCCATCAATGATCGTTTGAGGAGCAACTGATAGCACTTATCAGCTCTTGCAGGCATTAATCTCAGAATAATCAAAAGTAAATACCAAGCAAAAGCAAGAGCAAGACCTTCAGAAGAGGTATGCACTCAAGTCTGCATGCAGCCTTTTAACCCTTCCTTTAACAAGAAGGGGCTTCATTTATTAGCACAAGCAGAAAGCCATACCCCCATGCATGTGAAAGCCACCGAGTCCCTGCTCAGAGGATGAGCCGATGATTCTCCACTGCTGCCTTTATTGCCTTTGTTAAACTAAGCTCAAGAGCAGTTAGCAGTAGACTGCTTTTACTAAGATTGGTGAGGCCTGCTATGTCTTTCGCTCTTGTAATGGGAAACAACAGTACTGATTCAAAGGTGAACACCCAAGGGAACTTGAACATTTACTCTTCTGAAGAGTTTAACAAGCAAGTTGGGTGCCTCACATAATTAGTCAACAGAGAAGACTTCAAGGCAAAATTGTTTTTGGTGGTGGGTTTTTGGTTTTGGTGGGGTTTCTGTTTGTGTTTTTTTTTTTTTTAATTTTATTTTTATTTTTGTTTGTTTTTAGTTGCGAAGATGGGAACATTAGATTTCCTCTGCATTTCACTTCTTTGGGCTTGTGGGCTTATCACACAGTAGGGCATATCCTAGAGGATATAGGGCATTGTAGGGCATATCTAAGAAGCTCAAGTTTTGAAATTTGTGTTTAATTCTGAATTGGTGGTGTAACTCAGGAGTCACACTGTTGCTGAGATAGGAATCTAATCAGGAAAGAAGATGCAGGTAGTTCCTTGGGTTGCAAATGAATCTTGAAGCTATTTAGGTCTGTTGTTTTCTTATTCTGCTAAACATCGATGTTGGCAAAACTGAAGGAAAGTATATTATAGCACAGGATGGGAGAGATAACATCATGGATGGAGAAGGGCAAGAGTATTTTGGATTAACTTTGCCACTGGAAGTAAAACAATCTTAAACTAACAAGTCACCTCAGAGTACTGAAAATTGTCTGGATCTCAGTAACCAGTTTTCAATGGAAAATAAGTACCTGTGAAGCAGTCCTTCAAGGCTTTATGCTAGCTGATACACTGTTCTCAAAAAAATGCTCAAACCTTCATACAAGGATTTTTACAGGCTGATGTATAAAGACTTGACCTAAAGTAATATAGTGGATTTGAGGATACTGGGTGGTGCTACTACTTTACACTGATAAGGACTATGGCTACAGAATTTTTGTGGAGTGTGCTCAGTCTTAGAACTCTGTACAAGAAAGTTTTGAAGACTAAGGTACAGACCATAAAATAAGGTTAAGACTAGTTTTCTGCCATTTATGTATTATTTTATGCAATAATATGCAGGTTTTCAGTACTTGTTTCCCTGGTGTAACGCTGGTTTCTGCTACTGTTTTTCCTCATCTAAGAAACATTTTTGTATGCTTGGATGTAGTCTAGTTGTACAAATTATCCTGGTTAAGTGGGAAGTCTTAGACACGCACAGGTTTTGTGGAACAGAGATTTAATCATTTAATCCCTGTAACTTTCATTTAAAATGGGGGAAAGTTTCCCTCTGCACAGGATTATAAAGATCTCAAAGTATTTTATGTGATGTACTGTACATGTAACAGCAGTATTATTAACTGTCTTACTAATGCGTTCCTTGAAGCAAAGTAGGCCACTGCAGAAGTCTAAATAGAGCACATACAGCATTCTCCGAGTACCCCACCTTGCAGAGGGCAATTCTGTTACCCACAAGATAAAAACGGTTGATTTGATGCCATTCCTTACCACAATTATCATGCATTATTTCTGAGAGACAGTTCAGAGTACCATAGCCACACCGACACAGCCAACAGCCCTTCAGCACCCAGGTGCCGTGGGCAATGCTGCCGCAGTTGCTGTGAAGGACAAGAGAGACATTTGGTACATCCCTGATCCCACCACAGAAAATAACCATCCAGAGCAGCTCACTCACTTTCTCTGGTTTTGGTCTGTTTTTTACCTTTGCCTCTCATCATGTTCACAGTATCTGCCAGTGAAATGCTTTAGGCAGGCACAGAAAGCCCCTAGGATACAGGTCCCTCCGTTTTGGCAGCAGTGTCTGTTCAGTTTTTTACCTACAAGACAATATTACAGAGGTTACCAAGCATCCTGGGTAAGCATCTGAACCTCCCTTTTTCCTCACTTATTCTCGCAGGTCTCTCCAGTTGCCAAAGGATCTTAAGGATACCTAGTTTTATTGTCTTTAGAGACAATAAAATTATCTGCCTGTTAGGAGTGTTTGTTCAGTTAAGCCCAGTTTGTTTAGTTAAGGATTAGAAGCAAACTACTAGGGATTACAGGATGGTCAAGAAGTAACGCCTGGCAAGTCCTGTAGCAGCAGCAACTTAGTGAAATATTTCACTCTGATGTGAGGCAGGTTTCAGTCATACTAAGAAACGGAGCATTGTTACCAGGAAGTGGTAGTTATTTCTGAAGAAAGGCTGCTTTGTTACTGGGAAGAGTTGCTTAGTTTAGTAGAGGGGAGGGGAATGCTCCCCTCAACTTTTCTCAGACTCCTGGGATGGAGTACCTATCTAAAACTTCACATATGTGGGCGGAGAAATAAGTCTGTCCTTGCCTCTTTTCCTGTTAGTACTGTTGCTTTCAGACAGCTCAATTTTTTTTTTTAATTAAATAATTTTTGGTCATGAAATATGGCGAATGTTTAAAAATGACCAGAATTTGACGAGGTTTTACAAGCACTTTTGCAAATCCAGGGGCCGAGGCCTTCTTAATTCATTGTATCATTCCCTGTTTTCCATTACCACCTTTTTCAAGTAAGAGATCACAGGTTCTACCTTAAATACTTATCACCATTTCTTAAGTAGCCATGGGTATAATTTAAATGAGCGACCACAGAAAACCAATCGTCTGGAATCTTCCAGGACAACAGTCAAAGTATTACCGAGTCAAAATACTTCTAAAAACAATTTTATGGCATTGTTTAAATAAATAGTGTTACCTACTCTCTGTAATCCCAGTGAAAGGTACCAATGCCCTGGAATTCTGTTGCTTTCTGCTTTCATAACTCTGATTCATGTCACTGAGAGCACTTATAATAGTCCCTTCGTTCTTGGGCTGCTGCTTTTGTGCTGTGGTATTGAGAATTCTCACATCTTCTTCACGTTCTTCTTTTTCACGGCCTTGACAAGGAGTGCAAATATGGAAGAGAAGGGTAGCTCATAATGAAGAAATGCGTACTGTAAAAGTACGAGAGGAACACAGGGGGGCGGGGGGAAACACGAAGTTTTCCTTACCTTTTCCCAAATGAACAGCCTGCCAGACAAGAGTCACAGTGAAAAGAATTCTACAAAAACAAAGAGCTGAAATAAATTGGTGCTCGTAAGACACATACACCAAAACAAAGATGGGGGGAGGGGGGCGGGAAGGAGCTTTATCAACCATTGATAATATAAACTATAAATTTTTTATGCCAGCAATAATTTGAATTAACACATCAAAAATAAGCTTTTCTGAAAACTGGGGGAGGTGGGGGGCGGGCAGAAAACAGGGACATACAGATTAAGCTTGTTTCCAGAAAGCTACGGATTCCATACATTTGCAGATTGACAACCAGCCCAAAATGTCTCTTTCTGTACATTTCTTTACCACAGCTAGGTTGTTGCCAGTAGTTACAAAAACAGCAAAGGCAAGAGAAAAAACATCAGCCTTCACTTCACCCGCACTTCCAGGTACATTTGCTCCTTTCAGCTTCCTGGCGTGATTACCAACCCAAAAAAAAAAAAAAAAAAAAAGCACTGCTAAACGGAAAAGCAGCCTCGCTGGAGAAGATCCTTAGGAGATGAGGCAGCCTTACCTAACATGATTTCCCCAGTACATTTTCCTGCAGTCTGAAATGCCTGTGAGATCCTCCAGGAAAGCTTGAGCAGAAGGAAGAGGTCCAAAGACCCTCACTGAAGGCTGTTGCATACAGCAGTCCTCACACCATACACAGCAACAAGCGGAGGAGACAGAAAGATAGACGAAACTTTTCTCTCTCTGTCCAGTTTATAACAACGTCGAAAAGACATAATTCCCAGCTGAGCCCCCACTGAGGCACTAGCAGGCAGGGACCATCTCCCTGAGCTAGGACTCCCTGGCCTGCCTCCCATTTACATGCACTGCTGAAGGGTGGAGCAAAGTGGGGGCACCTACTGCTGGGGGAGACTTAAGGACCACAGAAAAGCCCAAGCAGTAAGACCTTAACTCCAGTTTATTTCTTAACATAAAAAACTCTTGTACCACCACATACTGCGCAGGGAAGAAAAAAACGGTCTGCAGAACTGAAATAGGTATATAATAAACTGCAGCAGGTATAAAACAAAGGCTAAAAAGCCTCAACTATACCTACATGTCTTGTCTCTACCCGGATTTTCCACAGGGTGCTCTGCTTCATGAAATCATACCACTCTGCAGCACAGATAATCCTTAGAGCCTGCATTAGAGAATTCTACCAAAAGTACTACAAAGAGTACTTTGTAGCCCTTGACAGAGGTTATCTCACAAAAGCTGTTAATAAACTCTTGAAATACCTTTTGAAACTTCTTTACTATTAGTAAAATTAGACCCATTAGTGAGTATTCCTAGTCTGAGTCCACGCAATGTCAGCAGATACCTAGGTTTAATTTACCAGGTGTGCTGAAATGAGCTAGGACCACTCATTCTACTATGCCTCAGCAGCATCAGCAAAAAGACCTGCAGCTGGATAGTGGTGAAAAAGCAGCTCTGGGCAGTCTTAAATGGCTCTGCCTAGGGTGTACATGGCCTTTACCTAAGTTGTAACAGGAAACTGCAGCAATACAGCTTTGTTTTGTTTTGGTGGGGCACGTGGAAGAGGGATGCTTTCACTTTGCCAGTGCAAATCAAGCTAGTACAAATGGTACCTTGGCTAGGTATATGATCACATCAGACATATAGGTCAGACCTTCACTGAAGAAATTGCTCTACTAGCTAAAGACAATGTCATCTCTTGTTTGTAACTCCCTGTGGCTGACACTTGCCAGCTTTCCTTCGTCTAAACTAGTGGTTTGAAAACTGCAACACCCCTCATCCAATTTGGTACAAAGGTTGGCTTAATTTACAAAGAAAGCTCTCTGAGTTAAGTCAACCTGCTTGGCACTGAAGCAGATGGAGAGTGTTCTGAGGACATGCTCGTTCACGTCTCCTGTGGGGATGCAGATCTCCAACAAGAGGAGTACATGGCTGGAGATGTGAAACTGCTGTTTCTGCAGGGAGTGCTTGTAGGGAGGGCTCTGCTGAGCTGCATTCATCTTGGTGGATAAAGCATTTTCTAGTGCTAGTACAACTGTTGACTCCAACTGATCTAAGCTCAGTTCTTGTAGACGTAGGCTAACTCCTTAAGCTTCATGGTAACTTGTTTCATGCTGTGTTTTATGTTTGTTATTAGTTTAAATTGATTTAGATGACACTATTCTTGTTCCATACCTGTACTGAAGTATATCTTTTGGAATTGAGAATCTGTAATGTACATTTGTGTGTAATTCAGCTAAATCATCGCTAGAAGAATTTATATGCTAACACTGTAGGTAAGATATTTAATAGAAAGAATGTTAAGATAAAAATCACAACATGCTAATTCAGGAAGGGATTTTGTTTTTCCTGTCTTAAATAGCAACAGTTTTGCAGAGACAGATTACTCTCACCATTATGCTGTCTGCCTCTACCTGCTGTGATTCACAAGAACTTCTAAACTAAACTTGTTAAAGTTTAGGTGCTTGCTTAAAACCTATCATGTGTTCAAGTACTGTTGTGACAACAGATGCTGTTCTGAATTAGGATTGTTAAGATGTTTCACACAAAATGGGAGAGATATACTTTTTTGCATGCATTTACAAAACGTGTATGTTTTATCAACATATGAAAATGTTTACTTGTGGAAAATACTTACAATCCAAAAATTTCTTGGTTTTGTTTGTGTTCTCTAGCTGTATATCAAGGTTAGTATTTTGAGTTTAAAAAGAGCAGCTGTAGTTACATTTGTTTGCTCTTTTTTGTTGCTATATTAGGAACAAAATATTCCTTTTCAATTTGGTCTAAATGGTAGTATCACTTTAAGTTACAATATTCAGATGCCGAAATGCCATAATTTCTTATGTAATTTGTTGTTTTTTCCTCTTCCTGTAAACTGAAGGTACTAAAAATAAACAGAGGTAGGTAAACACAGGAACATCACACTTACTGTGGTTTTGTGGATTTTTTTTTTGGTTTTGTTGTTGTGGTGTTTTGGTTGTTGTTTTTTCTAAACTAAAAGCAGTGTCGATATATTTCTCCTGGGAAGACTTTCCGGGTATCAGATTCTGAGCCCTATACTGAAGGTAACTTTCAAAATGGGGATGCTGGTAAAGAAATATTGATCAATTTTCACAGCTTGTGCCATTAGTTTAAGGTCAGAAGTCATCCATGCAACTGCAAGAGCTATCAATGTGGGGAACTGTAAAGTAGTTAGTAAACATTTCTCACTGTGATACCATGTTCCTTCCTTCCTTCTCCCTACAGCCACACCAGCAAGGTACACATAGGAATGGGACGTGGTAAATAGCTCAGATGTTGCTGTTGCCTGACTGCCCTGTAGAGGTGAGATTGATATGACACTGTGGAAAAGTGCTGCTGTTTGTGTTGACAGAATGTGCCAGAAAGTGATTGCTTCTGCCCAGGGATTTGTGAGGAGCTGCAGTAAGGGTAGACACACCCCCTTTATCAGCTTCAAGTCAGATAAGAGTGGAGCCAAGCAAAGATCTGGTCCTGAGCATTTCAGTCAAGCCCTCTGTACACAGGACATGGTTAACCATTAGTCAGGGGCCTTTAATACTGTTAGTTCCAACAGCAGGTCAAGTAGCCTATGTGGAAAAGGATTGTAAGAAGACATGGTGTAACTCATTAGTCCACATGACCCCTCTTGCACTCATCCAGGGAACTGTAGGTCTGTAGTCTACATCTCCTGGCACTGTTTCCCAATGTGAAAGTGGACCATTACACTGAAAGACGAAGTGTGGATAGTATGTACTGTTTTTTGGTATATTAGTGTTTCATACCAACTGTATTCCTGTGTAGATACTCAGTATTTCTAAAAGCTTCAGGATCAATAGATGGCTAAGGACTGGAGGTAGCAATGGGAAAAAAAGAAACAAGGATGAGGAAAATGTGGGTGTCCCTCGCTTCCTGGGAGCTATGCTGAAAAGCCTGCTCAGGGGTATGCAAAGCTCAGCGATGGCCAGTGAAGCCAAAGCGCCTGCTGACTAGAAAGCTTCACATTCCCAAATACCAGCTAAGGGCTAGGACCAGATCTCTAATCAGATTTGTCAATGTTAAATCAGTTACGCACAGTATTACGGAAAACAGTGGAAAGCAATTACCAGCTCTGGACATTTGTTGAAATCTTGGGAATAGAGACTTCTGTGAAGCAAAGCCGTCAGCCTGGGTGACTTATGGTTCTCTGAGGAAAGGGCTGACCCTAGGTAGTCTAGGCTGGGAGCTCTCAGAGTGTGCTTAACTCATTTTGTTGGCTACAGCTGCAACTAGGGCTTCTGACAGCTACTCAGGCATTCTTGCTTTCTAAAGGATATGTAAAACTTAAACACAGTCAGATTGAATAACTTTTATTGTGTCACAGAACTTTCTCAACGGGCTGGTCAGAGCAGCTCTCATTAGTGTCAGGAATTTCCTATAAGATCATGCAGGGGTTGCTGTTGTTGCCTTTTAATCTCTGTGTACATATGAAGCGGAGGTCATACACAGGCACAAGAGCTTGCAATGGTTCAAATGAGCAGTATAAATGCCCCAAGCAGCTTTTTTCACTCCAGGCTAAGAATCTCTTGCATTGGTTTAGCTGGAATCTGCCACTACTTGACTTGAGGAAGCACGAAGCAGGAAAATAAGATAATCCATACACTGACTGGCACCACTAATAACACAGGTCCATGATCAACTTAAGCAGGATATACGGCTGCTGCTGCTAAAAGAAGGAGTACTCCTCTGTCTTACACCATGGGCTATTTGTTCATACTGCCTCCCTCACACTGCCCTTACTGTTTGTGCAGCCATGAGTGAGCTGGAGCAGGGAGTTTATCTGAATAAAAACTCAGCTGGCAAAAAAAAAAAAAAAAAATTAGTTTTAATCTGGATCAGTTCCCTGATGGGGTTCGCCGTGTAAGCACTAGTGCTGGCAGAAGTAGGAGGCAAGGATAAGCAGCCACGGCCATGCGACAGCCAGCCCCCTTTCTATAGCAGAGCTGATTTATACCAGATTAAATTGACCGTGGAATTTGTAAACAGATTTCAGTTAATAAATTTAAACTGTTGTTCCCCTCCCCAGGAAATAACCACATCCAATATATCCACATGATAACGATACCACCTTCTATGATCTTTTCCTATTAGCACTGACTAATACAGAAGAGTAGAGCAGTCATCCCGCATCTCTCTGACAGCATAAAGATTAAGGTTAGTACAAACAAGATGGGAGTCATATGACTGAATGAAAGAAAACAACTACAGCAGTCCCTTGGAGAGGGAACCTTATGCAGATACTGTACAAAGATGTAATGCTCTGTCACAGATGGATATAAATTTATGGAATAAACCCAGCCTCATAACAGAGCATCCTGTAGGTTTTCCTTCTACTGAGTCTAATGGTTAGTCATTAAACATGATAAAAAAAATCAATATGATAATGGAAGGGTTTTGTAATTAAAATGAATGTAGTTTATGTCATTTGTGTACAGCAAAACAAAAAAAATTCTTCCAGTACACAGGGGAAGTGATAAGAAGATCCTTGTTATCCTCCTCTGAGGAAAAGGTTCTTTGGTGAATGAATCAACAGGAACACCAAGAGACTGCAGGACTGGGACTTCTTTTCTTCTTCAAATAAAAGAAGTTCTACTATTGTATTGAAGAAAAAAGGAAGTACTGTGGAAAAGGAAGTTTTGCACAATTATTTATTTTGAAGTTTGAAAAGATGATGCTTTTAACCTCTTCAGGCTCTGCAGAGACCCAGAAAGTATTTTTGTAAAGTTAGTAGTGCTGAGCTTTACCACTTTTTTGGCTGAATGCACTTCTCCTCCATATGCTATCAGGTGTGTGTCTGTCTTGCCCACCATTCAGGAAGCTGTGTCAACATTTCAGGCTTAAGAACAGGCTCTTTTTGGCTGCATGAAGCTTATCAATTCTTGTGCTGTTTTACTAAGGGTCCGTTTGGGGACACTGTATTAGTGCAGTCATGCACTCAACCTATATCTCTCTTGCAAAATTACTGTAGCCATCTATCTGAAAATCTAACTTTTCCATATAGAAAATGTAATTGCTTGAGTTTAATGGCATATTTTGACCTGGATCAGTAGTCTTGTTAGGTGCTGTCAGCTGAAACCAGAGTTAAATTTTCACTCAGTCAGGTGATCCACCCTCGCAGTAAAGACAGAAGCAATTCAAAGGTTGAATAGCTGTCAGGTGTTTCCCCTGCTGTTTTCGTTCAGAGGTATTGCAGTGTGGTTTAGCCTGTTGTTAACAGTGCTGCAGTAGAATATGACCCCAGGAAGCCTTCTGTGTTTATGTGGCATGACACAAACTAGGAATTTCATAGCAGTCTTGAAGGAGTCCCAGATGAAGAAATAATCCCACAGCATATTTCGGGGACAGGGATGGAAACCCCTGTATAGATCTTGCCTTTGACCTTCAAGCTAGCCAAGGATGCTGGCATTTCTTTAAAATGAAGCTACATGTTGAAGCTGAGACAATGTTAGAAGGCCAGTTCCCAAGTCAAGCATGTGCTGAGATTTGCACTGGTTCTAGTGGCATTCGACTGCTTATGGAGCTGAATCCATCTGTTAATCTGGAATAACCCTATCTACCTTTTTTTCTGGGCTAGTTTTCTGGCTTATGAATTGAAGCATCTCAGCAAGAGGTCTAGTAAGTACTGGAGCTGACATATAGGCGGGTGAGGGAATGTGTGGCTGGGAGCCAGGCATTGAAGGAAAGAGGTGGGCAGGACATATTTTCAGGTTTTATGCGCTATTAGATAATCCTAAACCATAGTGTCTTGCTTCACCCTTCTTTTTCTCTTCCTTGAATTCACCGTTCCAAATACAAAGTAGAAAGTAGCTTGTATGTATAGATATTTATATAAAAGTCACTTTGCAAATCTGGGTATTGGTGATGAGATATGTGTAAAGGAACAAGCCTGACAATTCTTGGAGAGATATCCTTGTAGGCACCAGGGATGGCAGGCAAAAATGAGAGATCCAGTGATTATTTTAATCTATGTTAATAACATTTAAATGTTAGTATCAATTAAAATAGAAACAAAACACCATATCATAATTTATACTGCCCTCAGCAGTCCAGGCCTTCATTTTGTCTCCAGTCTATTGCTCCACTTAAGGGCTTCTGTCCCCTGTGCCAGGCCTGGGTTCCAGCTCGGCCCCAGGCCAACAATTTAAAATGTGCTGCATGTGCCACTGTTTGCAGATGGCTTGTGCTCCAGGTTGCTTTTCTGTGAGGAGTGTGTTGGAGATGAACTTCTGCCATTACAATGGCTTCATTTCTGCTCCATACTAACTGGGGAACTGCATGAATTGAACTGAAGCTGCATAGGTCAACGTTTTTAAAATAGAACTCTGTACCAGAGCTAGCACATATGTAATGATGCTTGGGGAAAGCTGCCTTTGTCAACAGGCCAAACTTTAATATCTTCATCCAGGCACTCTGAATGGATTGCTGTATCAAAGGCAGTTTTTAAAGTTTCTAACCTGTGCTTGTTAGGGACAGTCTGTGAGCTGCTTCTAAGAATACAAAAATCCCACGATAAAGAACAAACTAGAAACCAAATGAGTGAAGTCTGGAATATAAGGGTTATTTTAAACAGTTAGATCACAAGTGGGGCTGCAGAAGGATAGGAGCCATCTTTCTTTCAGCAGTGGTTGACTCCAGTGTGCTGGAGAGTACTGCACTGACAGTGGGATCTACGTGGGTTAAAGCAAAAGCAACAGTGGGATTTGTGCAGGTAGAGTCATGCTGTTGCGACAGAGCACATTTCAGCATATGCTTGGCTTGGGGATTAGCCTTCTGACATCACTTTTGCCTTTTGGTTTGGGAATAGTGATCCCAGATTTGAGGAAAAGTGACTGTTGTAGCTCCATAGTCTGTTACTAAGTGTCTGCAAATAGTAAAGCTTTCTCTTTTTTTTTTTTTTTTAAGCATAGCTATATGGTGAGGAGAAAAAACAGTTATAAGTGACATTAACTATGACAAACTCTGCTTGATGGCACTTGTTTGTTAAGACTTGAGAGATGCACTGTGAAAACCCAATTTTCTGGTTACTCTGCAGGTTAGGAACGATGTTACGCTGGCATGGTATGTCAGTCACTCTGCCACAGAAACCAGCGATTATGGCATGAAAGTTGTTAGTGTAATTCCCTGAAGCCAAAAGGGTAGAAACAATCTCAGTCATCTAACATGGACTTATTGTGAGCAGATATATTAATGGTGTGACTGATCTAGCATCAGATGTTCTGAGAAGGAATTTCTGGAAGCCAGGAATGGCAAATTGATAGAAGATTTTTCCAGAACACAAAGGTTTGCTTGATAATAAGGACGATGAAGGGCACAAGAGAGGATGCCAGCTGCAGTTTCACACTGCGATATACATATGTATATTTGTAATTTCTGGAGGGTCAGAAAAGCTGATTTTTATGAGCTTCCTGCCTTGCTGCTTCTCCCACAGAGTTCTGTCTCAGTTGTGCTGCCCAAATCATTCAAGTCATCATTCACAGCAGAGAAGAGATTCAAGTTTCTAATTATTTCATTTAAATTTGGACCTTTTGCAAATCAAACATAGAGGGCAGCCTTGCAATAACATTGAACTGATATAACTGTATTTAAATGAAACCTTCATCCATGTGCTTAGCTCCTCTGCATATGCCATGCCTGAATGACGAAGAAAACTAAACTTCTGTAAATATGGTGATTTTTCAGCAGTGTTTGCTTGTAGCCACCTTTTAGGATAAAAAAAGATTGAACCAGTTTAATAGATTACAACTATGTCCTGAGTCTCCAGGGGCCTGAAACGAGAACATGGTGCATGTGAATTTTGTTAATGCAGTTTTGTTTGGCTAAAGATGAAAAAGAAATAGGTGGGGAATGCTAGTAAGCAGTAAACATAATCCCAGGCAATGACAGCAGAGAAAATATCTGCGAATTTGGGACGACTTTATAGCTGGAGATGAGTGTGTGTTGAACATTTATGATGAAATTTGGCCTAGCTTAATTAATTTCAACTGGTGCTTAATGGGTGCTCTGGGAACACTTATAAACTTCCTCTTTAAGTGAAAATCTACCATTTTCTCTGCTCAATCTTCCTGTTTTTACAGGGGCACAGGTTTCCAGAGGCCTATGACAGTTTATCATTTGGAAAACTGCCCTTCATTTCCAGACATAAAAATTGACAGGAAAAAAAATGCTTTCTTCTTTCAGTAAATTGTGTTGATATTTCTCTAGTGGTATAAAATTTCTTCCACAGTCCTTTCTCTGGCTATGTGTGTATTTGTAATAGGTTAAATCTGTTCAACAGAATGAATTCTGTCCACAAGAATAAAAACACAGACTTTTGTGGGAGAGGAACACAATCCCTGATACAGGTGAAGGAGCCATGTCATCGCGATTCACCCTCTGATGTACAGAATTGTTGTATTAGCTAAGGATTGTGCTCATGCAGATGGGGCTAATAACACTGAAGCACCCATGCCCACTGATCCCACAGTGATAAATCTGTACTTGCATGCACATGTCTTCTGTGGTCTTATCAAAATTATGGTTGCCATCTATTAACTACTGCAAAACATCCAGCAAGTGAATTTATAAATTAGATGCAGAGATACATTAAAAAATATTTAGTCTAGCACTGCTTTCTTGGACATATTTTAACGTCCAGACTGCGATCTGATCCAATGCTCATCTTTGTGTGCCTGACCTTGAGTGACTAATCACAATAATTGTTGTGTGTCTGGTCTTCACTGTGATTTTACTTTGAGAGAACTGTCTCCTGTTAGCTTGTGTTTTCCCTAAAAATACCACAAGTACATACATATCTGTTGAGGTGAAGCCACGCCACTATGTTAACTCTGTAGGTAGTGGCTGGAGTTCTGCAGAGCTGCATTTGTATCACGAGGGTGGGCTGTCCTCTTCTTTAACCCTGAGGCTAGTCTTTGTCTTCCTGCACACACAGAGTATCAAAGTGGGTTTGCTTTCCTCCACTTGTGCAAAAGTCGAGAAAAGTACTATGCTTGGGATAATTTTGCTTTTCACCCCTTCCTGCACTTGAATGAGCTGGCAGATTAGCAGGAATTTACCGCAGTGGCTGAAAGTTCATCAGGATGTCCTGAGGCTCAGTCAATACAGTTTGTATTTTACATTTCTGCTGGACATTACCACTTCTCAATTCAGTAGATGTCAGCCGGGGCCTCACCATTACCTAGCACTTTGCTGGGGTAGGTGCAACGAAATATTGACAAGTAAGAAAGTCTCTGCTTCATAAAGTTTATAGATCATAAGTACTTAGAGTAACTCCTAGCTTCATGGTTTTAAGTTAATGAAGGAGGAAAGGGGAGATGAATAGCCACTTTTCAAAGCACTGACCTACCAACGACTTACCCGAGAAGCCTGAGCTTTAGTCTGTTTTTTTTTTTTTTCTTTCTCGAGCATCCAATCTCTGTTCTCTCTCTCTCAAATGTGCCCCAGTGCTAACGCTTTAATGTAGTGGTGTGTACCCCTCCTCCCGGTTAACATCCCCTGCTTTTGCCTATCATAGTCTTGTGCATGGGAAGGCAGATATTGGAGGGTTCTCCTGAAGGGGTTTTCAGCTGCTTTACAAATTTTGCATGCCTTGCTTCTCCTTCAACTGTGAAAAGACTCCTTGTGCATAGGTTGCCATCTCAGAAAGACTCTGTTTAGAAACTCTTAGCAATGTGTTGCAATATTAGACAATGAGTTGCCTGATGAAGAAATTTCACTTTAAAAATAATCACAGGGACCGCTTTAGTGATGCAAAGAAAGTAAATGGAAAATAATGTATACCCCACTTTGGTTGAGAAACCAAAGTGACAAAACACGTAGGCTGTATACAGTTACACTACTGTTACATATACTAGATACAGTTTGTTTGTCTGTTTTATGTGAGTGGTGCTCAGACCACACAGGGCAATGCTAGCATGGGTGGCATTAATGATGCAGGCTTGTTTTTACCACAGGATTCCACCATGCTTCAACGCAGTTCTGAGAAGCTAGATTTGCTGTGTGACGCTATTGTAGAGCAAGAGGGATTGAATGTGAGCTTTACGTTGCCTGTAAAGGAGTGGTCAGCCTAAGCATGACACAAGTCCATCCTAGGCATTAGTGAAACTGTGAGCTACAACCTCTTGGCTTCTACTCCAGCTTAACTTCCTGTCTTGCAGAGATTTTCCTGTGGATTTGTACCAAAAAAAAAAAAAAGGGAGGTAGATGCACAAAACATTTTGCAGCAGAGCTTATCTTTCAATCTGATTAGTTTCTCCCATCTAGTTTACAGATTAGCCTCCCAAACACTTGAGTAGCATGTCTGAGAGGAAGGGGTACCCCGTTGTGGAGGCTGGAGGAAGGAAATGGGAATGTTGTAAGTTGTATTGCTCCCAAAAGGGGAATTAAACCTCTAGTAGGGAGTAAAGGCCAGAAAAATAACAACCACATGAAGAGTGATTTGTTGTCAAAAATTCAAATGAAGGGTTGGTTATATTGTTTTAAAAGGAGAGTCCTACTGTCAGTATAGTTTATTATGTATTAAAGTTTTACTCTGTCAGAAACTATGTCCGTTCCCAAGTGTCCATTTAGCAAAAAGAAGACTCATATTTGGATGCAAAGAAAAAAAAATAAAATCCTTTGTCTTTATGCCAGGTTGAATTTCTGGGCTTGCATAGAGTCAGCCTCAGGCAACCATTCTGCAAACCTGACAGTGAGGATGCAGTCCTGTAACTATGGCTGGTTGGAAATGTTGACAAATTGGAAAAGGCCTGATGTCCAAATGAGATGCTGTGGAAATGGATCGTTTTGACAGAGCATTGTTCAGGAACAGGGACTCACCTTCAAAAAAGGGAAATAATTTGACAGTTGTAGCTCTCAGCTGGGATTTGTGAGACCTAGGCTTGAATTCCTACTTTTTTATGATTTAGCCTAAAGAATGGACTTGGCTTTTCACAAAAATCTAATTTTAGTGTCCTAGCCAAAAGTCTATTAGCTATTTCGAAGCCCACCTCTGTTCATCTGTTTCTGCCTTCCTCTGCCTTTTGTGTCTTGCAGATTTTTATTAAAAAAAAAAAAAAAAAAAAAGAAAAGAAAAACCTTGGCTTTGTCCTGATGCAAAGCAGGAATATGTTTTACATCTCAACATTTGCAGGACAGGGAATCAATTTTCTACCCAGCTCTGTCTGGAATGTAATTATGGCAATTTTAATATCCTTAGCTTTAATTCTTATTATTGATCCTTTTATTGACCCATGTCTGCTTGTTATTGTGTAAACACTGGCAAAGAAATGGGTAGAAAATAACAGTTATCAGGTGGCATCAATTAATTTTTTTCTCTTCTGCACAAAGAAGGAAAGAAGGTTCTCAATGTTTCTGCAGCAAACCCCTGAACCTCTCCTGTTCTCTTCACAGTCCCCAATGTAACCTTTGCCTTTCATTTGGTTGCAAGCATTTTCTAACTGTCTACTCTTGAATTCACACTGCGTGGCTAAAAAGTCTGCTGTGGCCTAAAAAGTGAGAAGTAGGGGCAGCATAAAACTAAATATAAGTTCTATACCCATTTTGGAATCAGAGTGTAGGAAAAAAGCCAACAAGGGGTACTGCGCTGACTGCAATTATTTCCATAATAAGTTTGGTTTTGTTTTTCTAGTATTACTTTTTAGTTAATGGCTTTTTCAAATGGCTGCAGAAATCAAGGGTGGAAAGGAGGTAGGATACAGTCACTCAGACTGTGGACTTACATCTGATGTGAGCTCTTAGCTGCATCTAGGCCACTTCTGAGCTTCTTCATTTCTGATGTCAGAGTGTGTCTGGCATCTGGGACACAGTACTTGGATTCAGCCTGTTTTAGTACGCTTTGTGCATAATTAAATGGGTTATGGGTAGATTGTCTTTGTCAAGCATCTTGGCAGATTGTTTCTCCTGCATGGTCAACATGAGGAAGAATGGTCACTTAGCTGTATTTTTATCTACTTACTTTATTGCTGTAAAAAAAGTAGTGAGCATGATTTTGCTGTGCCTATGTATGCAGTCAAAATAGACATTTGTTTGGCAGAAATGCAGAGCTCTTTTGCCGGGTTAGTCAAAGCCAGTTCTTCCCACAGAAGCTAACTGCAACTAAACTGTTGGTATTTGAGCAGATTTTAATTTTTTTTCTCTCATTTTATTCCAACAGACTTACCTAATGCACACAAGAGGTATTATCTCATTAATAGCTAGCAATACCTTGTCAACGTGTTTGTTTTCATGGTGGAAGTAGAGGGCTTTAATGCGAGCAGTGTGTTGTAATCACAATGAGCCAAACAAAAATAGGCCACATCACATCCAGGATTAGATTTCCAGGGTCTTTTTTTGGTGCTCTTGGTTTGGCACTGCTGCCAGTTCTTTCTTCTGATTCTTATGTGCAGATGTGGGGAGGTGGAGGGAGGCAAACTGTAGTGCAACACAGCAGCTGAGGAACATGCAGTTCTATCATATAATTGCTGTGCTTGAAGAAGATGGCCAAGGTTGTGTCCTCTTTGTGCTGGGGTTGCATCTGGCCCTGGAGTTGTGCTAGGCAGTGTTTTTGGGCAAAGCCAAGAATGATAATTCAGCTGTTAGTGCTGGGACAGTTAAAGGCCACAGCTCCAAAGTATGGTTGGAGTCAGAGCAGCTCAGATTTTTACTCACTGTGCCAGGACGTGACAAATTGTGAAAACTAAAAAAGCTCTGAACTTTTTTCTGAAACCACATAATAAAATATAGGATGAAATAATAATGAAAAACAACAGAACTTGTCAGGGGAAATGAGAGATGTTTGGTTGGAAGTTTAGAAAAAAGGCTTAAAGAAAAGCCTACAGGTGATGAAATGAAATCTAATCTGTTTCCCTCTCTGCAGGACGTCTGGACTGGTGTGTAATCTTTGTTACTCTCATATTGCTTTCCAAGGATGGAGTTTTAAAACTAATTCTTGCTAATTAGTTTGTTTATTTTGCAATTGCCAGGCTTCTTTGCTCCCACCATGAAGGATCTGTCAGTTGTGCGGTTCAGTGAGTGTGAATGCACATATGCTCACTGAGCTTTACCATTATTGACAGCAAAACTTCTAAAACTTTGAAATCCAGGTTCAGTTCATATTTGCATTTGGATATTTGGAGAAGAGCGGGGGGGAAAAAGCTTCCTTGAAGTTAGTATTTTTCATTTCATGGTTTTTTTCCTTTTGAAAATGTTGTTTGAACAAAACAAAAGATGACAAATACTCTGAGGACAGGGGAAGAAGGAAATTTAAATATCGCATTAAAAATTTGAAAAGCTTATGTTTGAGTCCTCTCATGCAATGTTACTTCTACAGTTTATTGATTACTTGGAGATGGCCAGGTGTTTTTATCTTTTTTTTTTTTCCCCCACCAGGAAAATAAAGAAGTGCAACAGAAATAAATTGCAAAGCCTTGGGACTTCTTTGAAACCAGTCTGTTGTTTTCTAGGCCAACTGTATTTGGGACAAGTGAGCACAAGCTCCAGGACAAAGTGGGGTGTAGTCTGTAGCAGGCTTTTCTCCTTGCCCCTTCGGCTCTCAGGCTACTTCTCATAAGTGGCAATCTGAGTTGAGAGGGAGCCCAGCATGAACACAAAGAAAGGAAGAAATCAGGAGAGGTGCTGCCCCTTGCATGTTTTGTAAATGCCTTTCTTAGCTTTTGAGCTTGGGTTGTCATGCCAAATCTTATCTGTCGAATTTGTTTTTTTTTTCTTGTAATAATTTTCATGCTGTTCTTGGGGACTCAGTTTAAATATCTGAATTCATCAGGCTGTCACATTCTCCACCCATGTAGGTCTATACAGGCAAAGCCTTGTAAAACATTTTACTCTAAGCCATGGTTTCCCTGAAAGTGGGGACATCAAAAATTTCAGGATTGATTAAGAATATCTTCTTTTCCTAAATTAGTTCAAATTAAATTGATACAAAATGCACATTGCCTTAGATAAACTAGTATTTTCTGTGAGGTACAGACAGGCTTATAATGTAAACTATTATCTTATGGAATTGAAATATATTTTTTTTTCACCAGAGGGCAGTGAACTTCATATCCACTGCATAATCAGAACAAGTATCTGTTAAATTACTGTGAAACAACTACCATGTGATTAATTGTTATACTGCTTTTAGGGCTCCTACATCTTGGTGTGGGAAATTACTGCCCAAAATATAAACACAGTGAGCATAAAATTCCTTGGACACACTGACTGACCTGTATGGTGGTGGAAAGTATATAGAATAAAAGCTCTCTAAATCACATACAGGTAAAGGATAATGGATATGAGTATGTACATATCAAGGATTTCCATACCTCATGGAATCCTGTAAATGCTACTGCTCCAGCTGGGGTAGTTATGAACTATTCAACAAAATCCCCAAAGCCTATAACACTAGTTTGTCCCTTCACAGGCAAAGTTCTGCTTGAATGTCTCTTCTGACCGGATGTTCCCCCAGCAGCTCATCTGTTGGGGCTACCAAGGTAGCTCCTGCTAGAGCCAGAGCTGCTGCCCTGCCTGGTGAAAGGTTTATGATTTCCTTGATGCAGCAAGAGAGTTGAATGACATTCTATTAAATGCCTGCAGAAATAACAAAATCTGTGCTAATAATGCAAAAGGATCACTGGAACTGGAATATGCCAGGGCTGCATCAATAAGAAGATGTAGCAAGGTTATTAAAAGCCACAGAAGAATAAAATGTCTATTTTCAGCTTTGGTTTCTTGCCAGTCATAAGGCAATGATCAGCTCCTTTTTGTGTCGACAGGAATAGGATGAGACAATGTATGACTATGAGGCAAAAGGAGAAGTAACTCACTCTTTTAAATACCAGAGGGTACTGAGGGACTTCTAGTACTCTTGCTTACTTTGCTCCTGCAAGTGACACACACAGCTTGGGTGTTCCGAGTGCTTTTCTGGTTTAGCTCTGCTTGTGTCTCATTAGGTGTCAGATTCAACACTCTTGATCTGTGGGACTTCTGTGCACCTCCTTTCTGAATGTTTTATTGATAAGAGTTATTATACCAGAGGTTTAGACAGTAGGTGGCTGGAGACATGTATTCTAGCCCAAGGCAATTTAAACTCATGTCTCCTAGGTTTGGTGAGAATGACCTTACCACCTAACTGCAGGCTAAATTCATAGCAGAGAGAGGGTCTAAACTTGTAAACTGCTCTTTTAAAGCTATGTTCCTATGCACCAAAAAGCCCCATGGGCTATAGAGAACAGGAGGCATAAATCTGTACTTCTTGTGCAGTGACAAATGTATGCATTTTTATCTCAACTGTCTCAATGTAAATCAGAAAGAAATCTGTAAATAGAGACTGGCAGCCCAGGTCTCTGCTTTGAAAATGACTGCACTTAACACCAGGGTAAATAAAAAGTATAACTCTAGTTTCTCTCTAGTCCAGTGTGCTTGTGTGCTAGCACAACATTAGTAGCAGCACTAAAGGATGCTTTTGATGATACCTAAGCTTTAACATGGTGCTTACAGCTCTCAGCTTGGGAGTGAGAGAGATGAATGAGAGTTGCTCAACCTGGAAAACAGATTTTCCATTTCTAGATGAGCAGCTGTTTGTATAAAGATGGGTATCAGCTCAGAATCAGAAAAATATTTTAATTCAGTCAGCTGAAGAGGTATGATGACTTGATTCCTTAAAGAACTTTGTGCGCTTGTGTTAGCTATATACACAGATGTGGTAGAAAGAGACTGAGAACACAATTTTGACATTGATCTGGGTAGTGCTTGCCTATGAATAATGACAAGGGTGTCAACAGCAGGTAACCTACACTATAGATTATAGCTCTTCTTCACACCTGTGTAATTTTTAACATTCCCTATTTAATGCCCAGAATGGATTTGTCCATAATTTTATTGTAATCTTCCAAGACAGGAGTCTATCTTCAACTAGAGAGACTAGCCCTTGTTAAGTAACATGTCCCATGGTCTCAGCTCCCTTGATTAACTTCTGTAGAAGTCATTTGGTCTCAAGTAGTGGGAAAGATGTGGAATGACTGTTCTTTTACTGAAGCACTTGCTGAAATTTAGCTGAATGCAACTGAAGACGTGCTGAAACAGCTGATTTCCTCTTAGGAGCAAAAGATCAGCGAAGAGCCTTTGCAGAGATCTTTCTTCTCTTTGTTTTAGGTCAGAACTAATTGTTTAATTAAAAAAAGTTTTATTAGTAAATATACTTTAGAAATGTTCCACCAACAGCATGGAAATTTTACTTTCTGTGTTGTTTTACATATGTATACTTAGGTAGTCAAAATCTTCTGGTAGCTAGATTATGTTGTCCTTATGCTGTCTTAGAAAACTGAAATTCTGAATTTCTCATTTATTCATTCTGGTGGACTTAAACTTTTTGAGGATATTACTTAGTACTTGCTTTTTGAAGAGGTGTCAAACTTTTTAGGGAAGTAAACTCTTGGGCTTTTAATGAAATATGAAAAAATACTGTAGAAAGAACTAGAAATTTGTGAACCACTTGTTAATTCTGTGGGTGTAAGAGTTAAATGTTCCAAAAGGTCAAAGACAAAAGACTGAAATAAGTGTAAATTTTGCATATGTAAACACCCAGATTCTGCTGTATTTTTGTAGATGTCCAGTCTAATTCCTGAAAATAGTGGCACCTGTCTGCATTTATTCTGTTGCTGTAATAGCTCAGATCTCTGAAAAAGTAATTGGAAAGATGAACTAGACAACTAGTTTATTATCTGTAAGTCGCTTATATTTATAGGTGCTATAGGAAAGCTTGTTAGTTGGAGTGGAATTCAGTATTTGAGTCTTTGCCATTTTCTGTTCATTGCCTATCAGGGAGAAGGACTGAATGTATTATGATAGGATATGTGTGGTAGTTGCCAAATTCAGGAGACACAAAGAAAAGGCATTTAAAACTGAAAAATGTTAGTCTTTAGCTACCAACTATTTTTTAAAAAGTTAACAGGTGTCACTATGCAGATGTCACTGTCCTTGAAAGGTATTTAGAGAACAATGCAATCATCAGGCACAGTCAACATAGGTTCACAAAGGGAAAGTCCTGTTAAACTAATTTGCTATCCTTCTATGAAAAGGTCACCTGTCTAGTGGATGAAAGGAAGGTGGTGGATGTAGTTTTTCTGGGTTTTAGTGAGGCTTTTGATACTGTCCTTCGCAGCACCTTTCTGGACAAGTTGTCCAACTGTGAGATGAGCAGGTACATGGTGCTTTGGGTGAATAACTGACTGAACACAGGGCTCAGAGGGTTGGTCATGAATAGGGCTACACCTGGCTGGTGACCTGTCACCAGTGGTATTCCTCAGGCCAGTTCTGTTCAACATGTTTATTGATGATCTGGATGCAAGAGTTGAATGCACCCTTAGTAAATTTGCTAACAACACTAAACTGGGAAGGGCTGTTGATTCTCTTGAGGGACAAGAAGCCTTGCAGAGGGATCTAGATGGATTGGAGCATTGGGCTGTGATCGATGGCATCAAGTCTAACAAGAACAAATATCAGGTTCAGCACCCGCAATGGAGTAATGGCAGACATAAGTATAACATGAGAGAGGAGTGGCTGGAAAACAGCCCTGCAGGAAGGGATCTGGGGTGCTGGTTGACAGGAGGCTCAAAAGAAGTCAACAGTGTGCCCTGGCAGCCAAGAGGGCAAACCACATTGTGGGGTGCATTAAACACAGGATAATCAGGTGGTCAAAAGAGGTGATTATCCCACTGTATTTAGTATTGGTACAGCCTCACCTTGACTATTGTGTGCAGTTCTGAGCTCCACCTTTTAAAAGGGATGTTAAGATACTCAAATGCATCCAGAGGAGGGCAAAAAATTTGGTGGAAGGGCTGGAAGGCATGTCTCATGAAGAACAGCCGAGGACTCAGGGTTTGCCTAGTTTGGAGAAAAGGAGGTTGAGGGGTGACCTCATTGCTCTCTACAGCTTCCTGAGGAGGGGAGGTGGAGAGGGAGGTGCTCATCTCTTCTCCCTGGGATCCAGTGGCAGGATGCACAGGAATGGTTCAAAGCTGCATCAAGGTAGATTCAGACTTGACATGCACTCTTCATCCATCCTGACCATCCATGGGGTGGATGAAGAGCTGATGGTTTAGATGCTGGGTGTCTCCTTCCAAAACTGCACAGCGACATTCATGCAACAGCTTATCTGCCTCACTGTGTGATGATGCAACCAGCTGTTTCTCTGCAGCTGGTCTCGGGGCAGATGTTTCTAGCCGGGGAATCTCCAGGGCCAGCCCATGTCCCACCACCCATCACCCCAGGCCTGGCACCCTCTGCCCCCACCTCCTGGGTCTCCTACCAGCCTGCACTGATGGCTGCAGCCTTGCTATGGTGATGCCCAAATCCCTCCTCCTGCACCATGTCATGACTTGGTGCTGCTCTCTGCATCAACCCAGGGTCCTGCCTTGCCAAGGCAGGAGTCCCCAAGAATTTCAGCAAGGGGAAGTGCAACGTCCTGCATTTGGAGGGGGACAACGCCAGGCACCAGTGGTGGGCTGCCCAGCTGGGAAGCAACCAGGAAAGGTGACCATGCTGCTGCCCTCGAGCACAGGCTTTCTTCCCGCCCTTCAAGATCCACCTTTGGCACTGGAATTTCTTCTCCACTTGGAAAGGATGACTCTTCAAGAGATGGGTGCTGTCAGTTCCCCAGAGTCCCTCACCACCCCCCCTACCCTGCTTCCCCATCGCGGACTCTTTACAGGACTTCCCCCAGCACGGCTCCACTCTGCTGCCAGTGAACCCCACAGAAAAGGCAGTGCATCTTCTCCGTGCTTGTCAGGGCCCCTCACCCTCCTCTTTGCACAGGAGTCCTTCTGCAGCCAAGTGAGCCATGCAAGATGAAGGGAGGGACAGAAGGCTGGGTCTAGCACAAAGAGCTGCTGCCAGGCCCCAAAGAAAGACCAGGTCCCAGTGCCAGGGCCACAGGTGATCCTGCAAACTTCAAGTACACAACAGGAACCTGGGGAGAAGTGGAGCAGGGTGAGGTTTTGTGGAAAGGCAGGCAGGCAGAAAGCAGAGAGCAGGCCAGGCCCCACTGCTCTGGAGCTGCACTGATGTCCGTCCTGGGAGGAGAACCCAGCTGCAAGACACAGGCTCTCTCTGGAGATCACGTAATGCAAGAAGTTCAGACTTGATATTAGGAAACTTTCATTTACCAATAGGGTGGTTAAACAGTGGAACAGGCTTCCTAGGGTGGTGGTGGATGCCCCATGCCTGTCAGTGTCTTAAAAAGAGGCATTTAGACAATGCCTTTAATAACATGATTTAACTTTTGGTCAGCCCTGAAGTGGTCAGGCCGTTGGACTAGATGATTGTTGTAGGACACGTCCAACTGGAACTCTTCTCTTCTCTTCTCTTCTCTTCTCTTCTCTTCTCTTCTCTTCTCTTCTCTTCTCTTCTCTTCTCTTCTCTTCTCTTCTCTTCTCTTCTCTTCTCTTCTCTTCTCTTCTCTTCTCTTCTCTTCTCTTCTCTTCTCTTCTCTTCTCTTCTCTTCTCTTCTCTTCTCTTCTCTTCTCTTCTCTTCTCTTCTCTTCTCTTCTCCACATGTCCCTCCAAGAGATTGGTTCTGGTCAGGGGTCAAGTCTCATTCATTCAAAAATCAATACTCCCACAGATCTGTTATCAGGCCTTGATATGTAAATGGTTTAATCCTGATAATCAAAACTGATAGAAATACAGGGTGAACTATTTTTTCAGTCCCTGGAGATACTGGCTGGGACATACTGACGTAAAAGTACCAGTAGAGGTAACTGTTTGAGAGCTGATATCTCATTTTTTGGAATGAAGAATTTGGCCCTCAATATCTCCCTATTCAAACTTTTGACCTTGTTATGACCAGAAAAAAAAATGTGCATGAGGAATAAGACATGGTTTCACAAAACATTTTGCGCAGTCTAAGAGCAGCTAAGGTACTCCTGGCAAGTTGAAAAGTTCTTTCTGTATTGAAATCTGGCACCCAGTCTGGGGCTAGCAAAATAACATAAAACGTAAGTCAATTTGACTTGCTTTTTAATTCTTTGTAAATTTTACAGTTGAGGCAAAGAATAGGTGTATCTATCCTCCCCCCCAGATCTAAGGTATGTGAAAGATCTTAGGGAAAAGAACAAAATCTTACATCAGCCTCAGTGAGAAGGGTGTAGCATCTCCACACTTGTGATATTACTGCATGGGATAATGTCTGGTAAATCCTAATTCCACATTATACATAACTTCCCAAGAGAAGCCTGCAGTCCTTGAGGAAACCTTCCTACAGAGAAGAAATAGATGACATATCCCAGCAAGATAATTCTAACTGGCCTAAACTTTTAAGTGTTTTCTTGCTACAATCACTTTGGTGAGGGGCGTGATTTCCTGATATAAATCCTTATGTGAATATGCACTTATATTGCAGTAGAGATACTTCATACTACAGAATTGCTCAGGAGTAATTATAAACCTTTTTTTACTGCTGTACCTTGATCTGCTTTAAGTCATTGGTACTGCTTTAGTCTACCAGACTAGGTTACACATAAATATTAACTATGTAGTTAAATGGCACCTCCTTCAAAAGTGGAAGATAAATGATAATGACTCTCATAAGAAGTATTGCTTTTTTTGGAAAGCCTGAACCAATCCATAATGAGGTATTTAGAGTGACATAACTTGAAAAACCTCAGCATATATCCTTTTCTTCTCATTCTGGAGCAAAGGGTGAGTGGGAGGGGAAGCCTTCTCTCTACTTACAAAATAAATACATTGCTATGAGTTTAAAAAGATATAAGACTTTCAGTCTTAAAAAGGTCAAGCAAACAATTTATGTTAAGTGTCTACACCAGCATCAGCAGTTCAAGATGATCACTCAGTCTCTTCAAAGAGGCAATCAACTCATAAGATGGATGATATTGTCTGTAGGATGAGTCTGGAAAAAGATGCCACTCATTTACAAAAAAAAATTATAACTGCCTGTTAGAAAGAAAGAAAAATAACCCCACTCAGACAACAGATTATTACATCAGCATGTCATTCAGTTAAATGAAAAATTTAAAATGATGAAGCTAGTTGCCAAGGTTTTGCATGGAGGGGGTTAAGTTTAAACATACGGGGAAAAAACAGACCTTGTCACAAACTCTTGTGAGCTTGCAGCCCGGCACCAGCTCCTGCTGTGCACAGCAGGCATTTCCCCTCCAAACTAGAGCATATACTCACAAGACACTAAAGAGGATCAGAGTTTTTCCTGATCCCTTCTTGAGGAACACATATTACCTCTGGCTTTGTCAAGAGGATATTGATCCATCCTGAAATGGGATTGAAAAAAGCCAACAAAACTGACTAAAAGGCAGGTGTAGATTCAGTATTAAAGATGCTGTTCCTGGCTTTTGCTAGCAAAAAACTTTGCCCCCAAACCCAAGTGAGGACACAAAAAACAATCAAAACCCTATAAAGTTGTTTTCCCCTCTTTCTGCTTTTCTCTCTTTCTCTCCATGTAAAAGTTCTGCTTGTACAGAGGTTTTTCCTAGAAATGTGGAAAAGAGAAAAATCTACTGTAGGTATAATCACACCAGCAAAATACTCCTTTTTTTCCCCTTGAGGGTCAGCAAAATCCATACTTGTATTTTCAGCTACCTCAGTAGAGAGATAAAAGAGTAAAGAATCTGTGGTATGGTCAGAGTTGCAGTGGAAAAGTTGATAGATAGTGCTGAAGGTAATTTTGTATGGACAGCAAAATGCATAGGTCAGAATGAGACGTGTCTGAAGCATTTTCTTCCACTAGACCTGTATTACCAAAATCCCTTTAAGATCAGCATTGTGCTACTGTTTTATGTCCTTGCAGTCACGTATTCATGCTTATAATGGTGGCAGTGGTGTTTTTTTCTTGCTGTTTCTAGGTGTTTGTCAATATTACCTGTCTCTGTGGTACTTTTTTTGGAGAAGCACAAAGAGAAGAGGTGGGCTTCAGCCCAGCTTTGGGTTTAAGCCATTTTTGTCCTGTTCAGGTTTGGGACTCACAAAAGTTAGATCTGGTGTGTTAGCTGGGGTTCCTCCAAGCTTTATTCTTGTTTATCACAACCTAGTGAAGAATCTTATATGCTGCATGATAGCCAGAACCTCCTGCTACAGCTATGTCTCCTGGAAGGAATGTCTGAAGGAAGGCTCATTATTATCCTGTCGCTGGAAACTGCTTTGTTTTGGTTTAGTTTAGGTACGCTGTTAGTAATTCAGTCATTTCAGACCAGGCTCCCACACCCCTTAGTATTCAGTGCAAGACTTCCTGGATAATAGCGCTGCTGTTTTCCTCTTCCATCTGCTACCGTTCAACACTGGGAAGCTGAGCCTGAATCTACAGTCATATCTGAGTGCCTTTGTGTCAGTGTGTCTGCTCCTTTTTCAGGGGTGTCCACCACACAAAAGATCTATCTAGGAACAACAGTGGATGCAGAGCACCTTTTTATTTCACAATTTTACCCTACTGTATTCTTTGACATAATTTGTGGGGTCACCCAAAGGCATTCACATATCTTGGCTTTACTCCTGAACTAAAGAGGGACCAGTCCCTCATCACCAAAGAGAATCTGGATGTAATTATCCATGTGATGCATAGACAGGTTGTTGAACTTTTCAGTTCACCTGCTGAAAAGATTAAGTCTGGCATAAATTAATTAACAGTCGACATTTCTGTTTAATATACCTCTGCTTGAATACTTGTTTTTCTGTTAGAAATACTTGAAGGCCAAGAAACCCCTGTTGTTGGTTGTGTGTGAGATAACTGAACAGCTCAGAAAAGGGCCACAAAGCATGACCCTGTATACAGTCTGCCCCACGGGGTAAAGGTGCTTAGAACTAACATTTTGATTAAGGCTCCATCTTTAATTTAAATCTTCACTTGACTGCTTTAAACAGAAGACTGATTCCCTAGACGGATTTTCAGTGCTCCACAGCAGCACTCCATTAACCTATTTAGATGGTATCTACAGTAGTAATGAGATTAGAAGCTAGAAAGGAAACTGGGAGAGAAAAAGAAGTCAAGAAACTCAAAAGCAGGTTAAATTTTTTGGTAATTTTTTTGATGAAAACACCAGACATAAGGGTCATATTGTCCCACAAGTGAGTCTGGCCAGCTGATATGAGGTAATCCTGTAAAGACAGTCATGTACTAGCTAGATTCTGAACGAGTCTAATGCCTAGATAATACAAAATGATTAGAAGATGTTATGCACTTTTCCCCAGTGACACCTCCTCACTGTAGCTCTTGGGAGCACTGTGTTTGCAATAAAATTAGTTTTTCTCGATTACAAGGACCTGAAAAGCTGTACTTCCCAAACTTTCACTGATGACATTAAGTGTAAGCCTCCTTCAGCAATTAAATTTCCATCAGGTTCTTAATTTGGCAGCCACCGCTGTAGGGCAGAGGCACCATTCTGGGCCTCAGAAAACCTGGTGTTGCTTTCTCTAAAAGTACCTTTTGTTCTAGAGCTACTTTGTCTCTGGATCTCAGTTTTATAGCTTTAAAATGATGATGAATTTTAATTTATCCCTCCTTTTTCTGTTTTGCTTGATATAAGTTGTCATATTCCCAATGGTAGGATCTGTTTCTCCCTCTCTTTATATTGGACCTATCTTCATGAGACCTTCACGTTCCTTGTAGGCCAGGCGGAAGTTATTGTAAACCACCTATGTGAAATCTGTAGCCACTAATTTGCAGGGAATCCCTTCACGCATTTTAGGACCTTATTGGAAACTGGGGATCAGAGGGCTTCCACAATAGGTCTTTGTAACTATATTTTGCTACTTCTTTGATTGAAACAAAGACTGGCCATCCTACAGCCCTACAGCAGGAGGGAATTTGTTTTTCATGGAAAACCACAGCCTATTAGCAGTTGTGAGCACAAGCTATTGCCCATTACAACCATTCTTAGAAGAGACTGCCTATGTACACATATGGAAAAGTCTGATTCACTGGGCACTGCAAATCAGGAAACAGCCACACTGAGGTCAAAAGTCAACCATGTTTAAAAATCTGCAGCTCAGCAAAAATTCCAGCAAGTGTTAAGCTGTAAAAATGCTTTTATATAGAAGATATTCTTATAACAAAAAGTAGGTATCAACTGTAGACAAATGTGAAATTTAAAAATTGTAAACAGTTCAAGGAGTAACAGGGGAAACATAAGACTCTAAGGATACTAAGCTTTATTTTTTATTAAAAGTGTAACCTTCTGATAAGAGGCAGACACTTCAGGGTGGCCTTGGAAAAATACTATGGGTTTTGTTTGTTTTGCCATGATTGAAGTACAGAAATTGAGGTAGCTAAAATAGCAGGTTATAACACAATTAGATTTGTAATTCTTCCTTTGTGTTTGCACATGCATGGCAGGAAGCTTCTGACCCTAGAGGGAGACATGTATGCACAGAAAAGTCTAAAGTAAGGCTAAGTGGTATTCAAATTAAACTTCTTGATGAGTTAGAGAAAGGAAAACTTCCAAGGTGTGAGGAATAATCACCTCAGTTATCTGAAGAACAGTACAAGAAAAGTCTTCTAGTTGCCTAGGAAAAAAGGTTTAATAAGTAGTTATTTGAACTATTTAAGTGGGTACTGCATTATTTAATTTACTGTTTTAACTTTTATATCAGTCACTGAAACTAACATATTATATCCCTAGAGTTGTTCCTAAAGAACATATATTCTCTTTTACTTTGCAGTACTTGGGAGAAAAAAGCACTACTTAAAAAATTCCATTTGTCTCAAGGAAGATAATTTGGGGAATTAGAGATGTAACTAATAGACTCGTCTACATGTCCCTGAAAAATCTAAGGATATTTAAGAGCAAAAATGTATTCTCTATCAATTTGTTAAAAATTACATTCTGTGTCAAACTCTCTATTTGTAAATTCGGCCCCCCCGCCCTTTATTTTCCCCTCACAAAAGAGTGTGAAGATCCCTGGATAGTGACTTGAGGTCTACTGACTGTTGGCTTGATTTCTGTGTTACGTCTTCCAGAGTGGTAGAAGCAGATCCTTGCAGGAACAGAAACCCACAATATTAGAAGAAATATCTTCTTCTATTCCTCAGGACTGTTAAAACAACCAGGAGAAGCCGATATTGCTAGTTAGGTTCTACAAAACATTTCTGCTAAAAGAATAAAACCCAACTCTGAGATCTCACTTGTAAGCTCGAAGACAAGTGGAAATGTTCTCGCCTGCCTCCATACTGTAGGGCAGAGTACAAGCAGCGTGAAAGAAAAAACACAGCTGTTTTCTGCGGGTAACACTCTGGGAAAGTATTTTGAGAATCTCCTCTTCTTCCTTACTTTCCTCTCCAAGCGTAAATCAAAAGGAGGAATTCTTTTAGCAGTGAACATGCATATTTACTCCTTCTATTCAAAAAAGCTTTTTCAGCCACTGGAATGCATTTCTGGCGGGCACTCAGGAGCACAGGAAATTTGAAAGGAGCTGTGAATAGCTGCTAAGAGTTGCATTCAGAAGAGAGAAGATAGTGGAAGCTAGAAAAGCTAGAGCAGGAGTTTGTTCCTTACCTAGTAGACAGAAGTCAGATTCTTGGACTTCTAGGTAGTTTACTAAAATAATCTTTCTATAAACCTAGATTTTTCCTTTTTTTTTTTTTCGTTGTTTTATTGACAGAGACGTTTGATTTAGCATTTTCCCCCTCAATTAACTAGAGAGTTGTCTTGTGGTATCAGATCTCTCTGAGATGCTTTTTGACATGTTTGATATTCTAGTTATAATGTTGATGTCAGCTGTCTTCTGCAACCTAACAGTTTAGGATCCTGCTTAGTGAGAAAATGCATACTATATATCTGCTGTCTCAGCCTCTGAAGAAGCTAATTTACTTACCACAGTCATCTTGAAATATGTGCTATGCTATGCACAGTCCTACAAACACTCTTGTAGAGAGATGAGTTTTTTCCTTTCTACCACAGAAAACAGACTAACACTCTCTGTTAAGCACAGAAAATACAGCGCTTTCAAAATGAGACTGTTTTGAAATGAGCCAGGTAAACCAGTAGAATATAGTCTGCTTTTAAATATTTCTTTAACATTTTTTCTTCATTGGTCATGGTATCAGCTACAAAAGTGTTTGAGATATTAACAAAAAAACTGCCCAAGATACAAGTTCTTCAATTTTGCAGAAAGGTTTAACAAATTTAACAACTTGCCTGTGAAATTTTATTAAAAGCAGTGTCACACTGCTAAACCCTCCCTTCACATATGCATGTGTTTTTACATCTGCCATCATCTGAGAGTTATAAACAGTGATGTTCCTTCAACTGTATTAAAATACAATGAACTAGGAAAAAAAAGTCTTAAAAAAAAAGAAATATTGGAAATGTCTGCTGTACAAGGACTATATTGTTTTTAGGTATTCTTCATCCTGTCCTGGACCACAAGGCAGGATGATACGATGACCTCTTGATGTCTTGCCTCCCATTTTTTGTAGCTCTGTGATTGCTTGATGTTCTTTCAACAGAAGCTGAGAAACAGGATTGTCCTTCAGTACTATATTTTCCTCGTGTTATTACCTAACACAGATTGAAGTCAGGGTGAAAGGAGGAAATGGCTCTGTAAAACCATTTTTAGTAAAAATCATCCCAGTGGTCGGGAAGCTGTATTAATTTATTGCCAGCATCACTTTGGCAAGGATACAGAGAAAACTCTTGAGTCTTTTTTCAAGTAAGGGTGCACCTAAAAAAATGATTTTGAAGGAAGAATTTGGGATGTTGCCAAAATTTTAAAATATGATCATGAGAAGTCTAAGTTGGTTCCCTCACCCATTACTGGTCTTTCCCTATCAAGACCAAGTCTCTTCCAATACAGAAAGGGTTATTTTCGAAGCACAGCATATATAATTCATTTCGCACATGACTTTTCCTTTTTAAAAAATGTTTGCTTCAAGTTATCAGAAAATAGGTTTTATGAAACAGCAAGCTCTCCTTGGCTTCCTTGGTGAAAGACTTTTAACAGCTGCAAGTAGAGGTTGGTGAATACATAGGAAGGTTACACATTTGAATTGTCATAAGCAGTGTTGCTCCTTTGCTGTAAGCTTTCTAAAACAAAAGAACTTACTAGTAGCAGAAATACTTTCCTACAAGAATGATCCGAGAAATCCTCAGCATTTATGTTAGAATGATTTTAAAATAAGAGCAAGTCATCTAAACTAAGGACTAGAAACATGCAGAGCAAGTATGGTGGTCAAATGAAACTTAGAAATGAAATACAGTTGGAGAGCTTAGTTGTTTAGTAACTAGTTGAAGAGGAATGAAATTTGCTCCTAGACAACTAGCAAAAGAAGGGGGAGAGGCAGAAGTCACTATGGTAGTTAGTGTGAATTATTCAGCCAAATTGCCACAATTCCTATGGCGAAAAGATTGCTCCAGTGCATATTTCTTAATTATACGATAGCACAGGAGCTTACTGTCTGCAAGGCCAAGGACAGGTAGCTGAGGATATACCTTTGAAAATATATTTGTTCCATTAATTGACTCTAGGTACAATCCAAAATATCTCAAGTGTGGATGTGTCCTAAAGCAATTGTCTCCGTCCAGTTCTGTGTTTGTCTCCTGTTGTGCTCTTAATTTTTTAAAAAGTGAATATATACTATAAGAAAAAAAAAAAGGGAAATATTTTCAAATCTTCCCTAGCACACTGACAGTGAAAAGGCTCTTACCAGTTACCAGTCCAAACTTTACTCTGTCAGAGAACAGAAGCAGAACCCAAACGAATCTAAGATGCAAAAGGAGGATCAACAGAGGCATGAAGGACAAGTCTAAGTTGCAGCATAGGTGGGAGAGGTGGAGGAATCCCTCAAAGCATGTATATGTATGATTTAAGAAAAATTAGTTAGCAAAAGTTCATGTTAACTAAATTCAACACACTAGAAAAATAGAAATGTCTTTTCCCTTTAGTTAGTAAAAGAATCCGTCAAGAACACTGACAGAGCTGTAAAAAGGATCTTGACCTTTCAAGCCTAGTAGGGAGGCTCTTACTCATTATCCTTCTGTAGCCTTTCAAAACCAAGGAAGAAATAACAGAGTATTCTGTCAAGTCCCTCTAGCCATTGCTTACCATCATCTGTTTCAAGAACAAATCACTGTGAGAACTTGAAGCAGCTTTCCAAGTCGTGTCCTATAAGACTTAAAAGCTGCTACTTCTGCTTTCCTGCCTAGCAAGTCAGTCAATAAGCAATTGAAAGGCAATTATCACCTGCCTACCACCCATTCCCAGTATGGATATCTCCACTGCAGCTCACCTGAGTGAACATATGTCACAGCAGATACAGGCTGCCTTTGCCTCTTTCTAGCACATACTGCCCCAATACTGCACACATTGTGCAGCAGTGTCAGAGGCAGATGCGATTTCACTGATATATGTGGGATGAAGGTTTATTTATACCTATGCAGGCATAATTGCCCCAGGAACATTTTGGAAAGCCAGCAGGTAGTGCAGAAAGATTTTTTGTGAATTGAAAAAGCATATCTGTAACACATTCAAGGAAATACCTAATTAAAAGATGAAACTCTGCAGCAGTGAGTTAAATTATTTCTCTTCTTTAAAAGACATCCTAATTACATTAAGTCTAGGATACCTAAATAGGGTTGAATTATGCAGTAGCAGACAATTTTGCAAGTTGATCCAATCCCTTCCTTCCCAAACAGGTGTCCTGGTCATTACTTGGGTGTGGACCCGAATGTAGCTACAAACTGGCAAGTCTTTGGTCCTTTCAGAGCCTCATGAAATCACAGTGTCTCTAGGTAGACTTAAGGATCTGCCAAGCCAATACAAAATGGAAAGCCTTGTATGCGAATCTTGCCTTGTATGCAGATGGGTGCCTGACTCAAAGGAAATTTGCACCTGTAAGGTTTAAATTTGAACAAATCTTCAGGTGAATGTCAGGCAGGTGGCCAAGGCTCTTTAAACCTAACACAAGTCATCGAAGCTTTGTGGGCATTGTAAATTATACATAAATTGCAGTGTCAAAGGGCCCAGCCCTTTGGGAGAGATGGTATGACAATATGGATTTATGCACTCATTTTGCAACACAAGGGCACAACACAAGGTCAAGACAATAGAGAATAAAGGGCTAAAAGCTATACCTCCGTTAAGGAAACACAAAAGTCATTTCATATGAAGGCTAATAATCAGCCAATTCCACTAGTGTTGAAATTAGTGGTAGCCCCTTGGGTGACCACTGTTGGTGTTTTGAGTACGTCATCATCCGCAGCTATTTGGGATGGATCTCACAGAATTTGTGCAGTTTCCTGGGCGCACAGAATGAGAGCACAGCACAATGACTGTACTGCAGTCTTTGGAAAAACAAGCATCTCTCTTTCTCACGTGCAAAGCTACGTGAGCAAAATGCAAAACGACTTGCTACATAGCTTGGAGAAATGGAACTTCAAGGCCAACTACAAATAGGTGATTACTAAAAGTTTACTCTGGGATACCAACATTCCTTGGATGCTTATACATTTCCCTGGTTTTCATATAAAGCAAAAAGAAAAATCTACAGGAAGGGAGCAGCAGTGTCTCTTCCAGGATATACTCAGAAATATCTTCAAGTCATAGACTCCCTTGTAGCACTTGCATGGTTTTTTCGTTACCTTCTTCTTTTACTAGCTTCAGCTTGTTGGTGTTAAATTGAGCTGGCAGTGTTACAGGTCATTTTAAATCAATGCTTGCAGAACTGCAAGAAGTGTGAAGCTGCCAATGAAGAGTCAATGAGGAGACAGTGATAGCAGTTATCAGCTCCTCCACACAAATGTCCCGAGTTTTCTAGCTGTGTGAACCTTTCCAGGTTTGATTAAAAGGGGATTAATGTTATTTTTTTTTTAAATATGGATATATGTATATATAAGAACCAGTTTGTGTGGGCTTGCAAGTTATAACCCTTCAGACAGGTTTAAATCTGAATGCACCCAGTTTTCCCATGGTGAACCGTGATTTCAAACAGCTAAGTCAGTTTTTAACTGGACATATTCATACCGTCTTGCATGCAGTTCACATCATTTCACTGTCGTGCCAGAACTGGAAGAGGCTATGCTTCAACAGTGTTGGTTATGACATCATTCATATGTTGCTGAAAATACAGGAGGTCCCTCATGTGCGAGTGAGGGCAGAGATTTTTTTCTTCCCTTTGTAGTCCTTGCTATTGATGTGACACAGTTCCTTCTGGGTTAGGTAGGGCAGGTCATACTGTTTAATAGGGAATATATGAGCAGCCTCTGTCCAGTGAGCTGCTTCTTGTCACTGACTGATCACTTTCTCCCATTCCCTCAGACAGAAAACACATTGAACAACACGAAAAAGCATGTATTTCTTACTTTGGCCTGTGACTTGAATTGGCTCAACTGAAACCAGATTGGGTGTTTCTTGGTCAAAAGTAAGAGGAGAGGGGACAGGGATTTGGAAGAGGAAGGGGAGCATGGTTTCTGTTGCTGTCAGCAAGCTCTGTCAGTTCACCACCAGCTCAGCAATCCCACTGAAATTCACCTTGGGGATAGAGTTGTCTAAATATGTAAATTTGAAATGTTGGATACTAAAAACTGGGCCAGAAACATCACAGCCTCTTTCACAGAATCATAGAATCATTAAGGTTGGAAAAGATCTCTAAGATCATCAAGTCTGTCAACCCAACACCACCATGCCTCCTAAACCATGCCCTGAAGTGCCACATCTATATGTTTTTTGAACACCTCCAGGGATGGTGACTTCACCACCTCTCTGGGCAGCCTGTTCCAATGCCTGACCACTCTTTCAGTAAAGAAATATCTTCTAATATCCAATCTAAACCTCCCCTGATGCAGCTTGAGGCCATTTCCTCTTGTCCTATTGCTTGTTACTTGGAAGAAGAGACCAACACCCACCTCATTACAACTTCCTTTCAGGTAGAGAGCAATGAGGTCTCCCCTCAGCTTCCTCTTCTCCAGACTAAACCACCTCAGTTCCCTCAGCTGCTCCTCATAAAGCTTGTTCTCCAAACACATCATCAGCTTCATTGGACATGCTCCAGCACCTCAATGTCCTTCTTGTAGTGAGGGGCCCAAAACTGCACACAGTACTTGAGGTGCGGCCTCACCAGTGCCGAGTACAGGGGCACAATCACCTCCCTGCTCCTGCTGGCCACACTATTCCTGATACAAGCCAGGATGCCGTTGGCCTTCTTGGCCACCTGGGCATGCTGCTGGCTCATGTTTGTCTGGCTGTCAACCAGCACCCCCAGTTCCTTCTCTGCCAGGCAGCTTTCCAGCCACTCTTCCCCAAGCCTGTAGCGCTGCATGGGGTTGTTGTGCCCCAAGCGCAGGACCCAGCACTTGGCTTTGTTGAACCTCATACAATTGGCCTTGGCCCATCAATCCAGCCTATCCAAATTTGCAATGTGATAGTAACCCACAATTATTAAGACCTCCCAGTGAGTATGCTGGGACAAGGTCTAACCAGAAGGCCAACAGCATGTTTTATATGGTTCATATCTGTAAAGAAGTATTGCCATTTTACATTAGCCTGATCGACATTAAAAACCTGTGTATGTGCTGAGGTCAATGGAACTACATAACTTAAATGCCTAGCTATGTAAACTGGAATATAACAAACTATGTTTTCCTCTGCATATTTTCTGTATTCTTCAGGAAACAGTTTAGACAGGGTGCCATGGATGTATCAAACGTGTAGTAACTTAGAGATCCTGCAAATCTATGTCTTCTTTTATCCACAGTTGTATTTGCAATTGCTAGTATATAAATCCAAGTAAAATAATCTGTGTCAGTAAACATACTGTGAGTTTTTCCCTTGTGTAACTGTAAATACATTTAAATCCTAGGGGATGATTTGGACATGGAGTGTTAAATGATGCTGAGTTGGACAGTGAAGTAACATGATGCCAGAGGAGAAAGTAAATGCCACCTCTTCCAAGAATGTGCCAAGCATTTATGACTTAAAACAAAACTAATAGTGCTATGACATTCTTTTTCATCTCACCATCTCTGCCCCTCTATTTTTAAACTAGTTTCACATCTTCCTGAACTGAATATAAAAACTTGCTGTCACTGATGAGGCAAATCTCCCTCTGCCTCTGCTTTTTTCTTCCTGCTCCCAGCTGAGCAGGCCTGTTGTGCTGGTATGTGTAGATCCAGAAACCCTATACTAAACTCATTTGTCTTTCAGAAAGCTACTGATACATTTTGCTGGAACAGTTTTCTTCTGAGTTAATAAGAAGCTCACAGAGAGGAACTGATAGCTGCCAGAGCTGGCACGAGGTAAGTGGTGGTAGTATCCAGCTGGGAGCAGGGAAGGAATTAGGACTTGAAAAGGGACATCAAGACTTCTCCCTTGTAATGAAATTGAGCTTTAGCTCAGTTCACCCTGTCTCATGAAAGAATGCCTAAAAACCTACACTCAGACTTGAACTACATGCCATTATAGAGAAATAGGCCTGCAGATACCTGGATATACTGCTCAGACCTTAGGTCTGCAGGCAGAATGTGCTATGGTGTAGGTTGTTCTCTTCCAGAACAGATCACAGAAGATATAGGGAAAACTTTGAATTTGGTTCCCAAAATCTTGTACCAGCAAATTACTGTCTGTATGGACCTGGCACGAACATGGAAATAATGGTTCCTAAGACATGCTATGGATACTTTGGTTAGAAATTACTCAGAGAAAAGCAAAGTTCTAATGCTTTCATTGCCTGGTGTTTAGCTGATGATCACTACACAGGACATGAACAGCACCGCAAGTGGTTCTTTCTTGGTCTTTACCGGAACTTCTTCAAGATACTGTCATCTACACTTGAGCCAAACCTATCAATATTTATAGTTAACAGCCAATATTAAAAATATAAGATTTCAAATACCTATGCACCATCTCCTGATAGAGGCCAGAGGTTCTTTGAGGTCCCAGGGGCTTTTCTGAAGACCCTTAACTCTCTTTTAAAATCTGCTCAGTAGCATTAAGGTAATTAACTTTCTTGTCAGCAGTCCAGACAAGTTGTAGTTTTTTGTCCTAGATTGTGCTGAGACTTCTTTTCTCCAGAATCTGAACTAGGTTGGCTTTGCCACGGTCCTGCTTACCCAGAGCTGTGCTTGTGTGTGACACCTACCCTCTGCTGCTTCTTGTGCTCACCTGAGATTGAGGTTTGCCAGGTGGAGCGTTAACCAGACAGAAACTAACACTGAAAAAGAGATGGGTTTTTTTTCCCCCAGATGCTTTATCTCCCCAAACTTGATGACTCTGGAACAATGCAAGTACCAGTGCCAGCAGAGAGAAAGGTGGAGGTATATGTCCAGGACAGAGAAAAGGTAAGATGACCGAAGCAGGTCTGGTAGGCTTTCTTCTTTTTCTGGAAGGTTTTATCCCAGCTTCTTTTTCATCTGCTTCCTATCAGGGGACTCATGTAGACCTCCACTAGTGAAAAAACAGGTTATCCCAACTTGAATCAGTCACAAAGTGTCTTTTTGCCTTTTAAAAAACATTTATTGTATTTTCCATGGTCCTTCATTACTTGCTTGTAATGCAGATCTCAAATCTCTGAAATACAGTCTTCCAGTTAGCCTTATCAAAGCTAATGAAAAACTACTTAAAACACAAACCACCTGAGAATCAATGACAGTCAGAAAACAACCTACTGTCTCCCTTTCTTTTCGTCACCCACTGCTTGTGGAAACAGAGTAAAGTGCTGCTTAGATCCTTTTTTCTTCTCAGCTACAGAGAAATGTAGGTTTTAATTGCTCTGTATTCCACACATTATGTATTTTTCCTAGTTCCTTTAGTCCTGACATCTTATGTTGTTTGGTAATTATGGTGGAGTCAAAGAATCTGATAGAGGTATCCTTTATTCAGCTCCTGTGTTGTTGTGAGTCAGTGCTGTGCAAGTCTCTGCACAACCCAGCAATCTGTCCCAGCATAAATTGGCTTTGGGTAATTATGGGTGGGACACAAAGAGAGGGCTCCTCGCCTCTGAACAAATGAGATACCAGAGCCTCTTCTTCAATAGTGCTGGCGGAGTTTGATCAGCTGGTGAAAACTACTGTCTGACTGGTGCCTGCAGTAGTAGGGGTCCAAATTCAAAAGACCCTGGAGTTGAAAGGACCATCTTAAAAGATGTTTTCACCACAGTGGCTATCTAAAAAATGCTACTTGAATAACACCTTTCTTTTTGGGGTATTTTTTTATTTCTGTTGTAGTACCTAAGCACTTCATATGCTTTTTTGATTATCCATGTTAGAAGCCTGTAATTTTGTTGCTACAGATCATAATGTCTTACAGTCCTAGTATGAATATACATTTATTTGCTGTTGGAAATAGTTAAAAACATAGCAAAATATTTCCGTTGAAATTATTACCAATCTTTCTGATTTTAAACTTTCTAAGAAATTATTACCAGCTCTACTTATGAGTTCATTGTATTAGGATATTTTCCACCTCAGACATTTATCTATAAATCTGTAATACAGTTATTAAAGCTGTGTTAGAGGTTGGGCTTATTAAAAATTCCCTTCCAAATCAAAATGATGAATTTGGGTCTTAATGGGATAGTTCATTTAAACAAATTAAACACCATTTGAACTGTTTTTAAAAATAATTACATTCTACTAGGTTAATTATTTTAAAGTTATTGTTTAATCTGTATGAATTGCCAGACAGAACAAGGGTCCTTCGTCCTTTCTTGCAATTCATCATCTACTCTGATAAACTGCTTTGTCTCCACCTGTAATTACCCTCTGTAATTGCCACTGCCCCCTCTTGTAATGTTTGCTTGACAGACTGAAAGGTAATATATATTTAATGGTTGTAGCACCTTTAATATTTGCTGTTGTCGAGAATACAAAGCTCAACTGCTTAAAGCTGTACTGGTAATAGATAACTGTGTCGTTAGTGCACTGCTAGTACAGAATTGGCTGGTGTGGAGATTTTAATTTGCATGGCTGGCAAGATCTTCAAGTGTGACTTCCATCTGGAGGCTCTGGCACACAACTGGTGGTTGGTCTTTGTGAGCACAGAAAAAATTAGAATATCTGACACAGCAAGGAGACCCAGAAAGGACTGCTAAGACCAGTGTCAGTAGTCATTCTCGAACCAAAGCACCTGCCAAATCCAGTCATGGCTCTTCTACATCTGAGTGGTGGGACTCCTGGGACTGGGTGTCTTTTCTACCCTTTGTACTATTCCCAGAGTTCCCCAGGCCCTCACCTCTCCATGGGATGGGGATATAGATCTTGTGGCTTTTGGCCATGTGAAGATTTATAGGCTGTGGGGTCAGCAAACTTGGCAACTCGGTCCTTGCAGAATAAAGCCTTTTTTTGTCAGAGACTGTACTCTATTCCTGCTAAATATTTGATTCAGTGGCATCCACCTTCTGCCAGCTGCCCCATGAATCCTATGTAGAGGAGGTGCCTGACTGTTTCTGGGTGAATTACCTTATCAACATGAATGTGTGTGAAGATTGTTCATAAAACTATAACTCCTCCTTTTCCACCTCCAGGACTCCATTGTTATTCCTGGTCTTTGTGTTTCTCTCCTTTTAAGTTAAAACCCAGCACTCTATAAGAACGAAAACCATTAACAAGCCATCAGGCTGGTACAATCATGCTATTTCTCTTCCTTTCAGGGCTCTTCTTGAAGTCTTTACAACTGCAGTGTTAAAATGGTGTCTTTTGAGGCCAAACTGTCATTCGGTGTAATTTCTTTCAGGTCTGCCTGCAGTATAGAGCAGGAAATAAAGCATGGAGAGAAGCACTACAAAATTAGCTTAACTCTGATGGCACTGGAGCTACAGTGACCACAAACTTTTCATTATTACCCTAGATTGAGCTTTATTGCCCTAGTTTCAGCTGGCTTCCTATGTGTCATTTTGAAACTAGAGATTATCTTTGTCTGATGGCCCTCTCATCTGGGCTGCAAGTGCAGGAAATTCACCTGAACTGTTGTTGTCATATTTATTAGGTTATGTCAGTGTGATCTAAATTTAATCTATAATCGGTAGCATGACACTGAGTTGAGAAGTCACTCAGCAATTTTTTTGCTGTGCTTATCTGAAAGTTGCTTCTGCTGGAGAAGATGATGTCCAGATACTCACTTCCCCTGCTCAGAGTTTGTAGGTATGGATTAAAACTCCTTTTCCCCATGGGTCTATCTTACCTTATAAAGTTATGATAAGAATTTGGCAAAAGCTCAAAAATATTGTGCAGGTAGGGGCAGAAGAGGTGGCTGACTGCACATGAGCAAGAAACAAATTTCGAAATCTTTCAAGGCAAATTTTCTATTTAAGCCACCTGGGTGTCGTCTTTATTGTAATTAACTCTTTCTTCTGGCTCGTGTGTAGTCCAACAGGTGGCTCCTGAGTAAAGAAAACATTAAAACTACCTGGTGTTTTTAGATAAATTGAACTGGCGCCAGCCAACTTCAAACTGTCTGCAAACATGCATCACAGCCCCTTCATGGTCTGTTCTTACATAAGCACAGTGGTGGTAAGCAGGCAATGGGCAGTGTAAGGGTGGTTGGTCTCCTGGTGGGTAATCCTTGGCCATGAGTCAGAATCCCAAAGTTCACTGTGAACCTTCAGTTCAGCTTCCTTTGACTAACCATATGTCAGAGTGGCAACATGAGATCAGATTACACCTTTTCCCCTCTAAAGACAGGAGTGGGCATCTGGCACTCTAGGCTAAATTTGTTTTGTGATGTCACAGTTTTTCCTCACTTGCCGACCTGACCCATGTCACAACCTCGTGAGTTCTCATGAGGAAGCTACAATGATATTTTGTCTGTTTTAATAATTCTTTTCTGTCTCTATTCCTTTATTTAATCAAGTTCAAGTTCATTGCCCTTGGATTTGGGGCCCTGCAAAGGCCAGTTTTATTTTCTTATTTGCTTTTGTGTCTTCTTGTGACAATTAATTCCAAACATGAGCTATTTAAGGAATGTTTACAAGGCATGCTGACTACAAAAAAAGGTTAAATATCGAAGGTTGCTTACTGGAGAACTTTTTAGCTTATTAGCAGCAGGTGAAGAATCAAAAATAAAAACATGTTTATGGATTAGAAGACAGAGATAGTGTCTCTCTCTCTTTCTTTTCTGTCTGTATCTAGTAGTCATACATGTTTTTCCTCCAGGAAAATTACTGCCAGTAGCCTAGTAATAGAGAGACTGACTCCTGTGTACTGTATATTGTACATGGAACTACAGTGGGATTACTGGGACAAGGCAGTCATGCCAGAGCATTACATGTTCTAGTAACATACCCTTGCATGTATTCTGCAAAATAGACTGCGAAAGATGATTTATCTCTGAGGGTCAATGCGATACACAAAAATAAAGGAAAAAAGCAGATATCTGTATTCATCTATATGTAGCAGGATTTCTGAAAGCAGAAAAACCTCAAGTTTCTATCCTATAGATGCGACGAACAAGGTGTCCCTGCCATTTCAACAGTAGATGGCACCATTTGTTTCATTCTTAAAAACATCCTCTTCTGCTGTGGTTTTGTAAAGCAGCAGGTCTGCAGGAGTGGGGTGACAAAAGTTTGTGTACTGTTTCTGGCTGGTTCAGAGTAGGAATGTTTCTTTGATTTTCTTTAGTGTTATCACAGTGGAGTGCAATGGGGCATGAGACATACATCTGTGGGGATCTATGGTGGTTTTCACAGGGCCAGTGAGTTGCCGGTCCTCTCAGACATAATACCTGAATAGGCTGTCATGGCAGGGTGTTGCATATGATAGCCCAGAGGTCTGTTTGCTCCTGTGCTCTGGGTAGACAAAGGTGACTATAAGGAGAACTGAATTTTCCTGTGTTTCCCCTTATTCTTCCAGGTTTAGCCGTCCTTGGAAAACAATGAATTTGTATCCCTTGATAGTGCCCTATTACACATTGATGAAGATATGCAGCCCTGAAAAGAGCATGTGCTGCTTTACTTACTTGGTCAGGGAGGACGGATAGCTACGGTTTGCTCTCTTTAATGACACATCTAATGAGGCTGTCTACTGAGCCTTGCTCCTACCAAAAAAACTCCTGTTCTCAGCATTGCTGGTCAATCAAATGTAACATACATCTCATTTCTGTTTCATTCACACCAGCAGGGTCTTGTGCCTTTAATTTGTTGCACAATTAAATGTAATAAGAGAGAGATCAATAGATAGCATGCCCATTATTTTGCTAAGAAAATGCTTCTTAAATGAGGTAATTCAGTTTAAATCAGGTACAAGTGTAAGTAGCTCTAAAAGGAGCCTGAGGTTGAGTAAATGTATTTCCACTTACATCTTTGTACATCTTTCACATGGAGGGATGAACATCAAATGCTAATGCTAATATTAGTACTGACATGTTTTCATCTTGGAATCGCTTATAACCTTGTTAACAACCTCCTGGGGAGAACTCAACCAGTCACAGCCTTGTTGTCCACTCAAAGAGACTGGCAAAGTCTGTGGTGTCTTATACAGCTCTTGATTTTAAGTGTTATATTTCTTCCCCACAGTGACTGCAAAATCCTTCAGGAACTCTTAGACATTCTTTCCATCATGATTTCAAGGTCCTTGCACATTTAGTGGAGGGCAATTTACCTCTGGACAAACAGCCTCAATGAGCTGAAATTATTTTTAAGACATTTATAAAACACTGGGGACAAGTCTATAGGTATCCCGTCGTTCTTTGAAAGTTGCTTATGCCCAGATCGCTTGCGAGGTGTGACTCACCTACTATGTCAACAGTGTCCCCAGTGAAGTCTGTAAACATCAGCAGAGGAAGGGTTTGTTGTCAGCAGAGCTATGCACCTCACCAAAAACCCATAAGCTAAGCCCGCTGAAGCAATTGTGTGATAGCAGAGGTATCACAATAAAAAGGCTTCATAGCACAGGTAGGACAGCAAGATGGTGTGACTCACAGCCTAGAATTACAAACTTTGCATGAGACTTTGCCCATCATACTAATGCTCTGGGCACATTTCAGAACAACAATCTCTGGGCTATAGCTCTGTCAGGAGTTATAAATCGGGTCTTTCCCTTGGTGCATACTAAGATTGTATCAGAAAGGGCTGACCCCTCAAGACTGAAAGGTCACAGATTTAAGAATCTGCCCTGCTGAAGTGATTTGTAATGTGACTTATGGTTTTTGCAGTATTATTACAGCTTTTGTGCAGGGCTCAGAGCTCTAGACTGAGGGCCACGTGAATAGTGTGAAAACAAAACCACACACAAAAATATTTTGTTTTGCTGAGCAGTTCTGTTTGGCACATGATAAATTAGTATAACAAGTTCTATCCCCTCTTCAGCCTGACTTTGTGTAAGTCTTCTCATAGGTTTTGTTTTCTTGTATGTTTATGGGAAATCGTCCCTAAAAAGCTGCTAATTGTCATGTGTTTCCTCCTAGTAGGTGTTTTGATGACAGCTATGCTAGAAGCACTTCTGTAGTCAGTCTTTTTTGTCTGAAGTGTTAGTGCGAAGGTGTCTTGTCTACACTGAATGCTCTTCCCACTTCTACCCATGCCAGATCTTGGCTGGAGCCTGTGTAACCCAGACAGTCACCTGAATGTCCAAAGTCTTCTACCGACCTTAATTTAATCACATATTATTATCCATACTGGAATGAACAAGGAAGAGAGACCAGAAAAATAAACATATCTATTGCAACTGATTATCTCTAGCAGTTACTTATACAGTAGATTGTGTTGTTAGTATATTTGTTGCCTTTACAGAAGTGGAAGAAAGACGTATCTCTTGGTTTGTTTGTTAATAGCCAACTCTTGGTCATCCCAGTGGGATTATCTGAGCTGTGGTTTTATCACTATCATGGGTAGAGGATCCACTATCTTAGGATAGTAGCAGGGTTACATGAGTACAGTGACTCATGACCAAGGCTGTATTGCTTTCAGGGGGAGCTCATCACTGGAAGCAATGGAGCTGCTGTTTCGTGAAGCAGCTGTCTTCACACTGTGACAGCTTGGGCATTTTTGCATGTTGTTCCCAAGACTGGGATGCCAGGGATTGCAGTGCAGGCTCCATCTCCATTTGGTGATAGCTCCAGTTTGGTGAGGCTGATGAGCTCCAGCAGGCAAATAGCCCCATCTTTTTCTGAAATGACTGCTTTGGTACAACTTCCCAGGCAGTGCTCCTTGTCCAGGAATACGAGTCAGTAGACGGCAGTGTCACACAAGTACATAGACCCTGGCTGGCCTACTGGATCAGCTGGGTGAGGAGCACTTCCCAGGGAAGCACCATAGCAGGCATGCAGTGCTGTGTGTGAGACTCAGGTTTGACTCTGGCAGACTAACACTGCTGCTGCTGCACTGGGGTGCAGTAGCGGTATGCAGAGAATACCTCTGAGGGAACGAACCTCTGTCAAACAAGCATGCCTTAAATTGGTTCAAGCCTGCCCATAGGTTTGGCTGGATGCAAACAAGCCTTCTGTCTGTTCACTGTTCTGTGCTATCTAGTACTCCTTTTTTTGTGGTGTTATCCATACTATCCAAGCTTTTCCTGCTATTTGCCGGTATAGCGGCTCCCCTGTTAGCTCCAGGAACAGACTATGCTTTGACTGGATTTGTGCAACCTTAGGTGCAAGATACTCTTTGAATGAAGCTGGTTTTGGACACACATTTAGGTAGTGACTTAACTTATAATTTTCCTTTTCCTTTATCTTATTTTTTGTAAAGTGCACTGAGATCCACTACTAAATAATACTAGATATTCTCTCTCCCTCCCCTCAACTCTTCAGTCACTTTTTATATCTCCTCTGAATGTCTCAATCCCTTCCACAGTTGTTCCTCCATCATTACTCTCTTCTCCTTCATAGGAAAGCCTTTTATTTTAATTGGGTGATGTCTATTTCTCCAGCTGGTCTTTTTTTCTCATTCCCTTCCCAGCACACATCCCACGTCTCTTCTTCTCATTGATAGGCTGTAATTGTAATTTGAAGAATGGTTGATCTATGATTCCTTGGCTAGGGCCAGGGAGGTAACTGCAAGTTCAGCTGTCCGTTGCTGAGACACATCTCAGTATTTCAACCTTTAAAGAGCACAAGACCTCTCAGCCAAAATGAACCCCTGTACAGCAACTGGTGCATCCTGAAAAAGGGAGCTGGAGATCATGTGTTTCTTAATACAATTGCTAATTAAGAATTATTTGATATTATGTTGTTATGAACAAAAATATATTTTCCTAGGCAGTGTACAAGAAAGCAGAAATGTGGAGCACGCTTCTGATCACACAAGAGATGCACTCTGCTCCAAAATGTTGTTTCCTTCACTGATTGCTTTGTCGGCTCTTGCAGCTGAAGTCTGATATGATTCACCATTACAGGAAACCCAGACAACTATTTAGCAAAAATGTGCATGTTGGTAGGCAGATATATTGGAGGATAAAGTTATCTTGGGCAACTCAGACGTGGTAGTAGTCATCAATACAGTTTTTTAGCACCGATGTTTGTGAAGAATAGGATGACCAGACAATAAGGACTGGTGATGCAGATCCTTTCAGGCATGTCACCATACCCTGAAACACACTGCATCAGAAAAAACCAGAGTGAATCCTGGCATTATCTCCTTCAGGCTTGAAGACAAATTTGAATGTTTAAACCAGTTCATGGTTTTCCCTGCTTTTCCCCTTCCATTGGTACCAATGTGATGCAATTTCAGTGAGGGCACTGAAAACACAGCAATGTAAAACTAGTATCTGAAGTTTCAGCCAAGCCCAGCTGCTGTAATTAATGCTTATTATTACTGGGATAGATGAATAATAAATAGAGATGGTTGAAAAGTGGCAGTTCTATTTATTATCAGAAAATTAAAAAATATTTTACTTGAAAGTTAAATTTAAAAGGAAAATAAAAGCAGTTTTTGGAAACATTTCTGATTAAAAACTTTGTTTTTTGAAAACATCAGACCCAAACCCTTGTGCTAAAAGTGCATTTTGTCTTTCTCTGATTAGGTGTAAATCAGTAATCTTTTGACTATGAAAGATTTTCTAATTAGGAAAGAGTTGACTTTTTTCATCAAAACTACAATCAGAAAATTTCAACCATTTGTAATGAATCACCAGGTCCCTGAGGGCCCTGATGGGCCTCCTCGTCCCTGCCTGCATCTTCCCCCCCCGAGCCCTAACCCTGAGACCCCATCTGCCCATGATCCAGGATCCCACATCAGTCTCCAGGAAGCCATCAACGCCTGCCCTAGCAATGCCACTGCTTCAGCAGGGATGGTCTCCAGCTCCCCACAGCCCTGCCCTGACAGGCCATGGGACAACAATAATGGTAAGCAGGAATACTGCCATCAGTATCAAGTAGTGGACATAAAAAAAGTGAGCCACCATCAGCAAGTAAAAGCAGAATTTGTTGTAAATCAATCATTCATGGCAATTGCATGGTGAGTGTCTGCGTGCATGTGTGTCTATTTATCTCTCACACCTGCACGGATGTGGGGAGGAAGAGATAATCTGTACCAGAGGAATGCAGATTATGTTTATTTTTTTAATTCTCCTTACCCTTTTCCACTGAAAATACATAAGCATGAGTAACATGAGCTCTGTCACACTTTCCTTGGTGCAAATGAGATGCTGCCCTAGCACTGTTGTTTCTCGTCCTGTGTTGAGTCATGCAGCGTAGATACTTTATCCCGCCTGTGTCTGCTGTAAGACCACAGATCATGTTATCACTTTACAAATATAGCATATTAGTACATCTGGAAGGCAAGTCACGCTGTGGGGTTCAAACAGGTCTGACTGGCCATGAGCTATGTTGCTGCTATAAACAACCTCAGTGTCCCAAATTGAATAACTGCAGAGAACACTTGGGAGCTCTAAACACTCGTGTTCTTTAGTAGTAGGTAAGTGACAGTTTTGCTGATTATTGCGTTTCTTCAGATGTGTGGGGTCAAGGTGGGAAATGGTGGGGAAAGTGAGAAGTCATTATCAGGTCTTCATTGCTGCTGCTGTGCTGTGGATTTTTAAATGCTAATGTATATAGGAAAAATAGCTTTCAACACAGAGCATTAGTCCAAAGTGGTTTGTTTGCTGGATACCATTAAAGATAGTAAGATTTACACTGTGTCCACCACACATATAGTTCCTCTAAGTAGATTTACACCTGTGACAAATCCAAACTTTATAATTTAGGAAAGCTTTCAAGACTTACCCCGTGACTCAGTTGTAATAAACTCTTTCTATTACATCTCAAGGACAGACGCTGGTGTGAGAATGATTTTCAATAAAAAAATGCTTGGAGAGGTTGGTCATTTATCTTTGTTGTCTGTCAAAATTCAGAGTGGAATTTAAAAAGGTTTATAGAACTTCAGTTTGTGAAGGCCACTCACAGACAATCTAACTGGTATAGGAAATCTAACCTGCTAAATCTTTTGTGAACAAAGCCTATCATTTAAAGTAAAATGTTGTCATTATTGTTGTTATTGTTGCTACCATAAGTATTTATGTCCTGTCTATTACTGTCATGTTACCTTCTGTAGGCCAAACGGTAGTGACCAGTGCTCTTTATTTCAGTAGTAGTTAACTGAGAACCATTTCAAGGATCAGTGATGGATGATAATGCCCATTAGCCAAAGAGGTAGATCCTACCAAAGAGTTTAATCCACTTTGCTCTTCTCAGACAGAAGGTGAAGGTGGAGAATTATTCCAAGGAAGATATCCAGCTGATCATGCTCCCTGTGTCTCCTGTCCACAGGCATCAGGATGTTTCATGGGAAAGGCTAAAGACAGCTGTGGGGAAAGATGAGAGCTGATAAATACAGCTTCCACCTCATGACTGTGTGGTTGGATTTGGACCATTTGAGCTAAAATAACTTGGCTGCTGGAGTAGTTGAAAGTAGTGTCTACTCTTGCTTACCTAAACTGTCTGCCATATCTTCTTAAATCACAGAATTTGACTGCGTAGGAGCTGGTTATGTGCACTTTACTCATGATATGGGTTAAACGATCTTGTATCTAACACTGGAAATAGGACTAAGGTCAGATGTAGGTTTTTTCTCTCCTTCTGCAGTAGAGGAAGACACAGGTGATAGGATTGGATTCTTAGGTCAATGCATGGAAAATAGATACCCGGGAGCAAATGGAAATGATCAAAATTTTGAGGGTCTTTTGCTACTCTCAGTTAGGACTGGAAGCCTAATATAACATTTATGATGCTGTCATCCACATAGATAACTTCAGAGGCTGGACCATGTACATGAAAGGCAACAGTTGTAGCCTCACTTCCTGGGTATGATCCAGGTACATTAACCTTAAGACAAATGACAATAAGTCAGTGAAATATTGTGCTAAAAGTACAGATGGCATAAAACAGGTCTAAGAAACCTGACATTCTAATTTATGCTTAATTAAGATCATCTAATTGTATATGGAAACCTCCAAGTTTTTTTTTCACTGACACTGAGTGCAATTTTATTTGCCATGGGTCTTTTTATGAGTAATTAAGTGGGGTCTCTAATCAATTCTTAGCACATGCTCTAGCTTTCCCAGGACTTTGTTGTCTACTACCTAAGACAATCGTTTTCACATGCTGACTACAGCTACATTAATAAATTCAACTACCTTTAAAAAGATGTAATATACTTTTGAGCTTACTGTTTTTCCTTCGACAAGAAATAGCCTTAAAATACATGCCCATTTCAAATACATAACTCCACTCTCAATCTTATAAGAATTAGACCTCTCTTCAGCAACACCCAGTAAAAAAAAAAAGAATGGATTTATGTCACAGACATCAGTCCAGTGTTTCATTAGCTTCATTGTCAGTGGAAGAAACACTTTGAATAATTAGTCAGCTCACTGAAGTGCTCGGGGAATACATCTGTAATAAAACCCCTTGCATATGTAACATCTATCATACTTGATGGAAAACATATTAGTGTTACAAGAGTTGAGGAAGTATAAGGAATATAGTAATTCAGCTGCTAATTAATCCATAATTAAAGACCTAATTAATGAATAAACCTGTGAAAAAAATGTCTAAAAATCAAGATGTGAAGAGTGCAGTGATAAAGAGGAATCTTGTTTGTGAGAGTGGTTAATTTACATCTAGAATAGGAACTGATTAATGAAAACTGTCAGTAAAACATTGTGCTGCAGCACTGGACAAAGAGAAATGCACACATAAAAGTGTGTGGAAGCCAGGATCAGCCTTTGCATATCTATATTCACATATCTTTTTAATTTTATGATGTTCATAGTTATTTCTACCTGAAGTATAAGGAGTAGGTTAAGAAAAGACATATTTTCTCTCTTAGCTGTGGTATGCAAACAGTGCAAAAGTTATTTATTTGTGTGTGAAAGAGGCTAATGTCAGATTCTGTTCTTAAAAGCCTCTTTAATGAAATAGCTAAAGCAGAAAACTCAAAAAGAACTTGATTCATCAGAGCATTCAGGATTAAGCCCCATGATATGCAAAGACACTAATTTCTGAAATTAACTTCAGTGAAAGCTGGACTAATTAATAGCTTGAAAGTGTTACTGTCTGTCTGTGTTTGTTTACCTAGGAGCTGTCTGGCTGAGTCTGTGCTCTTGAGAGAGCAGGAGGGAATATTTCAAACTCCCAAAACATCTGGGCTCGCATCCAGGTGTCAGGACTGCTTTCTCCAGCCCTGGAGCAGCTTGTCCCTTTCCTTTTCTATTTATTCTGCAGTGCAGCTGCATTTGCGGGATCTCTGAGGACCCAGACCTTCAGGTGGGCACCCACTGTGATCCATAGCATTGCCCTGCCCACATGCTCCCCACAACCCAGCCATCACATGCATGCATATATAATCTGAAGCACAATATAATCTGGATGCCCAACCCAAAACTCTGACTGTCAAATCTGCACATTTGGCAAGTCTAGTGACAGGGGAGATAAACTAGCAGGGAGGATCATTCCCTGCTGGTACAGAACAACATGAGATTGTTAGTGGCAGCAAGGCTAGGTAAGGAAGAGGAGCTTCCTGCTTTGCAGTCCTCTCCCGCTCCCCAAATGGCACAGGGAAGCACTTCTCCACTTACAAGCTGTGCACAGTTAGCACAATATAGTTTTGTACTATGAACATTGTCACCATTTCTATTGCTCTTTCCATCACAGCATGTTTCTGTAATTTAATCTTTCCTTGATAACACAAAAAATGTGTTCAGTTGCTATCCAAATGTCAGGTTTCCTTTGAATTATTTAGAGACTTGTGAGATAATTGACTTGATCATTCTGAAGCACAGTATGAGCAATCTTATTTCCTAAGAAATTATTTGCAGGATTGGTAGGAAACATGTTCATCCACATTTTCGCCTATGTAACCCTGCCAGTAATATTCATGAGATTGCAGGAGATCTCCCACCATGATTATCTGAAAGAAAAAGGACCCAAGTGAACAAAGCTGTTAAACAAATTGAAGAAACCAAAACATCAATAATTTAGTGACTCATGTAAAGCAGCAAAGGAAAGTGTACACAATCCTGTTATTTAGGGCAATCAGGCCCCAGATGAACCCAGGAGGGCTGTAACAGTGACTATTATTGGCTGTATCTGTAGTATCAGTTGTTGGACAACTTCCAGACTCAAGACACAGACCTTGTTCACTGTGAATAGGCAAGTTGACCAGCATTAACAAAGATGCCAGCTATGTTCAGAGGAGGCTAGACTGTAGCATAATAAAGCCAATATAAATTTGGCTTATGACAAGACAGAGATAATGTTGGTAAGCAGGGAGAGCCATAGAAGAGTTGGTACAGTTAGTCGTGGAAGACTGCACAATCATCATATCAAAGAATCCTTTTCCTCTGTGCTCCACTACCTTACTTTCCAAAGAAGACCTTGTCTTGTCCTTAATTTTTTGTAGTATGCTCCTCAGTGCACTTATACATTGATATATCAGATACTGACATGAATGCAGAAAGGCTGTAAACTGTTCATTCAATGAAGACGCTGATTAGAAGATCATTTCTTCTCCATGGAATGACTTCTGTCTGGAATTCAGTGTTAGTTTTAGCTTATGTATCCTTAAACAGTTTGCTTCTTGCAGATCAGGCAGACCATGGCATCCTGTGATGCAAGCATGGGCAACTGGGGTGAAACTCCTTCAGCATTAAACACCAGGAGCTGCCAAAAGGCAGTCCCATTTTAAAAACAAGTTGTCTGATGGTTCCTCCATATCCCAATGCTAGTTACACTTCCAGATGTATGGCAAGTCACCATTTCCCTCCTTTTCATTAAGCCCGGGGGGGGACGGGGGGAAAAAGTCAAATCCCTGCTCTGGGTTCAGAGACCAAGTGCAAACAAACACATGTAAGTAGTCACGAGATCATTGGCTGCTGTCAAAGGTGGCTGTGGAAACATCTGGCAGGTCAGGTCTATGGCAGAGCTGTAAACAAGGAGTGGAGACATCGGTAGGTGAAGGGAGCAAGGGCATTTAAGGGGTAGCATACTAAATCTCTCCAGTTTTACTGGTGGGTCAACATGATCTGAAATACACATATTTTTGAAGCAACAGCATGAATAAAAATTAATAGGCAATAGTAAAAATTATAGACATTACAAGGCAGGTATCTTCTATTTTGTAGTTTTTCAAAATCTTACTGAACAGACTCTGTTCTAGAGCTTCTGGGTACTCCCACTATTTAAAGAAGAAAGCCTGAGGTAAATGCTAGAGAACTGTCTGTGTACCTTTAGGTGAATTTATACAACAAAATAAAATAAATGATAATATAAATGATAAAATAAAAATAATCCATGCAGATACTTAAGCAGATGCTTTTACTAGCAATAATATTTGACATTAATGTTGTATCATTTAAATGAAAACCTATGATGAGTATCACCACTAAGATTTTGCTTTTTTGCCACCTAATCCTCCAGATGCTTAAATATCAATATCCTTATATATATAAGGACTGTGTTTGATTTTAATAAGCCTATTTATATATGCAGTTAAAGGAATAAATTTTTTGCAAGACTGTTGTCTTCTGTTTAAGACCAGAAATCTCATGAAAGTGTCTGTAAAGGCATTTGTTTTGCTCTGTGCATGCAGGTATAGCTCATGGCAATCAGAGACCTAAAACCAAATATTGATAGCAAAGGAGTGCTCCTTTGTGAGCAAATGCTTCTTCTCACCTCAGCTGGTCCAGATAAGTGGTGGATTATTAAATTCACATGGAAAGAAATAAAGATGAGTTTCAGTGTTGAGATAGGGCCTGCAGTAGGGTAAGGTTAAGAGAGTTCGTGAGGAAAGGGGCTTTCTAAGGAGCTCTAGTGAAGGCACAGAGCTCTGGAATGGTGAAATTGAGAAAAGTTTGTAGGTCATGGTATTAGGGACTGAAAGTACAGCCCTGAGGGGATAAACATGAATTTGTGGTATAGAATGTAGGGAGGGGAATCTTGTGAGTCTCTTATTGATGAAAACTGGGACAAGGTTGCAGATGACCTAGCTTGCTAGTTGAGGACGATGACACGTCGCAAAGGTCATGGTGTTCAAAGGCAACTTTTTTTTTTCAAGGATAAATGCTATTTTTTTCTTCTCCCTCTTCTAAAGAAAAGTATAAAGAGAGGGAAAGAACGAAGCAAAGGGAAACTTATTTTCTCTGCCATTAGTATAAGTTTCTCTGGTTAGAAACTCTAGTATTGCTTTGGCAAATAATGCAAATTCTTATTATCAAAAAAGTTCTATTTTATTTTAAAATTAACTACTTAAAACATATGCTACTTAACAATATTGCCTTAAATGTGATCTGTAGCTTCTTATGAAGGGGAAACCTTGCAATCATTAGAAAAAGAAATGTATCCTGAACGGCCAGCTTTGTTGCTGAGCTAACCATTATGAGAAAGATAAGAAATCAGACTGACTTCCCAGTGTTTTGCCTTTTAAGGATATTGATCAAGGTCTTGTAGATTACTTCTTGGGAGGTGTAAATGACTAGGGATAAGATTATTTGCTTCCACAGACACACACACAAAACTATTTTCTCCACAAATTATTCACTTGTAAATGACATCTTTGCTTTCTCTTTATGTTTCTGAATCCCTTTTCCACTGGAAAGCACTTTGCTTTCTTTATCATACATTACTGAAGAACCTCATTTTTGTGATCTATCTCACTAATAACTCATAAGGTGGAATGAATGTTATAACCATGCATCATCTAAGAAAGGTGTGCTGATGATCTACAGCATAATTTAGATGTAGATGTCACCTGAGGAAGATGATATTAAGCTGCAAACTCAGTGTAGTTATGAAGCAGGGCCTTGCAGATACAGGTAATGGTTGCTTTTGTGGTCAGGACTTGTCCTTAATGAAAGCAAGGTTGCCTGTTTCTTGGGTGAGAAATAACTTGAGTATGGTTTTTTTTTTTCACTTGCTGCCATATTAGTGGGTTGGGTAATCCTCACAAATATAACCAAAATCTTGTCTTTAATAAGCATGTGCAAGTATGGAGTGTGAAAGGAGCAATGATGAAAAACAAAAGGATGGGGAAACTGGAAGAGGAAAGGGCTGAATTATGTGTAAATTTGGGTGGATAATCATGTGACTGCTTTGAGCAGGGCAGTTGGACTAGGTGACCTCCAGAGGCCCTTTCCAACCTCACTGGTTCTGTGATTTCTTACAATGGGTAAAATGCTAATAGTGTTTACCTGTGAAGAGCCCAAGTATAGGAGGGAACACAGGTGTGGAATGCCAGTCGAAGGGAAGAAGTTAGAAAGAAGTCTATAATGAGCATTTATCTACCCAAATGTAACTTCCCACCTGTGACTAATAGCAGATAGCTTTGGGTTTTCTTGTACATGCCTAACCTGATGATTGGAAGAAAGCAACTGCAGTATGTGAACTAGAATGGGTATAGCCCTATGTATTTCTAGAAATTAAAATTATTATTGGTAGTTGCTGATTCTGTCACAAGTTCATGCCATGCATGAGTCAGCACCCTGAAGAATCTACACTTAGGATCAGGTAAGTCTGGTTTCTGCCAGCCTGCCAGGCTCTCTTTTCTGGGCAACATCTCATTATCAGGAAAGCGGAGGCATCTGAACTTTGCGAAATACACATTCTGCCATCATGCTTGATACTTCATGCCCATCTTTTTGACTAGGATATGGGGTAAAGCGACAGCCCTGTGATAATTGGGTGACCTTTTCGGAGTTGTAGGTAGAAACAAAGTTTCATGCTTGTCCTGAAGAATAGTTCTAAAGCCTTAGCCACTCTGTGATCCGATCAGGATTTGTAGCTTTGCCCCTCCTGAAGAGAATAATCCTGAGGACTTATGATGGACACCTCTTACCGCCAACCCATGTTTCTTCTCTGTTTGGTTTTACCATTGAAGAAAAAACCTGATGCATTGCAGCCTAATCCAATTTCTGGATAAAAGCTGTATTAACTTTCCCAACCTGAATGTCTAATAAATCAGTGCCTCAAATGAAGAACAGATGACTTAACCTGGGAGACAGGAAGGTGACGAACAATTCAAGGAAGTAGAGTACTTTCACAGTTTATTCAGACTTTGTGTTGATTAAGGCCATCTAGTTCCAACAGAGGTCAAGTGTCCAGCTGCCACTTCACTGTCTCTCAGCAATTCAGCTCCTGCAATAGCCCTTCTACCAAAACACACTGCTATGAATTGGCCTATTAAAATGAATTAGATACTGCAGAGTGACTGCTGGTCTGCAGCTACTGTGAGAGGGAAGTCCTTGTCACTGAGTTTCTTGATTTGGGCAGCAGAAGAAAATGTTTTATTTTGTGCAGTAAACAGTTGCCTGTAAATTATTAGTGAATACATTTTAGAAGGGTGCAGCTGATTATAGATAAACCTTTCCACTGAGAGTAAGGTCACCATTCTCATTACACTGCTATTAATGGGGTTTTGACTCAGCTGCTGTCAGCAGACAGTTCCAGATAGGTTGGGAACTATTTTTGCCTCATTGTTAGTGCTTGTAAAGATAAACAAGTGATGGGGGCAGCTTTATGAACAGCAAAGATAGCAGTTTGTATAAACATCCTAAGATCCAGAAGACTATGTCATTGAAAACTACTGGTCTCCGACCAGTCTCTGTGCCAGCATTTGGAGGTATTTGACAGGGTGTTTCTTGCTGAGATGACAAATAAGGTGGACAGGTAGAAACCTTTCCTCTTGGCGTACCTATGCATAATCCTTTTTATTCCACACTGTGCATTTTCCAGAGGACATGAGGGTGTCTTGCTGGCTCAGAAGAAATTATTCCTTTATGTGTTACATGTTACAGAGAGATGTATAGGTGAAAGGGGGTGAAAGAGAAAGGGACAGCTATGAAGTTAAAAGAGGAAATATGCAGAGGGAAGAATAATTTCCCTTACCTACTCAGCATTCTAACAGAAGGACAGATAATAAATAGCCCCCGCTGAAGGATGTAGAGCTTGGAAAAAAATGATCACAGTAAGGTCCGAGGAAAAAGTAATAGATATAAACTTGAAAACACCCAGTAAAGGAAGGGGCAGATTGCTTTTTAAATGACTAGTAGATGGCCCAACAGGGTTTTCTTCTTCCTTTTTAAAAATTTTTTTTTGAGCTTACGAATGGTATAATAAATGTGGTGTCTAATGAAGCTTCAAGCAAAGTTTAAATAACAGATTTTCCTTTTCTCTTCTTTTATCTTGTTAGATGCAATTACTTTTAAAAGGCTTTGAACTTCTTTTTAATAAGTCTTTTTTTGCAGTGGTTCAGCAAACCATTTTATAAAGAAGTAAGCATGACAGAAGTTCTCTGTGCACAATCTAGCTGCATTTAGTGAAAACCAGTGTATTGTGATGATTGTAACCTCACCAGTGACTCCAAGGAAGTGAGTAGTTTTACCTATATTATCAAGATTAGTATCTGTACTTTTGTTAGTGATTTAGTAGGTCAACTGTTTCCTTTGTTTGTATTGAACCATTGCTACAGTGTAGGAAGGAACACCATGTTGCCTACACTATACATGTAGTAAGAAACACAGTGTTTCACAAAACGTAAATCTGAGGTCTTAATCTCTTGAGGTTGTTAAAGATACTACAGCATGGCTGTTTACTTGAGTAATAAGAAGGTAGTTTTCAAATTGGGTCAAGCTCAAGCATCATGCCTGCTAAAGTGAATGAAAGCTTTGTCATGGACTGCAGTAGGGGCAAGGTTTCTGCAAGAATTTTCTGTGGTTTTAACTGAATATGGAAAGCTTGATGAGTTAGGGTCCAATTCAGCTCAGTTCTAGGCTGCACAGCACCTGATAGATTGATGCCAAGCCTTCAACTGTTGGAATGCAATTCTACACGTAGTAATAAATGGAAACTATGTGTCCACAAAGCCTTCACCTTACCTCTACCTTAGGTAAGTTTTCATCGTATGTTAGAGGGCTGGTCTTTCAATGCCTTTCGTAGGTAAGCACCTTCTTATGCAAACATTGGAAATTTCCGAATTCCACTGGAACAGGATGGCTTGGATGCATAAAGATCCATACATGAGAATCCAAGATGAAGTGCTTTTGCATGATTTACGATGAATAAATTCTTTATGAGCTCTCTTTTTAATATTAGTTACATAAATTGTTAAAAAACCAAAATCTTTAAAGTTATTTTAATCAGTGTTACTTGATCAAATTAGTATTTCTTTGCAACTGTGTCTTTGTCTTGGAAAGGGAAAAGTGCAAGGTATACAAAAATTTCAACATTTAGCTGTTGCTACAGATTTTATGTAGAAGTCTGTTGTATGCTACGTTCATTACTGCCAGAACAAATCCCTAGACAAACTAGGTAAGACGGAAAGCATGTTGTGTTAATATTTCGTATGACTTCATCTTTTTTTCCCAGATAACTTCAAGTAACTTGATCATTTGGTTCCTTATTTTTCTCATTATTTCTATCCCAAAGTGTTCATGATGGCTTGCTCTTGCAGGAGAAGCTTAATGTCGACAGTATGGGACATCAGGTGATAATATTTGACTTTTCTCTCATAAGAGGACTGTGGGAAACTCGAGTTAGAAAGAACAAAGAACGTCAGAGGAAAGAGAAAGAAAGATTAGAAAAAAGCTCATTGGAGAAGTAAGTGAACTTTTCTGCTGTTCATTTTAAGTGAATCCATTATTATTATCCACTAACATTGCCATATAGTAAGCATTATCAGATGATAAAATTTTTTTTTTTTTTTTTGTGTTTGATTTCAATGATTTCTCACCCATTTTCCTCAGACGATTATAAGAGAAATGCAGCACAATCTGTGCTTTTATTTCATTAGTCCCTGCTATTTCCGATGTAGATTGTGATTTACTAATGGTGTATTTTATTGTCTACTGTGTGCATTTAATTTGAAGAGAAAAATAACACATTTTGTACCTTTCTATTGCTTATATGCTCTATAAAAGTATGGCTTTTTATTATGGAATTCATGAAAATATGGTCATAAAATTCAGTACTAAGAAATACTTTAAGTCTCTGTTGAGCTGACAGGAGAAACAAAAGAAATTAAATAAATCAACACATACAATTGCTTCTGAATAGGAGAGACAGGATAGAATAAAAGAATTATCAGAAGAATTTTTTCTTGTTCAATTGTTAAAGAGAGCCTTCATTATAATACTTACACCCACTAACCATGTAATTGTTTATATTATACTTAGCTGATGTTTTCTTTAAGCAATATTTTGGTTTCTTTATGTTCATTGCCATTATGGACGATGAAATATTATACTGTGCTCACAATGTTGGAAACGCATGATGTACCATTTCTCCCTTCTAAGAAGAGAACAAAGCAGTAAGAATAACTTTCTGCTTTAAAAAAAATGCAGAGGGATAAACAGTGCCCTTGTTTAAGACTATCATTGCAGTGAACCTTCATGTGGTGTTTCAGCTGTCTCAGGAGACCCCCATTCACAGATTCTCACTGTCAGTGCAGCTACATTGACAACAGACCAGCTGGGCCAAGAGGAGACCAGGGTGATACAAAGTCTGACTGCCCTTTTAGCAAGCCCTTTCTCTTCAAATCATCCATAGTCATAGTCTTTGTTCTCCTGTCTCTACCCAAAGCCTTCATTAAAAACCATAATCCTAACAAAAAAAAAAAAAAAAAAAGAAAGCAGCAGCTCATCCTTCAGATTAAATTCTCTAGCAAGAATAAGCTTTCTTTTTGGTATGAGCTGAGGCATATAAAAATTTTGCTGTTGTGAATGTTACCCTTACAGTGGAAAAGAGAAGTGAAAGGATTTGGGATGCAGCTTGATCAAACTGTATTTCTGTCTTGGATGTTACATTAAGGAGTGGCTTTCTGCAATTCTAATGCAGATGAAGTGGACAACTATCTACTGCTGTCTATGTGATCTAGTGGATCTTGGGGTGCCACTGCAGCCTTCTTCATAATAACAATATTATGACTAGGCATCCACACCTGTAGCTTCCAACAGTGTATGCAGTCATCCTCAGAACTGACAAAAGGTCAGTCCCAATGTGGACCTAAATGCCAACATCCCCCTGCCATGTTTTATTTTGGGTTTTTGGTTTTCTGTGGTGCAGAAGATAACTTATGAGTTCACTAGTACAAAAGCAAATCAGAAACACCAGGCATGGGGAACTTCCATATGTAAGAGGGAAAGAGGGTAGCCTTATATGCTCTGAGGTAGCTAATTTCAGCTCCTATGGGTTTTTTTTGTCAGTAGCATAAGTTAAGCCGTATAACTTATTGTGACTCATTTTCCTTAAAAACAAAACATTCTCCCAGCTGTTTCTGCCTGTGGTTATATGTCTGTAGGTCTCCCTCCAGCTGAAAGAGTGGAGCTTGAGTGCCTATTGTGCTCTTTTCCGTTAATGACATGCAAAGTCAGTTATCTTCCTGTACCAACTGGAGATGGGGAACTTGGGCTATGATGAAGTAAAAGGTTCCAAGTGCACTTTCAGCATTCACAAAGGACTTTTGTTTTCTTCCTTTAGCTTGCAATTTGCATGTGGTACTTTGTCTTGTTGCGCATCTTCATGCAATCAGATTGCTTTCCAGTTAGACCTGCTTCTTTTAGACCTCCTGGAAAAAAAAGAGGAAATACATCAGACTTTGTTTCCTGAACATGAGTGATCTGTATTTCACCTACTGAAATCAATGGCAAAGTTCATGTTCATTCTTACAATGCAGGCCTCATAGAATGGATAAAGCTGGTCAAAATCATAAAAATATTGCTACTAAAATGCAAAATTAGGTCAAAATAAAAATAATCTTTGTTCTATGAGGTGTGCAGTGACTGCTGGCCTTTAGGTCCTAAAGGTCAGATCACAAATTATTTCTTAGATACTTTTCAGTTCTTCCAAATATTGGGCCAAAAACAGGACAAGATTTTGCATGTTGTTAGCTCCAAAGTACAGAGAAAATTGTAATTATAATTAAATGTTTAATAGAAATAATATTTCCCTGCAGAAATAAATTTCATTATTTTAGGGAGTTCTGTGTGTGACCAAATTCTGCTATTCTACTCAGAGATTAAAATTTTACTACTGTCGGGTAGGTCCACTGAAATCAATGCTAGTACTTACTCTCAAGTCACAGCAAGAAAGTATTTTGGAAAGGATTGTGACCAAAAATGATAAAAAAAAGACATTCAAAGAGGCAGTTTCCCGCACTGAAGACTGCATTCTAGGTTTTAAGATTCTAGATATACACTTTTGCCAGCAGCCAGAGTGAATTCCCAAGTAGGGCTGAAATTAATAGTTTCTCTGCAAATGTGTTTGTGTAACAGATGAGTTTGGAATCAAGCCTGCTGAGGCTGCTTTGCCTTTTTTTTATTTTAAAAAAACAAAATCCAGTTTTTCTCAACGAGGTTACAATTCACTAATGCCCTTGAGATTGTGCAGTTCCTTATCAGCCATGTTGCTATGTAAAATGACCTGATAATATGTAGGGAAATGTAGGATGTGTTATTTGAGGAAAAACCTCCCAATTAACCTCTAGGGAACTTTGCTTGCCTTGGGGCAAGGTAATTTAGTTCATGCAGGGTCAGTAAACCATTAGATGTAAGATATTTCTCTTTTTTGACTGTTTTGTAAGAGGAAAACCTCACAAAGAAATGCAAAGCTTGAGCTGTGTTTGCATTAATGGTGAGGTCTTGTAAAGATATTGGGAATTTACAGGTTGGAACAGATGCTTAAGCAGCTAGCCAGTGAAAGAGGATTCTTTAGTACAGCCTACTGAGGATATTGTGAGAGGCTCATACATGGCTCTCTGAGAAACTGGTATCAGACCACTTTGCGTGGAGTTAATTCAGTCCTTTGTCTTCCCTTTGGTTTTGTGGTACTGTAGAAGTATGGCAGTTTAAGGAAGCCCTGTTCCTGGGGGGCACATATAAACCTGCAACTGAGTTTAAAAGAAAAAGAAACAGTATAGTGTTGTGCCGCAGTAACTTCATTTTACTTCATGTTCTTAATCTCATTAGACAAGCCCATTCTAAATCTCCCATAGGATATGAAACACAAACTGTTACAAAAATGTACACTGTTATGTGGCTATCTACACATTTATGAAAATCTGTATTATGGAAAGGAGTTTGTGTTTATAGAACTGTTTTATGTTTCATCATCTAGATTCTGTTAGCGGTGAACAATCTTATATTGTACCCTGAAATCCCGAATGCTGTCAGACTAACTTGATGTTGTATGATGATTTTCCTTATTAATTTTTCCTTTCTACTTGTCATTTTTTTGGAAAGGGAAAGGGAGTGAAAGTTTACAGTTAGATTTTTTTTTTTGAAGGATTGCAGCATGTTTGTCTTCTGTGTGAAAAGCAAGTAAGGTTAAAACTGAAGGCTGACAAATTAAGCGTTCAAGTAAGGAA